>NW_028241743.1:0-600000 GCF_964263255.1 Lissotriton vulgaris
CACACGCGCTGTTAAATCAATCCCGGGAGATAAGATGTATGTTTGTATTCATCTTTTGTGTATTTAACGCGCCGTAAAGGGATTTGAAAGAGATTTTGGTCCTATAGGTGCTAAAGCGCTGGAAATTACCCGAATGTCCAAGAAATGTTGGTTAGATTAAAAAGAAAGGTGTGGGTGTAGTAGTACCTGTGGTCACGAGACCACCCAAGATTGTAATACATGCTAGATTACAAGACACAATAAGAGTGTCAAACACCCAATTTTTATTCACACAGGAATGTGGTAAACTGAGGCAACTCGTAGGGAGTACTCGTGGTTTTAAAAAAGCTAAGCCACGAGGCAGAAAATATATAGTCTATGCATAGTCACTCAAAGATGTGACAACTGATGCAAACTGTTTATCGTAAAGAAGACAATGTCTCCAAATCAAGACCAGTAGTTATCTCCTTGAGGGTTGCTATCTAGATGAAGCGCAGAGTGGCCCATGTGCAGGATCATTATACTACTGATTTAGGGAAGTTCGTAATTAACTCAAGTGTCAAAGGAGGTAGGTGTTAGAATGGGCTGTCAGAAGGGTGACATACACAATTATGTTAGGTGAGCATGGCAGATGCAACCAGAAGTGCGTTGCATCTATTCAGAAAAGACCCGCAACTAAACAGTTGCTCTTAAATCTAAAAAACAAAACAGGTATATGGAGGGTCAAGGGGAATATTTAATGACCTGTCTACTCATACCCCTATATACGTTATACAACACATAAAAGAGCAGACCAGGTCTAGAAAAAAGTGTGTCTATGTACTGGCGAAGGTGCAAAACATGGATGCATGTATGAACCAATGATGCTGAAAATCACTGACTAGATGAATCCCATCAGACCACCCATTGTGGTGGAGTTTACGTCATGTGGGATATTACTGATCATGCCAAAACACCACCGACCTAGTAGTGCCGGTATGGGAATGGATGTCAGGAAATTAGCCGTGATATTCACCATGAAGTGATATATGCTAAAGTGCAGTGCCTATATGAAAGTAGTGAAATAAAATTGACTACACGGGCGTTGTAAAGTATTCAAGCCGCACTACATGTGCCAAGAGTTAAAAACCCGCCGAGTAATAAGATTACCCTATGGCGTTGTGCAAATCGGTCGACATGTTTCAGCCAATGGGGCTTTGCCCCGGCTTTCTTCAGGACCATAACCAGAAATGCTACTGCAACTGTGAGTGAAATGTTACATAAACAACAGACAATGTACTAAGAAGTAGGTACATATCTACCAGGAACCATCACATTTGAATGCCCACTGGAAGGAAAGGAGAACATCTTCTTCCTAAAAAAACAGAAATTGTTTTACAACAACACCATCTATCAACTACACATCCATATAAATACACACAGGACGCACAGACAGAACACACTTGCATGAATGATTCGCATTCAGCGTAATATGAAAAGCTAAATAGCTAAAACAACATGAGGCATTTCCTCATGGTGCTACTCACCCAGCTTTGTGTGGGTGAAGACCTCACCTCACCCGGCAACCGCTCGGGAGTATGAGGCCCCGCTCTATGGTGTAGAAAAAAGGAAACCATGAGTGCACAGCTCTATAGTATCCAAGCCAATTGCTCTACACCCAAACCCAACAGACGTGTGATAGTCCCCCCACTGCTCGCCCTTAAAAAACCTACATTCATGTCCAAAGGATATTTAGAAGACACAAGTGCTATGGTGCCCTTGGTATCATAGGGCACGAAAAATACATTTAATGACCACTGAGTGTGTTCATACTCGGTCATGAGAGACTGTCTGGAGACACAGTAAACAATTCTATGTGCCCCTCAAACTATTAATGGGAGCTGTCCATAGTAAAGGGCTCCTCAAAAGCATAGACCACACAAGTCCTTAGTAAGACCCCGAGTCTAAAGGGCCTGAAAGGACGTCCGAGACTCGACTACACGAGGTGCCTCGACTATACCATCAAATCAGGGTTTAGCTGCAGCTGGCGTTCTCAATGGCGATCACTGGCATTTGGATTTAGTTACCGGCGGCTACATAAGTGGGATGGGCGGTCTGACCATTACCTCCACTTCCGCTCGGTTTACCACCGGAGGCACCGACGGACAGGTTAGTCTCCTGTAGGTTTTTTCTTTCACTGCAGCTAAACCCTGATTTGATGGTATAGTCGAGGCACCTCGTGTAGTCGAGTCTCGGACGTCCTTTCAGGCCCTTTAGACTCGGGGTCTTACTAAGGACTTGTGTGGTCTATGCTTTTGAGGAGCCCTTTACTATGGACAGCTCCCATTAATAGTTTGAGGGGCACATAGAATTGTTTACTGTGTCTCCAGACAGTCTCTCATGACCGAGTATGAACACACTCAGTGGTCATTAAATGTATTTTTCGTGCCCTATGATACCAAGGGCACCATAGCACTTGTGTCTTCTAAATATCCTTTGGACATGAATGTAGGTTTTTTAAGGGCGAGCAGTGGGGGGACTATCACACGTCTGTTGGGTTTGGGTGTAGAGCAATTGGCTTGGATACTATAGAGCTGTGCACTCATGGTTTCCTTTTTTCTACACCATAGAGCGGGGCCTCATACTCCCGAGCGGTTGCCGGGTGAGGTGAGGTCTTCACCCACACAAAGCTGGGTGAGTAGCACCATGAGGAAATGCCTCATGTTGTTTTAGCTATTTAGCTTTTCATATTACGCTGAATGCGAATCATTCATGCAAGTGTGTTCTGTCTGTGCGTCCTGTGTGTATTTATATGGATGTGTAGTTGATAGATGGTGTTGTTGTAAAACAATTTCTGTTTTTTTAGGAAGAAGATGTTCTCCTTTCCTTCCAGTGGGCATTCAAATGTGATGGTTCCTGGTAGATATGTACCTACTTCTTAGTACATTGTCTGTTGTTTATGTAACATTTCACTCACAGTTGCAGTAGCATTTCTGGTTATGGTCCTGAAGAAAGCCGGGGCAAAGCCCCATTGGCTGAAACATGTCGACCGATTTGCACAACGCCATAGGGTAATCTTATTACTCGGCGGGTTTTTAACTCTTGGCACATGTAGTGCGGCTTGAATACTTTACAACGCCCGTGTAGTCAATTTTATTTCACTACTTTCATATAGGCACTGCACTTTAGCATATATCACTTCATGGTGAATATCACGGCTAATTTCCTGACATCCATTCCCATACCGGCACTACTAGGTCGGTGGTGTTTTGGCATGATCAGTAATATCCCACATGACGTAAACTCCACCACAATGGGTGGTCTGATGGGATTCATCTAGTCAGTGATTTTCAGCATCATTGGTTCATACATGCATCCATGTTTTGCACCTTCGCCAGTACATAGACACACTTTTTTCTAGACCTGGTCTGCTCTTTTATGTGTTGTATAACGTATATAGGGGTATGAGTAGACAGGTCATTAAATATTCCCCTTGACCCTCCATATACCTGTTTTGTTTTTTAGATTTAAGAGCAACTGTTTAGTTGCGGGTCTTTTCTGAATAGATGCAACGCACTTCTGGTTGCATCTGCCATGCTCACCTAACATAATTGTGTATGTCACCCTTCTGACAGCCCATTCTAACACCTACCTCCTTTGACACTTGAGTTAATTACGAACTTCCCTAAATCAGTAGTATAATGATCCTGCACATGGGCCACTCTGCGCTTCATCTAGATAGCAACCCTCAAGGAGATAACTACTGGTCTTGATTTGGAGACATTGTCTTCTTTACGATAAACAGTTTGCATCAGTTGTCACATCTTTGAGTGACTATGCATAGACTATATATTTTCTGCCTCGTGGCTTAGCTTTTTTAAAACCACGAGTACTCCCTACGAGTTGCCTCAGTTTACCACATTCCTGTGTGAATAAAAATTGGGTGTTTGACACTCTTATTGTGTCTTGTAATCTAGCATGTATTACAATCTTGGGTGGTCTCGTGACCACAGGTACTACTACACCCACACCTTTCTTTTTAATCTAACCAACATTTCTTGGACATTCGGGTAATTTCCAGCGCTTTAGCACCTATAGGACTAAAATCTCTTTCAAATCCCTTTACGGCGCGTTAAATACACAAAAGATGAATACAAACATACATCTTATCTCCCGGGATTGATTTAACAGCGCGTGTGCATAAGAGCAGTGTCTCTCCGCTCACGCATGCGCTTACACTGACGCTGACTACAGCCTGTTTGAAGCCATTGCGCATGCGCGCATGAACAGTGCTTTTTTTCATGCCGGCGTTCTCAATGGCGATCACTGGCATTTGGATTTAGTTACCGGCGGCTACATAAGTGGGATGGGCGGTCTGACCATTACCTCCACTTCCGCTCGGTTTACCACCGGAGGCACCGACGGACAGGTTAGTCTCCTGTAGGTTTTTTCTTTCACTGCAGCTAAACCCTGATTTGATGGTATAGTCGAGGCACCTCGTGTAGTCGAGTCTCGGACGTCCTTTCAGGCCCTTTAGACTCGGGGTCTTACTAAGGACTTGTGTGGTCTATGCTTTTGAGGAGCCCTTTACTATGGACAGCTCCCATTAATAGTTTGAGGGGCACATAGAATTGTTTACTGTGTCTCCAGACAGTCTCTCATGACCGAGTATGAACACACTCAGTGGTCATTAAATGTATTTTTCGTGCCCTATGATACCAAGGGCACCATAGCACTTGTGTCTTCTAAATATCCTTTGGACATGAATGTAGGTTTTTTAAGGGCGAGCAGTGGGGGGACTATCACACGTCTGTTGGGTTTGGGTGTAGAGCAATTGGCTTGGATACTATAGAGCTGTGCACTCATGGTTTCCTTTTTTCTACACCATAGAGCGGGGCCTCATACTCCCGAGCGGTTGCCGGGTGAGGTGAGGTCTTCACCCACACAAAGCTGGGTGAGTAGCACCATGAGGAAATGCCTCATGTTGTTTTAGCTATTTAGCTTTTCATATTACGCTGAATGCGAATCATTCATGCAAGTGTGTTCTGTCTGTGCGTCCTGTGTGTATTTATATGGATGTGTAGTTGATAGATGGTGTTGTTGTAAAACAATTTCTGTTTTTTTAGGAAGAAGATGTTCTCCTTTCCTTCCAGTGGGCATTCAAATGTGATGGTTCCTGGTAGATATGTACCTACTTCTTAGTACATTGTCTGTTGTTTATGTAACATTTCACTCACAGTTGCAGTAGCATTTCTGGTTATGGTCCTGAAGAAAGCCGGGGCAAAGCCCCATTGGCTGAAACATGTCGACCGATTTGCACAACGCCATAGGGTAATCTTATTACTCGGCGGGTTTTTAACTCTTGGCACATGTAGTGCGGCTTGAATACTTTACAACGCCCGTGTAGTCAATTTTATTTCACTACTTTCATATAGGCACTGCACTTTAGCATATATCACTTCATGGTGAATATCACGGCTAATTTCCTGACATCCATTCCCATACCGGCACTACTAGGTCGGTGGTGTTTTGGCATGATCAGTAATATCCCACATGACGTAAACTCCACCACAATGGGTGGTCTGATGGGATTCATCTAGTCAGTGATTTTCAGCATCATTGGTTCATACATGCATCCATGTTTTGCACCTTCGCCAGTACATAGACACACTTTTTTCTAGACCTGGTCTGCTCTTTTATGTGTTGTATAACGTATATAGGGGTATGAGTAGACAGGTCATTAAATATTCCCCTTGACCCTCCATATACCTGTTTTGTTTTTTAGATTTAAGAGCAACTGTTTAGTTGCGGGTCTTTTCTGAATAGATGCAACGCACTTCTGGTTGCATCTGCCATGCTCACCTAACATAATTGTGTATGTCACCCTTCTGACAGCCCATTCTAACACCTACCTCCTTTGACACTTGAGTTAATTACGAACTTCCCTAAATCAGTAGTATAATGATCCTGCACATGGGCCACTCTGCGCTTCATCTAGATAGCAACCCTCAAGGAGATAACTACTGGTCTTGATTTGGAGACATTGTCTTCTTTACGATAAACAGTTTGCATCAGTTGTCACATCTTTGAGTGACTATGCATAGACTATATATTTTCTGCCTCGTGGCTTAGCTTTTTTAAAACCACGAGTACTCCCTACGAGTTGCCTCAGTTTACCACATTCCTGTGTGAATAAAAATTGGGTGTTTGACACTCTTATTGTGTCTTGTAATCTAGCATGTATTACAATCTTGGGTGGTCTCGTGACCACAGGTACTACTACACCCACACCTTTCTTTTTAATCTAACCAACATTTCTTGGACATTCGGGTAATTTCCAGCGCTTTAGCACCTATAGGACTAAAATCTCTTTCAAATCCCTTTACGGCGCGTTAAATACACAAAAGATGAATACAAACATACATCTTATCTCCCGGGATTGATTTAACAGCGCGTGTGCATAAGAGCAGTGTCTCTCCGCTCACGCATGCGCTTACACTGACGCTGACTACAGCCTGTTTGAAGCCATTGCGCATGCGCGCATGAACAGTGCTTTTTTTCATGCCGGCGTTCTCAATGGCGATCACTGGCATTTGGATTTAGTTACCGGCGGCTACATAAGTGGGATGGGCGGTCTGACCATTACCTCCACTTCCGCTCGGTTTACCACCGGAGGCACCGACGGACAGGTTAGTCTCCTGTAGGTTTTTTCTTTCACTGCAGCTAAACCCTGATTTGATGGTATAGTCGAGGCACCTCGTGTAGTCGAGTCTCGGACGTCCTTTCAGGCCCTTTAGACTCGGGGTCTTACTAAGGACTTGTGTGGTCTATGCTTTTGAGGAGCCCTTTACTATGGACAGCTCCCATTAATAGTTTGAGGGGCACATAGAATTGTTTACTGTGTCTCCAGACAGTCTCTCATGACCGAGTATGAACACACTCAGTGGTCATTAAATGTATTTTTCGTGCCCTATGATACCAAGGGCACCATAGCACTTGTGTCTTCTAAATATCCTTTGGACATGAATGTAGGTTTTTTAAGGGCGAGCAGTGGGGGGACTATCACACGTCTGTTGGGTTTGGGTGTAGAGCAATTGGCTTGGATACTATAGAGCTGTGCACTCATGGTTTCCTTTTTTCTACACCATAGAGCGGGGCCTCATACTCCCGAGCGGTTGCCGGGTGAGGTGAGGTCTTCACCCACACAAAGCTGGGTGAGTAGCACCATGAGGAAATGCCTCATGTTGTTTTAGCTATTTAGCTTTTCATATTACGCTGAATGCGAATCATTCATGCAAGTGTGTTCTGTCTGTGCGTCCTGTGTGTATTTATATGGATGTGTAGTTGATAGATGGTGTTGTTGTAAAACAATTTCTGTTTTTTTAGGAAGAAGATGTTCTCCTTTCCTTCCAGTGGGCATTCAAATGTGATGGTTCCTGGTAGATATGTACCTACTTCTTAGTACATTGTCTGTTGTTTATGTAACATTTCACTCACAGTTGCAGTAGCATTTCTGGTTATGGTCCTGAAGAAAGCCGGGGCAAAGCCCCATTGGCTGAAACATGTCGACCGATTTGCACAACGCCATAGGGTAATCTTATTACTCGGCGGGTTTTTAACTCTTGGCACATGTAGTGCGGCTTGAATACTTTACAACGCCCGTGTAGTCAATTTTATTTCACTACTTTCATATAGGCACTGCACTTTAGCATATATCACTTCATGGTGAATATCACGGCTAATTTCCTGACATCCATTCCCATACCGGCACTACTAGGTCGGTGGTGTTTTGGCATGATCAGTAATATCCCACATGACGTAAACTCCACCACAATGGGTGGTCTGATGGGATTCATCTAGTCAGTGATTTTCAGCATCATTGGTTCATACATGCATCCATGTTTTGCACCTTCGCCAGTACATAGACACACTTTTTTCTAGACCTGGTCTGCTCTTTTATGTGTTGTATAACGTATATAGGGGTATGAGTAGACAGGTCATTAAATATTCCCCTTGACCCTCCATATACCTGTTTTGTTTTTTAGATTTAAGAGCAACTGTTTAGTTGCGGGTCTTTTCTGAATAGATGCAACGCACTTCTGGTTGCATCTGCCATGCTCACCTAACATAATTGTGTATGTCACCCTTCTGACAGCCCATTCTAACACCTACCTCCTTTGACACTTGAGTTAATTACGAACTTCCCTAAATCAGTAGTATAATGATCCTGCACATGGGCCACTCTGCGCTTCATCTAGATAGCAACCCTCAAGGAGATAACTACTGGTCTTGATTTGGAGACATTGTCTTCTTTACGATAAACAGTTTGCATCAGTTGTCACATCTTTGAGTGACTATGCATAGACTATATATTTTCTGCCTCGTGGCTTAGCTTTTTTAAAACCACGAGTACTCCCTACGAGTTGCCTCAGTTTACCACATTCCTGTGTGAATAAAAATTGGGTGTTTGACACTCTTATTGTGTCTTGTAATCTAGCATGTATTACAATCTTGGGTGGTCTCGTGACCACAGGTACTACTACACCCACACCTTTCTTTTTAATCTAACCAACATTTCTTGGACATTCGGGTAATTTCCAGCGCTTTAGCACCTATAGGATTAAAATCTCTTTCAAATCCCTTTACGGCGCGTTAAATACACAAAAGATGAATACAAACATACATCTTATCTCCCGGGATTGATTTAACAGCGCGTGTGCATAAGAGCAGTGTCTCTCCGCTCACGCATGCGCTTACACTGACGCTGACTACAGCCTGTTTGAAGCCATTGCGCATGCGCGCATGAACAGTGCTTTTTTTCATGCCGGCGTTCTCAATGGCGATCACTGGCATTTGGATTTAGTTACCGGCGGCTACATAAGTGGGATGGGCGGTCTGACCATTACCTCCACTTCCGCTCGGTTTACCACCGGAGGCACCGACGGACAGGTTAGTCTCCTGTAGGTTTTTTCTTTCACTGCAGCTAAACCCTGATTTGATGGTATAGTCGAGGCACCTCGTGTAGTCGAGTCTCGGACGTCCTTTCAGGCCCTTTAGACTCGGGGTCTTACTAAGGACTTGTGTGGTCTATGCTTTTGAGGAGCCCTTTACTATGGACAGCTCCCATTAATAGTTTGAGGGGCACATAGAATTGTTTACTGTGTCTCCAGACAGTCTCTCATGACCGAGTATGAACACACTCAGTGGTCATTAAATGTATTTTTCGTGCCCTATGATACCAAGGGCACCATAGCACTTGTGTCTTCTAAATATCCTTTGGACATGAATGTAGGTTTTTTAAGGGCGAGCAGTGGGGGGACTATCACACGTCTGTTGGGTTTGGGTGTAGAGCAATTGGCTTGGATACTATAGAGCTGTGCACTCATGGTTTCCTTTTTTCTACACCATAGAGCGGGGCCTCATACTCCCGAGCGGTTGCCGGGTGAGGTGAGGTCTTCACCCACACAAAGCTGGGTGAGTAGCACCATGAGGAAATGCCTCATGTTGTTTTAGCTATTTAGCTTTTCATATTACGCTGAATGCGAATCATTCATGCAAGTGTGTTCTGTCTGTGCGTCCTGTGTGTATTTATATGGATGTGTAGTTGATAGATGGTGTTGTTGTAAAACAATTTCTGTTTTTTTAGGAAGAAGATGTTCTCCTTTCCTTCCAGTGGGCATTCAAATGTGATGGTTCCTGGTAGATATGTACCTACTTCTTAGTACATTGTCTGTTGTTTATGTAACATTTCACTCACAGTTGCAGTAGCATTTCTGGTTATGGTCCTGAAGAAAGCCGGGGCAAAGCCCCATTGGCTGAAACATGTCGACCGATTTGCACAACGCCATAGGGTAATCTTATTACTCGGCGGGTTTTTAACTCTTGGCACATGTAGTGCGGCTTGAATACTTTACAACGCCCGTGTAGTCAATTTTATTTCACTACTTTCATATAGGCACTGCACTTTAGCATATATCACTTCATGGTGAATATCACGGCTAATTTCCTGACATCCATTCCCATACCGGCACTACTAGGTCGGTGGTGTTTTGGCATGATCAGTAATATCCCACATGACGTAAACTCCACCACAATGGGTGGTCTGATGGGATTCATCTAGTCAGTGATTTTCAGCATCATTGGTTCATACATGCATCCATGTTTTGCACCTTCGCCAGTACATAGACACACTTTTTTCTAGACCTGGTCTGCTCTTTTATGTGTTGTATAACGTATATAGGGGTATGAGTAGACAGGTCATTAAATATTCCCCTTGACCCTCCATATACCTGTTTTGTTTTTTAGATTTAAGAGCAACTGTTTAGTTGCGGGTCTTTTCTGAATAGATGCAACGCACTTCTGGTTGCATCTGCCATGCTCACCTAACATAATTGTGTATGTCACCCTTCTGACAGCCCATTCTAACACCTACCTCCTTTGACACTTGAGTTAATTACGAACTTCCCTAAATCAGTAGTATAATGATCCTGCACATGGGCCACTCTGCGCTTCATCTAGATAGCAACCCTCAAGGAGATAACTACTGGTCTTGATTTGGAGACATTGTCTTCTTTACGATAAACAGTTTGCATCAGTTGTCACATCTTTGAGTGACTATGCATAGACTATATATTTTCTGCCTCGTGGCTTAGCTTTTTTAAAACCACGAGTACTCCCTACGAGTTGCCTCAGTTTACCACATTCCTGTGTGAATAAAAATTGGGTGTTTGACACTCTTATTGTGTCTTGTAATCTAGCATGTATTACAATCTTGGGTGGTCTCGTGACCACAGGTACTACTACACCCACACCTTTCTTTTTAATCTAACCAACATTTCTTGGACATTCGGGTAATTTCCAGCGCTTTAGCACCTATAGGACTAAAATCTCTTTCAAATCCCTTTACGGCGCGTTAAATACACAAAAGATGAATACAAACATACATCTTATCTCCCGGGATTGATTTAACAGCGCGTGTGCATAAGAGCAGTGTCTCTCCGCTCACGCATGCGCTTACACTGACGCTGACTACAGCCTGTTTGAAGCCATTGCGCATGCGCGCATGAACAGTGCTTTTTTTCATGCCGGCGTTCTCAATGGCGATCACTGGCATTTGGATTTAGTTACCGGCGGCTACATAAGTGGGATGGGCGGTCTGACCATTACCTCCACTTCCGCTCGGTTTACCACCGGAGGCACCGACGGACAGGTTAGTCTCCTGTAGGTTTTTTCTTTCACTGCAGCTAAACCCTGATTTGATGGTATAGTCGAGGCACCTCGTGTAGTCGAGTCTCGGACGTCCTTTCAGGCCCTTTAGACTCGGGGTCTTACTAAGGACTTGTGTGGTCTATGCTTTTGAGGAGCCCTTTACTATGGACAGCTCCCATTAATAGTTTGAGGGGCACATAGAATTGTTTACTGTGTCTCCAGACAGTCTCTCATGACCGAGTATGAACACACTCAGTGGTCATTAAATGTATTTTTCGTGCCCTATGATACCAAGGGCACCATAGCACTTGTGTCTTCTAAATATCCTTTGGACATGAATGTAGGTTTTTTAAGGGCGAGCAGTGGGGGGACTATCACACGTCTGTTGGGTTTGGGTGTAGAGCAATTGGCTTGGATACTATAGAGCTGTGCACTCATGGTTTCCTTTTTTCTACACCATAGAGCGGGGCCTCATACTCCCGAGCGGTTGCCGGGTGAGGTGAGGTCTTCACCCACACAAAGCTGGGTGAGTAGCACCATGAGGAAATGCCTCATGTTGTTTTAGCTATTTAGCTTTTCATATTACGCTGAATGCGAATCATTCATGCAAGTGTGTTCTGTCTGTGCGTCCTGTGTGTATTTATATGGATGTGTAGTTGATAGATGGTGTTGTTGTAAAACAATTTCTGTTTTTTTAGGAAGAAGATGTTCTCCTTTCCTTCCAGTGGGCATTCAAATGTGATGGTTCCTGGTAGATATGTACCTACTTCTTAGTACATTGTCTGTTGTTTATGTAACATTTCACTCACAGTTGCAGTAGCATTTCTGGTTATGGTCCTGAAGAAAGCCGGGGCAAAGCCCCATTGGCTGAAACATGTCGACCGATTTGCACAACGCCATAGGGTAATCTTATTACTCGGCGGGTTTTTAACTCTTGGCACATGTAGTGCGGCTTGAATACTTTACAACGCCCGTGTAGTCAATTTTATTTCACTACTTTCATATAGGCACTGCACTTTAGCATATATCACTTCATGGTGAATATCACGGCTAATTTCCTGACATCCATTCCCATACCGGCACTACTAGGTCGGTGGTGTTTTGGCATGATCAGTAATATCCCACATGACGTAAACTCCACCACAATGGGTGGTCTGATGGGATTCATCTAGTCAGTGATTTTCAGCATCATTGGTTCATACATGCATCCATGTTTTGCACCTTCGCCAGTACATAGACACACTTTTTTCTAGACCTGGTCTGCTCTTTTATGTGTTGTATAACGTATATAGGGGTATGAGTAGACAGGTCATTAAATATTCCCCTTGACCCTCCATATACCTGTTTTGTTTTTTAGGGCTATGCATAATGCCTTGAACAAAACTCTCTGCCGAACCGGTAGCCAATGAAGGCTAGTCAGTCCGGCCCATTGAGTCTACGGGGGATTTTGAGCAGAAGGCGCCCTGCGCAGTTCTGTACAATCTGCAGCCTGCGTAGGGTGAATTCTGGGGCACCCAGGTAGAGTACATTATTAAAATCAAGGCACGATTGAATGAGACCTTGAATGGCTGCCTGTTTGGCTTCCATGGGAAGGAGGGGAAATATTTTATTTAGCACCCTCGTGATGCCAAAACAGGTGGCTGAAAGTTTTGTGGCTTGGACATTGAAGGATAGGGAACTGTCCAGCCACACTCCGAGGCATTTGATGTTATTTTTGGGGGTGGGGGGGGGGCCTAGACAGGGGGCCACAGAGAGGGAGGAAGGGCCAGATTTGAAGGTCCTAGGAGCATCAGCTCTGTTTTGTCCCCGTTCAACTTCAGGGATGATGACGACATCCAGTTCCTCACTTCCTCCAGGCCTTCTCTAAGCCCGCCTAGCGCAGTTCGGTTTGCCTCCTGCGCCAGTGAGACCACTAGCTGCGTGTCGTCCGCATATGAGATGATCTTGACTCCAAATGGGCGGACGACATCGGCTAGCGGTCTCATATACAGATTGAAAAGTGCGGGGCTTAGAGAGGAGCCCTGAGGAACACCACACGTTAGAGGTCTGCTGGAGGACACGGATTCGCCATCAAAAACCCTAAAGGATCTGTTCTCCAAAAAAGATTTAAACCATGCCCAGGCTTTATCCTTAATCCCCGCACAGGACAGGCGGTTCAGTAGGGTGTCATGACTGACCGTGTCAAATGCCGCACTTAGATCAAGGAGGATCATGAGGAGAGCGGTCTCAGTCCCATGTTTTGGTCTGAAGCCCGTCTGAGTGGGATCTAGTATGTGATGATCTTCTAGAAAGTTCACTAGCTGTTGGTTAATATATTTCTCAAGGATCTTGCTCACCCATGGGAGCAGAGAGATGGGGCGATAGTTGGCCAAGGCAGACGGGTCCAAATTGGGTTTCTTGATTAACGACCTGACCATGGCTTGTTTCCAGACAGTTGGTACAGTGCTGGAGGAGATAGATGTATTTAATACCTCCCTGATGACGGGCAGGGTGATCCAGGATGCTGCCATTAAGATGTCAGGAGGGGCAGGGTCGTCCGGTGAACCTGATTTGACACTGAGAGCTAGTGATTCAAGGGTGGAAAGATTCAGTGGGGGAAAATGGGTTAGGCTGTGTCGAGCGGGGGGAGGGGAGAGGATAGGGGGATGTTGGGTTGGTTAGATGAGTTAATTTTTGGGGAGGGAAATACTGAGTAAATCTTGTTTACTTTCTGATAAAAAAACTCGGCAATGTTATTGCACTGAGTGACTTCTCGACATGCAACGCAGGGGATGGGTTTGTTAACTTTTTAATGATCTGGAAAATCTCTCTGGGCTTAGATTTGGCCTGCAGAATTTTGTCGGCGAAGTACGTGGACTGAGCTGCTTTTATTTGGGTTTTATACTCGCTAATAGTTTCACGGTAGTGGGTTTTGTTGTCTGCTGAGTTATCTAAACGCCAGCGTCTTTCCGCCCTTCTACAGAGACGCTTCTTGTCCCTAAGAGACTGCGTATACCAAGGGGCAGTTTTGTGGGGCCGCTTCAGTACAGTCTTGCTCATTGGGAGAGTGGTGTTAAGGGTGTGAGTGATCCAGTTGACATAAGCCTGATTTGCTAGGGCAGGATCCTCCTGTTTCTCTGGTTGTGAGCTGGCAAGTTTAATGCACCAGTTGTCAACCTCGAGGCGCGACCAGGCTCGCCTGAGCCTTGTGGTGGGGGCGGGTGGTGGAGTTTTAAGCGAGGTCCACTTGAAGGGGATCAAAAGGTGGTCTGTCCAGGGCAGGGGAATGCCTGGGTCGACTGTGATGTCAGGACAGTTAGTGAAAATTGGGTCCAGTAAGTGGCCTTTGGCATGAGTAGGTGTAGTGACACGTTGGGTGAGTTGTAGAGCTGCTAGATCCTCTAGTAAGATGGCAGCTGTGTGGTCAGAGGGGGAGTCAAAATGAAAATTCAGGTCACCTAGCACGGTGAAGTTAGAGGAGGTACTGGCTCTATCGGCCACACTAGATGGCAGTGTTTCATGGAACTGCTTTGGGGGGCCAGGTGGGCGGTAGATAAGGGTGCCCAAAAAACAGCTATTGGGTGAGAGGTCGATATTAAAACCAATAATCTCGCAGTCCGAGATGGTCTCAGAGGTGACTCGGAAGTGGTATTGTTCCTTGTGGATAACAGCCAGTACCTCCTCCTCTCCCTTTAGGTCGGTCTTGCAGTATGATTTGGAAGCCAGCAGGGAGGGCAACTTTACCTTTTCACAGTGACCAAGCTGGGAATTATTTGCAAGGTTTTGGACTTTCAGCCAAATCTGTTTCTCCCTAAAGAGTCCCTAAAGAGTCCTTGGCTAAAATCACTTTGGTTCTCCAACAAGATGGCTAACTCTGTGTCTACCTTATTTAGGATGCCTGCTTTCATATACCGCTCTAGCAATTACAAAGGCACCCTGGTTTTTTATGTGGATGCACAAGGATTTCCCTTTCTGCTTGCATTAGGCCCTCTTAATCATCAAGATTGCAGACAATATTTGGCTCAGATTTCGGTGTATATACATACCTGTTGGATTCTTTTTCTCACGTAGTGCAAATTCTGCAGGTTTGTGATTTATATGTGATGTAACAGGTGCCATTGTTAACTGTACTTAATTTATGGATTGATTGACATCCTGAGCCAGCTTTGCTGAGATTAAGACTGGTTATTTACAGGTTAAACTACATAGCAACAGTGAACTGGGTACATAATTTACAAACCTCCCACCCATGCAGTTGAGTGCTAGGGTTGCCCATTACCAGAGCTAGATGATATTGATTCCACCTCACGCCCTTTCTTGTACTGTCCTGATCATTGTCTTTTTATCTAACTCTTGCATGTTATTTTCTTTCCCTGCTTTCTTCCTCGGTCAGTTTTAGTATATTTCTCCTCCTTTCACTGTTTTCTCTTTCTTTCATTTGCGCTGGGTCAAAGTCTGATAAAGCGCCAATCCCGGCCCCAAAAAATCAGTGCTCGTACCCACCCCCTCCACTAACAAAATTACGCACTGAGCATGGGTCTGACCTACTTGACATTATGCTGGTCTGTCCACTGGATGACCCAAGTTCAAAGTGGCCTCCTTACATCAGATCAGCCTTGTTGACAACAAAGCAAAGTGCTTGCTGATTAAAACTTAATGAATGACATTTATTTTCAGACTTTCTGCACTTAATAGGATACTAGGCTTTCAAGTGACCTCTGAAACCCAATAACATAAGGTGTATTTGTAAAGCGCACAATCACCCAGAGGGTATCTTGGCACTGAATAACAGATGTTTGTTACCCAACTCATTGGTACTAATTGTATCTACCTCAGAAGGATTGAAGGCTGAGTGGACCCACCGAGATTTGAACCTGTGACCCTGAGGTCAGACAAAGGCCCCTACAGTTGAGCATTAATCCACTGAGCCACCAGACCCAATGAATACTTGACCTAGACAAAAGACCTTGGCCTCATGTCTCCCTGCTTCTCTTTAGTCCAGAATTAGCACCTCAGCATGATGCGAAGTCAAACTTTAGCTATTGTAATACTGGGACCAGGAGGCGGCTTCTGAGTCCTACAAGATCACGGTCTAATATAGAAGAGGGCCTGGGGCAATATTCATCCATGGACTAGGGACAGGGCCTTACCGGCTGCACCTCTGACTGGGATGGAGGCCGGACCCTCTGGGTTGAACTTTCCTTCTGGTGGACCTCATTGCTGGGTGCCTGAGTGATGTGGATGGCGCCGTTTTACTGGGGTGGGTGGTCTGCTTAGATGTAGCCCTATCGGATTGTGAATGTCACGAACTATCCAGCCTGATTCACTGCCTATGTACAACCTGGATTTTATTCTATGCGATCAGGCAATGCATTTTCCTGGGCAGAGCTTAAAGTGAAGTTTCTTCTACTCTGTTATTTTTACTGTTGCAAATAATCAATAAATCTTTAAAACACTAAAGTATTTATCCACGGACAGCACTCTGGTCAATTTCTTCTCCTAGACCTGCTGATCACAGAAACCTCAAATTACTCAGAGTAGTCAGGTGCTGCTGATCTTGGACGTATTTTGTCCCTAAAGAAAGGACTCTGTTTTCTGGGCTTTGAGGGTTTTCTACCTTCAATGCAGAACAAAAAGCGGTACTAGTTTACACTGGCAATATCTGATATACTGTATAAACGGGTAGTAAAACTGCAAGGTTTCTTTCCAAGAGCATCCAGTGGGCATGTAATGGATACTAAACCCCGGCAAAATGACCCATACAGTGGGAACTACCCAACGCATTGACAATTTTCCTCTGAATGTGGCTTGCTCGCAGGGTAAACCTACTTTACAAATATAATGGCACCTAATTCGAGTATCTTCACCAGAGCCCCAACTGCTTCAGGTCTACAACATTAGGAAGTCGGCCAATAGGATCTTTTTTTCTAGCTTGCTCGCTGCCATACTTCTTGTCTTCTACAGGGAGGATATTTTCTCTCAACAGCAGGGTGTGCTGCTTCTCACTGGCTCTCAGTCCATCAGCGTGGCAGCCTGGCTCTGGAAGGGTTCGCGGTTAGACATACAGAGCTGATCCAGCATGATGTGAACACTTTACAGGCAATAGAAAGTTAGATAGAAAGACAGTAGTTGTCATTTCTAAATATGCTTCAGTTGGATGATTGAACGCTGTTCAGTTCTCCTAATGTAGTGCTCTCTGCTGAATGTGGCTAGGTCCCGCTCTGGACGAATCCTAAAAGGACAGAGCATCTCAGCACAGACGTCCCAGACCAGAGAGACCAGAATCTAATGTACGGTCTGGAATCCATTCCCCATGACTGTATTAGCCCAAGTCTCCGGACTGCTGAGCACGACTGCAAAATCCAGACCTGTAGCTCCCTCCCTTGCTCTTCACGCCTTGTCCCTCTCTTTCTTGTTCTGCCTCCTAGTCTCTTGTTTTTGAGCTCTGTTTTTGCTTTGTCTTTAGCTGCAGACCTTTTATTGTCTTTCAACTCATTTGTAGCCTCTTTTGATTTGTCTCTCTGGCGTGTGCCTTTCAGATAGTGTTGCATTGCCTGGGATCCACACAGGATGCAGTTTCATGTTTGCAGTGCATACGCCTATTTTGATAGTGGTAGGGCATGGTTTGTTGCTCCGGGCATTTAAGAAATGAATACATCAAGTGTATAACGATAGCCCGATTGCAACACGAAAGATCAGTGTGCTGTACTCGAATCCCATTATTTCAGTAGCCGAGGGCAGTAATTATGCTGCAAACAGAAAGCTTCAACGTCCAGAACAAAATTTAAATTCTGTGAACACTATTGTAACTTTTCTGTACTCCCTAACAAAACTGTGTGGATTGAGCTCTAAAGGTGATGTAATATGGCTTCTGGGTGCTATGGGGAAACACCCTCTTACATCGCAACCCACATACCCACACAGACCAGCTACACCCACCTAAGTGTATGTACTCCGCATAAATTCCATGGAAGTCGAATCCTCTGTTGGGATAGGGCCTGGAGTTACAGGAGTTGTGGAGTTTCTTTGATATGGTGTGCAGCTGAGTAAAGGTTCCAGGTGGCCATTCTGACTGTTTAGACTTTAAGGGTCCTCTCAGAAGGATGCTGCTAACTTTAACATCCTAGCAGTAAAAAACATTACTGTGACATCTGAGGAGGTGTCTGCTGGACTGACTGCATATGGGCCTGGCTAGTTTCTTGGAGCCTGCAGCCCATCTCTGGAAGTTTAGTCCTAGATTTTCTACGCTCGTGACCTGGTGATAGAGGTGAAGAGCGCATCAATGATCACCTTCGATCTTGTGTAGATAGAGTGCGCATTCATTTGTGTATACTGGTATAGGGTGGAACGTATGGATGTCCACCCCAGCCAGGGAACCAGTAACTCTTGCTTATGTATAAACCTTTCTTAAACCAAGAAATAAAAGATTAAACAAAAATAAGAGGTCACTGATAACTGAGTTAAGGATTGCTCAGTGAATTCACTAAAACTTCATTTTATGAGACACAACCAGATGAACCTTATTTGCCAAGTTCCAGTGATGTCTATTTAAGTATCGGGAAGGCTTACCTCACCGTAGCCGGTCCTATAGCAATTTGTGAAGGGTCAAACTGTTGAGCATTATCTTCTAAAATGTAAAGCATGGAACAAAGAACAGGATACAGTAGTGACCAGTAAAAATGAGCTGTACAGTATAAACACATATTACATTTATATTGTGCTACTGGATGAGTTAAAAATCTCCATTTGTTTTTTCTTAATTGCTTTTGAATGTTTAGAAGGACCTTCTATATTTTATTGAGTAAATAAACTTGTTTCACAGCATTTTTGATTCCATTAGTATTTAAGTTGTATTAAAATGTTATGAACAGAATATTTTTAGACTAAAAACATAAACTATGTGTTTTATGAAAAAGGATAGAGTATTCTCGTGAGTTGTAAATATGGCCACTGGTACCTCAGTCACCCTTGGGGTTCGGACACCTAACCAGGGTAGACACTGGTTACTCAAATTATAGTCGATCAGTGCATCTGTCATTTCGTTGTTATTGCTGTGCTCAAACTCAGAAAATATTTACAACAAGGGGTGGTGAGGGACAGAGTCTCTGAATTAAGCAGAAAGCTCTCACCCAGTCAAGAGATCAGGGCTAGATCCAACACCGTTTTTTAGCTCACTGCACCATCCCAGTTTCAGAACCTGGCTGTATGCAAATTAGTCTGTTCCTGTCCCAGTGCATGATGGGAACAGGGCAAACCAAACTACAAAAGCCAATTCTTACACTGGGAAGGAAACAAGCTCCCGGGGACCGGTTTCTGGCATTACAGCCGTCTTCGGCCCGGTTTGCTTGAATCCTGATGGTGCAATGAGCTAGGGTCTCACATCTGAGAATACCCTTCCACGCTTAGGGTGGACAAAAATATTTACAACAAGGGGTGGTGAGGGACAGAGTCTCTGAATTAAGCAGAAAGCTCTCACCCAGTCAGATCAGGGCTAGATCCAACACCGTTTTTTAGCTCACTGCACCATCCCAGTTTCAGAACCTGGCTGTATGCAAATTAGTCTGTTCCTGTCCCAGTGCATGATGGGAACAGGGCAAACCAAACTACAAAAGCCAATTCTTACACTGGGAAGGAAACAAGCTCCCGGGGACCGGTTTCTGGCATTACAGCCGTCTTCGGCCCGGTTTGCTTGAATCCTGATGGTGCAATGAACAAGGGTCTCACATCTGAGAATACCCTTCCACGCTTAGGGTGGACAAAAATATTTACAACAAGGGGTGGTGAGGGACAGAGTCTCTGAATTAAGCAGAAAGCTCTCACCCAGTCAAGAGATCAGGGCTAGATCCAACACCGTTTTTTAGCTCACTGCACCATCCCAGTTTCAGAACCTGGCTGTATGCAAATTAGTCTGTTCCTGTCCCAGTGCATGATGGGAACAGGGCAAACCAAACTACAAAAGCCAATTCTTACACTGGGAAGGAAACAAGCTCCCGGGGACCGGTTTCTGGCATTACAGCCGTCTTCGGCCCGGTTTGCTTGAATCCTGATGGTGCAATGAGCAAGGGTCTCACATCTGAGAATATCCTTCCACGCTTAGGGTGGACAAAAATATTTACAACAAGGGGTGGTGAGGGACAGAAACCGGTCCCCGGTAGCTTGTCTCCTTTCTGGTGAAGAATTGGCTTGGTAGTTTAGTCTGCCCTGTTCCCATGATGCACTGGGCCAGGGACAGACTGATTTGCATATAGCCAGGTTCTGAGCTGGGATGGGGCAGTGAGATAAATAACGGTGATGGATCAAGCCCTGATCTTTGGACTGGGTAAGAGTGGTCTGTTTAACTCAGACACTCTGTTCATCACCACCCCCTTTTTGTAAACTCAGAAAAAGCATTAGATGGGGGAGGGGTAGAGCTGTAGAGATGTGTTACATTCCCGAGGCATTTAATAGTCTCTTTTGGTCAGCAGGAGTAACCAGTTTGCTTTTTTTAAAACTATTTCTGCAATGGAGAATTCCACTTAAAGAACACAAGTTCTAGTGGTCAATATAACTCCATAATACAGGAGGGACTCCGCTCCAATAGACTTACAGTAGCACCAACCTTAGGACACAGAAGGAAAATGGTGGCACATGAATTAAATGATAGTAATTGATTTAGAATACTATCTTCCATCACCACAGCTGAGGTGCCCCATACCCTGGGCACCATCCATCTTTGTCACGGACCCACCACTTTGACCATAGCGGACCTACTTTTTTTGGTGCTGGGAAAGCCTGCTCTCAGGACAAAAGTGTTTTTGACCAGTTCATTGGATTAATAATAAAGACTACAAGACGTTTGGGAAATTTCCCATCTGTCAAAGGGACAGTTGCTAAAAGTCACATTGGTTTGGAGAGGGCTGCAGAACAGGTCAGAATCCAGAAGCTAAGAGTCTGTGGCCAAACCACAAGGGTGCAAAGCTTCCTCGGGATACCAGGTTCCAGTCCTGGGCTATGCTATCAGGTGTGTTGGAAAAGAAGCAACTAAATATGAGAACACTCAAAACACATCAATTTGGCTAATTAAGTTCCTTTGATAATGGCCTGGGAATTTCAGGCATTTCTTGTACTCTCATGACTATGATCTAGGCCAGTGTTTCCCAAACTGTGGTCCGCGGACCCCCAGGGGTCCGTGACACATTCCCAGGGGGTCCGCAGGCAACAGTTTTAAAAACACAGAAACGTTTCTTGTATAATTAGCAGCTTTCCAGCAACAATAAAAGTGTCAAGAGAATGCCAGTGATTAATGTACCTGCTGGAGTGAGGAGAGTTTTGTTCAGTTGCAGCTTTGATTTAACTAATATAGCACAGAGGGTTAATGTGCCTACTGCAAAGAACGTGCATCATGCATTTGTCACAGCAATTCTTTCGTTACTGTGCACTTCATAAGTGACAATCGTAATCTAGCAGAGGGACCTATAAACTGTCATCAAAGAGCTGCTTGCAAACTGCATGGTACCAGTTAGTAACTTACATTTTTACCCAGTTATTCATTATTCTGATGCTGCTAAAAAGATTTATTTGGGTGGAAATACATTTTTAATTTTAAAGTCAGTGCTAGCCACTGTGTTATGTTCTGAATCCTGAGATTGTGCTTTTCTAGACCGAGCACTCTTTAAACACTTTATATACACACACTGATTTACATGTATGATTCAATGTCTCTATATGTGTGTGATGTAAAGTGCTCTGACATCCTACAATGGTATGAGAGATGCTATCAAACAAATTAAATACATGTGACAGAGGGGCTATTACTTCAATATAAAATACTAAGCGCCAGATGTACGATCTGTTTTTATATGCACGAACAGGTTCGCGAACCCTTTTTATGCATGCAAAAACCTATTGAGCCATGTACATAGCCTATTTCTCGAGTCACAATTTGTTTGCGACTCGCTAAATAGGTTTTGCAACTTGCTATTTGGAAGGGGCATTCCCTTCCAAATAGGGAGTCTCAAAACCATGTACAAATGTTTTGCGGTCGCAAAACACTCGCAATTACCACCTACTTCAAGCAGATGGTATTGCGTTCGCAAATGGGAAGGGATCCCCAGGGGACCCCTTCCCCTTTGCAAATGCATGCAACATTATTTTTTAAGGGCAGGCAGTGGTCACAGGGACCTTTGCCTGCCCTTAAAAAATGAAACTAAAACGTTTAATTTTTTTTTTTTAAATGCATGGTAAACAGGCTGCTTTTTTTTAAAACTGCTTTATTTAAAAGCAGTCTGAGACATGGTGGCCTGCAGAGCCCAGCAGGCCACCATCCCTGGGAGGGCTGGCATTCCCAATGGGCTCGCAAATTGCGAGAGGCTCATTAATATTAATGAACCTCACAATCTGCGACCCCATTGGGAATCCCAAACAGTGTTAAACACACTGTTGTACACTTCATTTAGCGGCTCGCAATTTGCCACTCGCAATGTGTCGCCAATTGTGAGGTGCTAAATGAAATGGTCGTACATCTGGCCCCAAAATCCTTAGTGCTTTGAGTATTTGTTTTGTGTGCACACGTTCGTATTTTTTTCGAATTACTGTTTTAATTTTGAAATTTAACTCATACAAATTGCTTGGGGGTCCCCGGCTTCCAGTGGTGACTCAATGGGGGTCCTCAGGAGTCAAAAGTTTGGGAACCACTGATCTAGGCTCTTCGTAATTTGGGTTTAAAGGAACTACTTTAATATACTTGTATCTGAGGGATCCAGGACCTGATTTTCTGTGTAAGTGGAGTGATTTAGCTTGGAGCATTGAACATGTTTTACGCTTTTGATCTATTTATAGCTGCTGCGTTTTCTGTGTTCATTCAGATGATTGAATGGAATAATTTGAAATTAGGTTGTCAAATGAAAACCCTGGGGCTGCCAGCATGGTTTCCTGATATCATGGATAGAAGTGGCAATCCTTGCTAGAGTAAGACTGATATTCCTCTTGAGACCTGTAACAGTAGTATATCCGGCAGAAATATTTAAGCTGCATGAGTTTGTGACATTGAGTTGCCAGTTGTGAAATATTGCAGGGGTGGATCACTGTAGCACTCGAAAAAAATGATATTTATAAATATTTGCCAGCACCTCTCTGTAGTTCACAAACACCGACACAAAAATAATCCTTACTGCCCTGGCAGCTGTAGCTGCAGAAAGTGAGATGCGCGTTTGTGGTGCAGCTTCCAGGAAAACTGGATATTGTAAGGTCTTGTTTTTTCATTTGTTGTTCTCTAGAGGGGAGATTAATTCACGGATACTGTGGGTTTTGTATGGAATAGTAGTTGCTGTATAATTTTCAGACTTACCCAGAAATATTGAAGATGGCTTAGTATTCTAAGCCCTTATTCTTTAAAGTAGGTAGAGGAGTAGGGTTATATAATTGGACTTTAAAGCAGGGCTTTAAGTGGGATTAAAAAACTGGGGGGTCTCTCAGGGGCGTGGCAGTGTAATTAGGGGCGTGGCTTTAAAACATTTATGTTAAAAATCTGTGTTTAGCATAGTGTGCCGCCCGACTTGTATTTTGCTGTTTCTGCCATTGCAACCAGGTATGTGATACAACAAGTAACATCGTACCTACAACAAGTAAGGACTATTGGCTTTGTCAATTGTTATTAGTTGCATAAAATAAATAAGCTGCAACTATGGCTTGTTACATATAATATTGAAAACGCTTCCAATTAAAGCCCTGGTGAACCTACCACAATGTTGCTGCTCTTGCGTGTCAGAAAGAAGGGAAATCCAGAAAAAAAGACTCTTCAAAAGGATTTCCCTTCCCCCACAACGCTCACCTGGCATGACGTCATGCCGTAACTTCTCTGCTAGTGAGAAGTGAGCAGTGTGAGCAGCGCACATCGATGTGCCTTCTGTCTCTAAACGGGTCTCTAGCAGGCTGTTTTGCGCCCTGGCACTTTTTTCCAGACTGCAGTGCAGTCCGGAAGAAAACGTACCGTCTGTGCCAGGGCTCAAAACAGAGCCCGATAGAGACCCATTTTGAGGCCCCTTTTAAAAAACTGCCGGTGCTCAGACCCCTGGAGACCCGGCCCACTTAAAGCCCTGCTTTAAAGTTTACATTTTACACTGCGATTGTGTTTGCGCACAGCAATGATAGGAATGACATGAATTCCAGCACATATTAAAATCTAAACTGGTAGTCCATGCTGTTTACTAAATTGTGCACTTTTCTCCCTGGGTCTGCAGCTCCGGAATGCCTTTATCATTCAGAAATTCACTGTCACTACACCCCTGCCCATCTCTAAAAAGTATTTGTTCCTTGCTAAGAATATTTTGACACAGTGAAGATTAATTGGTAAAAACGGGAATCTTTTACTATATATGACAGTGAAGCATCAAGAACTGGGATTGGATTTCGCTAGAATGCTTTACCTCGGTCTTCAGCACTGCAAGGTGTCCTTCTCGAACAATCCAGCGCTCTACAATCGCCAATAGTATCTGCGATCTAATAGCCACAATGGACTTCCAGTACTCTGAAGCTGCTTCACAGCTGCAGGTGCCCTTTACAGTGTATCCCAAGCTACTCAATAAATCAAAATGTGCTCTGAACAGGAAGTTTGTTGTATGGACCGCGTTATTATGTTTAATTAGAACTATACATTTTGTAAATCTTTATTTTAAACATCACACGACCATATAGTAAAGTGGCCACAAGATGGCCCACACTGGAAAAGATGCTTTAGATCATGCTGCTCTGCTCACCTCTAAGTAAAGGCTGCATTGATGACAAAATGGCGACTCGCAATTGTAGCGTGCAACTGATTCAAAGCTCAACAGATTGTCCTAGATCAGAGCTCCCCAGCGGCAGCAAGTACGGAGGCAGATGCATGTTTCCACAGTAGAGATGATGTCCTCCCCCTCAGGAAAGGGAGTGGGGCAGTTACACCCATGCCTGGTGCACCGTACTTTGATAGAAGGCGATAATGCAGAAGGTTTGGGTTGAAGGAAGGGTAGCAGGAATGGCAGGCAAAAATAAAGAGTGGAAGCAAGGAAAGTGGGAGGCGCTTCTGGAGTGGTACCCAGCAGCAAGAAGGACGTGGTGGAGTCTGTGATATGTAACTATATAGAGGCATGACCTTCGCGCTGCTTTGGCCTTTAATGATGGCTAATTTGGGACCTCCGTGTTTGTCCCCAGGGAAACCTCAAGTATTTTCACCCCATCTGCCTAACTCCTCTGATGGGTCACAAGGAATGCTCCCCCTCTGTACGGTGTTGTGGTATGAACATTATGACCATGTGCACCACCTGCTTTGAAGTAATGCCGAATGCCAAAAATAGTAGAATTGTTTGCAACAAGCAAGTGTTATCAGTCTAGTTTTGCAGCAGGTCTTGCTAGAATCTTCCATGAAGGATGACTCAGT
This sequence comes from Lissotriton vulgaris, assembly GCF_964263255.1. NCBI lineage: Eukaryota > Metazoa > Chordata > Amphibia > Caudata > Salamandridae > Lissotriton > Lissotriton vulgaris. The sequence continues at coordinate 25,538 of NW_028241743.1, forward strand.
AGTCATGCTTTCAAGTTTGTTACTTCTCTCTTTGATAAGCGTGGTTGTGGTAAGTTCAGATTGTGTGGATAGTGCAGATTGATACTTGTGGCTAATTTCTCTGTGTTGCACTATTCAGCCCCTGTCTCCAGTCTGCAACTGTGTAATTTCCAAGAGGTGAATAGGTGGTGGTGGGAGGTCGCCACAGACCCAAACCAGGTCCCTCCTAAGAGCCTTGTACGTGAGCTCCAACTGGGGCTCTTTGACCCACCTCACTATATGTAGATATGTACAAATCTGTTCACCAGCGTAGCGCTGGCTCCAGTAGCACCTATGGGTGGGTGTTGATGTTAGAACCAGTTCTATGAAAGAACAACGCAGGGAAATACTTTGCATGCCTTTTCAACGCACTGTTCGCCCCACATTGTTTTAGAGCACATATGCTTTCAAAATGCATGTCATTACCATGCATTGTGTGTATATATATATATATATATATATATATATATATATATATATATATATATATATATATATATATATATATATATATATATATATATATATATATATACACACACAGTATTTGTGGGGGGAGACCCCCCACATCCCCAAACGTACCTTAAATGCGTGGTAAAGGCAAGTGTTGTAAAGGCATATATGTGGTAAAAACATGCGTGGTAAAGAGAAAAAGTGATAAAAACCTTGTTGTAAAGGCTGTTTTCTGTTAATACCTGGTTGTACGTTTTTGCTGATACAACGTCCAAGGCTTCTAGGTAACTATTTCAGTTAAAAATAACAATTACATGTTGCTTTTTGTGCTTCTCCTAGAATGTTTAAGCATAGATGGACTACTTTTTACTGATATATATTTGGAAGGTACAAGTTTATGATGATTTTGCCTCCTGTGATGTTGCATGGAACTGTTGCTAAAAACCCAAATATGGAAGCTTAACGCACTGCATAAATTATACAAACTAGTGTAGAGGACTGTGTATAATGTCCAGCATTTCAGAGCAGAGCTGCTGCTTTCTTAGGTCTCGCCTCTAGACAGCGTGCATGCCCTGTCGTCTTGAGCAGACACATTCTGTATCTACTTCTGGGCATTTAGCCCGCCCATGGGCTTACCATTTGCTGCCACCATCATCACTCCATTTTACCTTCTCCCCATTTGTCAAGGGTATGCATACGTCATGCCTCTTCTGTGTTTTGCCCTCCCCAAGGGATCTGCCCAACTACTCCTGGAAATAGGCAGCAGACGTTTTAGTGCATTGTTTCTGCACTACTAGTTTCTTTAAGAGCGCTTTTCACGGGGCACCTGCTGATCCAAGTGCTTTTCATGAGCGCTCCTGTTTTTTTTATTTTACTCTCATCGCATGAAGGTCCGGTGAAGGGAGAAAAGAAACATGAGGGCAGTGATCCATCCAAACTCCTGTTTCACCCATAAATTGTAATACAAACAGTCCTGGATGCTGCAGTCCTGCTTTCCCTGGCAGGTGCTGCAGTTCCCGGCATTGTTTCCTCCCCATCGCCTATGAAATCTGGCAGAGTCCAGTCACAACAAAGTGCGTTCAGAAAAAGACAACACTGCAAGATCAGCTGGCTCGACGCACGAGTCCGGGTAGGAGGTGGGGGTGGAGTGGTGAGCTGGGGTTGACTTCTTTCCCTTAAGCATAGAATGGCAAGAACAGAGGGATAAGAAGAATTGATTTCCGTAAGGGACAGCAACCTTCCCTTATTATCACTTTCTAAACATTGTTCATTTTTGCCTGCACATTTTATTCACTGCACTTCTCTTTAGAATGGCTGATTCCAAAGCTGTCCTGGTCTTGTTGGAAGTGTTTGTTCTGCAATTGGGGCTCCCAGGCTTAAGTTGCATGTTGCAACACTAGTGGGGTCTGCTGTCGTTTTGTGCAGATCAGGCCGGCAGTGATTTAACCCATCAGTGGCCTTCATTGACAATTTTCCACCCCCCCCCCCCCCCCCCACACACACATGCATACCACCTATTTTTGCAAGCGCCAACATAGTGGTAAACATTTTACTCCTAATGAAGAGTACTTTCTCACCATTATCCTTTCCGCTGCTCCCCATATAAGTTTTACTTTTATAACAACTAGCTTACCCGTTGCACGTTGCTGCGATCTCAGAAGAAACGAAATTCGAGCAAACTAGTTATGATAACCTTAAATTTACATTGCGTCATTGTTATTGAAACTTATTCATTTTATTTTTTAAACATTTATAATTGTGGCTTGGGCAGTGCGTTCTCGATTGGCTTCCAATCTTGATTCTGGTTGCTCTCCTGTTTCATTCGAGCAGGCTTGAGCAGTGCGTAATTGATCGTTATCCAATCTTTATTCTCGTTGCTCTCCTGTTTCATTTGAGCGGGCTTGAGCAGTGTGTAATCTATCTGTTTCCAATCTTGATTCTCGATGCTTGTTCGTTTGAGAAGAACGGGCTTGAGCAGAGCATACTCGATTGAGAAGAACGGGCTTGAGCAGAGCGTACTCGATCGGCTTCCAATCTTGATTCTCGTTGCTAGTTTGTTTGAGAATTATGGGCTTGAGCAGTTTGTATTCGAACAGCTTCTAATCTTGCTTCCCATTGCTCGTCTGTTTCTGAATCTCGTAATGCCTTTTTCTTTCGTGCTTCTGATGTAGATTGACTAATCGATTTCCGTTTGGGGGTCATAACTGTCGACTATGCTCGCAAATTCGCTGTATTTCAGTATGCGAAAGATTGAGGGCCCTGTGGGGCAGATTTTTAAAAAAACATTTTGACCGAAACCTTTGCAGGAGTGTACTCAACTTCTTAAAGTTTCATGGCGATCGGATGAATGGTGTAGTAATGCATAAAGGACAAACAGACAGACATACTTTCGTTTTTATATAGATAGTTTGTTTCTGGGAAGCATTGATTTACGTTTCGCCGGTGCTCGCATGCAGCATTTTTCCCTCTGATTTTACTCTCTTGAAGGCCTCCCAGTGATTAGGTCTCGGCTTTAGGGGTTGTTTGCAGTTCATATGTTTTGAACCAACTCTCTCTGCTTTTGAAACTCTCTCACCGCACGTTTCTCTTAATGACTTGTGCACTGAGGGCTGCTTCTCTTATGGGCTGAGGGAGTGCTGATCCCGGCACAGAATGTGGAAACTCCCGAACCTTATAGGAAGATGTAATCCCCGCTGTACTGCCAGACACTTTCTATTAGTACTTACTGTGGAATTGGGGCAGTTTTGCCACATGATCTTGTAACAGGCATATACATGAAAGGGGTAACACTTTGTTAACAGTTACGGGTTGAGACAATGTACCAGCCGACAGTGGTGGCTTTTGGCATTAACAACGCCAAAAGATCATCACTTGTTGCTGATTGTTGTGGCAAACTTGCATATCCCCTATTCCTTGGAGTCACCTCAGATGGGATTCATTTATTAAGATGCAGGCAATATTATATGCTTGCTTCAACCGGCAGGATAAATGTTTTTCTAAGCTCTCCCAGCTAGTCCAATTATAAGTACAAAATCGTGATTAAAAAACTTCACGTGAAGTTAGTTACTCTGTCCCTGTTGCCAACCATGGTGAGTACCCCTATGCCGCTAAGCTGCAAAGACTCTGTAATTAAGTAAGGTGCCGGCATTAGCCTATGCATTAAATTATCAGCTACAGTCACCCCTACATAGAGTTCCAGGATCTTAAAATAGAACAGTCTCATTTAGGTTTCCAGCCAGCACTTAAGCACTTTCCTCCAGTGCATCAGGAGTCTCACATAGAAGCATGCGGCCTGTGTTTGCTCAGGAACCCGATGTGTTCCCAGTCTAAGAGGACATTTGCGCACCCAGGTCTCCCTCTACCTGGCAGCACCGATGAGGAACCAGGAACTGACATATTCTGTCAGTTTCCCTAGCATGAGATACGTCACGAAATACCTTGCCAAGGGATATGAAGGCACAGTGAAACAATGCCTTCAACTGCATAAGCTAAAAGTTTGGAAAGTTTGGAAATAATGTGCCTTCCCTCACCATGTTTGCAACAAAAAAAGATGTGTAAGAGTTAAACGAAGACATGTCAGTAACCAACGGTGAAAGCAGTGGCGGTTTCTACATGGGGGCGTTTGGGCGCTGGCCCCCCTGCTTTCTCGCCGTGCGAGAAGAAGGCAGAAACAAATGGTATTTATTTATAACTACCATTTGTTTCTGCCTGCCCTTCTCGCACGGCGAGAAAGCAGTCAGCAGATTAGAACTTCTTCCTGGTTACTAGAGTCGAGCCTCAGGGCAGGGGGAGTGGCTTGGGGGAGTGGCTTGCCCACTGTTGTGAATACGGACTGTTTGGACAGCCTGAGAGGCTGTCCAAACAGACAGTATTAGCAACAGTGGGCAAGCCGCTCCCCCAAGCCTCCTCCCACTCTCTGTTCTGCAGGATGCAGACTAGGAGGAATGACGCAGTTAGGGCAGCCGGCCGAACCAATCGGCGCCGGCTGCCTTGGAGGGGAGGGAGGCTGCCTGCAGCCTTCAGTGACAAAAGAGGCGGCATTCAAAATCCAGGACGGCAGGAGCAGTCTCGGGACTCGAGTCGGGAAGCCAAGGTAAGTTTTTTTATATTTAAATTAATTTTAAAATTAACCTTGTCTTGCAGTAGTCTTAGCGGAAGGGAGGCTTGGGTCAGAGAACACTTCAATTGTATTCTACAACTAGGTGCACCTGTGCTCTCTTCGTCAATTTCTCACAAGTGTCGTCTCGTAGTTCACTTTACAAGGTAGACGGGGATCTACCCCTTTGGAAATGTCTACAAACAGTGAGCACAGCTGTATTTACTAGTGCTGCTATTAACAATCATTTGTACATCACAACCAGGTGCGTAAATATGTAATTGGTTACGCAGTGTTAAGTATTTCAGACTAGTCCATTTGGAGCACATGTACTTTAAGTAGATTTGCGATTGGAAGCAGGAAGGCTTTTCTTGGTTCCTGGAATTTTTTTAAACTTTCGTATCAATCCTGTTTGCTTCAGAAACACATTCAACAAAAACGTGAGAAGACCAATCCAATAGTGTCACACGTCTATTCTATGAAGAGAAACCATGTCTTGTTTGTTGAAGAGTTCCTATTTCAATGACAGTGTGAGTGAGCGGTGATAGGCCCCTACATTGTAAGGGGATAATTATGTGTAATCACTATTTGTTTCCCTATTTGATTAACCCATTAAGACAGCTAAGTTGCATTTATTCTACAAGGTTGTGTTTAATTAGTGTGTACACCTGCCCACGACTGACAGCGGAGGCAGTTTACAAGTGCAGTAGGTAGGGAGCGATGTAAAATTCCATACATTTAACAATTTGTGATAGTTTCATTTCAGTCCTATGGTCCAGCCCCTCTGACGGGTTAGGGTAGAGGAGGTTACATGCAGTGGGTAATCTGCTGCGAAGGATTCAGAAATGGGGGCGTTGGGGAAACCAACAGGCACTAGGCACAATCTAGTGACAGTAATAATGCTGTAATCTGCAGCGCCACACTTCGGACTTCTTATTTGCGCAGTTTAGGATCTGCAGGGGATTTTGAGATGGTCATCCGCAGATTATTTCGCCCCACCACTTTCCAAGTCCACCAGCCGCCACTGGGTGAAAGGTGTGCATGCATTAGCTGATGATTCAAATGAAGATTCAAACAAGCATTGGCATAGTCAATAGGTCCTGCCTTTGAGATCTTATGTGTTTAGTTATCCAGCACAATATCTTTGGTGCAACATCAACTGTTGCATGGCTAAACGCGTATAAGGTCCCAAAGGCAAGACCTACTGGCTATGCCAATGCTTGTTCCTGTGAGGAGCTGGAGAAACGTTATCAGGGAAAGTCACAGGTTAGGTGGCGCATGGTGCTACCAGTAACTGAAGAACCTATCACTACTGATGGAAACACAGAGGCAATGTCTGACCTGCAAGAGCAACTCGAGAGCTGACCAGCCACTGGGGCAGGAACCTGGCACACATCAGGTGCCCACAATCAACTATAGCAAAGCTTTGTGGATGAATGTAACGCTTACTGCCCCTTTAGAGGCATTGAAGCGCTTCACGGACCTATAGCGCGCTAGCCCGTGTAGCCCACAGTTGGACTGTCGTGTTACTTGCAAGCATCTGAACTAATTCAATCTTATGCATCATTATTAGAGTTATTATACTCATTTGTTGCACGTCATTTTTAGTCTAGCAGTAAATTAATTGTAAGTAGATAAACTATTTACAAGTAAGATATAGCTCATGAATAATTTTAGAATATCAAAGATAACAGGCAGGAAATTGAAGTCGTCTTGGGATGCAAAGCGGTCACATCTCCAAACCCTTGTGGTCCCTATTTGATGGTATTCCATCAGTTACTGTGCCAAAGAATGAATTGGCAGAACAAAAACAATGTTGTCCCCCAGGATAATTTTCTCTCAACTTTTGAGAATACAAACAAGGGAAGAAGACCTATTGTTTGTATGGGTTATTTTATTTAAACCCTTTGAACAATTTTTTGTTAAATCATTTTGAAAGACATTTTAAGGTAGAGAAAAGACACTACTTACACACATTTACACTATTTACACTATCATACAAAAAATTCTATACACAAGACAATATATACAAATGAATTCAGTTTGTATATATTGTCTTGTGTATAGAATGTTTTGTATGATAGTGTAAATAGTGTAAATGTGTGTAAGTAGTGTCTTTTCTCTACCTTAAAATGTCTTTCAAAATGATTTAACAAAAAATTGTTCAAAGGGTTTAAATAAAATAACCCATACAAACAATAGGTCTTCTTCCCTTGTTTGTATTCTCAAAAGTTGTGAGAGAAAATTATCCTGGGGGACAACATTGTTTTTGTTCTACTATAATACGGTCCAGTTGACCCCCTGTCCCAGGACCAAACTCCGTTTTTTTGCAAAAAAAAGAATGAATTGGCAACACATTTCCACGCTGGTTCTGGCAGGAGGGGCAGGGTGTTGTGCAAAAATGGCTTGTGTTACATCAGATGCCTTCATTACAAGTGCAAAATAAATCCTTATTTAGGATTCACAGGCCAAACGCGGATTACACCCAATAAGGAAATTCCGCACCTAAATAATTTAAAATTCTCATCTCATTATTGTCCCAAAGATTTCAATTGTCGCTCAGCATTCCTTGGACCCATCAAACGTTAAACGTAATATAGCCAGAATAACAATTTTCCAAAAGCTCATTTTGATACTTATGATAGCTATTTCCTTGTATATAACCAGAGAGATAAACAAAGGCATTGGGAACAAGCACAGACTGGGTGACTCTCAGCAGTGGAACATGTTTGTGAAATAAACAGGATCCTTCAGCGAGGGGCACAAAGCACTAAAATTAACAGGCAGCGATGGGCGAGGGAGAGAGGGGACCATGGCATAGGATATTAAGTGACTGTGATAAGCTCGCTGCCACGCTAATTGAAAAAAGATGGCCCCTGCGCACCGCTGCTCGCTCCCGCAAGGTGGATGCCTTTTCAAGCACAAGTGCTTGAAAAGAGCCGACTGGTTTCTAAAGGTCATCTCCGCTGCTCTAGGCTCGACCTAAAAAGTGCATGTTAAGAGCAACGCCCCGCTAAAATGGCAAACTGGCTACCGTGCACAGCAAAATCAGCTACACTGTGAACAGTAGCTAGAACCACATTAGTCAAATGAACGTAGAGTCCATGTATGTGCAGATATGTACCTTTACTGGGTGCAGCCGGAGCAGCCCAGGCTGTGCACAATACATTACTGAAGAAAGATATGTCTGTGCAGTACATACACTGTAGCATGTTACACATGCTACAGAGAAGAGGTTCACTCTGGGTTTACAGAGAGATGTACTCCCAAAACCTGAGGGGGCTCCAAGGCCCCCTGAGTGGATATACTAAAATAATACACTCACCCTCCGGTGGCCTTCAAGGCCAAAATAAAGGGTTTCCCTGCAGAGAGCATGACATCATGGCCCATTCAGTTAATGTGTTTTTGTAGGGCATCTTCTTTTTTGTAGGGGCTCTTCTTTTTTGTAGGGCCTTCCCTTCGAGGCGTGCCAATAGAGGGGACACTTGTACTGTTTGTTCCCCTGCGCAAACAGTGCTCCGGGCAGCGGGACCGCATTAACTGCGCACCGCTAGTGGGTGGTTCACCGTTGGGGCCGCGCTTCCTCCAACCTGCTGGCATGCGGAATATGGCACAGGTGAAAGGGGAAAAACATTCCCTCATTAGCAGGGGGACAGGGCCACTATATAAATAAAATAACACCTATTTGCTCTGGTGCTTAATTCGCACCTGCACAGGATTGTCCAGCATCTGTGACCGGTCCTGTAGCATCAAACGTTCTAAGGATGCAGAAGTGGGTGGAAACATCCACCACGCTTCGGGTACCATGCAGGCCTTTCATTCTCTTGAGGAGATGAGATGGATTTCATCTCGCATCCTACGCAATGGGTTCTAGGTGTATAATTGTACAAAATGACTCTTCTTCCTCCCCACCTGGGCCTGAGTGCATCTGGAGTGACACGCCCTCGGTGACCCTGTACTGCTGTCACTTCAAAGGTTGCCCCATTAGAATTCAGACGACTGCGGGTACTTGACGTTTGGCTTGGGGGCCCCCCAAACAGAAACTAATCTGAGTGTAAAATTGTGAATCGCACCACTGTACGCGAGGATGGGTAACTACACTTTTCTTTTAAATAAAGTGATAGTACACTCCCCTGAAGATATTTCCCCGGTAGCTTTAATGTGCAGATTGCCACTGCAATTATTTCATTTCAACAGCGTCAAGGCTAAACTGACATCAATTTGTTCTAAAAGTTTTAAAGGAATAGTTGCATTGCCTCGTAACACAATGGCACGATTTACAAATAGCAGCACGGAAGGGCAGTGGACTAGCTAAACCGGTCCCTGCGTTTGAAGTGTGTGCGTGGGGAGTTTCTGGCCGATTCTTCGGACTGTTGCGTTGCCTTCTCGCTACGGTCGCACTGATTAGCAGGGAGGGGGAGTTCGCTTGCGATTGCCGCCCCGAGACAGCAGATAGGAGCTCGGGGGAGGCCGCAACCCCCCAAAACTTGTGCTGGCCTGGACGGAATCCAACCCTCCCATTTTGCTACGTCACTGCAGAAGGGGGCAGCCAGAAAAATAAAATATCCTCCACTTTTATCATACAGGTGTTGGTGCTAAAAAGCTGCTCTGCTCCTAGGAACGTTTTTATAGGGTCATACGGTGAATTTTAAAGCAGAATTGTGTGAAACATTTTCCAAAAAGTTTTTCCAGGTGGTTCTGAAGGGCAATAAGCCCCAAAAAAATGCTACTAATGTGCTGAGGTTGACCAAATCGAAACGTCTCAGAGGATTTCCTTCCTTCCTCCTTCTACTCTTGTTTTACTTTTCTTTTTTCTTCCCTGTTTTTCTTTTTCTCACCTCTATACATGTTGCTTCCTTTCTGTGTCTCTCAAGCCCCTTCTCTCTACTTTTCTCTTGCCCACTCCTCTGATTTATCCTGTTTTTTTTACCTGAATCCATCACTGTTGCACAATTGCCAGCCTTTGACCCAAAAGCTCTGCCATAGCTTTCTGCTGACATTATTCATCAGCTTCCTCATGACCGGGGGGGGGGGGGGGGGGGGAGGGTGTAAAGAAGTCATTCTGCTTTCACTGAGACTCAGCCTGCCAAACCACTGGGCTCAGTGACAGGCCCAGGCCTTGGCAATGCTAATGCATTTGTGTATATCAATAAAAACAGCCCAGAGTTGTACACAAATGCATTTACATTGGCAATGACTAGCTCTCAGCTTGCCAAGACCAATTGGCTTTGCCATTGCTTGTTAATAAAGTGCATCTATATTACCAGCAACAGTTCAACTCTGTTCTATTCAAATGTCAATGTTTCTTTCCAACTGTGTACTTTTTTAAATTAGCTCAGTTGGCATTCATGATGAGCTAGAAAAATCAGTTTTTTCAGTCTTTTAGAAAAGTTATCAAGTAATAGATTATGTAGAGTTGAAAGGATTCTGAGCTGGGAAACAGTCATTCCACCGTTCATGGCACAATATGATTTGGATTGGCTGAGTACAATCCGCACCAGCCTTAAAACAACTTCTGACACCTGCTTCACTCTTATTGGAGCTCACTAGAAAATCACAGCGTTGCTCAGTCACAGAACATTTGCTGTCGTAGACTGTTTGAAAGGGTCAGGTTTCGAGTGTCACTGGCATTGTCTAGGTGTTCCATGATATACATAACGATCAGGAACTACACAGGGTACCATAAACTACAGTGCTTAACATATATAGCCCACTATGTTTACAAGCTCGTGGTTATATCTTAGTGGTGGCCCCTTGTGTCTGAACACAGCTATATTTGTCTGACAATTTTCTAATAATGGCGAAAGAGTCGGTCAATAAATCTTTATTCAGTTTAAGGGAACCATAAAAGAATAAGTAACATACATTTAATCTGAATACGGAATACCTTAACAATGACAGATATTTAGTTTTACCAGCCCTTAGAGGTCAGCTTATAAAATGACATGTGCCTAAAAAATAGAATATATTATCCACAATCTACAAGTAAAATCAGGGATGAATAAGGTTTGTTGTATTCACCAGCTCATCTACCTCAAGCCCTCTGATTATACTTAAAAACACTTAGCTAAAACACAAGATAAAAAGAGCAGCCATAACATAGAGCCCGGACCTCCCAGCATGCACCCCGCCCACTAAGACGGTTGGTACGACCCACCATCAAATTCACATATCAGAGAAAGGGTGGGTGTAAAACGGCCATGTTTAATTATCAACATTCATAAACATGACTTAACAATACATATTAAAAATTGAGAACATCAATAACACATTTTTAATATTGACATTCAAAGTTCAGTTATACTAGTTACTTTTCCCCCAAGCACTAAGGGGCCCTCTGGCTCGCACCTCCAAATCTGAGCACCCCACGCAAGGCGCAAACCCCCTGCTTCCTTGAGTGATGGGCCCCTGCCCTCTGGTCCTTGTCCGCCATATCCGGGCCCCACCCCTCGACCACCAAGCTGCCCAGGATCCCAGGAGGCTCGTAACCTGGCGCCCGTGCCTCCCCAGCCGGTGGGCCCATTCTCAGTGCGGAGAGCTTACCGTATCTCCCCTCAGTGCTGGCCTAGGGAGTATGCAAGGAGGACTACCGTTCACTCTGTAAGTCCATGTCAATGTCCTAAGGCCTCTTAACAGGTGCAGTGTGGGGTCCGCCCGTCCGGCGCAGGAGAGGAAAGAGACCAGGACCACGACTCCCAGAGCCTAAATAGGCCAGAGTCTCCGCCCTCTCCCGCACCGGACGCGCGTCATCCATGACCCGGAAATGGATCACGGCCGGTCGCCCATCGGGCGAGCCGGCCGCCTACTCTCCCCTGGACGTGGCGAGGAGCTGGGAGGCTGGGCCCTAAGTGCGCGCTCGTCGAGCATCACGCTTGGCAAACCTATCAGTTACCATTAAAACATTCCGTACCTATATCTTACTTGCATACCATGTTTGTCTGTCTTACTGCAGTCGAGATACATTTCTACACCATAATGCAGACAAATTCCGAATGTAGAAGTTGTAAATAAGTAGGGTCGGCCTACATCTGGTTGTTGGAGATCTAGAATCTTACATTCCTATAAACACGTCAATGCTGGAAGTTAATTTTGGATTAGTATTAGCTAGAGAAACAACTGCTTCTTTGTCGTGAGTGGGTTAATGTATGCCATCTCCAAAAACACATTTTAATGAACTTCTAGCATAGCACTCCTGCACCTAACAAAAGTTTTTCTACATCTAGGTGTAATGTAGTTGTTGAAATATGGCATTCATAATTCTTAATTTGAAATCCTTATTTGGCTTCAGAAAGGTGGAATTTTAGGCTCATGAAGCACACTGGTAGACACCTAGTGTCATGGGGTTAGGATTAGATGTAAATTTAAGGTTAAGAAAAGGGTGAGTATCAGTGGGGTCCCCAAGCAAAACGGATGAATGACTTCTAATCCCAGTTTTTTGCGAGTCATACGTTAAGGGTTCGGGACAGAGAATAAACTGTGTTGAAGGGCCCTCAGTGCGAAATGAATGAATGACCTAGAAACGTAGAGGTTTATGTGTATTCACGAACAATCCATCCGACTAAGTAAAGAGGGCAATGGGTAGTGCTTGAAACCTATGTCCATTCTAGGTGTGGAGGTGCGTTGTATGGGACTTTTGAAAATCCGATAAAAATCAAAAATCTACTCCAAACAGCTGTTTTTAAGAAGGCTTTGTGAAACAGGCCTATGATGCCTGAACTGAAAAAGGTCACCACAGGATAAAATGTGCTGCAGTTATTGACATCTAACTGCACTTTAAAAATGTCATTAATCATCAGGATAGGTATTCAGGATGGATAATGCTCTATTGATAAGAATGATGAACGACCTTTGTGTGCATGTTTTTATGTTATGGAATTGAGCGTTTGTAAGATAATTTGTTACTGTCTAGTAAAGCAGGAATAATGAAACTTCGTAGCTTCCCTGTGGAGGTGGGTCCCCAGGAATGCAGGCTATCTTTGGAGGTTGCAAATGTAAGCTAGGGTAATTGCGCACTAACATTTGCTTGTGTTGGAAATGGAATAAAGAGCCCCGAGTTGGCATTTTTAACGCTTTCACTGTATAAGAAGCAGTGAGTTGGACTTTTTAAAAACTTTTTCTCATAGTCTAATGCAGCAGTGCATTTTTGCAAACCATAATAGGATTAGAATTTCTCTACCTGCCTCGGTTTGCTTGGTATCATTCTAACACCCAATACATGGGGATGTCTTAAAGCAAACACAACCCAATTTTAAAGCAAATAATTGTTTTTAGATGGTAATGTTTGTTGCCATTTAATGTATGTACTTTGGCCTGCAACTTCTTATGCCACATATAGAAACTGAATCAATACCAGTGTTTCTTATGTGAAGCCACATGTCTATCAATGCCTTATCACCTCTACTGAGCATGCAGATGTTCTTGCATAGAAATCAACACGCCAGTATTTTTACTCTTTGCTATTGAGCCTATGTAAGACATTGATACTTTACTCAAATATTCGAAGACTGCAGTCAGAATGGTAAATAATCTGGTCCTTGAATCTGAGCATATGTTTACGCCTCCACTCCATAGAGGAAGCATGGAAATATAGCTAGCATGTGGACGCATGGAAATGCTGGGAGACGTTCACTAGCACCCTGATTGATATGTTTGTTTAACAGGTGGAGACCCGATCAGGGCAGGCTTCACTAGACCTACATAATCCAAGTGTCCTTCATCCTAAACCAGAACAAGCTACCATCTAACTGGCTCAACAGACATTTTGGCAAATGCGAGTCTACCCTCTCCCTTGTAGTTAAGCCAAGGTTGCTATAGTTAATGGCCTGATCAGGGTTAATTCTTTCGGCACAAATGCATGGCAACAAATTGCTGGCGAGGAGGAGATGTGGCCTAATGGCCAGAGCTGCTGTCCTTGGAACTGGGTAACAAGGTTCCAGTCCTGGCCTCGTTTTGCTTAATCTTCCTGTGAACCATGTCCCAACATCCAATAACAATATCTACTGCAATTTGGTACTTATGCAAAGCACGCTAACGCCCTGGGGCCATAGACTAACTGACAAAAATACAAATTGTGCTCTTCTTGTATAGTTACTTTCTCTACTTCTATTGAAATCATGATGTTGTGAACCTGTTGCATTATTTCCCGTTTTGATGGTTTAAATCCATGCCAAGCTTTTTTTGGCACATTTTGTCCAATACTGATACTGGTCACGGACAATGAGTGCTTACCAAACAACATCTTCTGCTGCCTGTGGTTTGCTGAGTGCAACTCAAGACTACTGTCACCAGCATATAAATGGGCCACAGTTCACTGTGGCTGCATTAATTCAGCCTCAATCTATCAGTCACTCGTAAAAAGGAAGTACTTTTGTTGAGAAGTATTTGTGCTCTGGTGGTTTCTGGGTGGATTTGTTCTCTGATGGGTTCCTGGGTGGATTTGGATTTGGTCACTGATGGTTTCCGGGGTGGATTTGTTCTCTGGTGGTTTCTGGGGTGGATTTGTTCGGTGATGATTTTTGGGACGTGTCTTTGGCTTGACGCAAGACCATGTCGAACGATGTGGGGACTACTGGAGAAAGAAAGAGGCTCAGAGCAGATGCCAAAGTAATGTGGATGGGAAATTACTTCAACTACAGAGAAAACAAGCATTACAAAAGCCTATAGGACTGATTTTAATGTGCTAACGCATGTAAACACATGCATTCGCAAATGGCACTTACATGCATTACTGGCATGTAAGTTCTGTTTAATAGCACTTTAAAGAGACATATCGGATATGGCTTTACTGGAAAAAGAAGCAGCAACAGATCAATTATTTCTGTATAGCATGCATACAGGAGTCAAAGAGTTGAATGTAGCCAAGAGTGTGATCATGGAGTGTCCTTTTCCAATGCAAATTGTCCCTCATGCATTCCATCTAAAGCACTTCCTTGGAGGTGGAAGGATGCTCCAAACAGCCAAAAACCCTGGTGGTAGACCTTTTCCTCTGAGTGGCTCCAAAGTAAACAATATCTCTCTCTCGCTCGCTCTCTCTCGCGGTCTTGTATACAGCTGTGACACTGCACCGCTGCAGATCTCGCCTTCGTGTTCCTTGCATTAGGCATGGCCTCTTCTTCCATTTCGTACATATGGACAAACATGTATTAATAACTCTGGCTGTGTGCGGGTCTGTGGTGGGGTGCGGTATTTGCAGAATATAAAACTCGAGCAATCCAGTCAGCCCAGACAGGAAACTACATGTGACGGAAAAATTCTTGATGCCGAAATATCGGGATACCTGGAGTATCCGAAGAAAGTGGGTAATCCGACGGTGGCTTCTGAACAACTTGCATCTTTGAGCGATTGGCGGGCCCTGTCGCATGAGTGTCAGCTGCACTCCCAGGGGCTTCTTTTGATAGTTGTGTGTGGGGGGCACCGCCATGTGTTTGCATCGTTTCAGGTTTTTCTGCAGATCTTTCAGACTCGCACCCCCGTTACTCGTGCACCCTTCCCTCGCAGCACCGCTCTGACGCACTTCGTCAGAATGTGCTTGTACTAAACTTTTACGAGATGAGCCATACCTTACTTATGCAAACTTTATGTTCGAGTAAACATCCTGGTCACGCGGCCACATTTCTCCCTTATCGGAGGTCACATGCTTCCTTGCGGCAGCCTCCCTACCGGCTGGAATGACGTGCACCTTATCTCGTTCACCGACTGGCGGGAACAAAGCCTTCGGAGGTACATATGGGCGCAGCTGTCCGTGCACTGGCGTGCTTCACGAAACCTGCCCTAGACTTTCTTCCATTAATTATGCTGGGAATGCTTGCTTAGACAGCAGCAACATGGCTTCCGCCATCTCAGTCCTCCATGCCCTTTCATCGTCCTCCTTCACACCACTGGTCAGTGGGAGGAAATAATAGGGTCAATCAGGTTTCCTTCCTGCCAATGCCCGAGCCTCTGCTGCGCATGTGGAAACATTGCGAGCACGTGCGCCGTTAGAGCACCCTTAAACTGTGAAACGTGTTCAGTTCTCTTTATTGCATCCACCATGAATCAGCACAGCCACCACCACCATGTCAGCTCAGCCTTCAATACATCGCCGTTGCCTAGGAGCAGTCACATTCCAAAATAATGTATACAAAGATCCCATGGTGAGCATGACAGTTAAGGCGACATGAACATGCATAACAAGCTAATAGACCATAGCACACGTGCATGTCTGTATTTTCACGCCCTCGCCCCCCAGTGCTGGAAGTGCAGCAAGGTTACCAAAAATACACTTGACCCAAATGTTTGAGAACTGGCGTCACAATAAGTCATTCACACAAATTTTGGAGCCCCCCCCCCCCTTTTTGGAAGAAGCATGGAAACATGGCTAACTCCAGGAGACGATGGACTACAGAGTTGCTTCCAAAGTTTGAACATTGCCTGATTAAACCATGATTTCCAGCATAATGCTAGAATACCACTGAATCCAGCTGCACAGCCAATGAGTTATGGGTCATTTCCTGCCCTGTTGTCAATGCAATGCTTCTTCTCATTGCGTGGCTGTGCACTGCCGCCTCTTGACCGTGGTGGGGTGTGCGCACTCATTGATCTGTTTCTGCCTGGTAGCTCTTTGGATATTTTCACCTACGCCAGAAAATATGATTCAGTCATCCATACCAGCTCCAAACAGGATGACACACCTAGATCAGACACCATTTCCAACTCCTCCAATTCCACCTCCATCAGCGCACCGCCCTGAAGTGATAGTGAGACAGATAAAAATCAAGGTAGTGGCCCATCTGTATCGTCTTTTTTTTCGAGAGGTCTGGACTGTCCGCAGAGGGAACAGGTTACAGGGCACACGTACACGGGCAGAGTAAAAACCTGAAGAGGCAAAAGGGGTGGAAAAAGATTACAAAAAGAAACTCAGATCGGGCAAGGGGGGGAACAAATAGAAGACCCGGATAATAGTGTACAGGTAGTCAACCTCTCATCAAAAGAACTCACCACGGACACGATCCCCCTATTAAATAAGGGGTTAAGCTTCAACCCGTGTGAAACTGGTGTCACCTGCAAATTGAAGGTTGATTTATTCAAATTTATGCGCAGCCTAAAATTGAAAAAATTCTTTGCCTGTAACCTGACTGCAAATAAAATGATTCCAAAGACTACGACTGGTAATGTGTGTGGTGTACCTTCTATTCAGGATATACAAGCAACAAGATTACTACTATCAATCGCAGAGGTAGAGGAATCACCCTACACTATGACACGACTTTTGGAGGAACTGGATATTGATGTAGACTTTTTGTTGTCTAGTGGACTGCAAAACAATCAAGGTGGACACCAACCCTGCCGGATGAGAACGCCATTGACAACTTCCACAAACTGGGTCTCGAGGACCTGGATCACATTGGTGTAAAAAAAAAATAGGTAACACAGATTCTACCAAGATAACTTGAGGTCTGGTGATAGACTGGCTCTCAACTCTTGGCAGTGACAACACAATACTAATAAAGAGGCAGACCAGGGAGGAAATATTGTTATAAACTCAGAAGACTTCAACCAGGAAATCAAGTACGAATTAGATGATGTAACATGTTAAGAAGAAATTAACCACAACCCAATAGGTCCCCTTTGTACATTAATCAACAAACAACTGTATCTGGCACACGCAGGGCCTTCTGGATGATGATGAGCTCGCTTATCTTAAAATCTTCAGACCTACATACCCAGTCCTATACACCTTACCCAAAGTCCAAAAACGTGCCCTTTCCCCCAGGGAGACCTATTGTTTCGGGGATTGGTGGGCCCACAGAGAAACTTTCTGAATATGTAGATCTTTTTCTTGGTCCGGTATTAGGCACACTAGCTAGTTATATTCAGCATTTAAAACATATCCTAGGCTTACTTGCGGACCTACAGTGGCAACCATGGATGTTGCTCGCCACACTTGACATAGTCGCCCTGTTCACCAGCATCCAGTCAGACAAGGGAATTGAGGCTGTCACACGCCTTCTCAGCAACTGACCTGCTGCTCAATGGCTACATAATGAGATGCTTATTGGAATGATGCGACTTATTTTGGAAAATAACTTTTTCTTATTTGACAACAGATGGTATGGGCAAACGAGGGGTGTTGCAATGAGTTCCAAATTCTCACCCTCGTTTGCCAACCTTTTCATGGGCTGTTTGGAAACTGACTGGATTTGGGCAGAGAGGGGGCTCCCTGGATCGATCACATCATTTATTGTGGCAGGTACATTGACGACTGTCTTTTGTTGTGGTCTGGCTCCGAGATACAACTTAAAGAATTTTGTGATTACCTGAACACCAATGACTATGGTATGCAGTTCACCATGGAACATAGCAGCACCAATAGTGTCAGTTTTTTAGACATTGAATTGTACATACATGAGGACAAATTTAACAGCCGCCTCTATCGTAAGGGCACTTCCTGCAATTCGGTCCTTCATGCGGACAGCTGTCATCCTATTCACCAAATGAAATCCATTCCATTTGGCGAATACCTCAGAGCCAGGCGGAATTGTAGTGATAGGGAATTTCAGGAATGCATACAGGATATGGAAGTAAGATTCCGGAAAAGGGACTATCCTGCCACCCATTTGAGAAAGGCTAGAAAGAGAATCACTGGGAACAAACGAGCTGACACATTGAAGACCAAACCCATCACGTCAAATAGTGACCAGACCGTATGTATGATCACTGATTTTAACAGTCTGAGTCACACTTTACGCAAGAGTATGAATAAGCATGGGAACATACTCCTTACTGACAGCACATTGGGCGGTAGTATCACAGGACTTTCGTCTGCAGTGTCTCACTCTATTAGGCAGTTACATCCATTTTCTTCACACATCTATTTCAAAACCTCCAAATGCATATCTCAATCTTCCCCATTACTACAACTGGCATATGTGCGTCCATCGCTCTGTGTGCTTCTCTAGAGAGGCCAAAGGTTGGAAGTTCATGTAGTCTGCACACCTGACTTGCTACCAGGCACTGTGAGAGTCGCATTGCTTTCTATCTTAGTTCCAGATCTCTCAATCTTGTGCAGTCAAACGCCCACCCACAACCTGAAATCACAAATGCGCCTGGAGGTAAACCATGCACCACTGTTCAAGAGTCATATGCTGAATAAAAAAAAGTACATTCACACATCTTGGAAAAAGCGAATACCCTCAGGGATTACAAAATGAAGTAATGTGTAATGTATACAGGGATTGCATCGCTAATATGGAATACCTAAAAGGCTTTTGGTTTTTTTTTACATTCATTTTTGAAATATTATTCCGTGTTTTGGGCATAAAGTGAAGGACATGAATATAGTGACTGATAGAAACCCGTTTCAAAGTCTTGTTTTAGTCGTCGGTTTAATAGTCTTTGAGGACTGGCCACATTTACAGCCCTGGCACCTTGCAAGTGGCAGATTTCAATTCCGACATCCCGGATTCAGACTTTCATTCTTCAGAGTTCGATATACCATTTAGTTAGAAAAGAGTTCAATCAGATATTTATAGCTCAATTACACTGCAGGACTGCCTTATCTGCGATATCCTGTTTTTAGGTCTTATCTAGGCATTCAAGACATGCTGTATTCAGGATATGGGCATTAAGCTACGCCCATGTTTTTAATTGGCTCCTTTGACTGTCTTTTCCAAATGCTTTTGTTTCTAAGGTTAATCTTTTATAGTCCCTCCTTAGTACCGCCGTTTCTCCTTTTGTACCCTCCGATAATGACTGCCCCCGTTGTGTCTGTGGTTACTCAGGGTCTGTTATTTCCTGTTTGTGAGCACCATTTTCCTTTTTGGAGCACAATGGCATGCCGTGTTGGAGCTTGAATAATGGCGGCGCATGACTTTCTTGCGCGACTCGCACATCGTTTTCGTTTAAAAAAAAAAATTATATTTGTTTATGCAGCGCATATGGAGGCTGTGGAACTTTCTTGCGCGGCTCACCCAAACCCCTGTTTTTTAATGACATATTTTTGTGCAGTTCAGCTCGCCAAACTTGATATTCATGGCGGCTACGCGCCTTTGTTTTTTTTTGTTACTTTGGTGGCATGCTGCATTTGAGCTTGGAGGCATGGTTCTTTTCACTGGCCCTAATGCATTGAGGGCTGAGGCTCGGACGTCCCCACTTGATCTGTCTGGGAGGCAACTGCTGACCACATTCATGGTTTCAGCACGTCTGCGTTCCCCTCTCCCTGTCACAGACGTCTAGCCGAAAGTTGTGCCTGAGAAAACACCAGCATCTTGCAAGCTATTACTTTTTGTTTTTGTCTTGTTGGCTCTGGGGAGGCGAAAGGGGGCAGCTGTTATTGGTGGGATAGGGTTGCATCCAGACGGTCACAATGAGCCATACCTGCTGACCTTCTTTTCTACCTTGGCAGCCAAATGGCTTTATCCCATTCTGCTCAACCTTCCTTACATACATCCTCCCTGGCACTTATGCCCATGATCAGTCTTGAGTGCTAACACACATGAGCTCACCCCAGCGCTTTTGCACTTTGGGTGTTTTGGTTACATTGACAGTAAAACTGCAGTTTATAAACAACCTCTTTAATCGGTAACTTTTGCAGAATTTGGAATTCATGACCAAAGGACTAGATTCTGCTCGAATGTGGCCACTCTAGTTTGGATACATGAATGTCCTAGTGCTCAACAAACCTCTTTACCTGTGTGCTTCTATAGTTGCCGTTGGATATACTTATGGTGAAGACGGCACTCGCCATTCCTACTAGTGCCACTGTATTTGATGTTTCAAGTGGCCTTTTAGTGATGCCCCTTAGATAATTGCCCTTTTGGAAATTCAGCTTCACGAGTTACTATTGGTTGCTGCTGAATCCAGATAACGAATATACTGTGATAGTTTCTGGATTAATTACCATATTTGTATAGCCAGATGTTGTGACTCAGTGCTTCAATGCATCCACTCCAGGTATCTGTGTCTGAGCCTATAGTAATCACTGTGAAACACTGTAGGTCCACTGTGGCTTTCGTCCTTCTGAGGTCCATAAAACGATTTTTTTTTAGTTGAGCAACAAATAGTATCTGTTAATAGTCAAACTGAAAATTTCTACCATGGCGGTCTCAGAGTCTAGCCCAAACTGTCATAACTGTGAAATAAGTGGATACACATATGCATGACTGCTTGCCAAGTTGTGTATCTGTTTGTGTACTACTTGAGGCACTTTCAGGCTTACCTCCTATCCCCCAATGCTCTTTGAGAATGGTTAGCAAACAAAACAACGTGGCTTGAGGTAGACCTTTGGCAAAACATCCTCAGCAGTCTGTTTCTGATTAGTTAATTCTTTTTACAATGCATAACCATTTCTCTGTGATGGGTTGCTTTTGTCAGACCAGGCTGTTTTACTCGAAACCTTGCAGTGCTCCAGACAACCTCACTGAAGGAAGCAAACATTTCTTTAATTCTTTAATTCGATGTCGTGAAAAGCAAGGAATGAGGTATCCAGTGGCCTCTGTTGCGAAGAAAGTGTCAAACCATTTCGCATGAGGGGGGACAGCTTTATGCCCCCTTTGCCGGATAGCATTCCATGCTGGGCATGTAGTTGACGGTACATAATGGGGTTTCTTTACCTGGACAACGCGCCATAAGAAGTCAGTGATTGCAGCACCCTAGAAAGAGCGCTGTAAGAGAATTTAAGATGGTTCAGCACACGTGAGAAAGCACTGTAACGGAAGACTGACAGTTAAGAAAAGACCAGGAGTTATAGAGACTGAGCGGTTTTACCGCCCGGGGTTATGTTGGAAGAGATGTGAGGCTGTTGAGTCCCTGGACAGAGCCCTGTAAGACAGGCCAGTCGCGCCCCGGAGATTGAGTTGCGAGAAACATGGGGTGTGAGCACCCTGGGTAGAGCTGTATAAAAGAAGACATGGGTTCCAGACAATGGGCAGAGTGTTGAGTGCTGTAAGAAACAGCAGGACACAAACAGTGTTAAAACTATGCATTTTGCTTAGGTATCATATAGCACTGTATAAACCGCTATGTATCTTCTGGGCCCCGGAGTTTCACTGTGCAGGTTAAGAGAAGATTGTGTCTGGATAACACTGGTTTTGAGAGCAGAAAAAGTGAGCGGGGTGTTGCCTTTGTTCAATTAAACATTTAGGGGACACAACTAGTTTAATGCTTCTCCTAGTTCCTGTGCAGGAACACAAACGCCTCACACAGCTCCAGCTACCCTAGTTTAACAGAGGCAGCGCTGCGTCGCATTGTGCTGCATCGTGGCACCTTATCCAGCACCATTCTTGGATTGCAAGAGATGAATTTACCTGAAGTGAGGGCAGCATGGGTTCCCCACTTGTCCCCCACTGCCCCTGTACACGGTGTGACCAGGCACACAATGTGGGCTGCAAGTGAGGTGTCTGCGCCCCTCCCCCCGGCATGCTTGGCACAGAAAGCAAAACTACCTAATACTAAATGCAAAATTATAGCAACCCATTGGTATTACTTAGTATTTATTGCTCAAATAAACATATACACAGCACTGCAGTTCTCCGCTGAAATAAGACAGTGGACTAAATGATTTTGATTTGTGGCATTATAGAGGGGCGGGTAGCATAGCTTTGGACATGTATTCTCGGTGCTGTACCAACTGGTGTGATAGGTCATGAGAATTGGAGGATGCGTTAAGTGCGCAGCTGTTGAAACACAATTCCATGGAGATGTGTGACAATTTTAAAAGAAACATAAAACGGTGGTCCCAAATACCTGCAACGTCTTAGTCCCGGGAGCCACTATGCTGCTCCCTACTGCGGCTACGAAAAGGACACTTCTGGATCGCAGCTCCAGAAGCATTTGTGACTGTTTCAGGTGAACCTTTAGAAAAGGAAGAAAGTACCCACACGTCCAATTGTTTAATCTCAACTTATTTAGAGCAAGAAATGAACCAACTTGATCATGTTCATCTCGGCAATTACTTATGCCTTTTATTCGTTATTTTACAAAAAAGCGATATTTTTAGAAAAAGAACAAGGAGTTCTCCACAAACATAGCCACACGTTTTAGTGAGTAACTTTTACAACAACATATGTGCAAACATAGAAAAACGAACAGTCAATACATTTCATTTCATGATATGACGTGAGTTTAAAACAGCAAACAATGAGTGTTGTACAGAGTTCCCCAATGGGAGCTAGGAAATTAGCTCAGCTTATCTTCTCTCTCACTCAGTTAAAAAAGGGGGGATTAAGTGCATGGTGTAGACCCTTTTCAGAATGTAAGGATACCTCACACAGGCTACCGGCAGGACCCCAACTGTTGTCCCAGCCGATGACCGTCCAGCGTCATCATCGGTATCCATCTCCTACGGCAGGCTGGCGGTGCAATGCCCGTCGGGCAGCAAGGGAAGCTGCACTTTGGCGGAGATCTTCTATTCCGAGCCAACGGGTGTGTGTGTGTGAGGGGCCTAAAAAAGTGCAATAGTGAGCGTGGTGGTGTTTTTTTTTTTTTTTTTTTTTTTTTTTTTTTGGTGTAAAAACTTTTATTGATGTTCATCATCCATTTAACAACAAGACAATTACACAGTAATCATGACAGGAGAAAGGAATACGGTGTCCTGTAGCAATACACAGCTATTTAGCCGACAACCCTCCGGTCCGGCAGCAAAGGATGAGGATGATACGGCAGACCATCAGGAGAGAAACATCGGAGTCATGAAGTTTTACTTTTTTAAATAAAATTTTCGCTAACTGTTCCATGTATAAAACGTTGGAAAACAAACCAAACAAAGTGGCTCAATAATAGTGCTTAGATGCTAAGCAATATAGAACAGAATACGCTGGTAAAACACACCGACCCCCCACCCAGGCCTAACCCCTTCACCCCCCGCAGGACATAAACAGGAGTTCCCACTATATGAGTACAGTAGTAGTCTTGCCCCGTGGCAGCCCACAGGTTAGCCAATCATCTCCTCCTCATCTTCCGAGTCTTCGTCTTCAGCCTCCTGAAGCGGGTCACATATGTCCCCTCTATATCTATTCCAGGCCTCCCACACCCCGTTCCATTTCCGTGGATTCGCTCTCACTTTGTAGACAGTTCGTTCGGTTAACATCAGTTTGTCCATATGTTGACACCATAGCGACAAGGTAGGTAACTCAGCCACCCCCCACCTCTGTGCGATATCACGCTTAGCCAGCATCGTTCCAATTGTAACCCACTGCCGTTGTCTGAGGTTAAGATCAGTGCCCTCCCAAACATTCAGAAGACAGAGGCGTGGTTCGGGTGTGAGGGAAGTGTCAAGGGCCTGGGAAATCGTGCGCATGACCTGTTGCCAGTACCGGGCAATGAGAGGGCAGCCCCACAACGTGTGCAGTAGTGTGCCATCCTCCCCACATCCTCTAAGACAACGAGGGGAGTCAGCCCTGTGCATTTTGTGTAGGGTGGTCCTCGTGTAGTACGTTCTGTGCAGTATTTTCAGTTGTATGAGTCTGAACCTTGCGGAAACCCCAGCCTCCCTCGGGGATGCTACAGCAGCGTTCCAGTCCGTCTCATCCATAGCGCCCAGCTCATCCTCCCATTTTTCTCGCAGGGTCTGTAAGGGGTCAGGGAGATTGTTCAGCAATTTGCGGTAGGTGAGTGAGGTGGCTTTTGTTTGCATGTAATCCGTAAGGAGCCGGTCTTCTAGGGGCGAGGATTCCGGGATTGTGGTTCCCGGCTCCAACACCGCCAGGAGAGCGTGCCTGATTTGGACGTACCTATACGTTTCCGTGGGGCTAAGCTCATATTGTTGTTGGAGTTGCTCGAATGGTATCACCCCAGTGGATGTCCAGAGGTCCCCCACCGTAGAAATGCCTATATTGTCCCATTGGGTGAACCCTTTACTGGTCCTCAGGCAGCCCAGTTTTTTAGTGTCCCAAAGCGGGGTAAGCTTCGTAATGACTCCCTTCCACTGTAGCTTGGTGAGTGCCCTGTACCAGAGGATGATTGTGTGTTTAGTGGGGCCAACCAGGTTCTTGAGTAGACTATGGTTATAGAGGGGGGCCAGGAGACTCTGTGTCCCGAGTTGGGCCCTGTCCGCCATGTACGCCGGGTCAGTGTGTGGTGCATGGATCCATTGGTTAAGGACCTTAAGTTGGGACGCCCAGTAATAAAGCTGTACGTTCGGTAGCGCAATGCCACCATCGTACCAGCCGCGGTTCAGTTTGAGGTGCGCTATCCTCGGGGGACGCTCACCCCAAAGTAGAGTGGTAACCATCGCGGTAATCTTCTGGAAGTAGGAGGGCGGAATCGCGACAGGCGCATTCTCAAAGACGTAAAGGAAGCGTGGAAGCGCCATCATTTTGAACAGCGCAGCGCGGCCTAAAAGTGTGAGCGGCAAGGATGACCAGTGCCGCACGTCTGCCTTCAAACGGAGGAGGGGGGGCGCTAGATTTCGATTGGTAAAGACGGTCATATCGTTAGTGACATGGATACCTAAATACTTGAAGGAAACATCTGTTACCACCAACGGACAATGGTCCGGGAGGACTGGGCGAGGGCCCTTCAGTACATAAAGGACCGATTTCGTCCAGTTAATTGTGTAACCAGAGGCCGCACCGTGCTTGTCGCAAAGCGCCAATAAAATCGGGACACTCAGTTCGGGCGCCGATATGTATACCAGCATATCATCCGCATACAGTGATATTCTATCTTCCCAGGTCTCCGTCCACCTGATGCCTCTCAGCAGTGGTGTCGTTCTGAGGACGATCGCGAGGGGTTCAAGGACCATCGCGAACAATAATGGGGAGAGGGGGCAACCCTGGCGGGTTCCACGCGCCAAGGAGATCGCCCGAGAGATATGTCCATTGGCCGCTACGTGAGCTACTGGGCCTGTGTAGAGTAGTCGGATCCAGGATAGGAACTTCGGGCCGAAGCCCATCCGGTGCAGGACCGCGAATAGGTACTGCCACTCCACCATGTCGAAGGCCATCCTGGCGTCCAGCGACAGGATGGCTGCTGGCTCTGTCAAGGAGTGCGCACGCGCCAACGCGCCGTGTACTCTACGGAGATTTAGTGCTGTACTCCTGTGAGGCATAAAGCCGGATTGGTCCGGGTGGATCAGCTGGCCAAGGTGTGGGGTCAGTCGATTAGCGATCACCTTCGCCAGGATCTTCGCCTCTGCATTGAGTAGCGAGATCGGGCGGTAGGACGCACAACAGTCTGGAGGTTTCTCGGGTTTTGGGATAGCTACTATCGTTGCCAGGCGCTGATCCAATGGCAGCGTTCCTGACTCTCGACAGTTCTCGAACATGGCCAGTAGCGGTGGGCCCAACGTGTCGGACATCGTTTGGAACCATTCGATTGGGATCCCGTTCGGGCCCAGCGCTCTGCCCGTGTGCAGTGCGCCTATCGCTATACGGAGTTCCTCCACCGTGAGATCCGCTTCCAGCTCGGTTTGCGCCTCCGGCGTTAGCCCCTCCACCTCAACCTCTTGGAGCGCCAGTTCAGCCTGTCTCGGCGTGACCACCACTTCTGGGGTGTAAACAGATTGAAAGTGGTCTGCCAGGAGGTCAACTATCTTGGGAGGGTGCGTGTGAAGAGTCCCCGTGTGGTCTTGCAATTGCAGGATATGCCTGCCTCCGTCTCGCTTTTTGTCCAGCCAAGCCAACAACTTGTTGGCTTTGTCGCCTACATCATAAACTCTGCACGCCGTCGATTCGATCCGTTCCAACACCCTACGGCGGAGAAATTCGTCATGTTTTTGCTGGCAGAGAGTCAGCGCGTGCCTGGTGGCCTCTGACGGCGTGGCCATGTGGGTCGCGTTTGCTTGTTCTAATTGCAGTTCCAGTTCGACCATTTCCAGTTTCTGTTTGCGTTTATGGTCGGCTATGGTCGAAATGGCCTGGCCCCTGAGCACCGTCTTGTAGGCTTCCCAGAGAACCGTCGGCGAGGACACCGAACCGGAGTTCTCCTGGAAGTAAAGTTTAGTGGCAGTTTTAAGGGATTTTCGGATCGGGGGAGTTTTAAGATAGCCAGGGTAGATGGGAAAGAGACGCGTGCGGGCCGTGGCAGAGCAGGACAGCGCAGCGAGCAGGGGAGAGTGATCTGAAATACCCCGTGGCGCGATGTGTACATTGTCAAAAGTGAGTTTACCGCCCCCCAGTGTGAGGAAATAGTCTATGCGCGACAGACAAGCATGAGTGGAGGAGTAGTATGAATAATGGCGATCGGTAGGGTGAAGCTGCCTCCAAATGTCTACCAGACCCTGTGCCTCCAAGAAGTCCCTGAATTTCGTTGGGCCAATAGGGAGGGGGCGAGCCGGGAACCTGTCCATATCAGAATCAGCCAATGCATTAAAATCTCCGCCCACTAACAAATCCCCTTCCGGGAGTTCCAAAAGAAATTTACCCAGGGCCGGAAGTGCCGATGAATGTAGCGCCGGCGGGATATACGCAGACACCACGTTGATGGGCACGCCCTCCCACTGTCCACACACCGCCGCGAAGCGGCCATGTTGATCTGTTTTTGTGGAGTGGTGAATGAAACGTGACGCCCTTTTTACCCATATCCCAGTTCCCCGGGACCCCGAAGTAAAGTCTGAGTGTATCAGCATGCGGTATCCTCTCCTATCCAGGGCTTTGGAGGCAACCCCCACAAAATGTGTCTCTTGGAGGAGGGCGATATCACAGTTCAGTCTCTTAATGCATTGTAGGACCAGCCCTCTCTTTACTTTATCACCCAACCCCCGCACATTCCAGGACACTACCCGAAGCGGTGGTACCGCCCCAGTGTCATGCGTTACTACAGCAGGCCGCGGGGGATCCGCCATATTGTGGTCAATTGGACAGTTGAGCGCCCTGGAGGGCGGGGCGGAGGCATAACAAATAGGGAAAACCCCAGGCCATCGTAACTAAGCGTGTGTGAGTACCGATACATTGATCGAGGAGCAGAGGTGATATACCCGGTGTAAGGAATACGGTCAAGCGTGAGCACCAGCAGTAACAAGATAAGAAGTTGAGCCAAACATTTCAAATTAAACAACCAACACAACCCCCCCATTCCCAACAACCCCACCCTCCCTGCTTCCCTGCTACACGGACTCCAAACTGCCCGCCACCCCAATCTAGCAGAGTGCTTCATCCCACCCCAAAGAAAACACACAGTTACTTGCTCGTTGGGGGTGAGGAGCGCTCCGGAATAAGCGGCCCCTCATTCCCTCCACGGAGGCCCTCGGCCCAGTGTCCATGACGGTTCCAGCCGCAGTACCAAACTTTTACAGTGCACCCAAGTGGTCAAGGGTCCACCTCCGGACTCAAAACAGTTTCGTCTCGTATCGGAGAACTTCTGCCGCTGTTCGTACCCTCGGCACCTGCAGTGGTGGAATCAGAGTGAGGCGAGCCGGTCTTAGTCCGTCCAGGGCGACGAGAGTGGGAAGCCGGACGCCAGCCGTCCAGCCAGTCTCGCGCAGTGCTTGGGTCATCAAAAAACCATGTCCTATTTTCCGCCACCACCCGAAGCCTGGCTGGGAAGATCATAGAATATGGGAGTTCCCGTTTCCTAAGTTCTCTTTTAATGTCCAAGAATGTCTTTCGCCGCCTGGCCACCTCCGCCGTGTAATCCGGGAAGAAAGCTACCGTTGAGTTAAGAATTTTTACCGGCGGCGAGACACGTGCCGCCTGCAGGATGATGTCCCGGTCACGGAAGTTGAAAAGTCTCGCTAGGATCGGCCGCGGCGCGGCCCCTGGTTTCGGTTGACCACCCGGGACTCTGTGGGCTCGCTCCACCGAAAAGAAAGCCGACAGGCCCTTGGGTTTAAGATGAGTCTTAATGAGTTCCTCCACATAGAGATCCGTAGCCCTCACACCTTCTGACTCCGGAACGCCAAGAATGCGCACATTGTTTCGCCTGGAGCGGCCCTCTTGGTCGTCGAGTTTGTCCTTAAGGTGCTTGTTTTCGGCCATGACCGCTTCCATGGCCGTCTGCAGTTCCGAGACATCCTCGACCAGCGACTTCGTGACGAGCTCCAGAGAGCCAACCTTTTCCGCCATTTTATGAAAGTCAGCGCGGATTAGGGTGATTTCCGTTGAGATACAGCCCACCGTTGCCTGGACCTGGGTGAGAGCCTTCATGATATCGTCCAGTGTCGCCTTCTTCGACCCCCCGGACTCGCCTGGTTTCACAGGGGGAGATTTTCCCTCCGCCGGAGGGGAAGCGGTCCTGTCGCTGGTGAAGCGGTCAATACGAGTCTGGGTTGTGCCGCCTTTCACACCTTTCCCGGCCATCGTTCGGTCACGGAGGGAATACAGTTCGTCGGTCCGGTGGGGTGCCAGGTAGACGGGCTGTTGCCGCGCTGTTCCCGGTGCCGGGCGGAAGGACCTCTGTCGTTAAAAGTTAGACTCTTACACGGTCTGTCGGGCAAAGGGTGGTCGGTGGCTTCAGTAGTGTGCGGCCACCCGTCCAGTGAGACGTCGCTGAAGAGAGCAAGTCGAATGACGCAGGACAGGACCGTTACTGGGCTTGGGGCTCCTGCACCGACCACTTCCTGTTTGCGGCTGCCAGGCAGGCTGCACTTCCGGTCGGATTCAGCTAGCACTTGAGGGCCCGGAGGTGGGCCTAGGCTCCGGTCGATTCGACTTTCGACGATAACTCCGGCATTCAATGTTCGATTATCGTCTGGAGACCTGCCGCCAGTCCCGCCCGGTCTCGGGCGTTCAGTGCCGCCGTTGGAGGTAACAAACAGTCACGGATTATCGTGCGGATTGATGGAGAGGTCGCTTCCCCGCCGGAGCTAGTCCTCTATGCTGCCGCCATGTTCGGCTGCCAGCCACGCCCCCTAGCGTGGTGGTGTTTTTAAAAAAAAGTCAGTAGAGTCCTATTGGAGATTATTTTAATAGTCAGGCTCTCTGCTTTGTTAAAAAATAAAGGGGTATTAAGGAGTGGTGAACAATGAAACCAACCCTTATTCAACCCTTGTTGTGAAAGCGGTCGACATGTTTCTCGCCCTAAGGGCGATTCGTCAGGACCTTCGTGCTCCTATAATTGCTGGGATCCTCCTAATTAAGAGGACACCGGTATACGACCTGTATAGTGTCGTTCAGAAATGGTTCCTTACGAGGGACCTCCTGGGAACTGAAGAGAGATAAGCAGAAAAATGATGTCAAAGTTACTGTGACCAGAATACATCATATTCGTGCCTATATTCAAAGTGTCAGAAAATACGTGCCCAGTGGGTAACAATCTGTCTAAGTAATGACAGAGTCAAGTGGTATTGTGAGAGAGAAGGGGGTTAAGAATTCAACGGATCCAATGCGCGTGAAGGACCCGCACTGCATCGTGCTGTCATGCTGAATCACTATAGCATGCATCTAGGTGAATGCACCGTTCTCTCGGCTATGCAACATGCTTGGTGGGGTGGGTCATCACACTTCAAGACCAGTGGTAGTGATACACCCTAGCATAGTCAAGCGGCGTGTGGCGCCAGTATTTAAAATATTACATATACAATTGTAGACTAAAGTTTTAAGCCACAAATGATGAAAAGCCGCACAGGTAAAACGATTAAATGTGATTTGACACTCTGTCTCAAAGTTAATTCAACGCTGGCGGGGTGATCGTGTATACCAGCGAGGTAACGAGTGAACGTGCCCTGCTCAACGGGTGTGCGTGAGCGAGGACAATCTACAGATCAATGGTGCACTTACCCGTTGTGATTCCTCCTGAAGGCCTCACGAGCTGTCCAGGTGGGGCCAGCAGCGGGTGAGGGGTTCCTACGGGGAGAGTAAGGCATCCCGCGGGATCGTTAGGGAAAGACAAGCCATCCGGTAACCCGCGTCAGGGAGTAGGCTTGCTGCGTGTATAGGCAGATTGCAAGCGGTGTACCAGGGATTAGCTCAACACCTTACCTCAAAAGTCGCTGATGGCAGGCATCTCTGCACCTACCCTTCCCACAAGTACTCAGGTGACTGGACAGCCGGCACGGTAGTTGGGCACTGTCCGGTCTAGATAAGGAAGAGTTGAGCGCGCAACGAGGGGTGTGTCCTTCAAGTTGCTAGGTGACGGCACGCGGGAGTAGAAAGCAAAGAGGGGTTTGCTAGAGACACCACCTTCATCATTTCATTGGCAGAAATTTCTTTGAGAAGCAACTATTTTAAAGTTGAAAATGAATTTTTTATTCAGATCAAAGGGACAGCCATGGGTTGTCCCTATGCGCCGGAAATGGCGGTACTGTACATGGCCCAGTACGAAGAAAAATTCATTTATCAAAATAACCCCTACAGTAAGAATATCAAACAGTGGGCACGGTATATTGATGACATCTGGCTACTGTGGCAGGGTAGCCAGATGGAGCTGGATAATTTCTATCACTGGGTGAATGCAAGACACCCAGACATAAAATTCTCAATTGATTCTAGCAATAAGAAAATGACCTTTCTGGATGTGGAAGTAGGCATTGAAGGGGACAGGTTCTCAACCTCATTATTCAAAAAACAGACAGACAAAAACACCATCTTACATTATAACAGTGCGCATCCCCAAGGTCTTAAACAAAATTTACCATATGGCCAATTACTAAGGATTAGACGAAACTGTTCTGAAATAACCAACTTTGAGACACATGCAGCTACATTCTGCGATGAAATGATCAAGAGAGGCTACCCAAAAAAATTGCTAAAGCATTCCGCGAAAAGAGCGAGATATACCCCTAGGGAAGAGCTCCTTCAAATAAAACCAAAAAAGGAACTTAACAAATTGGTTTGTGTCACCACATATGGGGCCCATACCAATAAATTCAGACAAATAATACTGCGAAATTGGCACCTGCTTGAGGGTTTGGAAATCCCCCTGGAAAAACCAATCTTCGCGATGAGAAAAAAATCCAAGTATTGGCCAACAAATCATCCGGGCGGACAGTTATGTCGCTAAGCCAAAGAGTGATCTTATATCACAGTGGAAATTAAAACCCATAACTGGACACCACAAATGCGGTATGTGTGCCTCCTGTAGTAGCACCGTAGAAGGAAATGAATTCAGTCACAGTGGCATCAAATGGAGACATGAGATGCATACAAACTGTAAAAGCAAGAACGTAGTTTACGCAATAATGTGTGCCTGCGACAAAATATATATTGGTAAAACCTGCCAACAAGTGAATGCCAGAATTACACAACACCGATCACGACTAAAGAAAAGAGTCCCGAATGCCCCAATGGTTGACCATTTCGCGGCCCTTGAACACAAGGAGTCCGATTTCACTTGGACTGTGCTATCAAGCGTTGACCCTAAACATAGGTCGCCTGATGTTGAACAAGCGCTGTTACGTAAGGAAGCATACCTTATCATGAAGTTTGACAGCATCAACAAAGGATTAAATTCAATGAGTGAATTAAATAGACTATGAGTATTGCCTCATTCACTACAACTCCCAGAAGGCACCTCTCTGGTGCTCTCGCAACACTCCCCTCCTATTGGTCCAAAAAGTTTTAAGAACCAGACAGGTAACAGCCGGTCTAAACAACACTGAAGATTCAGACTGAGGATTGTAGCAAGAGGAGACGCAAGCGAAAAAAATAGGTAAGCGGACATCCCCAGAACGCTTAAACTAGTTTAGAATCCCAAATCCAAGCACAGCGCCCTTGAACTGTTCCTTTTAATGTTGCAGATTAAGGAAAACTGCACGAGTATTGAATTACGAGAAGGATCAAAGATACCACCTAAAGCGTGAGAAGAATCGCGGTGAGTGGCTCAGCGGCTCACTACCTAGAGCGATTAAAAGTAATGTCTTTTCCCCCCTCCATTCCTTAAATACAGGCAGAAACTATAATGGCATTTCGGTCACTTATTTTCACAGAAACACGGGAGAAGAGTGGTTCTGTGTAACCGTAACTAAGACAGACGGAAAATAACAAATAATATTGACCCTTCAGGACACATTCAGAAAGGTAAACACTCTGCCTTGGCTTCGCATAACGGCTGACTATCAGCATTGAATGATGCTGGATAGTTTTATCTAACATGAACCAATAATTTTTATATTTCTAGAAGCACGCACACAGCTTTATTCTAAAGATTCAAGTGTGACCTTCACCTCTACAACTCAGAGGTAAGGCGCCTTGTTTTTTTACCATTTCTAAAAAAGTGAAAACCCAAGGAAGGGGTTCTAATAAGCATACATATGTTTTTTATCATTAGGATAAGGATTGGAAAAAGATTCACTCAGCCCTGATGAGTGTGGGCACAGGATACCCACACTTGAAACGCGTCGGCATAAAGGACTAAACCCTACAAGTTTGATATAAAGGATTAAATCCTAAATTACTGAAAAAAGTCTGTTGTTGACAAAGGGGACTGAACCTTATCGATTTAAAATATCTGTTGGCACTTTAGTATTTTTGAAATGATCGCATGTATGCATTGATGTCTATTGAATAATAAGTTGGACATCGTATTTGTTTTCACTATTCTTTTTTCCACCTGTTTGTTTTAAACTCACGTCATATCATGAAATGAAATGTATTGACTGTTCGTTTTTCTATGTTTGCACATATGTTGTTGTAAAAGATACTCACTAAAACGTGTGGCTATGTTTGTGGAGAACTCCTTGTTCTCTTTCTAAAAAATATCGCTTTTTTGTAAAATAACGAATAAAAGGCATAAGTAATTGCCGAGATGAACATGATAAAGTTGGTTCATTTCTTGCTCTAAATAAGTTGAGATTAAACAATTGGAAGTGTGGGTACTTTCTTCCTTTTCTAAAGATATATTGGGCCCAACCCCACTTCAGTCCACAGGGCCATACCCCCCAGTTTCCGAAGTGTTTCAGGTGAACGGCAGAAAAGTGATGGCTGTTGAAGAGTGGCCACCTCTGACAGTTGCATAAATGTTGCCAAAGTAAATAGAGGTGGGCAGCTGCACAGAACAAAAGAAAGGAGTAAGGTGGAACAAATGAATGTTCCGCAGAGCCAGAGAGGCAGCAATGGCACAGACACACGAGAACTGCGCCGTGACATAACGCCACTGGCAATTAACGAAGCTCTAACCAGCAACAGCATATAAGTATGTAGGGACACACTGTGCTAAAACGCCATGATAAAATATAGTTTAAGGGGCCTTTGGTTTTGCTCATAATTTAGTCAACACTGCTGCATGATGTTATCTCCAATGACCTCATGATTCTCATGCCCTGAGTATTTTATTGCGTACATCTCCTTGGAGAATCATAGTCTCAGTGTCCGACCGGAAGACGCTCCCTCAGTACAGCAAAGAGCCAGATATGAAGTTTAAAATCTTCAAAGCTTGTTAAGAGTCCTGCTCTCTCGCATGTTCCTATCCACTAGGGTTCCATGTGCATGACTCGGGCACTTCGGCGGAGTGAGCGACAGCGAAGACGGACGGGACCCGAAGCCAGACAGGCCTCAATTACTGGTACAGACCCTCGCAGAGTAAATCACGACCTCAGGGGGGACCAGATGTTGCTCTATTTGCAAAGTCCAGGAAGGAATCCCACATAAACACGTTTACATAAGCGGGGAGAAGCGGCGCATATACTATCCAGAAACTAAAGTGCCTTACTTTTTTTATCGCCGGGACCAGATAATTGTGCAAGTAAAAAAGTACACAGAATTTTGCACATTCCTTCTAAATGAAATCCCACCAGCATCAAGGTAACAGGTATCAGATGATGAACACACCTGCACCAACATTAATTAATGCCATGTTGCCCCTGCCACGCTAAAACGTTAATTTAGCGACTGGCTTCGAGGAACTTTCTAACGTAAAGTAATACATTCAAACAGCGCCCTAGTAGCTTCCAGATCAGAACAAGGAAGTAGGTGAAACTTTTTAAACGAGTGGTGCACACGCGAGTGCCACACCGAGACATCTGTTTCCTATGATCACGCACGCCTCTGTGCATAATAGGAAACAGATGTCAGGCCTGCGGGTAACCGACACCAGAAGGCCATGGGCGGAGCAATGCGCCTAACTTTGTCCAATTGCGTGCTGTCTTTGTGAAAAAGATGCACGCAAAGGCCAATAGCGTGGACCAAAAGGAAAAGCACACGCACAAGAGTGTGCGTTTCCTAGATCCGTTTTGAACCCCCTACATGAGGTCTCACGCTGCGCGAGCAATGCTGTGCACTGCAACGCTTGGCATGAGACCTAAAAAGCAGGGATGGATCCGTCCGGAACAAAGGGCACAGAGTGTGTAGTAGTTGAATAAAGACCTTTCAAGCACCTAATGCCAAAACGTGATTACTATGTGTTTGTATAGTGCTCTGCTTAAATATTCTGCAGTTGTATTGATGACAGAAAAACGTGCTTTGCCTTAAAAGCCCTTCTTTGCTCTCCACACCCACGCTCTGTACCCGTTCTGTAAGTGCTGGGCACAGGCTTGTGCTCCACACTGGCTGACTTGTGGAAGGTATCTCGTGTTGTGTAATAAATTGTAAATTGAGTAAAAATTGAAGACCACTGTCCGGCTGGACATGTCACTTCTAATATAGATTGATTCTGTCTATATTTCTGTCTCTTCACATTCTTGTATGCATGGGACCGTTGTTGCTTGTATAAAGTAGTTGAATAAAGAGGCACCAGGTGGGTTTAAGTCAATGCAGCCTTTGATTCAGCTCGGTGACATTCAGTTGCAGTGGCCGCGGGCTTTCAAGTAGAGGATTCGTGGACTGGCACTCGTTCTTTTACAAATTAAGCACTGCACTAACCTATGCTGGGACATGGATATACTGACATGTATTCTATGACAGAGACACTCAAACCCGTACGTTTGGACAGGGAATCCTTGACTCATTGATTTGGATAGGGAAACACTGACATGTACAGTTGGACATTGAGACACTATCATTAACTCATTTACTTTGGAACATGTAGATACTGTCTGCAACATACACTGGGACTGTGAGAAACTTTCTTGCTCTATGGTTAAGGGAAACACTGACACATTGGTGGGGACACTGGCTGGCACACACGGAGATTCCATCAAGAACCGCTTCAAACAAGTATACCGGTATCGAGAAAGGTTGCAGGACCCAAACTTGATAATAAGCCCACCTCAAAGGGAAAATGTTTCTATCCAACTTTTTGAGGAGCAATATCTTCATAGTAAAATTGATCACAAAAAAAGGGGGTAATGGCTGAAGGTGAAGTCGTGCTCCCTGCGCCATAGGAACTCAAGCCGCTGTTCACCAATGGGTACCAAAAAGCAAAAAAATATGGCTTGTGGTGTATGCCTTTCCTGTTCAGAGAGGTTGTGTCCCAGCAGCCCAGTCTTGGCTTTTTGTAGAGCCAAGACTGATTTAGATGTATGTATTTGCATATATAACTTACATTTACTGAAAGAAGTTGTTAAAGGGTCATTATAGGTCTCTTCTAAAATTCCTTACTAACCTACATTATGAAAACGTTTTACACGTTCAAAATAAAATTGCCAGCGCCTGGCAACCAATCCGGTGGCTGATGTAGGGGGGCTTAGATTCCTAAGTGCTCCTAGATTGAATGCCGTATCCTAATTGGGGGATACCTGCTCGACAGGAATGTCACACACCTGTGCTACCTTGTGGCTGTCTCTCCTAATTGGCATTACCATTTCCCCAAATCTGAATAATATACACAATAGCACAATGGCACACTCCTAGGAGAGATCTGAACCGAATGCAGGATATTCAGAGTGAAGAGAAAATGATGCATGTTTCGCGAACAAGGTTATCCACTGAAGAACTTTGGAGGTTACAACACACTTGTATTTGCTTAAAAGCTGGAAAGACTCCAATTATTTTTACTTTAATTTAGGATCTAGTTTAAAAATGTGCCATATTAGGCTTGCTTGCCCACTGGAAATGTCCCTGGCTATACCATTGAATCATATATTCAGCAAAGGTGGCTGCTTGGCTCTAGCTAGAACACAACACTAAAATTGTATGATGGACAAAGCTGTGCAAACCCTGGTTCTGAAGCTGTCACGTTCACTCGCACAACATTTCCCTCTCAGTATATAGATAGGCAGGTTTCAGCAATTGGAACAAAAACAAAAGTTGCGGATTCTAACGACTGAAGGAACCCCATCCAGTCATACAGCTGGCCTTGAGCTTTTCTGTGGCCTGGGTCACAAATGTCATGCAGGGCTTTGTTTTTCAAGTGATAGGAGCACACCGATCAAAATAAAAAAAAGTGTAGAGGCAGATTTAATTTTATTGTGCTGCCTACTGGTGACTGCAGTTACCTGCCTTATGAATAGCTCTTAGAGGCTCGCTATACCTGCTTTTGTAATATGTGAATACTTTTAGCAATAAGTCTGTGCCTTGAAAACAGCCAGGTATGGGGCAAACTGCCCTGGCTGCTCCCCACTTTTAACAGCCCTATAGCCATGGGTGTTTAAACACATAGGGGCCTATTAGGATATCTATCGTAAAGCCTCTGACCTTAGATCGGAGGCTTTTCGACCGAGACCGTCCGTTTCACTTTCGACCGGCTGATTACAATACAGCCGGTCGGAATTGAAACACCTGGTCATTCCGGCTGCCTTCCGACGGTTGGAACCAGCCCATAATCCATATTGATGGCATTTTACGCCATCCGGATTACAATGTACAGTTTACGGCAGGTTTTCCATGCCAGGCTTTCTCACATGACAAGCCTGTTGGAAAGCGTGTATGATGCCCCGTGTTAATCCCTGCACCTTGGTGCAGGCACCTTGAGGCGCCTGCCACGGGGTGCTGGGATTATCACAATCTCCCATTTCTCTATGGGAGCTTCCGCTGGGGCTGGATTACGGCTGCAACACATGCTCCCATAGAGAAATGTGGGAATGCGACTGCACCATGTGCGGTCGCATCATAATTTGGCGGTTGGGACTGCCCACCGAGGGTGGTCAGTCCCGTTTCCGCTACTATGTCGGTCAGAGGAAACTCCAGCCGACATCATAATGAGCTCCCTACTGTTTACTTTTGATAGCACCTTGATATTTGTAAAACCTTTCCCACTGCAAAAAGTTTTTGTTTTTTAAATACCTCAGAGTGAACATCCAGGAAAGGGTAGGTCTTGTAGGAGGAAAATTACTTGCATTTTGAGGAAGAGTTCTTCCACAAAACCTTTCTTTGCTTTAGACTTCACTCACAGGTGAGTGAAGTTTTGAAGCTAGCTTTATGAATTCAAGTCGTTGAGAATGTTACCTTTTAAAAACTTAATGAGCAAAATGTTACTTTCACACAACCATCCCGAATACCCTGCGATTTCAAACGGAAGTTATCTCGGTGAATGAGTCAAAAAGGTAACTACAATTGTTAGCTAAAAACCCAAATTAAATATGGATGAAACATTGTCTTCTATCTCCAGTCCTAACGATGGGCATACAACGGTTCATAGACGGTGTCAAAAATGTAACAAAATGTCATGTTTTGATTTCAAAATCAAAAGAATTTGATACATGTAAGCTAGTAAGGAAATACCTATGTGCACACATTCAGAGTACCAAACAAAGACCGGGCTTCTAGGTGCACTTTCACAAAACATGGTGCTGCCTGGTAAGGCAGAGAGGGTTTCACGCTCTCTTACCCTTCTTTAGTATGGCAGGTGCTGCAAAACGAGAGACGGTAGATCGCCTCCCCCTTAGACTTACACAAAATTGTTAACCACTGATTGTCTACATGAAAAGAGATGCTGAAGGTACTTCCTGCTAGAAATTCAGGGACTGCCAATGATGTGACGTTGGTTGTGTGGAAGACAAGGTAGAGCTGTTTGTAGTTAAGAGCTGTCTTAGTGTGGCACCAAATTTCAATGGAAAACTAAGGTAGTTCTACCCTAGGGGAACCAGTTACTATGTGGATCCTAAGATTGACCCTAGAGAATAATTCTTTTTGAGGCTTCACGTATTCCCTTACCTCTTCGAGTGAACTCGGTCTCGGGTAAACAGTTGACCTCCGTAGCAGTCATGCGAGGTGCGACAATTTTAGAATACTCCTGAAACGAAGGCAGGGAATGGTGGAAGGTTCAGGGTCTCTGAAGCGGATCCTTAAGGAGAGGGTTGTGTGACAGATTAGTAAACTGCAGTCACGGAGAAGGGAATAACCACGGGTGGCTGAAGGTTATTAATGTTATAGGATGTTGACCTGAAGACAGAGTATTGGAGTGAACCATTTGAATACAGGAACACTGCTGAAGCTTCAAGCCTTGGTGCTGCAGCGTGCTGAACCAGGAGTTTCCTTCAGTGGTAAATGTGTTTGCTCTCATAAGTGAAGTTTGTAAGTCATTCTTGTATTTTGTCTGAAGAAAACCGAATAATAGAAGTGCACAAACCTAAATCTCTCTGGTCCGGGACAGTGGAGGTGAATAGTACGGGCTCCCAGGCGGGTTATTTTATGGTTGATTGCTGGTGTTTGATGGGGGTCTGTCTCGGTTATCATGTGCCCGGTTCTAGTAAAGTGAGCGGCATGCAGAGTTACGGAAAGTGACTAGTTGTGACCAAACCACCTATTCAGTACCCCAACATAGCAACAGCAAATTAATTTGATTTCTCTAAGAAAGGTTCCATGTCGATAGAGTAACTATTATATCCTACTTATTTGCACATATGTCACGTATAGCATTCGTGAAACCCAAATCAGAAAACAATAAAATAATTCAATGTCATTTGTCGTGCGGCTTGCTACGCAATTATTACATTATTTTTTATACATCATTTTTTGTACAAAATGTGTGTATGTATGTATATATATATGTCTATGTATATACGTCTATGTGTGTGTGTGTGTGTGTGTATATGTATATCTCTGAGAGAATAGTCATGTCTGGAAGGTTCTTGAGATCCTTCCATGCATCCCCTCTGACCCATGAATACTTCCCCAATCACTGTTCTTTGTTAGTTAAATAGTAGTTCATTGTTATTCATAGTTTTGGGCTTCATGCTATAAAGATACTGAGCTCCACTCCTCAGGAGCCAACAAGCAGAGCACAAATTAGCACAAATTGAGAGGTACAAGACTTTGTGGGACTCGCCGTCCCTTTATCACAAAGGCCTTCGCTGTGCCAATCCAGACTTTATTGAGACTATAATTATGCTTGGAGACAATACAATGCTCCCTGTTTCTGTGTGGTACGATTGTGCCAGCTTACTGGCTTCTGAAGTTGCTAACAATGCAAATGAAATGCACGTTATTATACCTAAAAGGTCTGCTGAGTTCAGTGTTTATTCATATCCCAGATGTCCAAGCACTTAGTTCTTCTGAATTTAAATAACTCTAGGGACATGACGAACTATGAAGCACGAATATTAGATACACAATGCTTGGCAGAGGAAATGGATAAAGAAGCCGACGTTTCAGATTCCAAACATTTCTGTGCTCTATCTCACCTAGTCCAAATGTTTAGGCAAATATTTATTATTGCTTAATGTGTTACGGGACCAATAAAATCCTCAATGTTCACATCATTTTTTTTACCTGGAATCCGACCTTCCTTTATATTGACCTCATATGTCCCACCGTCCACACCATCTCTTGTGTAAAGGTGTTACCTTTAGAACCGGTCAAAAATAGTGCTTTCCATTGTTACTGTAAAATGGGTAAAAATGGACTTTGGCCATGTATAGAGGGGGTTGCCTGAGGGCCCTGTGGTCTAGCCCACCGCAGCCACACAACACCACCAACGGGTGGCCAACCTGCATTTTCTTTTGCTTTTCTCATATTATCGGGCACTGCTGTACCTGCCACACAAGCATCCTCTTCACGGTGCTTTGGTATCATGTTAACTTACTTGGGGTTGCTTGCGATGCAGTCCGGTAGCGTGGGGAGATGCTTGAATGGTGGCTCCCGTGGAAGTCCTGCTTTACCTCATGGGAGGACTGTGCTGGATCCTGTTGGAGAACCACAGAACCCACATGATTTAAAAAACAAAATAGATTTTTACTTGTGGATGAGGATGCCTCTGTGATCCTTGATACCCTTTTAAAAAAAACTATTTCATAAACATGGGGGACAGAGTCCCCCAGTCCTAGAATGGCGGTTGCAACATTTTCTCCTACGTTGCAGTCAGCCAATCAGATTGCTCGGTAGCTGTCCCTGCGTCTCAGATACTTACGGACGTACGGGATACGCTCCTGTTCATTACGGATGCTACATATAAATTATAATACTTCCAACCAACTAAGCACGCCTTGCCTTGAAAAAGCCTTGGCCTGCTGGCCGTGGGGCGAAACACTTGTCGGCTGTTGCTGTCATTTTTCAGCATTTCTATGCACAATCAAAATTAAATATAAAAGAACTACTGTTTCTAAACTCAATTATTGGATATTAATCTCCAGAAACTCATTCAGTAATAAGAGGGTACAATCCTTATTATCTCCTCCAATGGCTTTTTGGTGTAGCCATTTGTGAGGCATGTACCATCACCATATTGGGCCATTACATGAGCCGCGCGAATCCCAGTGCTACCAACACCCTGGTTCTCCTTAATCAAAGAACAGTGGGGCGACGCTCTTCCACCTTAGTGGAGGAGCTGCCACTAGTGTTTCTTTGATAAGGCTTTAGCCAGCGTTGTGAAAAAAAGGGAAGGAACGCACAGAAGAAAAGAGTGTCTTCCCTCTGAACGGCTGAGAGTTTACATGTTTTGTCTACCACGGGCTCAACAGTTCACGGAGAGGAAGGGAAGGGCAGGTTGGCTCTGGCGTCACTTAAACCAGCTGCGTGCACGCTTTGAAGTGCCCGACGTATGCTGTGGAAAAATGTTATTCAGTCTCATAAGTCCTGACTGACTCCTCTCGGGCTTTCTCTGTGGAAATCCGGAATAGTGCCCAGTTGGGGTTGTTCGATTTTATATTGCACTATTGGGAGCAAAAAGGTGGAATTAATTATTGTTTTATCTTACCATGGGGCCTTATTTGGTTTAAAAAGCGAGGTCCCGGATAGAGTTCTGTTGCCCCTCCATATTGCGTTGTACTTCACGCCCACAAAAGGCAACTTGCCACAGATCAACAAAAATTGCTGCCGATTTAGTTATTGAGCCCCAGTTACCTGTGTGCATGTCTTATATTTCTTGTTTTAGACTGGAGCAGGAATAGTGCACTGCTTCTCAGCGCGTGGAGGGAACTGCTATCCGGACAGACATCCGGAAACAATGTTTATTTTGATAATTTCAGTTTCTGCAGGAAGGCACTCTGCTGCGCCGCGATAAGCAGCGAGGAGTGTTCTCCTCCAGCTCGAGCGGCGTGAGTCACAGCTGCGATCGCCGTCTGTGCAACTGGTTTACTACTTCTTTGTTTCCCGCCCTCTCCTGCACTTG
The DNA here is from genome assembly GCF_964263255.1 of Lissotriton vulgaris. NCBI lineage: Eukaryota > Metazoa > Chordata > Amphibia > Caudata > Salamandridae > Lissotriton > Lissotriton vulgaris. The sequence goes on from NW_028241743.1 coordinate 67,317, forward strand.
GTACGGCCTGCTACTGACGTGGGCTCTCTGCATGGTGTGTTCCCTAGAGATGGGAGATCCAACAAATTACCAGGAGGAGCCGAGCCAAGGACCTGACTAGACTTTAAGAGACCCTGCAGGAGCCGAGCCGTTAAATATTTGCGATTTACATCGTGCAAAAAAATGCAAACATATGATGCTTGTAGGATTTAAAAATCACGTATTTATTATTATCCCGAGTTTTTTCAGTTAAATGCAGTAGATGCTATAAGTGCATTAGGAGGCACTCATTAAAAATGGTGGTTTAAAAATATTAATTTAGAAGTATTCCTGCCCAACCCGGTAATGCCATTATTGAACTAAAAGGCATTTCGTTTGTAATATACTTACTATATTTGGCCTTGAAATTTTGTTATACATAGAGTACATTATAATCTACAAAAACGAAAACAAGTTAGACCTGTTTGCCTAGGATCACACACTTTGTGTCAAGCATTGAAGTCGGGATTCATTTCCTGGTTTTACATTGTGCAATTCATCCACTTGCTGGGTATTTCTTCCTTCTGTTGTACATCAGAGGCCAATGCCTCCTTAATTATTGGAGCAAGAGGTTACAGCAGGGGTGTTGTGTAGAAGCCACATGACAAGTCAAGCCCTGGGCTCGCTCGAGGTCGCTGAGCCAGGGCCAGGCACGGGGCTCAGTCCTTGAGTGGCTCGCCCACTTATGGTGTGGTCATTTTGCCTTGCTGGTTCTTGCAGACTGGAGTCTGATGAACGTGGTGCTGTTTTCCTGCTCACCTGTCCCGGTCACTGAGTCCGTGCCACCCTTTTCCAGTCTCAGGAAAAAGCTAAAATAATAGTACCTCAAATAAAGGTGTCCGGAATCCAGGGCTGCAAAGCCATTCTAGTGGAAATGCAGCACCCAACGTGTATCTGTAGCACAACATAGCACTTACTGTATTTTAAACAAGTTAGTACGTCATTGGTTCCAGATTGTGCTAAAACCCCCAGGGATACCAGGAAATCTTTACGTGTCTAACTTTGAGGTCCTCAAAATGTTCCATTTATTTCTTCCCAACACCCCCTACTCCCATTTATATTTCTTGTAATCTAACCAGGAACACCACGAATAAAGGTATAGCTAGATGTTTCAAGGTACTATTAACCAAAGACCCCATTAAGAGATTATCCAAAGTGTAACATAGAATATGGTCGAGCCCCTCCTAGTTTTTAGGACTGGGATGAGACCTGATGCTGAAGCATGCTGCTAATGGTGACTAGGGGAATAACTAATAAAGAAGTGATTGTGTCTACCAATTAGGGTCAAGCTTTCCACTTGCTAAGTGTTTTGGGGATTTGTTTGCATGGGAGATTTATTTTGTCGCCTACCCTTTTTTTTTGTGACTGAATTCTTTGTAAAATGTGGATATGTAAATCTATAATGTCTTTTGATTGCCAGCACTGTATTATTTATTAGTTCAGTAAATGTTTGAAATTATATTCTAACTTAAAATTACGCGTAACGTTTTGTATGTTTTTTCTTCTTTGCACCATGAATACGGTGCTCTTGAAACCAATTATACACACAGCTACTTTTTGATACAAGAAGCAATATTAAAACAATCTGCTGGCTCGGGGGACTATTACACCTGACATTTGGTCACAGATTCAATTTGGGCTGACTGTCTTTCAACATCGATAAAAGGTGTACCATTGAACTGGGAAGCAATCGGCATCTGTGAACCACAGAGCCAGCGTGTGCTTTATGAGCACACATTACATAAACTATGTGGGGTTCAGTTCAGTGAATAGTTTGTGAAAGTATAGGCGCAGGGCCTAAAGTTTTGCTCAGGAGCTTGTGGCAGGCCCTACCCAAGGCCAGGGTGCCACATACCAATGTGGCATAGTTTTGGTTTCACTTGTCTCATTAATCCACCACCAGCCACTGCTTGCCACTTTAGCTCACTCTCTTGACATGTTCAGGGCTTCAAATGCTCTAACAGTGATTACTTCAAAAAGTGGTGGACAGTCACCACAAAACAAGAGATCAAATCAGCATTTTGTTCCAGGCTTCCCTACACAATGCATGGAACGAGCCTCTTATAGAAGAGGAGCAGCCTCAGCAGTGGATATCCGAATGGGTGCCCACTAACTAACAGGAAAAGGTTATTTCAACATGCTGTTTATTCCTCCTGCTTCTGTGGCTCTGCTCTACAGTGCCCTTGAGTACCCTGGAGTTTCTTAATAGAGCTGTGCATTTCTGCTGTGTTTGCTGGTAATGTTTCCACAGTGTTGCTTCAGTTACTTTTGTGTGTTCAGCCTTTTTTTCTTTAGTTGGTGCATTGCCGTTTCATCTCCAGTGAGACCTTATCTTTTTAGATTCCAGGATATTAAGTGAGTCAAATATAGCTTTGAGCAAATCCAACGGTGAAAGATTTGGAGTTTATTTGCATGAATCAGTCTCATTGTTTGCTGGCTCTGGAGTCAAACCTGCCAAGTGCTGTAGTATTGTATTACTTTGTGTGCCTTATACTCAAGTGGATAATTTGTAAATAAACAAGGTTGGGGCTCATCAGGAGGCAGCTTGCCCCAGCCCATTTCTCCTGTTATCGCCATCTAAAACAGAAATAACTACTAACTGTGAATGAGGAGAGAATGTGGAGTGATGGCCAGAGCTGCTGACTTTCGAGCTGGGGAACCGGGTTCAAGTCTCTGCGTCGGCTCAACATTCTGGGCAAATCCCTTACTCTCCAGTGCCTACAAAAATGAGTGTCTTTAACTGGTGCTCATGAAAAGCGCACCAACTGGATTTAGCACCGGTGTTGATGATCAAGTGCAGGTGCTGAGCACTGGAAACCACGGGCTCATATTAAGCACTGCTTATGCTCCTAATCCTTACCCATGGAGCAGTTTGTCTTCTCCCAGATTAGTAAATCTACTCTCCCAAGGCTGTCCAGGTCTGTGCCTGGTCTATGAATCTACAAGCCACAATACAATCACAAGCCCACGCTGCCTGATCAGGCACCGCACAGTCATTAAGATTTCTTATGGTAATCCCTATCTTTGGCCATTAAAAAAACAAAAACGGGGCAGATCTTCAATCTTCAGGATCCCAACAGTACTTTAAAACAAGATCCTATCTAACAAGCACTCAAATCTCTGTGGGGGGGGGGGGCACTGGGGGCAGCACAATTCTAGGCCCTTGTCTCTTTTCTCTCACGTTAGATGTACAATGTTCCCAAAGTTGTGGAGTAGGTCCATGTTCACCCGGTTATCTGAACCTTTGTTACACTCACTGAAATTCAGTAGTATATTTTTCAGATTGCCTTTATGCTAATGAATATTTTATGTATTTGTGGGAACGGTCAGCAGGTCCTCGGGTCTCTGGGGGTTGTATGATTATACAACTACTTCCTAAATCACTAGTGCTTAAACAACGAAGGCTCACGATCAAAGCCAAACCACTAAGTATTAAACCACGACTTCCTGAACCACGAAACAAACTTCCATTTACATAATTACCGAGCCTACCGCTACCTTCAGAACATACCATGAGCAACTTGCTTTCTGGCTACACTTTAGCGTACTTGCAATATTTAAGTTATCTTGCTTGACTCATTTGTAATTAACCTTCCATAGGCCTCTTTGGCAACAATCTGTGATACATTTTTTAAAATTTGAATACCACTATACCATGTGCCAAAGGATTTACCGCCTGAATTTTTTTCCGACAAGGGTAGCCCCGGAGACACTATTCATTATACAAAGATCTGCTGGGCACTTGAGCCATTTGAGTTATCAGCGGTGTGCTGTTTTTTTATGTTGTAGGTCTGCCCGGTCCTGTTTTTTAAATCAGTGCCGAGTGCCTACCTCTGCCTGTTATTTTGGGGTAATGCTGCTATTCTTTCTCTGTGGGTGGAGATTACACTGCGGGCTGCCTCTCTAAGGCCTACCTGGTCTCATGACAGACAACACACCCCCCATGCCATGCCAGCATTTCGGCCGAGAACAGTCAGTTTTCCCTCTAGAATAGTCATTATTAGAAATATTATTTCCCTTGCAAATACTGAATGCCTCGCAATGTTCTGTCCATCTTCAACAGTTTTGACTGCGCAGTGCCATCTAGTGGTCATTTTTTTCAATGTATCTTGATGACAGAAGGCAGAAGCATCTATTAAGCTTCGTTGTTAACTAAAGTCGTGGTTTAGGCAAGTCTTTAAGATTTTTCGTTGTTCGACTTCATTGTTCATGTAAGTCGTAATTTAAACTTCGTTAAGGATGTTTCCCGTCTCTGGGAGCTGGAGTTTATCTGCAGTCTCCACGAACACCTGTATATCTCACACAATCTCTACTATGTGAGGCCCGCTAGGCAGCCCCTTGAGTCACTATGGAACACACACCAGCCATTCTCATCTAGTAAAGGGTGTGTTAAAATATAATCAACAGACGTGAACATCGCCGGCACCATCTTGCCTAACAAGAGCCATCGTATGATGTACACGGCACCCATTTTAGATACCGCAGACATTTCGTGCGTTGCCGATCACCAGCACGTCACCCTTAACTCGCAGTCATCCCCCGCGCTCTGCTAACCCCCAAGCACACATGCTAGTCATAAAGCATCCTCAGTGCGCCCAGAGCCACTTCCTGTGCCTAACGCCCATGCCCTTTTATCCCCCTCGCACGAACAGGCATATTGATAACCTCCTCCCCTGCACCTGGCTGTTCCATCCGGTCCCAGGCAATAACCAGCCCCTGCGGATACAGTTTATTACCCCCATACAGTAGGAACTCGTTCCCCATCAAAGGGGCCGAAATTATTCAATGACCCAACCCTCTTAGATCTGACTGATTCCGCATGCTTCAGACCCTGCCGGAATGCCCAGCTGCGCGATAACATCACCTGCTGAGACCAGGGTGGGGGACATTTGCTGGTGGGTATGTGTGGGAACAAGTTGGAAGCGCGGATTCCTGGGATGTAATAAACCACTGTCAGGAATGTGTTACCCTGCAATAAAGAGTCGAAGTTGTGTATAAAAGGCTATGCCACAGATGTACAGTTAGAGCACCTCGAAGACCTTTTGTTTGTCCGAATTGACGTGTTCTCCTCCGGAGAAATAAACCTGTTCATCGCTTTCCAGTTCCCAGCGCCTGCCTCTTTATTTGATTAGCTAATAATAGAGTAGATCAGAGGCGATTAACGCCAAAGCAGTGATTGATGATACCTAGAGAAACTGATTTTCTACAGGTGTGGGCGTGCCACAGAGGTCTCATCCCTCCCTCCCTCTCCTCAAGAAGTCCATCTCCGATGCTTGCTCAGCTGCATCAAATGTAAAAGAAACAAATGATGGACAGAATACTGATCAATGCAAACATTCACCCCCAGTCACAAGGATCTGGGTTTAATCCATCATTCATTTGCTCACACCACCCCAGTTTGGATCCAGCCATATGCAAATCCGTCTTGACCTGTTCCTCATGGGAACAGTCAGACTTGAAGTGCAAAGCCAGGTCCTCCCTGGATCGGAAACAAGCACCCTTGGATCTGTTTCGGGGTATCACTCCACATCAGCCAGGCTAGCTTAAATCCAGTGGTGCAGTGAGCACGGGACCCACATCAGCATTCTGTCCATTAACTGTTCTTTTTGCATTTATCACCCTAGTAGGACGGGTATGCTCAAACGTGGGTCCCGTGTTCTCCATGCCACTGGAATCAAGCTATCCTGGCTGATGAGGGTTGAAACCCAGAACCCACCCTAGGATGCTTGATTCCGGTCCAGGGAGAACCTGGCCTGGCAGTTCAGGCCGGACTTTTCCCATGGGAAACAGGGTCAAGACCGATTTGCATATGGCTGGGTTTAAACTGGAATGGCATGGGGAGAAAAAACGATGGATTTAGGCCCAGATCTCTCTACTGCAGTGAATGTTCGACATTGATCAGCATTCTGTCGCTCAATTGTTATTTTTTGCATTACTCTGCTTCATCAGGCATTTCTGCTGGCTTCTCAGGTGCTGCTTTTCCGTGCTAAAAGACACTGTCCCATGTCTGTTAGGCTTCCCAACCTCAGATTCCCTGGCCTCTGGGGACAAGAATCCCTCCTCTCCTGTAGGAAAAGGCCTCCCATCTATCCGTTTGTCTGCCTCTGCCGGCATCACAGAAGGCCATGAAGGCTGACCTCCAGGGCTGTTCAATTGTCAGTTCATGGGACACATTGAGTTCACTTGTTGTCCCATAGCTACACACTCGACTTTGTTGTCCCTCTCCGTCATCCTCTAAATGGACTCTTCACAGTTGCAAACAAAGTATCTCGAAGTGAGGTTAGATGGCTCAGTGCTGTTGGTCCGTTTCCCAATATGACTATCCTGTGTGAGCCACTGCCATCTTGAGACCGCAAGATTGTCTACCCAGCGTGCTCAGTGCTTTAACTTAATCAGGGAGAGATCGGCAATCCACACCCAAACAAGGCATTATTTAGTCATGGAGCGCTTCCCTCTAGATAACTGTTCTTAGTCACAGATCACATGGTTCATGTGCAGCATGCTTGAAGGATTATTTGTCAGGGTCGAAGCGCACAAAGATTATATGCAATTGACCAATTCTTGGCCATGCCCCCTCAGCTGGTTGCAAATTGCAGTTGTTGGACCATCATAAAAAGTAAAACAAATATGGATATGTAGAAAATAACTGCTGGAGAGGATTTGGTAGGGCAACTGAGTAACTGGATATGGATGGGCAATTTGCCGCTAACGACAAGCAACAGGGAGAGATGGAAGAGCCATGGAGAAGAATGAGAGTAAAAAAAAGCAGAGAGGGACTGTGAGGGTTTTGGGGAACAATGAACGAGCTGGGTGGTGGGAAAGCAATATGGGGAGCACGATGTGAAGGAGAAAGCAGCACACAGAGGGGTGGGCGAGAGAGAATGAAAACACATGCACTCCAATGGAGTGCTCAAATCTAGGCCTGGACGGAGTTCCACAGCGCAAGAGGGCGCTGATTCTTTCTGCCGCTCGAGTAGATGTTCTACCGGAGCAGCAACTTCCTCAATGCGAAGGAAGGTTTCTCAACGCAAGCAGTAGCGGCCATCCGTGATGGCCCGCATTTAAACATTTTGCCCGGAGGTGGTCTAGAGTAAGATTTTATTAATTTGCCAACTTCACACCGGCAAGCGGGGAAAAAACTCCAATCTGCACGGAAATCCGTACGCTGCATTGAGTGGGAAAAACTTAGCAGGGCCACTCAAATAAAAAATAAAGTTACCTGAATGTAAGGTGTGGAAGGGTAAAAGTTATCTAATCAAAAAGGATAGAAAAGAAGCTATGCACCTGGGGAGGGACAAACTCAACGCAACACAAATGAAGGAAGTAAAGTCACTGATTAGGATGCAAGCATATGAGATTTACAAGAAGGCAAGCAAATGATAAGCAATGGGCTGACTGAAACGCACTGTGAATATTGATATTGTGCACAGTAAGACTTTCAACAACATAGAGCGAAAAACTGTCTGTAGGTGCACCCTAAAAAAGAAAATCTAAAACATGATTTAAGTGCTTTTTCACGAAAAAGCACACCATGCATTTATTTATACAGTTCTTGTATTGCCTTTAACCTCGCCAGGTGACTGTCACTGAACCTACAAAAAATGTAGTCGAGCAGAGTTACTCTTCTTGTTAAGAGGGCAATGCTGATAGAAAGTGGGGAGAGGATGTACCCTTACGACTAGAGCGGTTGACCTCTAACCTGGGGGACCGGGTTTGAGTCTCAGCAACTACGCTCAACATACTATGATTCTGGGCAAATACATTAACCTCATGCGCGCTAGCGGAATTCCACTCGGACGCTGAGATTTTTTAAATCGCACTTTACGTGACGAGCTAGGCTCGTCATCAGCGTGCGAGGAGGCTACGCCATGACGAGCCCAGCTCGTCATCAGCCTGGAAGGGGTTAATCTCCCCATGCCTAACAAAAAAGAGTGTGTCCTCCTGTGGAAATGTGCCCTTTTAGGGGCACACCGGTGCAGGGTTCCCTTTAACTATTGCAATAGGTAAACAAACAAAACCAGAATCTTGGCCAAGCAAATCCAAACTCAAGAGTGCTGCTTCAGTGACCTTACCAAACAAAAGTCTCCAACTGCCAATCTCTTGGTCGACCAAATGATCACTGCAAAAATGAGCGCCAAAGGAAATCTCAGTCTGGACCGCCACGACCTGGAGGGCCTACATCGAGAAACTGAAACTCTTCGGTCTGCATAGACAAGGGTTTCCTCATGCAGGACGTCTCCTCAGCAAGATTCCACTTTTTCGTCAAGACCACTCTTTTGGGCGACCCCATCTCCGATGAGCCCCAAGAGTTAGGCACCAAACCGTGTAAATGTGCCTTTATAGGGGCACACCAGTGCAGGGTTCACCCTTCTTTGTCCAAGGGTCCTTAGACCTACAAAATAGAGATTGACACTGAAGCTGAAATTCAAAATAACAAGTTTATTGACTCATGAGTGAGACCACGTCCATACAACACCCTCTAGTGTTCCATGAGGTAGTGGCTTGAATGCAGACCATGGGCCTTTTATACTGATTTTGTTGCAGAGTAAGCATGTAGACTCAGATGGTAAAACCATTCACAAGAATAGCTACTGACAAACATGGGCAGATGAATATCACTTAGAAGCAATTCTGTTTCACCTCCCACTATGCTGACTATCAAGAGGAAATGGTAGACAGTTACATTCTCAAACAGGTGCATTCTAGATGCTACAGGCCTTTCTGAGCTCATACATTGCTCTGGCTCAGTGCTGAAGGAGTTAACTAAAGCGGATGACACAAGCAGATTTGAAAGGCAAGCAGCAATGAAGATTAAAATTACATAGCATGAGCTGAAGCCATCTTGTTTGTGGCATTCATTTTGTCAGCTAATGCCAATTATTTTCGATTTCCACACTCGTGTAACGAAACTGGTGCTCATGTAAAGAGCTGATACCTGATGTCTCTGGTCTAGTTTGTGCTATATAAAACAAAACAAAAATAAAGTGCATGCAGGTTGAAGGTCATCATAGGCCGTCACAAGACCTTGGATAGAATGTGCAGCAAAATCAAATAGTGAGATAGCATTGAACAGGTCAGTACTTTGCGATGAAGTGTACCTCAGACCCCATTAATTATAGTGCAGGGTGTTGTTGAGTTCAATGACTGAATGCAGCTGACAGCATAGCCGTGATCACCAAGAATCAACTGATGAGCTGTGCAGCAGAGTCCAGCAGACAGATTGTAGGACAGCGTAGTGACCATCAGCAGCATGAACAGCAGATTTAAGTAGTGTGAGACCTTGAGAATCCCAATGATGGTCAGTCCAGAGTAGAGTTCATCAGTCAAAGGGAAGGAGGGGTACAGTGTCTGGACAAATGTCTGCATATAGCATATCATCCAGCAGTGATAGTGTAGTACATTGTGCAGGACTGTAATTTTGTGCAGCAGAGTGTAGTGTGATGACCTGCCCAGCATTGAGGGACTATATTAGTCCATAACTGTATTCCTCCGTATGCAATAGGAAATGCGCACAAGGGATTGTGGCGGTGGAGGGATCAATTCCTTTAAAAAAGACACAATATCATTCTCCCCTGTAAAATACTTCTGTTATTAAAATTTCAACATGGTTGACAATCTGTCTAATAGTCTTGTTCCATAATAAACCGTACGTATTTTCTTAACTTTTTGTCAGTCAGCGTGCGTTTTGCCTTATGAATGCAACTTTCTCAAGGCTAAAACAAAGGAAGAGAAGCACACGTCATGCCCATATCAAGCATTGTCACTGCCAACAGGGTCTGTCTTTAAAGTAATATTCTATGGTAATGTGGGGCATTACAAGTAGATAGCATGGACATTGATATGTATTTGTGTGAAAGCAAAGAACTGTAGAATAATACTGGTGCAGATTACAGGATCAGTTGACAATTGCACTATCAAACCTGGCCAAAGAATATATGTAGGTTAGTGGATGCCATCATAAATTATCTAGTTCTCTAAGACACTTTAATAGCATTACAAAATCATGCGTGTGCCCCGGACAGTTCAACCTCAGGCTGCTGGAAAAATAAACAGACAGATATGAGCTCTGTGGAGGGCAAACACTTTTCTTGTGTAAGTTCAAAACTTCTGCCCAATAAAAACATGTACTCCTGGATCCCAAAATGTGGGTGGTGCAAAAGCCCGCTTGTGATGCACACAATTGTCTGGCGACAGCTCTGCTGTCAAGTCAGACCATACAACCTGCTATGGTAAGTCAAGCTTTTAAACGTAAAAGCAAGTTTCTGTCACATATAAACCCTAAAGCAATAAAAAGTATACAAAAACACCATCTCTCCAATCTGTGGAATGTGTATAAGATGCATCCAGTGCTTAAAAAAATAAGTGCATGTGTCTTTATTATTCACATCAGCCTACATAGTAACTTTGGTGCAAGAATCCCATGTCCATTGCAAATGTATGAACCATGGTCCCTATACAGTTGTATTTTTCCTTTCTTAATAGTTGAATGGCCGCCAATACTTGTGAGTGATCTTTTTGTTAACATGGGGTGGCCCCTACTTCAGTCACGGCAAAAAGTTGTTGGCTTGTTGTTACTGGCATGCAGCTCGGTGAAAACAGATGCCTGTTCTGGAGGATTTAAACATGGATGTGATCTGCTCCTGTTTTCATGTGCTGTGCGTGCATTGTGTACGTTGGTACAATTCCAACTCTTGAAATGGCTGTGTACCACGAGCCTCCTTTGTTGTTAATCACTCATACCCTGGGACATCTCCTTCGATGCCCTTCAGATTATGTAGTGGTCACCAAAGCAAACTGTACCGGTCTGGAAACAAATGGCCTGTAATTGAATATACATTATCAGACAACACACACGGTTCTGCACAAAAACGGTTCTGAAAAGACTCCCAGCAGAAACCACAAGAAAGCGGAGGCGCTTTGGAAGACAATATTAGGCTGCAGAACTTCAGTACAATTAGAATGTATTTTTCCTATATCCGTGTGAAATAAGATACATACACATTAAATATCATCACCAGTTGAAGGATTGTACAGAGGCCTCGGATGGTCTTAATGTTTTAACTTTGCACGTTTATAGAGGTGCATAAGAGTATAAGGAGAAATTCATATATTTGTAGGGCTCATCAGTAGACTGGCACACAGGCGTGTAAACAGGTGAAATCCCAGACTGCTGGTTCCCCAAAAGGTTAATTTCTCCTAGAGATGTCCTTACTTGATAAGTACTGCTTATTCGATCAGTTTTGCAGTTTAACGGGTCCTAAAGTTTTTCATATTTTACATTTTGTTTTACTATAAATTAAGGGATTGGCTGTTCAGAATTTCTAAAGCTTAGGGGCACTGGTTGCTTACTCAAAACAGATATTCATAGTGTTGATGAGCATGGACGGAAGTGACCCCAGAGCCTGTATTAAGGAAAGTTTCCTGGAAGTGCAACGGTGCCTTGGACACTAAAGCTTTGTAGACTAGGTCCCAGAGGCTTGTGCCGCCTCTTCTGTAATGCAGATTGTGCCAGCGCTAAATGTGAGTTGGCACAATATCAACAGGACATTCCATCACTTGAATGGGGGTGTGCCCCATACAAAAAATACATTTGTCGCTTTTGTGCCCATTTTCTATTACAAACAGTTGAAGAGTCATGCAGGGGATGCACAGTCAGTGTGCTTCCTAATGGAATGTCTTGGAATAGAGGAATGGGGGTTCAATGGGACCCCAAGACATTCGCCTGTGGGTAGGTGAAGTCACTTCACTTCACCTGCCTGCAGGGAGATCTCTACCGCCTTTTCAATTTCAGGCAGGTGGGCACCTGCACAGTTAAAAGCGGTCCACTTTTCGCTAATGGCGGGTAGGGTCCACCATATATACTTTGAATGTTTAGGTATTTTTGTTTCACACAAGCAAGTGGTATAAAATCCCATATTTCACAGAGACCCGTGAAACATGGAAAATAATTTATGGGTTGCTGTGAAATATGAGCTTTATCATCATAACAAGTCCCCAAAACAAGACTCTGCAGAGAGTTACAATTATCATGGTCACTTCGATTATGCCGAAATTGAGGACCAATTTATGCAGCAGGGTTATCAAAATTCTGATGCAAGAAAAGGAAACGGTGGCTAATTTTCTGCCATTATGTTTTTCTCCATGATTTCTTTATTAATTTCAAACTTCAAATAATCACAAACGATGGTATGCATACATTTCGATCTGGTTATAGCAAGTGCCTATAGCATTACAGTGTACAGTCAATCCGTCAATCATTTAAGTTAAGTATTTGTTATTCCTTGACATTTCCATCTCTACAGTTGGATATATACATAGGTTCCCTCTATGCGCATTCCACACGCTCCATTTGTTATCCCATTTCCTAGAACATCCTCTAGATTTATACACTTTTTCTTGCCATTACGTTTTTGATCTGTGTGGGAAGCATTGTTAATATATGTAAATGATATGGCAACTTATGTGGCAAATGCACGCTCCACTTTTTTTTAGAATTTTTCTTTCTGCTTGAGGATAATCAGTAGTGACCAGCCAAGCATTCCAGGCAAGGTTACCAGAAGAAATACCAGGAAAAAGCGAATCAATATTGAATGTCTCCTCATGACTAATGAAATAACTTTCAAATCATCACATGCCCTCTGGGACAAATGACATAATCACAGCAATAAGCCTCCCTAACTTGGCTTCAATTATCATTCAGCTATCAACTTTAAATGTGATTTGAAATTCCAACATTTTATCTTCATCAGTATAGTAGTTTCTGAAACTACACTTATTTGTCTGAGACTTCCATTTTGGGCAAAGAAACTGAATTTCACAGAAAATATTTTCTGAAAGACAAATGTTGCTTTTTAAAGAGCAGTTTTCATTCTGAGGAAATGCACAGTCAGCTTGCAATTTCAGAGTACTCTCATATGTACAAATACCTCACATAGATCTCACGTGCACAGGGATTACAGTCGTAGGTCATGGATGCTCATCATAACAACAAGGATGGCTGTATTATGCCAAAAATTCCTGCCACTATATTAGGGCCATCATTGTGACAAAGCTGGACACCTTAACGGCCAGGATACCCACCATATACCATTCATGGCCATTATTGTGCAAGGAGCAGCCACCATTGTGTCAGGGATGGCTCAAAGTAGACCAGTCGTACTCTTAATAGGCCATTGATGACTGCTAGAATGCCACAGCCTAAAATAGTCCAGGATGGCGTTAATATGCAATTGGTACTATTATGCTATGAACAGACAAAATTGTGCCAGAAGTGAAACCTTTTCGATAGGGGCTAAAATACCCTTTTGGCAATCCTTGAACCAGGCGCAGTGTCCAGGGAGCGAAACTATTTATTACAGAGGGACACACTGTCACCCCTACACACACACAAATAAATGTAGATGAGGTTCTGACTTTTTTTCGGCTCTGGGTCCATACCATGCTCTCCTCAGCTCTTGGGCTGATTATGCACCCAACTAACACATGTTCGTTCTGGCTTCTGCACTCACACTTCTATGAGTCAGCACTGGCTACTGCTGTGGCTACTGCTAGCACTCTTCTCTCATGGTCCATTGTTCATTCACATTTTATGCGACTCATCAAGCAGGGCCTACCGCATACTATATCTCCTTGTCACTGACAGTGGATGCAATAGGTCACGTGGCAGACCCCATAGACCCACAAAGTGTGTGTGACTGCAATCATGATGCCCTGCCATTGGATTGGTTGTCTGTCACTCTAAGGGGGTTAAAATGAGCATTGCTGCCTTCTTTAATGGCACATATTCTCGGAAAGATATACTGGGCTTGATGTCACCCCTGAACTATTTTGAGGGTGCTGGAGAACTATCAGTAGCTCCTGAGCTACTTGTTGGCACCCCCCCTGATGGAGACAGAAGGAAACCTCTGCATACGGTGAGCACAGACTGTTTTTGTTTTGGCTTGCTCCACATGACTGTAGGTTACACTAAAGACTAAATATTGTGATGGCATTCAATATTTACTTTGTGCTGGTGAGAACTGGCATGGATTTATAGGGACTGGAGCTTATGGTTCATAAACCCACTACTGTGGCCCAGAGCAAAAGAGAAAAATAGAAAAGAGACAAAGAAATAAGTGAAAGATTGAACCGTGTCACTGGGACAAAGTGTGGATGAAAAAGAGCCTGCAAGAGGGACATAAAGAGACATGAAGTGTGAGGTGTTGGAAAAAAGGGGCATGAGATGGTGGAATCAAAATTGGGTAAACATGGTATTAACCCAGCGATTCAGGAGCCGCATCAACACGCTCCCCTGAACACTTATTTCTTTACAAACAATTGTTAATTTCCAAATTGTGCTTGCCTAGGCCCACTGAATATATGATTATTCCACGATTTCAGTTACCACGCATGGCTTTACCACACGAATTTTACCTCGCAAGTGGCTTTACCACGCTGGTATTTACAACGTAGCATTTTACTACGCGTTGCAACGTCTTACCTTCACGTCTTTCTCCACGAGCCCTTACTTCCATCCTCCTTTGAAACAAGCGTCAAAACACCTATACCAAAACAAAAAAAGGACTGTTTTTTTTACGTACACGGCACGTCTTTGGGGGAGGCTCTTTCCTCTTTCTTTTAATTTTATGTTGTTTTTTTGTTAAAGTAACCTGCTTGTTATTTTTTTGGGGGGGAGACCCCCCCCCCAGCCCCCCTCCGTGCCCCCCCCCCTCTGCCCCCCCATGCCCACGCAGATCGACTTGAAGGAATACCACGTCTCCCCCCTAGCCCGTGGTAAAGACGTCGTGGAAGGTACCCTGCGTGGAAGGCACCCTGCGTGGTAAGTGTCACGTGGTAAACGTGAGTAGTGGTAATGCCTTCGTGGTTAATGATGTTCCCCAGGCCCACTTATTGTGTATTTTCGTACATTTAGAATTGATGGCATACACTCAATTCAATGTTTGCCAAATTCAGCCCCGACCCGTGCAGGTACCTGGTTTAGCTGCAGCTGGCCAAACTCTCACTATGTGTCATGCTTGTGCGACATCTGAGGGTTGAATGTATTTCAGTGTTATACCTCTTTATAGGCATGCCAGATATCCCTATTCTACATCTAAGCTAACATATCAGCAAAGAACAAGTTAGTAGATAGGAGTCAGCTCTGTTTAGATCACTCGGTTATCTGTTCGAGCCTGAAGTGAGGCCTAGTTTATGTTGAGGAAGCAGTGCCTCCTCTATCTTCAACATACTACAGGAAGTGGAAGAGAAATGTTAGCTGGCGCCATTTGCCGGAGGTCATAGTTGAAAGCTTCCAAAGTTTCAGTGTCCAACTTGGATTTTTCGGATAAATGTAATGATGCAGACACGCGCAGGTGTGCGTGAATCTGCTTTATGGACATAGCTTTTGGCCTAAAAGAAAAACGGGAACTTGAATCCTTTATCTTTTTAAATCGAAAGTGGTAATTTTGTGTTCCTATTGCTAGAGATTTAGAGTCTTAATTTATTTAATTTGCCATATTTGAACTGCAGGTACTGGGCCACAAGCATCTGAGCTTTTTAGTAAAAACACAACATTCCAAAGGCAAACAAATACAATATAGAGAATATTAATAATACAATATCATATATTACAAAACGCAAATTTCAATAATCATTTAATTTCGGTGTGAAACGCTGCAAAAAAATTACAAATTACCTATAGAATCTAGCCAGTATTACAGAATCCTCTCAGTAATTCCTTATTTCTAAGTGGACCCTCAGGATCCCGCTTGTAATAACACACCACACCCCCTTTAACTGGTACCCACCCTCCTTTTTAAGAAAAAGATTGTTTTTGCATACAATGAACTCGATTGGTGTACAATGCGGGAGGTATGTCATAACAGTGGTTCCCTTGAATCCTAATTATTAATTTGAAGTTGCAGAGTTTTTGGAGTATTACCGAGCCGCTCCTAATGAGTGATATGTATTCGACTTTTTTCCACATTCAAATGTTTTTGGAAATGTAGAAAACACGATGACAAAACCAGACAATCCAGCAAAGAAACCCAGAGGTTTCATAAAGAATCAAGTGCCTATGAAGGGTGTGGAATGCCCGGCAGAGTTAGTAATATGTCCAGCTCTGCCTGGCATACCATTTTCCCACAGCCGTATCTTACTCTTTGTCAGCCTCTGTAAGATTGCATTTTTACATTTAATGCATTGTTACAACTGCTGTAATTTCCAAAATTTGCCATTTATGCAAACATGAACTCCTAGCCTGGTAACACAGCTTGCACTGATTTAGGCATTATTTGATAGTTACAGAAAGTAGATATCAAGGCAATAAAGTGCTTGATATTATTTGTCACGCAAGTCTTTATTTGCCCCCGAGTGCTTAATTTGAGCTGGTGGTTTTCCGGGTCTTAGCACCGGCACTTAATCATCAACTCCGGTGCGTGAGCGCCAGTTGAGTACACAAATATTTTGGTGGGCACAAGTAGATTAAGTGATTCGCTCATAATCACAGGATGTTTAGCTGACGCTGAGACTCGAACCTGATTCCCAGCTATGAAGTCGGTAGCACTTGTCGCTGCCACATCCCCTCCCCACTTGTATGGGCTGGTCGAAGCTGCCTCCTGACAAGCGACCCAACACTTTTTTTTTTTTTTTTACAAATTAACCACTGCCACCCCCTTCTCAAAGTTGTCCTAAAGTTGAAGAAAATGACATTGTAGAATAACAGAAGCTACCCATGTGGCATCATGCTTATTTCTCTACCGAACACAGTATAGCATCTTAGAAAAGATGCTCAGAACTCAGTTGTTTTATTACCCTTTACACTTTAATCCTTGCCCCCTGATATACCCCTTAAGAAATTGCTGACCAGAGATTTTCAATTTTGATTTAAGTAATTTAGCTTGGGTAGACATGACTGATCCCGGCTAAATTTTTCTGGACGACAGTGGGTGTGTTGGCGCAATGTTGTAATGTTTCAGGAACCATGATATCTATATACTTCATTTTGTTGTCAAAACATAGGTTTTGTGGGTCAAGTAGTCTTATAAAGACAGAAAATAACTCCTCGGAGCAATCCTACCTCCATTTTCTAAAATGGCAGCTATAATGGAGGAAGAAGAGACATATATAGAAATGAAAAACATAATACTTTTTAATCCTTTTATATATACACTAAACAATTTTGTGATTTGAGTATGAACAAAAAATGCTGTTAACACCTTCAGCGCGGCACGAATTTTCATGCTGTGCTGAAGGTTCTAAGAAACGGGCGTGGCCGTGACGGAACGGTTCAGTCATAAGCACAGCCCAACCAGCGCTCACGACGGAACTGTTCCGTCCCAAGCGTCGAAGGGGTTAATCACTCCTGTTTTAGACACATTTTCATAGTTCTGTTTATTTATTTGTTTTGGCAATCACTCGTGGTGCATTTGCAGAATGTTGAACATTCGAGAAGAGCATATCGACAGGGACCTCTTTTTGTAGCACAGGTTTTGCAAGTGCATGTATGTGTAAGTTCTGTGGGTATAGGCTTTAGAAATTTTGCAGGTTTTAGCACCCCATCAATATTTTCCTAACCAAATTCAAACGGATCTTTCTCTACATATGCATGATCTAAAACATTTACACATCTTCTGATCAAGTATAACGCTCTTTTAATGGGTCCATGCACAGAATGACATTGATGGAAGGTCACTTAGCGGAACTGATCTCTTGAACTCACTGTACAGAAGATAGTCAAATGCGTGACGGTCGGAACTCGCGTTCCACACATGCACAGTGTATCTTTCTAAGTCTCTAAAGCCGCATTCTTCTTCTGTCCCAGCAAATCCTTTTAGAAACTTCATAGGTTCATCAGTTAGAGCTCCAAGATTTTTCCAATGTTGCTCATCACACGTAGGAATATGTGCATTGATAGGACCACTGGGCATCTCTGGGTCAAGTTCCTTGTACAGAATATGAAGTGGTATTGAGTGTCTTTTCTCGTATGTTCCATAACATAGCCATAATTCTGACATCTGTGTTATCTGACAGTGACTTGATTAGACCTGTTTCAAATCGGCCAACTCATTATGTGGCACAACATGAAGGCCACCTTCCTCCAAATTGCTGCTCAGTTCTTGAACAATATGGCTGTACCTTTTGACTATATCTCTGCAGGCACCAACTCCTCATTGACAATCCTGCCACTTGCAGTAATTGGAAATTCAGTGCTCACTGAACCATCAGCAATGTTTTAGCGAGTTAACATCTCTAGGTTCATCTTGTTTGATGTTGATGAGCAGAATTTATCAAGTTACACAGGTATAGGTGTCAAATGTTTGATGCAGGCAAGGTCAATTGGTTACACTTTAAGACATTCATCTGATTCTCATACATTCTTTGACAGATAGTTCATGATAACTGTCCAAGACAATGTGCAGTTCTTACAAAGTGCACACTGACTTTGATAAATCTAAAACAGTCTGAACAACCTCTTTGAAGTTTTCCATGGATGAAATCTTGACCATTCGCAATTGTGATATATAGTCCATAGCAACAGCAGTTTTTAATGAGGACACCTTTTCTGTATTGAAATTCATCAGAAGAAAGATTTTTTTTTAGTGCCTGTACGAGTTTGTGCTTTACTAGTTTGGTTGCAGAATGATCATCAAATATTGCTTTTGTTGAAAAAAGATAACGCGACAGAATGTCTTTGATGAATTTACCCCTTTTTTCATCCATCTCTCTATGTGCTTGCAAAAGGTGATTTTTTGTAACCTGTTTAGTAGTGGCTTGTTGAACAACTCTTAGTATGGCAATTAAAGGGTGAAAGTTTAGGTTTAGTGACTATGTCAAACAGCCTTTTTCTCTTTAAATGCAAATCTCTACTGCTTTAGGTTTGCGTATAGTTTTGATCTATGTTCCAAGACATCTTTATATTGTTGTTCACATATTGTTTTGTCACGGAGTTGTGTAGTCACACAGGCTCAGTCATTTCAAAGGGGTTTCCTTGTTGATGCATGAAATAAAGAAGGCTGTCAATATGTTTATTAAAACGTTTCCCTTTCTTTTCCATAAGTTCGTGGTGCTGAACAGTTTCATGATGGACTACTAATTCTTTATTTTTTATCTCTCTGAAAACATTGCAAATAGAAAACACTTAATGGTAAACTAGCTGCCATTGAGCAACGACTTTCACTTTTAAGTGTCTGACCAACAATTTCCTTGGAGCTTTTCTGTGATCTCTGGATTGTCTGTTCCAGTTTCATATTTTGTGCAACAGAATTGGACATTCCCTCTCTTTTTAACCACAAAATTTCTTTGATTAAGTTTTTTGTAGAGGTATGGTTTTTCCACCACTAGGTTCTTCACTTATTCCAAATACCAGCACCCATATTACAGGTAGTTTATCCGATCGGATTCGGGAAACATAGTAATCAGTGACTCCACAGACTTCTTGTGCAGCTCCCAATCACGTTTCCGGTCAACATGTACCAAGTTTTTCACCAGAGCTATTATTTTTCTTCACATTCTTTGACCAACTCTACGAACTTGGTTTTCTGATTGAACATTGCCTGGCTTTACCTTATGTTATTTGAATGAAGTGCACCCTGTGCCTTGTTCACTTCTGATATAAGATATGCAAAACCTAATTTGCCATTTTTGTTCCAGAAAGCATTCCAATGCAATGTTTCTTTAGCCTTCGATATGATGAGCATACCTTGTAATGAACAAACATAATGAGTTCTGCTCAATACCGACTGGACAGTTTTGCTTCTAAACATTTCAGCCTCAATAAGTGCATAGTCTATGCCACATTCATTGAGATAACATCCTTCACATTGCAACACAACTTTTGTCATGTGGAAAACCCCCATCATCGGGTAAAGGTCATCAAGTTATACTGGATTGCTCATAACAATGTCAGCTACAATACGGAAAACGAATCACTGACAAACTATCGACCTAGTAAATATCACCTACAGAAATCTAGACGCTGAAATATCAAAGGCAAGACTATAGACATCCTAGCTACAACATGGTAAGTACAAAAATATTGAAATAAAAATATCGATGTTAAAAATATAGTAAGTAAAAATATCGTTTTTTCGGGTTAATTTTTTTGTGTGAAATAAAGTAAATACTTATAAATAAAATAAACATAGTTAATATTTAATGTTTACAATTAATAAATAATACATATATCATACTTAAACATTAATTAAACATACCTAAAATATATAATATATACTTAATAATAATTTTAATAATTATTTTAATAACTTATAAATTAAAAAATATTATAAATTATTAATTACAAATACATCTACACATAAACCAATAACATAAAGTAAATACTTATGTTTAATACATTTTAAAAATTCAATATACTTTCAATATTTTTAAAATGAATTATATACTACATTATCTAAAATAAGACAAAAAATTAATAGCTAAAGAAATAAAACTACTATTCAGTGTCCAATAAGTACTACAGTAATGAAAATGTTGGATAGCGTAGGGCTTAAAATTACTATTCCCACTCCAAAAATGCAACAGTAGCGAAAGCATTGGATAGCGTAGGGGTAAAAATTACTTTTCCCACTCCAAAAAGTGCAACAGTAGGGAAAGTGTGGAAAGCGTAGGGTTAAAATGTACTATTCACACTCCAGAGAGTGCAACAGTAGCGAAAGCTTTGGATAAAGTAGGGGTCAAAATTACTATTCCCACTCCAGAGAGTGCAACAGTAGGATAAACGCTTACTATTCCAACTCCAGAGAGTACAATAGAGAAAGTATTGGATAGCGTAAAAGTTAATTATAACCTACTTATAAATAATTATTGTATTTAAAATAATTAATTTAGTTTTTAAATAACTCTACATCATTTAGAAATACCCATTAATTATTTAAAACATAATTACAATTGAATAATCAACAATAAATTAACGATAAATACCAATACATATTAATTAATAAATAATAATCACCAAATACTCAATATTGAACAATAACATATTTTTCATAACATATTAATCAATAATAATTAACAATTTAAAAATATAAAACAATAAAAAAAATTAAACCAAAAAATACCTTTTATTAAACATTACCAGTTAATAAAATATAATTTCTAATTAAAAACTAATTACCAATTTAAAATATTAATTGGCAATTAATTTGTTTAACCAATTAAAAAATTTGCCAATAAAAAATATTACTTGCCATTTAAAAAAATTAATTACCAATGTAAACAATTACCAATAATAAAAGAAATATATCCATACCTATACATAAAAATAATTCATTACTTTATTACAATTAAATTACTTCCCACCCAATTCCCCTATAAACCCACAACCCGCTACAGAACTTAAAAGCAAAAATTAATTAAAATACATTTTTAATTCCTAAAAATTAATTAATTTAGTATGATTAAATTACTTCCCACCCAATTCCCCTATAAACCCATAACCTGCTCCGGTACTAAAACACAAAATTTACTTGAAAATAACATTAACATATAACACATACATATTAAATACATAATAAAATACATAACACTAATACAAATATCGATATTAGTAACATCAATGTATTTCATATCGATATTACTAACTCTGATATAATAAAATTGGGTATTACTGACCTTAGGGTCGATATTCTGTCCAAAGATATTCTTGACCTTCGATATTTCCAACTCTATATTGCTGTGGGTCAATGTTTGGGAATTGATATTTAGACTGCACCACGGAAAACACATTCATCGCAGAAATTTGGCAGGATAGGCTGGTCTTGAAGCGGAGCATGAACATTTTGAAATGTTTTTAGACCTGTGTTTACTGTTGTGTAGTTTGTGACTGGAGATGGTATTACTGGTAAAAACCCATCCTTCACTGGAACGGTTTACTGGGTGATCAGATCATGAATTGCAGCCCACAGAGGAACTAGCTTTTCTTCATCCTTCAGTCCCCAATGAATGAGCGATATGATGAATTCAGTTAAATCAGGTGTGGAAAAGAAGCAAATCTACTGAACGAGCTCCAGACCAGGATCTACAAGGCCGTTTTTGAGCTGCCAAAATCTGCCTCTCCTTCTCAGGTTCGACTGGAATTCGGCTTACAGCACCAGAAATTCCGGGTAATGAGTAGCTTTGTCAAACTTTGCCATAAATTCCGCTGTTCTAACCCGGACACCCTGAACAAATTATGCTGGGATGAAATTAAGCACCAGATGAACTTAGAAATACCGAGCTCATGGGGAAGCTTTTTGAGAACAGCTTTGACCGAGCTGGAACTACAAACAGCGTGGGAAAACGGGGAAGACGGAGTAAGCTTCGGCAAAGTCGTAAACGCCGCAGCTAAAAAGAAATCCTTGCTGGCTGACAAAAAATCAATCTCTAAGCGCCGGCATGGGTGGACAGTCATCAACTCGTACAGAACCCTAAAGCCCCAAAATTATCTATCCGCTAACTTCAGCTTGCAATTAAAAAAGAGCTTTACAAACTTCCGCATGGGCTTGCACGATTCAAAAGACCTGTATCCAACTTGGAAAAAGCCCTATCAATCCGCAAACTGTCGATTATGTGGTTTTAAATCAGAATCTGTAACTCATTTATTATGTGCTTGTCCAGCAGTCCTGGAACAGAGGAGACTGTACTTAAAATTAATTTTCAATGAGTTGAACATCCGCTCATGCAGACAAGCAGTGATAAGCTGGCTGGAAGGCGCGTCCATTATCTTGGCCTGCAGGGGCGTCAAATTCATGACAACGGTCAGAAACCTCTTACGGCAAGCAGACGAAGAGTAAACAAAATAAGTAGGATCAAAGTCTCCTTCAATGGCCGACCAATAACATTAATGAATGGACAGCATGCTTACTAGCGACTAGCTGCAGGTCGCAAACAGTGGTATATGAACACTAAAATCTGGAACACTGGGGTATACACTATGCAATAATCTTTTCCAAAAGGTCCCCAAATTTTTAAAAAAGAAATATACATCTTTTTATATAATTATGGAATCCATGTTAAAATCAGGTGTATTTATAAATGTAATGAAACTTTTACTACGTTTTTTTTTTTTTATTTTTTTTTTACGGACATGGGGGGGTTTGTAATGATTTTAACTAATCAAACAATAAACTATTTTCATTTCATTTCATTACATTTCAGTTAAATCAGCTTTGCAGATTGCAGCATCAGGTAAATGTCCTCAGCCACTTTAAAATATTCTGGTAGACTGGGACGTGTTGATGACTTGTAGTGCTTTTTCACAGGTTAAGACAGTTGGGTTATAAGTTTGCAGCTTCGTTTGTTTATACCTACAGCTGACACCACTTGTTTTTCCAGCAGTTACTTCATTGGTACAGGCTTACCATGGCAGTATCATGTGTGCTAGATGTTTCAGACAAAGAAGGGCTGTCTTCAAAATCAACACTATCAAGAGCAGCAATTGTAAATCCTTTCCTGGTAAAGTGACTTGGAAGTGGAGTGCTGTCGGATTCACAAGATTTTACAGCATGAGCTGCTAACAAGTTTCTGCTCTGTATTGTCATTATAACTTGTTGATACATCAATCCAATTCTTTGAAGAGATTAGCTGTCTACTTTTGCACTTGTCAGATTGCTACACATGAGGACTGCCCACGCAGAGTTATCTTTTTGCCGCAATGTGAGTCATAAAACACGATTTGGAAAATATAGTACATTTGCAGTGCATAAGCCTGTCTGTTCATGGGATTGTCTTCCCTTTCTTCGCTTATATCTTCAAAGCCATCATCAATGTGTCGGCTTTGGTTCTGAACTGAAGAACTTTAGTTTGTAACCGTTTTGCTTTGCTGATATTAAACAATGATGTAAGAAAAGTTACGACAATGTCAGGCATTCTTATTGACGCCTATGATTTGTGGAGCTCTGGGACATCACAAAATTTGTCATTAAGTCCAAAATCTAAATCTTGCAAGAAGTTTTCTGAAAATGGCTCCTGCTGATTTTACTGCATCATGTGATTTTATTTTGGCAGCAAGAATTTCAGGTGTCAAATCAGCGGAGAACACCATAAGTGGCTAATTCTTTTTGTTAGACAGATAAAAACGAATTCTGTCTTTGTACGTTCTCACCAGAAATTTTCATTATTATGGATTAATACAGTTTCATCAATGTTGACCATTATTCCTCTGATCTCACTGAGTGTGAACCCTTAGCCAGCACTCAAGAGTGGCTTTAAAACGTAATTAGCTTTTTTTATAAACTGAAGGCTGGGGGTTTTTTTGCTGCTGGGAGCTCATTGTACATTCATATTTTCAAATGTATGTATGCATGCATGCAGTTCGGGTAGGCATGCAAATCCACTGCAAATATATTCACCACACTGTTTAGATCTTGGAAGAAACAAGCTGCAGATAAAAACATGTTTGCCCTTTGAGACTCACATACTTTATTCTTTCATCAATCCCTTTAGCCCTTGTTCTGGCTAAACCACAAATAACACATTGAAGATCCTCTGCTTTCTGATCAGTTGGAGGTGGGAAGGTGTAGCCATTGATCTTCTGAGTGGATGGGCATTGGGTTTGGTTGCCGTAGACAGTGCATTGCGGGGGCACGAGTTATAAATTAATTGAGCTAACTAGAAGTGCTGAATTTCTCTGTTTTTGTACGAGTGAAATGTCAGCCTAACTATAACGTCCCTGTAACCTTTGTTTTTTTGTGTGAATTGCTTAGGTTTTAAAAAGCCTCTATTTCTTAATTGTAACCATTTTTTTTAAGAAAGCCTCTATGACTTTACCATTTTATTTCTATAATTGAATATTGTATATTATATACCAATCATTTTTTGATTTGGCATGTGTTTATCAGAAAGTACATTAATAACAGGTTTGATTTTAAAGAATTGTTTGAGTCTGCACAACATTGTCCTATTTACTGTGGAGAATCTGTGATCAGCAAATATATTTGACATACTGAAAAATACACTTAAAGAAATTTTTTCAACCAACGCCACCCAAGAGGCTAAAATTGTGTTCATTTTTTTGTTGAATAATTTTTTTAATTTTTAAAATCCACGATGACGTTGCGATTGTGATAATGTTGCAAAATTGCAAAACAAAAGCAGACATTCAACGACCACCACATTAAAAAATGTTAACTTAAAAAATTAATTCTAACTATTACATTACACACAATACTAACCATATCACAGCTTTCAAAATTTATTGGTACACAATAATTTGTAATAACTTTAAAAAAATCTGTTTGAATCCGACTTCCCATTTTCACGATGACTCCGGTAACTGCAAAAATCGCTCCTTTTTTAGGAGGTGCAAAACACATATATGCACATATTTTACAGTATTTTACACACTAGGGGTTTATTACTGCACTGTTTAAAGTAATATTTTTGTAGGGAGTTTGCATAAAAACAACCATTTAAACCGATTTTCAGTTTTTGCGGTGATGCAGGGCGTCTCGATATCGGTAGCTACGGTGACAGCATTTATTTTGTCATTCTGCGATTTATTTGCAGACATTCAGTAGCCACCAGCACAATCAAAACTTATAACTACAAAATGAATTATAACCAACAGACTAAACGCATTACTAGCTAAACGACGTAATACCTCTAACACCGTGCATAACTTTTTCAGTGTAATCTACGACTTCATGCATCACTATCACCAAGTCTCTTATTCACTGTATAAGTATTTGATGGGATCTGTGAGACAATGCATCAGTCTATCAATACATCTGTTACGAAATGCATGACTGCCTCAGTACATCTATGATTGGGTACATCAGTGTCAAAATGGTCTGTGATTGGTTGCGTAAGTCTCTTACTCGATCTGTGAGTAGGTGCATGAGTGCTGTTGTGCATTTTAGGTAAGAATATGGCTGATTGGATCTGTGAGTGGATACACAAATGTCTAAATGGGTGTCTGAATGGGTGTGAGAGTGTCTGAGTGGATCTGTGAGAGTGTATGAGTCTCAATGGGTCTATGAGTGAGAGCATAGGTGTCTGAGTGGGTGAGTAAATGGGTGCATGCATGAGTGTCTGAGTAGGTATGTGACTGGGAGGGCAAGTGTCTGTGTTAGTTTGTGAGCCTTGAGTGGATGAGTGAGTCAATGGGTGCATGTATGTCTGTTAGTTTGAGTGGATGTGTGACTTAGTGCACAAGTTTCTGAGACTGTCTGGGACTGAGTGTTGGAGTGACTGTATGAGTGTGTGATTGGGTGTATGAGTGTCTGTGGGTCTGTGAAAACATATGTGAGTGTGTACATGAGTACCTGGATGAGTCTGTGTGGGTGCATGAATATCTGAGTGGGCATGTGACTGGATGTATGTGTGTGTGGATATGTGAATAGGTGTACACGTGTCTAAGTGAGTTTGTGTGCATACATGAAAGTGTGACGGTGACCAGGTAATGTGTACAAATATATTCATATTTTTGCCAATATTCACAATGACTTTGCGATGTCCCCTCAAAGGTACACGGGCTGCACTGGTGGTCACAGTGTTGTTGAGAGTATCACACGCAGTTAAAAAAAACACATTTTGGACACCTTTCTCTAAAATGGGGTCAGAGTGCCTCTACCCTGACCACTCCTGTTAGCTTTTTCAGAAATGTTCCTGATCAATAAAAGGCCGGCCGCAACTTTCTGTTTAAGTTCCGTCCTGCCAAACAGAGGATTCCCATTGAGGCGTGCGTTCATGATTACTTGCGAAGCCGATGCAAAATATCCATGACCTGAGAGCACTACAAGTTTTGGGTTACATTTTGCAAAAACTACTGAACGGATTGACACCAAATAGGCACTTCCTTGAACCAACATCTACCTCCCTGCCAAATTTGGTGTAAGTCCGTTCAGCGGTTCGGGCTGTAGGTGTAGCTAACGGTTCCTATTAGAATTAACATTACAAACGCGCCCCAAATTCTCGGTCCCCACTGCACAGATCACCCCTAAACCTTCCATGGCAACCAGAACCTACCTTGCCAGTTTTTTAGGAAAAGTTCAAGATTGGTCTAACTACACCAAAGTTATAGGCAAGTCAAAAAGGCCTTTCCTATGGAAACTAGGTCCTAACTAGAACTACCTACTGGCGACTCAGTATACATACTGAGAAATACGAACACTTTGCTCTTACCATTTGATGCGGCGCAGTATTCTATACTCTCTGGCTCTGGTGTACTCTTATTCATTTACAAAACCCTGTCAATAAAATAAGCATAAAATTCAGTATTGTTAATCAGTCCTCCTTAATATGTGATGTAAAGGACAAGGCAAATCGATATACCATATAAAATGCAAAATGGAGTATATATCAGTTGCATAAAGGAACTCCCCTAGTCTAAATAAAACATCTGGAAGTAGCAAAATCAGAGTGGAAGGTGTCCGCCAGAAATGAACCAAGTTAAGGTTCAAAGTAAATGGCAGAAATATTCAAGAGTGGAACTCGAAGGCTCAGAAAGATGGGACCTCCAGTATCAGAGTTAGAGAAAAGTCTTCCCTCAGCAAAGTCAAGATAGGATCTCTAACTAAAGGAACACACCGTTAAAAAAAAGCAATTCATTCAGCACTCTTTCCCACGTACTTCTCAAAGGTGGTGCCAATCGGGGTATTCCGTCATCCGGGAGCAGGTAGACTCCCTACTTCCCACCATCAAATAAAGGGTCAAACAGCTTCACGACCTTGAACATAGAAAAAGCCTGTTCCGCCTGATACAGGAGGATCTTCTCATTTCCTACACACCATGTGAATCCCAGCAGGCTATCAATTAAATTAACTTCTGTACAAACAAAACTATGAGCTACTCTTCTTAGCTATTCAAGGTTATCAGGTTCAAAGGAAGAAAAAAAACTTGAAATCATAATTTCGAAAACAACTTTAAATCATCAATGAAAGCTTCCGGCCTCAGAGGCCTGTTTGTAGTTAGAACAATCACTTATTTAGCATGAGTTAACATGAATATACATCAAACAAGTGGTTATGCGTCAGTTATCGAAATTGTGACCTCTGTACACGTATATGGCCACATATTTGCACACATTTATATATGATAACAAATGTTATGCTCCATAATCTTTATGTTGTACAAGTTGGAGAATCCTGTGTTATGCTGTATTGTATATACTATACTCATTATTTTATGTTTTGGCAACCATATTTACATTACTCACTTTCATGTATGTTTTTATACTTTTATTGCTGAACTACCGTAGCACTCGACATGTGCCTGATGTAAAAAAAAAAAAAGCCTCAAATATAAATTGTATACGATTAAGAGTACTCCAAAAGAATAAAGTATATTGCTTAGCCAAAGAAATTCACATTTTGTTGAATGACTGCAGCATGAATGTAAACAAGTCATTCAGGCCAGTATTCTAGAACTTGACACCGAGGTGAAATGAAGTTATTGGTCGCTGTCTGTGCACTGGAAGCTGATTGGCAATGCATGCTCGTGTTCCCTGCACTGAATAATTCAATTTTCTGTTTGGTTTCAGGGATCGAACTCTGCCCCCCCACGAACAGGTTCATGATCACCATAGGTGCCAGTTTTATCGCGATGGCGGGGCAGTTCCTTCTACCAGGATTGGCAGCCCTCTGCAGGGACTGGCAAATTCTTCAAGCCGTCATCATCTGCCCCTTCCTCCTCATGCTCTCCTACTGGTAGTAAGTATTTATCTTTTTGAGTGGCTTTACAAATTTCATGTCTGTAAATTCAATGTTGAATCTCGGGGGGAAAAAAGGCTAAAATGTTTAATGATGGTTCGTTGTTATTCAGACAACAGTTGGAGCCCCATTGCTTCTCATTTCGACACCTCCATTTTGAATGCAGGCGGACCTCTTGTGCGCAGCGTTTTGAGAGTCTAGAAATATCTTACCAGTCAATGTGAAATTGTGAAATAAATATCTGCATCTCAGAAAATCTTTGAAGATGCAGAAAGGAAACTGGTGGGATATATGATGCTGATGGCATATAAAATGAAAAGGGACTCTAGTAAAATGGTACCTGGTTGTTATTTGGAGGATGAAGAGGATATTGTAGGCAAGAAGTGTGGCAGAAGATTAAACATTGAGTGAAGGAGAAAGTGACACAAAGAAATTGTTGGAGAGCTAGGATGGATTCAGAGGGACTGGACGAATCTTTTATGGGAACTTGAAAACCAACACGCACACTGGTAACGCGGGAAAACTACCAGGCTCCCTCTGAGGTTTAAATAGTAACATGGTGGAAACGGGCAGGTGGATTTTTTCAGAAAACCAAAGGAGGACTGTGCTGAAACAGAACTGGGATGAAGTGACGAAATAGAAGTTTCATAAAAGCAAAACAAACTGAAGTGCAGTTACTAGCTTATGTACTGTAGAAGTGGCGGCCATATGCTGCTGCTGAGCAGAGCACCTGCAAATTACAGACTGAAGCCACTAGGAGCTTCCATAGCAATGGCTATGACTTGGGCCCCTTAAGGGAGAGGAGGTTCCATAGAAATAAAATAGAAACCTTCGGGGCACCTGAGTCTGTGTCTCATAATGAAAGAATTGCGGAGAGTTAGTGCAGGAGAAATGAATGGCACTTAGAGTGCCCACCACTCTCCCCCCCCCTGCTTTTAGCAGAGCAGCCCCCCCCCCAAAGCTGCTTCAGCAAGAAAAAATAAAATGATAAAAACAATGAGTTATTATTTTATTTTTCCTTTTTTTACACTGCCGAAAAGCAGTGTGGCGACACTCCTCCTTAGCCGAGGAGGCACCACTGCCTGGCTAAACTGAAAACCAAATCTGCTAAAATAAAAAGTACATGGACTCCATAGCCTTATCTTGGACAGTAACAAGATAAAGTTCTATGGTGCTCATGTAATTCCTCCCTCCCTTTTTTTTTTCCTTTTATTCAGCACAATAAACCACAACAAAGATAACACCATGACTTCATGTGCTTGAAATAGACATAGACCTACTCTGGCATTGAGCTATGAATTAGAGTATACAACACTGACTCCTGAAACTAAAAGATGACGCTATTGAATCGTGGGGCCAGGAAGTAGAGGAAAAAGGAAAGATGCTCATACATAAGCTCTCCTATTGATCAAGTCTCTCCAAGTCCCCCAGATATGTGAGGGCTACAATTCACATGTCCCCGCTCCCCAAGTAGCTGAAGGCTCCATACCACCATCCTGCTTCTCAAATCTTCTGTAGTCCAGAAAGTGTGGAGCTGAGCCGGAAGGGAGAGCATGGCCGAAAAATAGATCGATGCCTCATGTCCTGCAGCTAACATTTCCTTTTTGATGAGCTGGATTCCCTGTTTCGCCTCTGGCTTTCCTGACTCAAATAGGGGAAGGATTGAATCGTACTGCCCCTCAATGATTATCCTTTTCGTCTGGATGCTTCCCTCATCATTGCCTTCCTCTTCAGGAGATTTTGCAGCTCAAAAAAGATCGTCCACCTCCTGGTAGCCGCAACACGGAGTATATTGAAGCATACTCCAGATTTGCCGCCTAAAACTTCCTCCCTTAGGAAACTCACCTGCATGTCTTTTGCATCCTCTCCTGTGGCTCAATGTGGTACTACCTACACCCTAATGTTGGCAGCTCTGGGAATATTAGCTAATCTCTCACCTTTTTTCTTCCAGTCCCATCACTGATATAACTGTCCAATTCTTAAATTAACTCATCAGAACAGACACCATAATAAAACCTTTATCCAACAACGCCCTCACAAATTTGGAGGAAACCTTGCTATAACCCACTGGGACACATGTGATTCTTACACTCACCCCCGATATCCATCAGACTCCACAGACAAGCCGGCCATTTCCGACATTTACTGACGATAAGAGAGAAATGGCACCCGAAATACAGTATGTTGTGTCTTTGAAGCAGTGATACGCCTGCTAAAATAGGTGACGCCCAGTATCCCTGGTGCTCAGCCGCCTGCTGATTACAGCCAAGATGGTGGGTTCCCAACAGCTATTGAAGAGTGACACAGTGCCCCAGAGAAGCCCACAGGTGATGTTGTTGGGAACAGACCAAGACAACACTGGGGTAGACTAAGTGGCTTACCCTGTTCGCTGGAGAGATCAGAGCCAATACAATGGGGTGAATGTGGCCATCAAAGGTCAATTAGGAGCCTTTCAAGCCAAAGTGTACCTGAGTGCTCCCTTTCACCTTACCCAGTTACCCGCCTGACTGGATGGGTGAGGCATGATATAGTGGCATTCTGATCCATTTGTCTCACCTTCAACTGACAGAAGAATATGCCTATTTAGGCAAAACACAGATATTTCAGGAACCGCCCCCCCCTTTAAGATTGGACCTGAATACTGATGCTCATTGGAAGGCTGGCAGTAATGAGATCTTGGACTCCTCCAATTACGGAATTTCTTCTAAATCTCTATGTTAATCAAACTGAAAACTTTGCACCAGAACTACTTTGGTGGGCCAGCTGGAACTGGCCGGGTAGGAACGTCCAAATCAATACTAGACAGAGTTGGCTTTTCCAATGTGGCCACAGACCATGTAGTCCGCATTTTCCACCCATGCAAGAGTCTTAGTGCACTTGCGACAAAAACAGATGCAGTATCAATTGATTTGAGCTTGCTGCAGTCCCACCAACATAAACTGTCGGAGAGCATGGGGTGACTGAAGCAGTGCTAACAGAATTGCTAACAGAATAGGCACCAAGGATTGACCATTTCCATAATCGGATCACAGACTTACTTGCAGGACAGAGTGTGGTTCTTAAAATTCAGGGCTGAAGGTTGGTTCAGCAGAAACCTCATCAGAGTGGTAGGTCTGCCTGAGCACACTGACGAACATTGCACAGATTCCTTGAGACTAATTGTCTATGGTTGTGGTACCACATGACCTATCAAAAGTCTTCTCAGTAGAAAAGGTTCCTCACCTGCTGCCAGGATTCTCTGCCACACTGGTCACAAAAAATTATTACATTATTGAGAACTATAGTGCAAAAAGTTTATTCTAGGATTCTGATAATTGACAATGGAAAGCCATCAATAGTCTCTATTACAACAGGCTTGTAGAACATTTCTTGCTGTCAGGAAACTCTGCCAAATGCAATACCAAGACACGTAGTTTTCAGCCGAACTGATAATACCACAGAATGGGAAAGGCTTTTTTTTTTGTGCAAACACGTCCAAAGCATGGGAAGTGTGAAGGAACTCGTACCCATTGGAGATGCATCCCAGAAACCAGATCTCCAAAGAATGCACCCAACAAAGATTTAAAAGCATTAAACCTGCAACAGGTAATGGTTTGGACCACTGGCCAGCCCTAAAGTGATCAAACTCATTGAATGATTTACAGTACTGATTGACACTGGTGACTATGATTTAGGTGCTAACGACCGCACAGAATACTTGCTGACTGACCAGCGAATAGACCAAGTTGTTTCCCTATAATTTCAAACCAAATGTTAGGATCCATGGATCTTTGTCTCACCTGGTACTTGAGGGTGCTACCCTGTGAACTGATATTCCTGAAACTTTGCAAGAATCCTTATTGAATTTGTGTGACGCTGTTGCCTTGACTAAGTTTGAGCTGTGCTACCATGGTTCTTTCACAGCGATCAGTGACATTGGGTCGAACATACTGACTGCTTGTTTCTCCCAATGCAAGAAACTCCTCCTCCTTCTCCCTGGCATTTAATTTTGGAGGCTAACCACACTGTGCTTCCACTAGGTACCCTGCAAGGAGTTTTCCACCTAAGTAACACAACTTAGTGGTAGGCTACTGATGAATGGAGGTGGTGCTGAATATATTAGAGTGGTGTGGTATCTTTATTGTGCCATTATTTCTTTTGGGATGGTGAAATCAAAAACCCACTTCTCAGGGGTCTCACTAATACAAAGAAGTTGACACAGAAGCTTGAATATAAAATAACATCTTAATTAAACTCAAATGGGCGAGACTACGTCACACAGAAGCCTTAGCAACTGAATGAGGCAGTCTGCTAGAATGGTCTTACTTCACATCTTATATACTCTTTATCCTGCCCCAGGCATGTAAGGGAGTTGTACCAATTACATTCCTAAACAAATGGAAAATCTGGAGGGTCAACAGGTGAGTAGCCTTTGGGGTTTTAGCAGGATATGGGCAAAACTGTTGCGTGCTTATCTAGGTTCCTGATCGATACTGTGACCTTATGCCCCTATTCGGCTATAAATCTATTTATTCCCTATATTGGCATAACCGTTCAAGTGCGATTTTCTGAAAAGTCATCTCTGGCCTCACACGAACAGAGCCACATTCCAGCATGACTCTCTGCTACTTCCTTTGCGACCAATTAGTGCAATGACAGTGCAGCAGTCACTATCTGATATTCCTAGATAACACTCCGAGTTCTTCAACAAGATAAAAACTTAGCAAACCTGGAAATCCCCGCTTGCTATGTTTTGATTGGTAATGGAACTCTAATGAGCAACTGATAACTGTCACTTCCTAGTGACATCTTTAATTGACGTCTTATGTCCAGCAAACTTGCGTCAAACCCGGCACCTGTCGGGTATAAATATTACCAACGTTGCCTTAAGCAATGTGAGCTGTGAGAGATACGAGCTGCGAGTTCGTTGTCTGTCGCTACAGCCTGCTATCCTGTGGTGGTGAAGCTGCTGATTACCATTATCGCCGCTACAGCGCGAACTATGGTGCAGTACGCTTGAGGAGCCGACCAGCCGTCCTCTGCGAAGACATCCAGCCCAGCTGACCGCGGACGCTGTCACCCCTCCTTCCTCGACGCGCTGAGGGAAGCAGCTGCATTTCTCGTGCAGAGAAATCCAGTCCCGGCGCTTCCGGTTTACCCTCGCGGGTGACTGGGATATCGAGAGAGACCCCTGAAGGAGATACCAATCCTCCATCATTCTATTCAGAGGTATGGTGTTGACTAAACCCTTAGACGAGAATTCTTGAAACAAACCTTGGCAAAACCAACTTAACTTAAGCTACTTACTTACTCCCCTTTCACGTGTTAGGCTTAGGTCAGGCACACTGGGGTAGGCTTAGTTAGAAGCACCAGTTGAGTATGTTAGCCTAATGTATATATGACTGTATATATGTTTTATTACTTTTAAACCATTGTATGGCTAAGAAACCATATCAATGCTTTTACAGTTCTATTTCGCAATACTTATCTTACTGTACGTACTTTTTATAATAACAATTATTGCAATTGTGGCAATACATTTCTCTTGTACGAGAAGAAAGACTGTTCAATAAATGTTAACCCTTTATTGACAAACGCCCGTCTCTCTATTCTCTACATCTCGTGAAAGTAAACTGCACTAGACTGAGTGAAATACATGTCTATTGTTTCAGACGACCCTAGAGATCGACTCTTGATCTGAGGAGCAAAGTTGTCATGTTGCACGGTTGTTGGAAAACTGAATCCCTTCTTGTCTGTGCCAAGGAAGCTGATCACTTCCTATGCAGAGAAGAAAGTTTCCAGTGACCTCTGAGCTAGTTGGTAACACAACCCAATTAAGTTTAGCATAGTCAGTGGAGGCCTGGAATATAAGCAGTTCCACGTCGATACTACTGTTTATGTTATTCCAATGCGCAGGGCCTAGTGGGAAACTAGGAACTACACTACATGGCGCCCAAACGTTTGGAAAGGCGATAAACTAACGTAAGACTTGTAGAGTAACTCAGTCGTGCATATTTCACACCCCTTTCTCCCGTAAATACTCAAATAGACGTCTGGAGTGGGTGAAAGGTTAAAATCCGCCCGACCTTAGTAGGAAGAGATTCCTATGTAAAGCTCTGGTTTATTCAACGTTGAAGGATACAGTGTTCCAAAATATTGTGCATCTAATCTTTGTCTCCTTGGAGACCTACTCTGCAAAAACTGCATTTATACAATGTCAGTAGAAAACAACGGCACCGCTGGGGCCGCAGCAGATGCGACTCAGCAAGGTCCCGAATACACAGACCCGGGTGCTATTATCATCCCGGTCCAGTTAACTCCATGGCTGCTATGCGTTTTCCCCCTCTGTGCTGCAAATTGTTCTTTTTCATTGTTTTATGACGAGCTGGGCTCGTCATCAGTGTTTGAGGAGGCTACACCATGACGAGCCCAGCTCGTCATGAGTGTGGAAGGGGTTAAGAAGATCTATAACTTTAAAACTTATAGAAAACGGACTGACACCTCAAGGTGGTACAGTAATTTTCGTGATAGAGGCTCACGAGTATCGGCAGACAGAGGTAATCTATTCATGGATAAACTTTCCAGCGGTAAACGCTATAACAAAAGAGTTTCACTATTACAAAATAGGGAAACCTCCGGAAGAGTACGCTCCTTTCGAGGAGACTGAAATTCCACTTAAATTTCAAGAGCACCTGCTCTGGTTTAATGGTGCCCTAAAACACTGATCAAATAACTAGGCTCGGTCCACTAGGTAGACCAGGAGCCACGTAGCCGGTTCCAGCCAGCTACACACCACATCCTGACATTGTAAAAATGTCTAGAGAAGAGCTGTTAGCACAGCTCAACACATTAATAAAAATACATAGGCAATTAGTCCAATATGTAATGCGGACTGCAACAGTCCAGCCAGCTGTTAATTCACACCAGCTGACCCCTCATCAGGGGAACACAAATAAAATTACACCACAGAACATACAGTCATGTCTTGGTAAAACACCCGTAAAACGGGAACAAATTCCTTTCTGGTTAGCACAGAAAATCACTCAAATAGAGGCAGTATTTCCTGATACTACCCCTATAGAAAAACACAGAATCTTGACCATCTGCCTTCCTATGGGAATCGCACCACACGTGGAGGACTGTGACACTTGGGGTACAGTCTTTGCTTCCATTTACACAAAAACACACGGTGTTCCGTCTATGGCGGTAATACCAGAAGTGCTAAAACAGATTCAAAATGAATTCGGTCCAGAACCCGCTTTAAATCTAGGTATGAAATTACTGAAAGATTTCAAGCAGGTCACGGCTATATTATTAGCCAACATTAGAGGAGAAGCAGCATCTGTGGCGATCCGCCAGAAGTTGAGGGAAACAGATATAAAAGATCCTGTTGAGCTTGCAAAAATCATAGAAAAGTGCTATGAAGAATTAGGTAGAGACAGCTTGGGTGGAAAACCAGTTAAGCCCCAACTGCTCAAATCCTGAAAAATTATTTATTAAAAATAATTTAAACACTCCTAAAAAGAGCTGGGATGGAAATAAACAATCCACTCCCAAGGAAAAAGTTTTCCAGTCCAGAGGAAGGTCTCCTCGACGGAGGGAAAGAACTCAGACTCGAACGCCAGTCTCCCCAACGGGAGCCCTCTGAAAAAAGATATAACCTTAGAAATAGGGATAATCTAAAAAAACCTGATAGATATCAAAGTATTGATACACGTCCCTCTCGATCTCTTCCACAGAATTCGGAAAGAAGAGGACGGTCAGACCCAGGAGAGCACACCAAGTCCAAAGACAAGGAACCTGCTCAAAATAAGAAATCTAAATTTCCTAAAAAGAAGGTAGCCAGTATTAGAGTAATCAACAATGCCGAGAATACTGAGGACACAGTTGAAAAACGGGGAGTGGGCATTGACAATGTTGGACAGTGCAGCAGAAATCAGTATAGCGCGCAAGATCTTGATGAGTCATCTGGAGACAGTGGACACGAATGAATACATTTAGGTTGAAACTGCCGACGCCAGACTTAGCGAACCCCATAAAATATACGAAATAACATTGCGTATAGAGGGTGATAAGACTAGGAAAATTAAGGGTCTATTTTGGGATAAGCTCTCAAAAGGCTATGATAATCTGTTAGCTGAAAAAGATTGGCCCCCGGAGTTTGTCAGGGAGTGCCCTCGTGGCGAAGAAGTGATTATGCCTGCCTTCTCGAATCACATTCCGATTCACAAAAAATATACATATGCAAGGAAATGGGCAGTAGCCCTGGCACCTGCATTATATAAAAATCATGTAGGATGGGATGAGGATTCTACGCCTCACAAAATACAATTAAAAAGTGAACCAACTGCCCAACGGCAGTATCCCATAAAGCAAGAAGCTAAAAAACAAGTCGGAGATCTTAGATCAACTTGAGTACCAGGGGGTGATTGAAACATGCACCTCTCAAATGAACAATCCTTTGTTTCCTGTCTCCAAGCCAGACAATTCATATCGTCTAGTTTTGGACTACAGACATCTTAATACATGTTGCAAAACTTTTGCAGTACAAAACTCGCATAGTGCAGCCCTAATGAATAACATAGTTAGGAAAAAATACAAAACGACATTAGACATTTCTAATGGTTTCTTTTGTCAAAACATTGCACCGGAAAGCAGATATTTGACCGCTTTCTCCGCATTTGGGTCACAGAAAAAATTCTGTCGACTCCCACAGGGGTTCAAGAACAGCCCAGGACTATTCTCAGCTAGGGTAACAGAGTTACTACAAATCTATGATGATGAAGCATTATCTTACGTAGATGATATTTACCTCACAGACGACGACTTGGATACTCACTTGAAAAGAGTGAACACCATTATACTTGGGTTCGCAGCAGAGGGTTACAAATTCAACTTTAAAAAGTCCCGAATTGCCCATCTGACAGTACTGTTCTTAGGGTACGAATTATCAAGTGAAGGGAAAAGCCTAGCGGACAACTTCTTAGAGAAGTGCGCTGTACTCCAAGCTCCAAAAACGCTGAAGAATTTACAATCCATTCTAGGTTTTCTGAATTTCGGAAGAACTTACATTCTAAATTACGCAGAGAGGGTTAAACCTCTCTACGAACTAATAAAACATGATTTAAAACAAATCAATTGGACTCAAAAACACACAGATTTTGAGATCATTGCAAACAGACATGTTAGCAAAAACAAAATTAGATACACGTGACAACACGATCGATCTTGTAATCCGAGTCATCCCAGGAAGATGCGGATTCACGTACCTGACCTCTAATGAGGGAGAAAAGGTACCAATTTCAATTAAATCTCACTTGTACACAAGCAGAAAAAACATTCGGTCACACAGAAAGAACTGTGAACGCAGTGCAAATCGCATTAGCAAATGAACGAGAACTAGCACACGGCAAACGGATTAATATCCTTACAGCGGAATCCGCCTTCGAGGCGCTATTCAGCCCAGTAAACCTGCCTACAGTGTCACTGGATCCGAAATGGATACAGTGTATAGATTCTCTAGGAGCGGAAGACGTGAAATACTATTTTGCTCCGCAATTTGAAGAACTGAATGATTTAGAATATGAAGAAGAATATCCTCTGCCAATCGAAATTCTGCCTCTCCCACAATACGCCTGTATAATCTATACAGATAGCTTTGTACAGCATTTCAACGTAGAGAGTAAATCCTACAATGCAGCATGTGCGATCATTAAAGGTCGTTGGCTGTGCGGTAAATTCAGACCGAAAATAACAAAAACCGAATCAATAAAGTACTGTTCGGCTCAAAGAACTGAAATCAGATCTTTAAAGATGGCGCTCGAAAATGCAGAACGCGAATTCCCCACACTTAGTGTGCGATTCTCATTTTTGCGTCAACTCTTACAACCATAAACTGCAGAGTTGGATCGAAAACGACTACAAAGATGACACAGGTGCCACAATAAAGCATAAATTGCTCTGGAACGAGGTAGCTCTTTTACACAAAGAACTACAAAAGACTCACGTGAATCACGCACAGAGTCTTCAACGTGATGGCGTTCACGTTGCAGGGAATTCATTGGCTAATACAGCCACCGCGGAAGCAACTAACCCGGCTTCCGTAGCCACAAAAAAGCGTACAGATAAGTACATAGACGGGGACACCATGCTAGCAGTAAAAACGACCGTAAAAGGCGACTGTGCAGCACTACCCGTAAACTATCCACTCAATTATGCATACATAATCGATGCAAACTCCGTTCCTTTTGCTCGAATCCCTGGAGTGGGGGATAGAGTAATTCCAAACATGAACAGGAGAATATTTTTAATAGCAGACGCACATATGGGTTTGGGTCTAAGGCACAGAGAGATCAAGGAATCACTGACTGAATTACAATCAGTATTCTGGTGGCCGGGAATGAGTGTAGAACACCAAATATATGCAAACAACTGTGAAAACTGTAATAGGGATCGCAGTAGTGAACATTGCTACCGGCTACCAGTCAGAAAGAGCGTAACGCTGCCTACACCCCACCCGGCGTCCTATTAACAGTTAAGGCGAAAAGCACTTAAAAAATGAGGTCCCCAGCGCTCGGCTGACGCTAGAACGGTTATAAAAGATTTGCGAGTCTATATCGGCACATACGCAATTACCACGTTCCATTCTGACCAGGGTCCTGCTTTTAGCTCTTGAGCTTGGGGGGAGGCCATGGCCAGCATGGGAATTGGGTTGCGGTATTCTTGTCCGTCATACCCCGGAAGGGAACAGTGTGGTAGAAAGAAAAAACCGTGACATAAAGCAATCTATAACAGCGAAGGTATTAGGTTCAGGCGCTGGGTGGGTCAAACATTTAATAAGTGTCCAGACTAGTCTTAACAACATGCCAAGAAATTCTCTAAAAGGTTTCAGCCCATACGAACTATTGTTCGGAATTAGAATGAACGTTCAGGACCTCGATAGTCAGATGTCAGTGGTACAAGAAGAAACGAAGCACTTTGATGTAAAAGACCGTTTGGCTGTTTTACAGGAACTGAATGAAACAAGAAAATCATTAAGCAACACAAAGTTAAAGCAACAGCCAAGTACCACTGACGAGGCACCACCCGCAACAGCCCCAGCAAGGCCTGTCTGGATTCCAAAGATTGGGGATCTAGTCAGAGAAAAGATCGCGGTGAAGAAGGAATTTGGGCCTTCTTACAGAAAAGCAGTACCTGTCTTAGCAGTCACCGGAACAAGATCAGTTGTGCTACCGCCCCTTGCTGGTAAAAAGGAGAACAGAGTCGTGTCCATCGATCTGGTAAAACCACAAGCATGTGGCCTATAATCAACAGTAGGCCCAGTGGACTCCCAAGAAACAACAGAATACCCAAACTTGCAACAATCCAAGAGGTTCAAACTGAAAGACTCATCACATTCGATCAGCCTGCAGTGCACAATGAAGGACTATGCAATAATGCCATGGAACTCGTGCCTCTTGAAACACAGATTGAAACAGTTCGTCAAGAAACAACACCAGTCTACAATGATGTGGCATCAGAAAGTGCTACCGAGAGATAGATTGAAAGAACAATCCCATCAATTGATAGAACTGCCTCTGGTTATTTCATCAACTTCGACAACTTCTCTGAAGATCAAAACGATCCCGAAGTGATGCCAGAAACAAAAAAGTCTTTTAAAGAAAAAGCAACGGAACTCTTTCATCAACTGAAGGAAATCTACCTTATTTCCCCTTGGCTAGAGTTCTGGTTCGGTCTAGGTGTATTTTTCCTCCTGCTTTGGCTCATGGTACTTTGTTTGGGAAAATTCATTGAAGGAAAATATATTACAATGGACACAGCAAGTCAGAACATCAACCTAGTCCTGAAACCACACAGATCATCCCATGTGAAGAAAAGAGAACTGTCAACAGTAAATGTCACAGCAATTCCAATACCTGGTGGGGTAGTATGGGAGAAAACAGACTATGAGATCTATGGTCCGGTCGAAATCCTGAAGTATCCTCATCAACTAAAGGTTTCCTTAAGTGACTTTGTGACACCTAGTACATTCTCTGATGATTGGGACTTTAACAGTATTAATGACATGATGTCTGATTTAGTAATGTCAGCTAGATTCACAGATCATGATTATTTACAAGGTTCATCTAGTTAGGAGCAGTTATTCTGTTACACCCACTATGGGGATCATTATCTGCATAAATCTGCACAGCCTAGAAATGTTTTTATGTATAATCAATGGGAACATTGTTCTACACCTCCTAAAAGCAGTTCTAAAGCATTTTTTGAGAAATTCAAATACTTCTCAGGGTTTAACACCAGTGATGCAGAAACGTTTTATTATAAACTGTTAGATAAAACAGGAATGAAAACAATGCTGACAAATTCTAAATTGATATATTCAGAAGCATTTTATGACAAAATGATGACATTTGGTTTTGATTATTGGAAAAATAATATTGAAACGAAAACAATTTGGGGTACAAAAGATTGGCAGGTGCAAGGCATAGAAGCACTGTTTAGAACCTGCATGATACCGGAACAAATGTTATTTTTAAATGACACTGTACACCAAACATCTTGTCTTGGCCTAGCCAAGAACAAAGACCTTAAAACACCGTCTATACCGAAGCCAATACCTGAAAATGCAACCGCAGATATTGAATTAGACGTGTCACACATTTTACATTTCAACAGAACACATCCTGATTGGAAAAAGTGGTTAATCTGGCCTACAGACACAAATAGCTGTCAAGATAGATTCCTGAATAAAACACAGGGTTTAAAAATGACCAGATTAGACCCTAGATACTCCCAGAGACAACATCCAGGGATTATAACAACATACAGTGTAGGGAAACTCTGCCTAGAATGGCTAACTACATCCACACTGGCTGAAATTAAGCAACACTTGTCTTTATTAAAAGATGGTGCTGATTTGCGCGATTTCATTCTTGGACCACGCAAACAGCGTCAAAAGCGTTTCATAGCGACCAGTATCTATGCTGCTTACAACGAGGCTTAGAAAGTAAAGCAAATTGAAACTGCTGAAAAAATACGAGAAATTGATCGTATTAATTTGGAGAAATCACTTTCTGTAGTAGACAATGGGTTAATGACTCTGTCTTCCAGAATAAATTCTTTGGACAATATTGTATCCTCTGCCTTTGATGTGATAGACAGAGATTTGCTAATGTTACAACATGGCCAGTCTCAATTACGCTCTATTATAGAATTAGGCTGGACGCTGCAAAATCTTCGTTCAGGCTATGTGC
Organism: Lissotriton vulgaris; assembly: GCF_964263255.1. Lineage (NCBI taxonomy): Eukaryota > Metazoa > Chordata > Amphibia > Caudata > Salamandridae > Lissotriton > Lissotriton vulgaris. The sequence goes on from NW_028241743.1 coordinate 109,189, forward strand.
CTTGGCGTTTAATAAACACAACGTCATTATTTTCCAGTTTTAACCTTACTGATAAACAGATCAGTTTGGCACAGAAAGGAGGAGACTATACAATCCTGAGCATCGAAAAACTCGAGAGATTACCATTGACAATGTCAGAGAGTCCTGTCATTGAATGGATAATACACGGAATTATCACAATTCCGATTTCATAAATGCCTTGAGTACATACCTGCTGGCCAATATGAACAATTGGGTAAGGGATATGTAAAATCCGAATGGAAATTACCATACACTCATTCTTGCTATAGTGACAGCGACAAAAATGTATTCCTTAGTGGTGACAACTGTAAACACTCACTAAGCGGTATACTTTTGTGTCAGGGTATTAATTTACACGGGGCATGTGATGGAAATTCAAACAACCTTTCATGCCACCAGCTAGTCACACCTGCAACTCAGATAGAGCCCTTCTTTATGCAACTCGCAAACGGGAGTTACATTCTTAGAACGGATCACAGGTGCTGTGGCCTGACGCCAGGGAAAAGTTATCTAGTACAAGTAACGTCCATGGTCAAATGTTGCATGCAAGCATTGTTCCCGAGCGGGCCTCCAGACATAGTGACTCCCCTCTGGCCTCGTCTGAATCTCTATTCTATACGAATTGATACATTAAGCAAAATGAAATCTGTGCTTTTACAGACAACAGTGCCTATAACGTCATCTAAAGAGACGTATGATCTTCTAGTCGCAAGGACGGCTACTGAAGTCCATGACCTTTTATCAACAAATTGCCCCGTGCATTTCGTAGAAATGTTCAGCCAACTCCTTAACATGTCTAGTGCAACAAGCATCCCAGGCATATTTAAGACAGTCTTTACGGGACTGCTAACATCCTTCCAGGCAATTTTGGGAATCTTTCCTAATTTTGTGCACTCCATTTTTGGCGGCATTCCACTATTTTTGGGACTCATCGCAGGGATTCTATTTTTGACCATCCTGCTACGTTATGGCAAGCCTCGGCTCAGACATAGCTCCCATGGGAATGGAAGAGACAATCCTAGCAATGCGCTACAGGGACAGGATAACTAACGTCCTCGGATTGGCCAGGCTGAGAGATCTAAACATGACCTGGTTCCTTTCATTCAGACCGATATGGCAAAATTGCATTTTACCTGTGCTACGGTGTATGCTTTGCGGCGATGAATGCGTGTTGGACATCTGTCTTTCACTTCCATCAGCAGTACCAATGGACGTCGATACTTTGCTCAGTCCAATAACGGCTCACGCATTGTGTTGTCCCCAGCGGCTACCAATCCTGATGACGGCATTCGTGGAGACTCCTGTACTACAGCCAAGTGGTAACAGTGGAGCGAGTGACAAAAGCAACATCATCCAGGTACAACGTTCTGTGAGCATTGCTGGTCCTGCCTTCGATGACAGCAATCATTCTCACACCTGCCAAGTTACAGCGCTATCTAATTTGGTTGAACTATCACCTGATTTTGTAGACCAATTCTTTGCGAGCCTGTCTGATACGATGTTCTCACCCACAGAGAAACAATTACTTTTGAGAAGCTTTCCGACACACAGCGTTCCCATGAACTCTGAATTCGGCCTTCAGTTTTGTTCAACAAAAACTGCCAGGAGCTTTGGAAATCTATTTTCTTTGAATTGGACAATTTTTTAAAAAAAAATATTGACCCTCTCTTTTTGGCACGAACAATTCTTTGCTTAACGTAAAAACTATTCTTAGAGAACAGAAGCTTCACACTTCTATTTCTAAACACATCTAGAGACATAACAATATTACACCAGCCTCTAGCACACATGTTATTACAATGCATTTTTATGTGATGATTTATCTCGCATTTCTTCTGTCAGAGATACTTCATGTGTAATTCCTTTTGCATAATCGTTCATTGATTTCATATGCAATAATTTTTTGAATGATTACTATGCTTTAAAAAACGTACAGTACCTAAATTCCATGTATTACAAGTACGCCTATTTCGAATGCATTTATGTATTTTGGGGTGGGCAATGTTACACATGCATCTTATTGCTTAGTTTTAGTAATTTTGATGGACATGAAAACGTGGAGTGGGTGTTGCGTGCTTATCTAGGTTCCTGATCGATACTGTGACCTTATGCCCCTATTCGGCTATAAATCTATTTATTCCCTATATTGGCATAACCGTTCAAGTGCGATTTTCTGAAAAGTCATCTCTGGCCTCACACGAACAGAGCCACATTCCAGCATGACTCTCTGCTACTTCCTTTGCGACCAATTAGTGCAATGACAGTGCAGCAGTCACTATCTGATATTCCTAGATAACACTCCGAGTTCTTCAACAAGATAAAAACTTAGCAAACCTGGAAATCCCCGCTTGCTATGTTTTGATTAGTAATGGAACTCTAATGAGCAACTGATAACTGTCACTTCCTAGTGACATCTTTAATTGACGTCTTATGTCCAGCAAACTTGCGTCAAACCCGGCACCTGTCAGGTATAAATATTACCAACGTTGCCTTAAGCAATGTGAGCTGTGAGAGATACGAGCTGCGAGTTCGTTGTCTGTCGCTACAGCCTGCTATCCTGTGGTGGTGAAGCTGCTGATTACCATTATCGCCGCTACAGCGCGAACTATGGTGCAGTACGCTTGAGGAGCCGACCAGCCGTCCTCTGCGAAGACATCCAGCCCAGCTGACCGCGGACGCTGTCACCCCTCCTTCCTCGACGCGCTGAGAGAAGCCGCTGCATTTCTCGTGCAGAGAAATCCAGTCCCGGCGCTTCCGGTTTACCCTCGCGGGTGACTGGGATATCGAGAGAGACCCCTGAAGGAGATACCAATCCTCCATCATTCTATTCAGAGGTATGGTGTTGACTAAACCCTTAGACGAGAATTCTTGAAACAAACCTTGGCAAAACCAACTTAACTTAAGCTACTTACTTACTCCCCTTTCACGTGTTAGGCTTAGGTCAGGCACACTGGGGTAGGCTTAGTTAGAAGCACCAGTTGAGTATGTTAGCCTAATGTATATATGACTGTATATATGTTTTATTACTTTTAAACCATTGTATGGCTAAGAAACCATATCAATGCTTTTACAGTTCTATTTCGCAATACTTATCTTACTGTACGTACTTTTTATAATAACAATTATTGCAATTGTGGCAATACATTTCTCTTGTACGAGAAGAAAGACTGTTCAATAAATGTTAACCCTTTATTGACAAACGCCCGTCTCTCTATTCTCTACATCTCGTGAAAGTAAACTGCACTAGACTGAGTGAAATACATGTCTATTGTTTCACACGACCCTAGAGATCGACTCTTGATCTGAGGAGCAAAGTTGTCATGTTGCACGGTTGTTGGAAAACTGAATCCCTTCTTGTCTGTGCCAAGGAAGCTGATCACTTCCTATGCAGAGAAGAAAGTTTCCAGTGACCTCTGAGCTAGTTGGTAACACAACCCAATTAAGTTTAGCATAGTCAGTGGAGGCCTGGAATATAAGCAGTTCCACGTCGATACTACTGTTTGTTATTCCAACGCGCAGGGCCTAGTGGGAAACTAGGAACTACACTACAAAACATTATAATTGCATAGTTCAGAGGTTAATCTGCTTTAGATGGCACTGCAGGGCATGGCATAATTACATGTACAGTATCCCAACCCAAAAGTTAATCATTAAGAATGTCCCAAATTCAACCTCCAAAAGCCGGACAAACCTATAATTGAAAGCATAACCCATGTAATGAAGAAACATAACAAGAAACAGTAACAGATGATGAACAAGATAAGGCATGTGCAAGGAAACTAAAAGATAACTATGTCCTTAACATTGATTGGCAATCTCAGACAAAGATCGATCAGGTAAATTGGCTTTGCGAGGTCAGTTTCAGGTGAAGAGGTCAGTTTCTTACAGTTCATTTCAGAGTCAAAAAGAAACCTTAGAGAATGTATACATAAACTAAGAAGGCCAGGCCACTTTATGCGCCAGGCTACCTTCACAGGCCTACGTGAGGGCAACACAAAATGGTGGCACAGAACAAAATGGAGTCCGACTCGAGAATTACAGAACCTCAGACCCTCCTTTTGCCATTACGTAGGCAATAACCGAAGACTTATGTTAATCTGAATCTAGGTCTATATCGATATTCATTAGGTCGTCAAGGTGTTGCTGTAACATCTTATTCTCTACTTCTCTCGGGACAGGTCTCCGAACACACATAGTAGCACAAAGACTCACTTCTGGTGGACCATTTTTGGATGCTAGAGGCGGAGCCACTTCCTCTTCCATGGCAATTCAGTCAAATGAGAACTTAATTAACATTTACTTTATACAATTGCACTGGAATCGCTTGTGCAACTGTGCCCAAAGTCCGTTCAAAGCCTCTCTGGCAGGTTTCTATCGTCTATCAAATCTGCTTCCATTGTCTTCTTCCGCATTGGGCCTCTCGATTCAGGCCTCTTCATGAAAATAGTACTGCTTAGTTGGAGTGCCCTCCTGGCAAACACTCACAACTCACTCAAGTCTCAATGTCTCAAGGCAGTGCACCAGTGTCTCTCCTCTGCGGCAGACACTACAAATAATGTGCTCTTCATTGGTCATGGGCACAGATCATCTCATGCAGACCATGGTCTACATTCTCAGGCTCCAACACTCATTATTCAGTGTCGGAGGACGCTCAGGCTGCTCTTTCATGGGCACCATAATGTAGTGCCTTTTGTCAATCTTGGATCCTCCCGTGCCCTGCCCTTCCATTGGAGCAAAGAAAAGGGGGGGCAAAACTCAGGCCAAGGGGTTCAAGGGACTGCACCCTGTCAGAGGTTACCAGCACATGACAGGTTGAAATCCCAAGGCTCAAATCAACCCTGCCATCAACAGCTCCTCCTTCTTTTTTTCTGATGTTCAACGCCTTCTGATGAAGAAAGCACGATGCTTTGGAGATACCATTGATGGTGTGCTGGTGATCACTGTCCAGCCTTGCTACTTTTCTGGGTGCTGGGACTGTAGGGCCAAGAATTCCGGCCCTCATCTGTAGCTGTCACTGATGGGAATTAAATCCACATTCTGCAGGTTATTATGACTTGATACCGCAGAACCTAGTGAAGTAGGAAATGTGACAGTTGTTAGTTTCCTTCAAATTCAGTGCAAAAAGAGTTCATTGTATTTAACAAGGGGATTGCAAGCAGGTGGCCTGCAATCTTCAAAGGAGTGGCTTCAATGTGAGTGCATATCCTCTACCATCTAGGGGTAGATAGTTACATGGGAATTCTATATGAATGAATGTCCTCACACGTAGTGACATTGTCTAATGGGGGAAAACATATTTTCCTCAATGATTAAGTCTAGGTGTTCCTAAATTCCTTATTTAGAACCCCTCAAAAGAGAAAGCACATGATACAGATTATCAGGGACATGTAGATACCTCCCTTTAATAACTGTGCATTCCATCACTACCCTGACAGTCAGACTATATAAAAAAACATCTAAGTGGGCATCAAGTAAAATTCTTGAAAAACCCATCTGGTCATACAAAAGGGAATTATACAGAATATTGGGGTCCCTGGTACATCACTGCAGTCTGGAAGTGAGAACCTGAACAATACACCAACAATAATAAATGGGCTGACTGGTGAAAGGAATACGGAAAAGGGAAATGGGACTAGGACACAACTAAAATCCCCAATAACTAGGAACAATGTGACATCGATCAGGGGAGAAGCAGCAAAACAAAAATCTATAGGAAGGACAAGAAATTACTTGGGTGATAGTCAGGCATGTGACACAACACCAGTAGTACGGATGATACACAAAAGGCCAAAGTTACACAAATGTTAACTCTACCGCTGGCCGCTACACCATATACGGTAATCTCTGCTACTGTTCCAGTTCCTTCCCCGGGGAAAATGAAACCTTGTACTTAGGAAGCAGAACATGATTAATTAATGCAATATAGAAATTAAGTCACCTTGTACAAGAGTCCTAGATCTATAATTTCATCCTTAGGTCCAATCAAGGAAACATAAATCTAGGGCTGCCTGTTCCTTGAGGGAAGGGGCAGTAATGTGACTAACTGCAGGTGACACACTTTGATCCTGTATATCTTTTATTTTTCTTTAATACCATTATAGCCGAATAGACATGATGCACTGGTGAAGTGTTGTCTGTCTTGTTCACAGTATGAAAATATCATATCTGTGAAATTTAGTCTCAGAGCAAGTTCAACCAACTGTTTCTCAAAAATGTACATCGTCATGACATCCCCTCACAACACTGGAAAACTTGTAATAGTATCAGAAGCAACAACATAAAACAAAAACCTACATAAAAAAAACATGTCAAGCCATCAGATATACGTGCTGTATACCAAGCACAAAAAGCATAGACAAATTACAATAGCACATGTAAATGACCAGTGACGCACGCACTTCATGCAGCCCAAAACCCAATATTCGGGCCTGCTTAATTTGTCAGGCTTAAAATTAAAAGTACACTTTCTTTTACTTTCCTCACCCTCCTTTTGACAACTGGTCACCAGTTAGTGGTGATCAGCTGTCAAATACAACTTACTGTGTCGCTATTAACACACAGGACCAGCAGGAACAATTCATAGAAGGATAAATGCAAAAACATGAAAAACACACTAACATTTTTTCTTCAAAGGAGTCATACAAAAACTCATATCTTGTTTCAACATACTGCTAACCCCCACCTTACTGACCTCAAGGTCAAATCTGCCTCTCCTCAGCCCTCTCTCTCTTCACCCTGAAGCTGTCAAAGACAAAAAGCCTTCCTAACTCTTTCTAACTTGCAATAACCAACCCTATCCAAAACCACATACCATATATATTACTCCCTTTAGGGGCCACAATCCACTCCTATTCCCAGACTTAAACATCTACTGTGAATAATTCACAGAACACAACACAACATACCAGCTTTAGAACAAATGCTTGTTACCACCCTATGCAATGGTACTCATTTCATCAACCTTAAATGGATGAACGTCTCAGTAGGCCCAGCTAGAGTTAAAACCTTCAACCCTGATATTAAACTCAAACCTCTGCACCGGGCACATTGGCTCACAGACACTAAAAGCAACCCCAAATGAGAACAACCTGCACATTTGTATTATACCTAAATGTATGCATTTACTGAAGCCTAAGGCACTTTAAAAGCTACTCTAAATGAAAAAAAATGCTGCCTAAATAGTGCCCTCACCCAATTTCGACTTTGCCACCTGGGGCACTTAAAAATAAATATCCTGTAATTGTGCTACATATTAATCATCCTCAGAATGTTCTTTACAGATTGCAGAGATTGGACGTTAGACATATCTCATGTAAATCCATAGAAAAATGAGTTCTTTACGCCTGTGCCAAGTGAAATTCCATATGCAAATGTCCTCATTATGCAGTACAACACAACTTAAATTATAACGCTAGGAGGTCACAGTAGGAGTATTAAGCTTTATAAATAGAAATAGTAAAAACGATTTTAGAAGCACTTATTTTTAATTATTTTTCATAAATAATTTTTAATAAACCCAATCATTTTTGATAATTCCACATATAAAAGCAAGCTGCATCCCTTGCCTATCATTTTAGATGCATTCATTCACAAGCCTAAGCGCATAAGCCTAACTTGAAACATGACACATTTTTGCGCCACTTTTAAGACGGACAATTATTTTAACATTAGAACCAAGAATATGCTTATAAAAATGCTTAAAGAGAGGAAACCCTTAATTGAAATGTCTTCCTGCAATACAAAATAATGAACCTTAGTTTTGGAACCTTTTTAAAACAGCATCCTGAAATGCAAAGATTCACCCGTGTTTAACTGAGGGCGAAGTCCTGCCTGAGTAAACATTCCTGTCTTATTCGTGATTGCTTCGTGTTGCTTGCTAAGCGGCAGCAACAGCTGTTTCTTAGTGTTGAAAACGTGGGAACGGTGGCTGTCTATTTAAAACTAAAACGAAGACATTTCAAGTTTAAAAATGCGTCTGTAATACAGCAAAATCCAATGTATTCAGATGATGTTTGCCTGTTAATATCTAATACAATGTATCTAAGGAAAATGCTGTAAGTTTATTTTTTGCAAAACACACAATTTCGTTGTTGAGGGCTTTTTTTATTCCTAGTGAATGTGAATTCTAATTATTTTTTAAGCATTTAACAGTTTGTACATGTGTGTAATTGCTTACTCTATAAATTATATAGCAACATATAGCTTTTTTAGCGGTACACAGACAAAATATTGAGTTTTAAATTTCGATATACAATTATATCGAAGTTTAAATATCGAAGGGACATAATATAGAAGGTAAGTAATATCGACACTCAATATCGATCTTAGTAATATCGAAGTTTTAAATATCGATGTCAGTAATATTGAAGTAAATAATTTCGATGTTACAAATATCGATTTTTAAATACATTTTGTGTATATTATATTGTATTTATTATGTTTTATAATTTATTTTAATTTAATTAAATCTTTTAGTACTGTAGCGGGTTGTGGGTTTATAGGGGAATAGGGTGGGAAGTAATTTAATTATGTTAAATTAATTATTAATTAGTAGGAATTATTAATTAATTCTGAATTATTTTTCATTAATTTTAATTAATTGAATAATTGATAAATATGTTCTGTAGCGGGTTATGGGTTTATAGGGGAATAGGGTGGGAAGTAATTTAATTATGAAGAATTTTTATTAATTAGAAGGAATCACCAATTAATTTTAATTAATTGGTAATTAATTTTAAATCATTAATTGATAAATGTGTTCTGTTGCGGGTTGCGTGTTTATAGGGGAATATGGTGGTAACTAATTTAAATGTAATTAAGTAATAATAATTTAAAAATCATTGTTAAGTTAATTTTATAATTGTAAATTATTTATTAATTGGTAATTAAATATTATAAAATTGTATTTAATAATTTTTGGTTACATATATTTAGCTAATCATGTTTTTAATAATTATGTATATGTATTGTAAATGGTTTATATTTATTTAATAGTTCACATTTGTATTAAAAGATTTTTTTTAAAGTATGTCATTTTAACCCCTACGCTATCCAACACTTTCCCTACTGTTGCATTCTCTGGAGTGGGAATAGTAATTTTTACCCCTACGCTATCCAACACTTTCCCTACTGTTGCACTCTCTGGAGTTGGAATAGTAATTGTTACCCCTACGCTATCCAACACTTTCCCTACTGTTGCACTCTCTGGAGTGGGAATAGTAATTTTTACTCATAACAAAGCTAAATAATTTTAGATCGCGTATTAGTTTTATGTTGTTAATTGTTATTTATATGATTATTTTATGTATATAAATGTATTAGTAATTTATTATATTTTTATTAGTTATGAAAATAATTAATTTATAGTTATTATTAATGAAAAATACATTGTGTTTTATATATGTATTAATATTAATTTGTATTACATTATGTATTAATTTAAAATATTATAGTATATTTTTAAATATGTTCATTACTTTTATAAGTATTTTGTTAATATTAGATTTTTATTTTATAAAAATAAACCGATATTTTACAAAGAACAATATTTTTGTCATTCTATATTTTTTTCGATATATTTGTACTTACCTTCCTAGGGATAGGATTCCGATATTTTTGCCATCAATATTTTTGTTGCGATAATTTTGTATATCGATATTTGTGTATTCGATATTTTGTCAGACATTCTTTTTTAGTATATCACATGGTTAATTTCAGGATTTTTATTTAATTTCTAATTAATATTAATTAACTAACATTTTGCATAACAGACTGAAGACAACAAGAAAGACCACAAACACATATTGAGCTCATTTCAGACATAAACAGAAAGGGGTCAAACACTCAGGACACACAATACGGCACGCTTTAGCCATTCATTTCATAAATAGCACCATCACTATTTACTTACAGAAGTTGCACTAATGGGAAAACCACATAAACATTTAAACACACATTTAATCCACAGATCAACACTTAGGACTGAAACAAAGGACAGCCCACAGACTGTACTGAAACCAAACCATTTGTAAATACTAGTTGTAAGTCATATTTACAAGAAACGCTTCTCAATAGTGTTCCAAAAGACTGCAAAAACAGCCCCACAGACCTTTATTTCCAAGATACACTAAATTCACTAGCTTTGGCTGGCAGAACACCATAAATCTCTCTGCATATCTCCATTCTTAAAATTGCACAAAACAGAGGATCCTTGTATGTATTATGTCCATATTTTAATTCCCTGGGGATACAGAATCACTAAGGAAGAAGTGTTTTTATACCTAAACCTATTTAGGTATTCCCTCTAGGGGAGCCGGCTAATTTACTTCACATCAAACTATGGTACCTCCAAGAAAAAGCAACACATTCTTCAATGTGAGCTTTGAAAACCGGCATGCCAAAAATACTGCAGAATATGCAATATTATAATCAAAGTAGTGCTTAAGGTACTCTTCATACGTTGCACCGTTCAACAAAACCAGATAGAGAAAAATCTCCCCATTACCTGCCTACACAAATTGCAATTCGCATATACAAACCTATACAAATCCAAAGTTGGCCAACACAAATTCCAAAATTCCAAAGCTATACCAAATGTTGTCCAAATTCTAACTGCCAAGTTCTAAATGACCTGTCTTTTTTTTTTTAAAAGACTCACGCCAAAAAGGTTCTCAGTCAGGAGTGACATGTGGAGGATCAAAATCAGGAAGATCAGAAATATACTGGGCTGCAGAGACCAAGAATCCCCAGAACCCCCGTGCACAGAGTACCTACTTAGTAGAGTCCTGTCCTGTCCTCCTCAGTAGATTCCTGTCTTCTGACAAGATCACTCCCTCAGATAGCCACTTCTCTGATGAGGCCCGCGTTGGCCGCGCCATTTGTAGAAATCAAAAATCCACTTCTCAGGGGTCTCACTAATACAAAGAAGTTGACACAGAAGCTGGAATATAAAATAACATCTTTATTAAACTCAAATGAGTGAGACTATGTCACACAGAAAGAAACCTTAGTAACTTAATGAGGCAGTCTGCTAGAATGGTCTTACTTTACATCTTATATACTCTTTATCCTGCCCCAGGCATGTAAGGGAGTTGTACCAATAACATTCCTAAACAAATGGAAAATCTGGAGGGTCAGCAGGTGAGTAGCCTTTGGGGTTTTAGCAGGATATGGGCAAAACATTATAATTACATAGTTCAGAGGTTAATCTGATTTAGATGGCACTGCAGGGCATGGCATGAATAACTTTTGGGTTGGGATACTGTACATGTAATCATTAATGTCCCAAATTCAACCTCCAAAAGCCGGACAAACCTATAATTGAAAGCATAACCTATGTAATGAAGAAACATAAAAATAAACCGTAACAGATGATGATCAAGATAAGGCATGTGCAAGGAAACTAAGTTAACGAAGTCCTGGACATTGATTGGCAATCTCAGACAAAGATCGATCAGGGAAATTGGCTTTGCGAGGTCCGTTTCAGGTGAAGAGGTCAGTTTCTTACAGTTCATTTCAGAGTCAAAACGAAACCTTAGTTAATGTATACATGAACTAAGAAGGCCAGGGCACTTTATTCGCCAGGCTACCTTCACAGGCCTACGTGAGGGCAACACAAAATGGTGGCACAGAACAAAATGGAGTCAGACTCGAGAATTACAGAACCTCAGGGATGGTTGACTTGTTTGGGCTGGTGGATTTCATTATCAGCCCCGGGGGTGGAGGTGGTCTTCATTACTACTTGGTGTGCTTCTGACAAGATATATGGAATTCCCTCGAGCCGGGTGGGTGGTATTTCAGTCTTGCCTGGCTGAAATGCAGATTTGGCAGAGTGGAAGAAGAATTGTATGTGCTGAAAGGTCAGATAGCTACTGTACAGAATATTTTGCAGATGAGTTGGACTGATGTTAAGGAGATGGGAATCCTTTATTCGAACTACTGTATATACATATGTGAGGCTAAGTTCCTAGATGTACAGGTTTCTGACTTTGAATGTGATGCAAGTGTATTGTACTACTTGAAAAAAAGAGGTAAGAATTATTTTGTTTTCCTACAAGAGACGCATCTTTCAAAGAAACAGAAATTATCAAAACTATGGAGAGGAAAGGCATATGGCAAAAGGTTTTTCATCTTATGCTTGAAGGGCACTAATATAGGTCAGACCAGGTGCCTCATGGGAAATTGATGCATTGTTTGCAAACAAGGATGTACAATTAATAATAGTGCATCTCCTCTTGGGTGGTGGACATTGAGGTCTGCTTCTTAATATCGCGAGGAGGGACTATAACTGTGTTAATGATATTGATTTGGACAGATCACACTCACTTCTGCCATCGGCAAGTAATTTGAAAGTTATGTTTCATTCACCAGAGCACTTGAATATGCGTCATGCATGGATGGTGTCTCACTCGGGACCATTGTAGGACTCATCCTTTTCCCATGTGCCTAAATGATATGGTAGTAGAGACAAAGTTGGGCTCTGGACAAGAACTGTAGGTAAAACAGAAAAACGCTTTGGATGGCTTGGGACAGACCCTTGACACCTGGATCAAGGGTTTTGGCAACTACAGGCAGCTACCCTGACTGAGTTCAGAAAGAGACTTCCCTTTGGGCCTGTTTGCCAAATACCACACACACTTCTCACACTTACTTTGTTCACGATCAATACTCTGTGTACACCACCGGTCACATTTAGTACCCCACCCATATGATATTGAAAAATATGGTCACATTATTTAAAAAAATCACCAAGTCTCATATAAAAGAAGTTTGTCACATTTCATTTACGTATCACAAAATAAAATCACTGTCACTATGTTTAAAAATTGCACAAAAACCCTGGTTAAAAACCTTATATAACTCTCTAACTAAATGTTCTTCTTTTGTGTCCTGATACACAATTAAAGACACTTCGCAATAACGTGTCTTTTCAACCACTAATTTGTTATAATCGTTGCTCGTTACACAGAGTATTTTACGAAAATGAATACTCACTGTTTCCTTCACTTCCTATCAGATTTAGTGTAATAAATGCGTTGCGTGATTGAACGAGAGACTTGGTGATTTGTCTATAAATAAAGTGACAATATTTTTCAACATCATATTGGTGTGGTACTCAATGTGACCGGGGGTGTACATAGTGTTAATTGTGAACGGTTGTATGATAGAGGCACGCAAACCTCAACCACGCATGCCTCTTCCACAAAACCCAAACCAGGAATGCGACTTTACCACACATGCCTTTAACACGCAATTTCATGGTAAAGGCATGAATCTTAAGGGTGTATGCGTGGCTAAGTTTGTCACTACTGTGACCCCCCCCCTGCCCCCGCCCTACACCCTACATTTCGAAACCCCTACCTGCCTCCCCACCCTGAGCCCTAAATTACAAACCTCATACCTGTCCACTACCTAAGCCCTAAATTAAAAGCCCCTCCCTGCCCCAGCCCTAAGTACTAAATTACAAAACCCCTACCTGCCCCGCCCTAAAACCCCCATTCCTTATATACTACTAAAAACCCAGCCCTTAATGCTACCTCAACCCCCTCCTCCTGCCCTGAGCCCTAAAAACTTGCCCCTCCATAAAAGTGCCCTGACACCCTACCCCCTCACTGAGCCCTAAAAACTTGCCACCGCCCTACCGCCTCAAGTGACCCCCCCAGACCCTACCCAAGCCCTACTTACCGGTTTGTGTCCGATTCCCATTGCGACATTCCTGTTTCGAGTCCCCCACCCATCCCGAACACTAGAGCCTTAACCACGCAAATGCGTTGTTTGGGCAAACATGGTTGAGCTTGTTGGTTTCTGGAATGCGTGGCTCTGGCCGTTTAGGTCCAGATGTTTACCATTGTGAACAATGTAAGAGTGAGAATTGAGTGTGGGATTTGACAAACCAGACCAAAGGGAAGTCTCTTTCTGACCTAATAGTCTAATATGGTGCACTGTCCCTTTGGGAAAGTGGACCCCTCTGCTAACTGAGCAATTCTGACAGATACAGATCTTTGTGGCACAATTGGAAACACCATTGACCACACTTTTTGGAGAACAAAAGTGCGGCTAGTAGGGAGAGTATTGAATCAAAGGTCTTTGAGCTGGCAGCTAGCGAGTATGAATAACTATAACCAAACGGAAAGCTACATTGCTAGTAAAAGATATTAGATGAACTGAGAGACATTGTACATAACTTGATGCAGGATCAGAGACTGAGGGAGGCCCAAACATCCTACACAATACTGCTTGAAAGACTGAGGTGTTTTTAATTTAAGTCCTACTGTGCTGGAAGGTATGCTGAGGGAGATAAAACTGGTAGATTTCTGGTGTCTTTGCTGACGTCAGAATAGATTGCATCACAGCTGACGCAACTAGAAATCCAAGCGGGTGCCTTGATTAACCCTGTCTGACAATGGCGTATTTAAGACCTATTATGAAATGTTATATGCTATTCTATGCTCCCGTAGCCCTTAGAGAATTACTCTCTAAGGGCCACAAACTACAAGAGAAATTATAGTGGTATTCCTTAAGCACAAGAAAGGCTCACTAGATGCAACCTCTTGTAGACTCCTGTATCTCTTAAACGTATACACTAACTAAAATTATCTGGAATAGAATGCAGGAGGTTCTCACTTTATTGGCGCACGAGGATCAGAGTGGATTCATTCCAAGTCGCAGCACCTCCCTTAATTTAAGGCTGCTTTTGCATATCATGTCCTGTGGTCCAGATGATGACACATTAGTCGTTGTGCGCACTTTCGATATTGAGAAAGCATTTGGTTTGCTAGGATGGTATTACTTATGTGAAAGCAAAACCTGCTGCACACTTATATAAAAGTCCAAGCAAAACAGATGTCTCAATGGACATAAAGTTCAAATTTCATGGGCGAAGCAGTGGACCACGAGTGTTTCGGTTCCTCTTATATTCATAGAAAGCCAGCCGACACTTGTTTCGTCGCAAGAAAACACACTATTTCCGCGACTCCTCAGGGCTGGGGAGGATACAAAATAACTGATGGAGTACATGGTAATTTTGACAATAAGAAGGCTTTAAATAGTGACTGTATATGGTGAAAAAGTGTAAGGTGAGTGAATTGTGAATAGGTAAACAGTAACACAGTAGTCGAAGCACACAACACCAACCCTGGTACCTGTGAACGTCGTCCTGGTATGTGCAGGGAGGGAAGTGGGTCGACGGTGGATATATATTTGTGGTATCTTCAACAATTATTAAATTCACATATTGATAATACGTTTATTCAAGTGACGCAAAGGGGGTAGATTTGTAAGGGCATGGGGATCCTAGAAACTAGTGGAGGTTATAATGTGGGAGAACTGAATATAGAAGTAAAATGGAAACCAAGGCCTTGGGATTTAACTGGGAGTGTGCATCCTACCTGTAGGTAATGGATCTGTAACCACAGGTCTGTAATGCCACAAAGGGGGAAAAAAGGGAAACGGAGACAAAGGGAAAGATGAGGAAGTGTTCTACAGGTGGTAGTTGGGGAAATCACACACAATAGAAAATGTGCCCCAAATGGGAGCACGTTAATTGCGACGTGATTAAAGAGAATCTCACCACGGTGCCGGTGATAATTCCGACCCGGCTCCGCTCGAGACCGGGTTTTAGTATGTCAGAATACGAGTTGCGTAATTCAGAAGTACTGTTCTCCAGCGGGTATGTGGAGATTCTGTGAAGACAAGTCAACTGTGTAAGGTTCTAGTTCCTGGAGTTAAAGGTTAGCATTCTTTATTCTAGAACCTCATAGAGCCAAAAAAGGTTTATTGTGTGACTCACCTTCAATAAGCAGTGTTGCTAAATATTACAATCCTCAGGGTGAGTAACTCAGGAGTGTGTCTTTGTCCATGTATTTAAAGCGCGGGCAGTGTAGAGACTTCTAAGGCAAATAGTCCCTGAGGTGATAGTCAATATGCGACAAAAAGTCCACGTAGAAGATAAATGTAAGGAAAAAGTATAGGGGGACGAACTGAAAGATTATCGGAGTACGTAGACTTATTTTTAGGGCCCCTTGTACGCAATCTTCCTTCTTTCATCCAAGATACGAAACATATTCTGAGCCTTCTCTCCGATCTACAGTGGCAACCAGGCAATATTTTAGTAACTATGGATGTGGTGGCACTGTATACTAGTATCAAACCAGAACTAGGGTTGGACACAATAACCAAAGTCCTACAGAATCGACCAGCCACTATGTGGCAACACACAAACATGTTGGTCTCCATGATGGAACTCAGACAAAAGGTGTAGCCATGGGCTCTAAATTTTCCCCTTCTTTCGCGAATTTGTTTATGGGCACACTTGAAAAAGACCTGATTTGGGGCACCAAGGATGCGTCATTTGTAGACTCGCTAGTATTTTGGGGAAGATGCATAGACGACTGCTTTTTAATCTGGTCGGGTACACATGACCATTTGATGGACTTTCATAAACATTTGAACTACAACACGTGGGACATGAGTATCGCCATCGAGGCTAGTTTGGACAAAGTAGAATTCCTTGATCTGGAAATATATATTTCCGACAATAAACCTAACCGTAGACTCTTTAGAGAAAGCACTGCCTGCAATGCGATCCTACATGCAGACAGCGCCCACCCACCACACCAAATCAACACCATTCCATATGGTGAATTTCTAAGAGCACGCAGAAACTAGCGATGACAAAGATTTTTTTCTCAACTTGAGGGTAATGAATACACGTTTCAAGAAAAGAGGGTACTCAGATGAGTTACTTCATAAAGCCCTACTCGTGTTAAGAAAATTACAAGGGCAGACACACTCAAGAGTAAACATACAAACACGGAAACAAATTCCCCAAAAATTAGAATGATCACGGATTACAACAGCCAACACAGATCACTTCGCAGGAGTTTCACTAAACATTGGAATATTTTAAGAGCTGACAAAAGCATCCAAGAGTACATAGGAGAACATCCACAAATCACATATAGAAGAGGAAGGACACTACGAAATAGGCTCAGTCCTACCATTCCGCGAGACACAACCACTGATGCTTGGCTTACAGTAAGAAACATTGGCTTCTTTAAATGTGGATTTTGCTCCATGTGCCGTTGGGCCAAACACAAGACAAAAGAATTCTATGACACAAAGGGGACCAAATTCATTATCAAGACTAACATCAACTGCACTACACGCTTTGTAGTTTACATTATTGAATGTGTTTGTAAAAAAGTATATGTGGGCAGCACCATCCGCCCCCTGAAAGACAGAATAGCGGAACACATCAGAGCTATTCACAAACAAGATCCCAGATATCCGGTGGCATTGCATGCGGCTGCATGCTTTGACCAGAGTTTGGACAAAAGAGTATCCTTTTACGGGATAGACACAGTACCACCAGGGATAAGAGGTGGCAATAGGGGACTTAGACGCTTAGAAGCTATGTGGATTCTCCGTCTCCGGAGTGTAGACCATGGCTTGAACTTTGATCAGGAGATGCAATATTTTTTAGGTGACTAATTAAATACTAAAAAATTACTGTGGGGAGGGTCAACAGGGCATATTTAACGACCAAAACCACTTGCGCCCTTACTATAACTGTCAAAACACAAGGAAGTGGCCTGGTCCAAAAAGACTGTGTGTGCCGTAACTGAACTAGAACCCTAAAACCATTAGTAACACTAGAAGTGATAACCCAGGGCGGGTAAAGAAATTCGCATCAGCCCACCCATTTGGTGGAGTGTCGTCACGTGGGAGATGTCATCAATCCAACTCTCAAACAATGCACCTAGTAATGGTGCGGAGAAGGATTATCATGATGTAAATCCAGACCACTGGGCTTCACTGGTGATGCTAATGGGGTGCAGTGCAAGTGAAAAATTAAGTGAAAAAAGTGAAAATAAAATTGACTCCAAGGACCAAAATTAAGTTTAATCAGTATGGTGCTAGGGTCAACATTAAAAATGCCAAAATAGTTTGAAATAATAACTATATGTAGGCAAAGTGAGTGGAGGTCGACATGTTTCAGCTAAACTGACTATTGGTCTAAGCTTTCTTCAGGACCATTTGAGAAACTGCGACTGCAAATCAAAACAAAAACATTATAACTGTGCACGCTATATGCTGGATACATCCTACCAGTTCCTCTGAGCCCAGATGTATACTGGAGGGAATCCAGAACTCGCAATATCTCCTATAAAAAAAGGATAGGCGTGCATCAGGTAATATAGTGTGTAACGGTATTATGGAAACAAAGAACAAATTGCAAAGCACACAAACAGTGCGGTGGAGAATGTCTCTCCCCGCTGGCAGGACAAACACTAGATCCTGTCTATGTAAACACGTGTATACAATCACGCACATAGGTAAAAGTGTAATGACTTACCCAGCATTGTGTGGGAGTACACCCCACCTCACTTGGCACCTACTCGGGAAGAAGGAGGCCCCGCTCTATTTAGGATGGAAATGTAAAAAAGGACCTCAGAAAAATATCAAAGGGACTTATGACCAAAACGTTTTTATTTCCAGTACTCTCCTAACAGAACCTAGTTATGTAAAGAGAAAAGACTCAACCTCATTTTTAGCAAATGGCCAAAACTATGCAGTAAAAGGTTAAGAGAGAGTCTCTGAAGAAAAGCAAAACTCAGAGGACTCTTCTAGGCGTTAAGATGACGAAAAAGTGACTACAAGTAAAGGAAGGGGTAGTGAGATGTAATGCCCTACCTGTCCGTCGGTACCTCTACACCAGTGTCCGAGAGGGAGTGGAGGTGACTCACTCTTGGACGCGCATGCCTATTTATATCTGTATTAATTGAATAATGAGCTGCAGCTGTGGCGGATATTATCGTGGAATCGCCGCGTTAATGAGACACTACCGTCGATCTGCGCATGCGCTATGAATAGCAGGTAGACTGCGCATGCGTCGACACAAAGTTTACTGACGCTAGTCTGCGCATGCGCTGTGCGTTCGAGTCAAGTGGACTGCGCATGCGTCGACGACGGGTTGCTGTTGGTAATGCAACCCCTCGCATGCATGCGTTGTGTGGAATACTAACTGACTTCGCGTGTCGGGTCAAGACTAGACCGATGTTAATGACGCTGTCTGGTAACTTATTAAGTTAACTATGCACGAATGAACCCAAAATTGAACAGCATGCGCTTACCAAAGTATATATTTCTGTAGCGCATCACCGAGGGCAAAAAGATTGAAATAAGGAACAGTGTGCCTAACTCGATAAAGAGATGAACCACAATACAATATATGGAATTTATAAGATTCAGGATCCCAATAAAATTATTATGTTGAAACGGTCAGGAAATACCAGGACTAATAGATTACAGCAATGTCCATGGTATATCATCATTCAGGCCTTGAATGTGGCTCTTCAGAAGGAAAACCCACTTCTGTTCTTTCTTGAACAAAAATTTGGGCACATCACTGATGTGTGCTGGGATATATGGCTGTTCAAGAATGACCCATTTCAGTTCATCAGCAGTGTGTTTGTGGTCTAAAAAATGATTTGTTAATTTAGTGGCCTGTTTATGACATCCAATAGTGCTCTTATGCTCCCCTATTATTATTTTGATCTTACGGGTGGTGTAGCCTACATATCTTGAGGAACAAGGACAGGTTATCATGTAAATGACGTTGTCAGTATTACAATTTGTGTGTTTCTTAAGTAACCATATTCTACCTGTCCCTATATCGACTGTAGTAGTTTTTTCGGTGTGCACCTGTTACAACGCATTTTTTACAACGCACTACTGTTACAACGCATCCATTACAACTCATGTTTTTACAACTCATGTTTTTACAACGCATTTTTTTACAACGCAGGTACCTTTACAACGCATACCATTACAATGTAAGTATTGGTAAGTATATAGTTATATTTTAAATGTTATATGTTTGGGGTAAAGGGGTATTTTTAGGGGTTAGGGTCAATGTTCAGTTTTTGGGTAAAGGGGTATTTTTAGGGTTCAGGGTCAGTTTTTAGTTTTTGGGTAAAGGGGTATTTTTAGGGTTCAGGGTCAGTTTTCAGTTTTTGGGTAAAGGGGTATTTTTAGGGTTCAGGGTCAGTTTTTAGTTTTTGGGTAAAGGGGTATTTTTAGGGTTCAGGGTCAGTGTTCAGTTTTTGGGTAAAGGGGTATTTTTAGGGTTTAGGGTCAGTTTTCAGTTTTTGGGTAAAGGGGTATTTTTAGGGTTCAGGGTCAGTTTTCAGTTTTTGGGTAAAGGGGTATTTTTAGGGTTCAGGGTCAGTTTTTAGTTTTTGGGTAAAGGGGTATTTTTAGGGTTCAGGGTCAGTTTTCAGTTTTTGGGTAAAGGGGTATTTTTAGGGTTCAGGGACAGTTTTCAGTTTTTGGGTAAAGGGGTATTTTTAGGGTTCAGGGTCAGTTTTCAGTTTTGGGTAAAGGGGTATTTTTAGGGTTCAGGGTCAGTTTTCAGTTTTTGGGGTACAGGGTAAAAATAAATTAAATTTAATTTTAAATCAAATTATTTAATAGTAAATAAATTAAATTAAATTACATTGCATTATTTTTGGGGTTGAGGGTCAGTTTTGAGTTTTTGGGGTACAGGGGTACAGGGTAAAAATAAAGTTATAATTTTTTTAATTTACAATAATTAATTTTAATTATATTTCATAAAATTACTTTATTTTATTTTTGGGGTTTAGGGTCAGTTTTGAGTTTCTGGGGTACAGGGGTACATGGTAAAAATAAAGTAATATCAATTTAAATTTAAATTAATTAACGGAAATTACATTATTTAAAATTACATTCAATTATACTTTTAATATTAAGTTACTATTATATTATTAATATTAATATATACTTACCAATACTTACGTTGTAATGGTCTGCGTTGTAAAGGTACCTGCGTTGTAAAAAAATGCGTTGTAAATACATGCGTTGTTACAGTATCCGCGTTGTAAAAACCGCGTTGTAACGGTATGCGGTGTAAAAGTCCGCGTTGTAACATCATATATCCGAAAAAACTGGATGTATAATCCAGGTAATTACCAGCATCCTGGTCCCTGGTGGCCACCAGGGCCATGGGGTTTTCAACCACAGCCGCCATTCACGCAACAAATGAATGCATTTACTCCTTTTCCCCAGTTTTTCCCCAACCAGCCTTTTTTAGGACGTGGCCGGGGCCAGAACAGGGGAAGAAGAAAAGGACCACAAACTGTCCATTGGGAAGCCGACCAGACGTTCCCCATCACCCGGAGCAGGAAAGCAGCTCAACAGAGCAACAGTGCAGAGGCGACAGGAGTTTAATTGTCAATCTTAGCTCCCGTATCCTTACTCTAGTTGAACAGTCAGTCTTGGAGAGAGGTCTAGGCTTTGTGCCAACAAATGAAGGAGACCCGTTCCTTTTGAGAACGGAACTTGAAAAGTTTTTTCGCCAAGTGCGTCTTCACTTTTTCTTTAAAGACAGAACTGAAGACTCTCAATCAGGAGATGTTGTAGTTAATAACACAGGACTACGTCCTCCTTCCACCTTCACTCCTTTGAGTCACCAAGTTCCTTCCCTTGTTACCACCTTTGAACAGGCAGTCAGACACGATATCTCACAGTTGCAAGATACTGAACGGAGAACGTTCCACAATTTTTCCAAACTAGAACAGGCGGTTAAAAATCTCTCGCAAGATCCGTCAATTATCATAAAACCTGCGGACAAAGGGGGAGCCACTGTGATTATGGATTTGGAGCAGTACCGTCAGGAATGTCTCGGACAGCTGGATAATGACGACAAATTCTACCAACGTCTGACTACAGATCCCACCCAGATCTTACTCACTGAAATCAAAACCTTGGTGAACGAAGGGAATACTGAAGGGTGGATTACACCTCAGGAAGCTAGATTCCTTGTTACAGAGAAACCCATTATTCCAGGTTTTTACTGTCTTCCCAAGATCCACAAAGCCACAAGACCACCACCAGGCCGTCCCATTATTTCAGGGATTGGTTCCCTTCTGGAACCACTCTCGTAGATCATTTCCTCAGACCTCTAGTTAAGAAAATGCCTACATACTTAGAGGATACGGCTGATGTTCTCAGACTATTACCAACCATAGAATACAATGTGGAGACTGACCTCATGGTCAGTTTTGATGTAGAATCACTCTATACTTGTATACCTCAACAGGATACGCTAGATGCAATTAGAGGTCTTTTATCAATGGAAGATCTTGACAGTATAACCCCAGTCAATTTCATTCTATCTCTTGCAGAACTGGCAATGAAGAAAAACTACTTTAAATTTGAAGAACAACTATTTCTACAGATCTCCGGGACCTCCATGGGGAGTGTCTTTGCCCCGAGCCTGGCCAACCTTTATGTACATCAACTGGAACAGAATCATATCCTCAACCATAGCAACCCATTCTTTGACCATCTGGTGCTATGGAAGAGGTATATAGATGATGTTCTGGTGGTGTGGCGAGGCTCCGTTATTGAAGTTCAGGCTTTTCATACATGGCTTAATGAATGCAATCCACACCTTAAATTCACACTTGAATATAGTCATGTAAGACTTCCATTCTTAGATTTATCTATCTTCCCTGAAGATGGTAGTCTTAGAAGTGAGCTTTTCACGAAACCCATGGCAAGAAACTCACTCTTGTCGTTTAGCAGCCATCACCCACGTTCCCTGAGGGAGAACCTCCCTGTGGGTCAGTTCCTCCGAGTCAAGAGGAACTATTCATCTAAAGAACTGTTCAAGAAGCATGCTACTGTATTAGCCACCCACCTAAAGGAACGCCATTATCCCAAGCATCTTGTAAACAAAGCATGGAAGCGTGCCTCGAATAATAACCGCGAGGCACTTATTGAAAGACATCCAGCGAAACCACCAACAGAACGACTGACATTTGTCAGCACATTCAATACTATGTCCAACCCAGTTCAAAAACTGGTCCGCAAACACTGGGCGATTTTGAACAGTACTGATGCAAATCTTCCTTTACCACTTTTTGCATTTAAAAGGGCACCTAGTCTGCGTGATACTCTTGTCCACACTAGACCAAGGACATCCAAGACTGACAACTCAACAACCCTATGGAACCTTCCACCGGTTTCTGGCCATCATCCATGTGGGTCATGTAGTGTATGCCCCCAGACTGAAAAAACTACTACAGTCGATATAGGGACAGGTAGAACATGGTTACTTAAACACACAAATTGTAATACTGACAACGTCATTTACATGATAACCTGTCCTTGTTCCTTAACCACATCGCTGCTGCCCATTTTCCCCTCCGGTGCTGAAGAATTCAGATTTACATGATTTCATGACGCGCTCAGCTCGTCATCAGCACAGCTCCACTGTGCCTCATGACGAGCTGAGCTCGTCATGAGCATGGAAAGGGTTAAGATATGTAGGCTACACCACCCGTAAGATCAAAATAAGAATAGGGGAGCATAAGAGCACTATTAGATGTCATAAACAGGCCACCAAATTAACAAATCATTTTTTAGACCACAAACACACTGCTGATGAAATTAAATGGGTCATTCTTGAACAGCCATATATCCCAGCACACATCAGTGATGTGCCCAAATTTTTGTTCAAGAAAGAACAGAAGTGGGTTTTCCTTCTGAAGAGCCACATTCAAGGCCTGAATGATGATATACCATGGACATTGCTGTAATCTATTAGTCCTGGTATTTCCTGACCGTTTCAACATAATAATTTTATTGGGATCCTGAATCTTATAAATCCCATATATTGTATTGTGGTTAATCTCTTTATTGAGTTAGGCACACTGTTCCTTATTTCAATCTTTTTGCCCTCGGTGATGCGCTACAGAAATATATACTTTGGTAAGCGCATGCTGTTCAATTTTGGGTTCTTTCGTGCATAGTTAACTTAATAAGTTACCAGACAGCGTCTTTAACATCGGTCTAGTCTTGACCCGACATGCGCGAAGTCAGTTAGTATTCCACACAACGCATTTGTGCGAGGGGTTGCATTACCAACAGCAACCCGTCGTCGACGCATGCGCAGTCCACTTGACTCGAACGCACAGCGCATGCGCAGACTAGCGTCAGTAAACTTTGTGTCGACGCATGCGCAGTCTACCTGCTATTCATAGCGCATGCGCAGATCGACGATAGTGTCTCATTAACGCGGCAATTCCACGATAATATCCGCCACAGCTGCAGCTCATTATTCAATTAATACAGATATAAATAGGCATGCGCGTCCAAGAGTGAGTCACCTCCACTCCCTCTCGGACGCTGGTGTAGAGGTACCGACGGACAGGTAGGGCATTACATCTCACTGCCCCTTCCTTTACTTGTAGTCACTTTTTCGTCATCTTAACGCCTAGAAGAGTCCTCTGAGTTTTGCTTTTCTTCAGAGACTCTCTCTTAACCTTTTACTGCATAGTTTTGGCCATTTGCTAAAAATGAGGTTGAGTCTTTTCTCTTTACATAACTAGGTTCTGTTAGGAGAGTACTGGAAATAAAAACGTTTTGGTCATAAGTCCCTTTGATATTTTTCTGAGGTCCTTTTTTACATTTCCATCCTAAATAGAGCGGGGCCTCCTTCTTCCCGAGTAGGTGCCGGGTGAGGTGGGGCGTACTCCCACACAATGCTGGGTAAGTCATTACACTTTTACCTATGTGCGTGATTGTATACACGTGTTTACATAGACAGGATCTAGTGTTTGTCCTGCCAGCGGGGAGAGACATTCTCCACCGCACTGTTTGTGTGCTTTGTAATTTGTTCTTTGTTTCCATAATACCGTTACACACTATATTACCTGATGCACGCCTATCCTTTTTTTATAGGAGATATTGCGAGTTCTGGATTCCCTCCAGTATACATCTGGGCTCAGAGGAACTGGTAGGATGTATCCAGCATATAGCGTGCACAGTTATAATGTTTTTGTTTTGATTTGCAGTCGCAGTTTCTCAAATGGTCCTGAAGAAAGCTTAGACCAATAGTCAGTTTAGCTGAAACATGTCGACCTCCACTCACTTTGCCTACATATAGTTATTATTTCAAACTATTTTGGCATTTTTAATGTTGACCCTAGCACCATACTGATTAAACTTAATTTTGGTCCTTGGAGTCAATTTTATTTTCACTTTTTTCACTTAATTTTTCACTTGCACTGCACCCCATTAGCATCACCAGTGAAGCCCAGTGGTCTGGATTTACATCATGATAATCCTTCTCCGCACCATTACTAGGTGCATTGTTTGAGAGTTGGATTGATGACATCTCCCACGTGACGACACTCCACCAAATGGGTGGGCTGATGGGAATTTCTTTACCCGCCCTGGGTTATCACTTCTAGTGTTACTAATGGTTTTAGGGTTCTAGTTCAGTTACGGCACACTTACAGTCTTTTTGGACCAGGCCACTTCCTTGTGTTTTGACTAATTAAATACGTCTTTTATTCAGGTCCCCTTTTTCCCTCATCCTGAGTGTAACTGAGCATAACTCCAACTACTACAGAACTGGCAATTGTATATCTCTTATCTCCACTGAGATACCAGTAAGAAATTGAGAGGTCCTTATCCAGAAGTGATTTAATGTATGAGGACTCAATGTGAGACCTACATGAGGCAATGCTAAGGTACAAATTGAATATGTTCTCATGAAAAACATTTCTAGATTCTCATTTATTCGCTCCACCCGGCAAAGACTGTCCACAAAGAAGTAATGTGTAATGGCAATAATGTTTTCGCAATGTTGATTTGCTTAATGATAATAATGTTGTGATATTGTTATAATTTTTAATCTTGGAATTTTGTATTTACAAATTTCGTGAACCTTTTTTCTGTATGATCCCACTTGTCTCCGTTCTATATTCAATCCGATCGTCTACACTGTATAAGAATTTCAAATTACTGTGCATGCAATGAGATCTGTATATATCCCACTATGCCCTTGCATCACCTCGCTGTGTGTTCATACTAAATTTCACCTTCCCATAACTCCCTTCCTAACCGATGTCACCGAGCGGCATTGAAACAATACAACGCAAGTTAGCGTTCTAGATACCCCAATCCGGGTCTTTAACATGGTGTTTTTAGTTTTACTTCCGGGTGCTTAGACACGTGACCGCACCCGGTACCGAAACCCGAACCCGAGCGATATCGCCGCTGGCTTACTCCCCACACTACGGGTAAGATATACTGCCTTGTAAAGTTGTTTTCGTGCTGAAAGGGTAATAATTAGTCGGAATACACTGCGAGAAACTAACGTGCCAGCCAGGACAAGGCATGTGTAACGTACGCTTTTTCAGATCAGTACCGCGCACAACAATAGACTGTTGGCGTTTTGTTTCTCACGCACTATGGGTGAGAAACCAGTTCCCTCATTGCCACACAGATTCCCAAATATTGAGCTAACGCTCTTACCGATCAGGACCTCCCTCGGCTATTCACTGTTGGAATATTATATTTTACATATATTTTTCATGTACTACGGGTAAGAACAAGAATTCCCTTCGTGTCACATAAATCTATAAATACTAAGTTATATTCAACGGCTCGCTCTAATGAGCTGAGATAAGTCAGGGATCACTTTACTTTAACAGTTGGGAAGATACCTACATGTTCAATTTTATTCTGGCCATCAGCAAGTGATGCCAACCACTAACGCTCTAGCACTCTTGTATTATATTCTTTATCTAATACTCACAACCTCATTAGGATATATTTGAAACCCAAGACAAAATAAGTGACTACACGTTCACTAACCAATAATATAGGAATGTGAAGTAATAACAGCTGCCTGATTTACATTTCGGCTTTGTTTTTTCTTTTTCCCCCCTTCTTTTTTCCTTACATTTATTTTCTACGTGGACTTTCTTTGTGGCATATTGACTACCACCTCAGGGATTATTTGCCTTAGAAGTCTCTACACTGCCCGCGCTTTAAATACATGGACAAAGACACACTCCTGAGTTACTCACCCTGAGGATTGTAATATTTAGCAACACTGCTTATTGAAGGTGAGTCACACAATAAACCTTTTTTGGCTCTATGAGGTTCTAGAATAAAGAATGCTAACCTTTAACTCCAGGAACTAGAACCTTACACGGTCGACTTGTCTTCACAGAATCTCCACATACCCGCTGGCGAACAGTACTTCTGAATTACGCAACTCGTATTCTGACAGATACTAAAACCCGGTCTCGAGCGGAGCCGGGTCGGAATTATCACCGGCACCGCGGTGAGATTCTTTCTCTTTAATCACGTCGCAATTAACGTGCTCCCATTTGGGGCACATTTTCTATTGTGTGTGATTTCCCCAACTACCACCTGTAGAACACTTCCTCATGTTTCCCTTTGTCTCTGTTTCCCTTTTTTCCCCCTTTGTGGCATTACAGACCTGTGGTTACATATCCATTACCTACAGGTAGGATGCACACTCCCAGTTAAATCCCAAGGCCTTGGTTTCCATTTTACTTCCATATTCCGTTCTCACACATTATAACCTCCACTAGTTTCTAGGATCCCCATGCCCTTAAAAATCTACCCCCCTTTGCGTCACTTTAATAAACGTATTATCAATATGTGAATTTAATAATTGTTGAAGATACCACAAATATATATCCACCGTCGACCCACTTCCCTCCCTGCACATACCAGGACGACGTTCACAGGTACCAGGGTTGGTGTTGTGTGCTTCCACTACTGTGTTACTGTTTACCTATTCACAATTCACCCACCTTACACTTTTTCACCATATACAGTCACTATTTAAAGCCTTCTTATTGTTAAAATTACCATGTACTCCATCCGTTATTTTGTATCCTCCCCAGCCCTGAGGAGTCGCGGAAATAGTGTGTTTTCTTGCGATGAAAAACGTGTCGGCTGGCTTTCTATGAACAATAAGAGGAACTGAAACACTGGTGGTCCACTCCTTCGCCTATGAAATTTGAACTTTATGTCCATTGAGACATCTGTTTTGCTTGGCCTTTTATATAAGTGTGCAGCAGGTTTTGCTTTCATTATATTTAGTGTGTCCTCTAAGCACATTTTGAGGGGTTACAGGGACTTGCCCCATACCTGCATGCACCTTCTGCCTTACAGCATTTCTCCTGCGCGTTACCCGAGCAGTGCGCCCAGTATTTCCCTCAAACCTAAAACCCTGTCCTCTGTTGTTGTATGGTATTACTTATGTGTTGACCTGAGGAAATGAGTTTTGGTGCTACAATATTGGGGTGGCCAGAACTACTGGGTTTGTCGCAGTGGCCAGAGTCAAATGGGTCATGAGTACACCCTAAACTAGAAGAGGGACAAGACAGTGGTGCCTGTATCCTAGTTTTCTATCTGTCTCATCATGCCAATTCTGCCAATTTGTTACTGAAAGGGGGCTCAAGATCTTGGGTATTCAGCACACCGTCTCTTTAAATGCTGACAGCATATTAAAGCATATTAAATGCCCGAGATCACAACTAATGGAAGTCATGTCTATGTTAGATGAATTTGGAAGTATTTCAGGCCTAAGGGTCAACTGGGAAATGACATGCATATTCTATTCCCATTAGATCACAGTACGTCAGACCTTTTATCCAGATAGTCCATTTCGACTATCATGGGCTCCTGCCACATTTAAACACCTGGGCATCCATATCTTTCACAAGACATGTCGCATTACATGAGAGCATGTCCTCACAGCTGAGTGCCTGAAAGCATCTGCACACTTTGAAAACAGCTTTCCCCTGTCCGGCATGGAAAACATATCACGGTCTATGATGGTAATGCTTGAAAGCAGGGCGTTCCCAACTCGCTATATATTCTTCATGCTAGCATCAGTAGATATGTGAAACGTACCTGGTCGCATGACGGCATGGAGCCCCAGATACACGACCTCGTGCATATGTTATAACTCATGGGTAATAGGGGGGTCACCTAACTAGATGGTTGTTTAAGAGTATCCGCTCACGGGCGGCAATCCCACTCCAGGAGTTTAGAAACAAATGGTCTGGAGAGATTAGACATGCCATGTGTGATAGACCGTGAGAAGATATTGGAATACCCCGAGAAAGTATCTCGTAATCCCAAATTTAAGCTGATTCAATACATATTACGCAAAGCGTATCCGACTCCACACAGACTGAGTAAAATGTTCCAGGTGCAACAGATACATGTCCTAGATGCCATGCACAACCAGCTGTATTAGTACACGTTATGGGCGTGCCCACCACTGACCCCATTTTGGGCGAATGTCCTCAAAATCCTTAATGAAGTTACACCTGGGGTTGGTAGCGATACAATAGAATACTGCCTATTGGGATTGGGTAAAAAGCGTAAGTCGCAAGGAACGCTGATCAGGTTTGCAAATTTTATATTAATACTGGCAAAACTATCTATCACAATACGGTGGAAATCTGTGCAACCACCAACTACTTTGGATTGGCATGCGGAGGTTGTTTGATGGGGAGGGCTGAAAGTATGGCAATTAGAAGAGAAGAACATAGAGGGTTGTGAAAAAAATCAGATATCTTTGGAGTGGGATGCGATGTTGGAATTGTTTGTTTCCACTGAACCTTCACTGAACTATTAATGCACATTGGAGCCCGGCAGGATAACTGTGGGCCCAAATAGTATCGGCCCCTATGCGGACCCGACATAACATTCTTTGCAAATGCAAGCCTACAAGTTGAGTACAAGCAACCATGGGTTACATCATGATTTGTTCATCGTTGATTGGCGGATTTAACATCATAGTGAGTCTGGGGGGGGCAGGGAGGGTGGGTTTGACAGTTAATAGTAGTAGGGAGCGGGGAGACACCATGTTTTTTGGGTTGTCCTTCCTGAATGTATACATAGGACTGATACTCAATTGATATATGTAAACTGGAAGTATGTTGTGTTGGCACTATATCGATATTGTCATATTGGGCATTTCTCCCTTTGAAAAACGAATAAAATATGTTTTAAATAAATAGGATGGTAATTCTTCCTCACTTATATTTTTTGACTAGGTTACTCACCCTGGTCGAGCTTTTAAATATGCAATTTATTGTTTCAGAACTGAACCTTTCTTCAAAGCTTTTTCCATGCCATTGTCATGCCACTCTTTTGTGCACCATGCGATAGTCTTTTGTCATGCTGTTCGTGTACCTAGCAAGTTGAAGCTTTCTGTAAAATTTAAGAAACACCGACACATTCCCAGTTTTCACTCGAGACCTTCTCTTCTCCTTGGAAGCCTTACTCTGTGGTTTCACTTTCCTAAAACTCATCCTTCTATTCGAACTATGGACAATCGCTCCTTTCCAACCCCCTTCCATGTCTGTGAAGGAGCAGCTTCCACTCTGAATCCCTACTGTTTGCCCACTCCCTCATCAATGCTTTCAAGAATATCTTCCTGTCCGTCGATGTTTATATACGGCTTGGTGACCCAGCCAACTCCTTATCGCCACCATCCTAATGGAGTTATCCATGAGACCTCTCATCACTCACCCCTCCCCAAAAAAAGGACACAGAAGATGGCGTCCCATAACTTCTCTCATTCGTCTTGATCTGATCATTTCTCTCCCTCCAGCTCACATTGTGATGTCCCTTCTGTCGTGTCAAGGCCCACCACATTTTAATGCTCTCCCTGAAGCAGGTTTACCATTAATTGCTATGAAAATGAACTTTGTTTTTAAAGCTGCTAATTTACTGTCCTGTAGATTCGGCCCTAGCTTCTACCTTTCATCAAAAAGGCCCTGTTGGACACCCTTGGTGTCCCTCATTATCTCCAAATACATCTAAAACCTGTCTCCTGCCCACAAAGCAAAACCCTGCTCTCACGCACCATGGACTCGCGGGCCCTCCACACTGCACCTTTCTATTGGACACAGAATGCTCGTGTTTTGAGGTCCTACTATTTGGAATGCCCACCTCAAAACCCAAGAGAAACTTTAGACCTCTATGCTTTCAGAATGCCCCTGACAACATGTCTCTCTGGTGATGCATTTGTATAGTGGTTGCCTAGTTTCTCATACACTATCATGATCTCCCTCTTTCATTCATCTGCACTCGCTCATCCTCTCATTCACTCATCCTCTCACTCAGCTCCCTTGCTTCATTGTGTCTTTCTATCCCCTTTGTCCCCTCTCACTATCTCTCGTCCCCTTTCTTTATTGCTCCATCTTTCTTTCATTCCTAACTCTCTATTTCTAATGTCTCGCTCCCTCCTTCTTTCTCCGTCCCTGTATCCCTTCTCTCTTGTTTTGATTCGTTTTATTTCTCTTCCTGTTCCCGCTTACATCTTATCTGGACTTCCCACTTCTTTTGAGATGTTATTTCTTTTACTAGTTTCTAAAATTAATAATGTATATATCTATCTTTTCCACTGCGGTGCCCTGGCATTATACTAGTTTCCAAATTGAATTGTTATGTCTTTAAATACTAATCTAACCGGCATTGGCAAAACCAATAGGCCTGGCCTGGATAAACTGATGTGATGGCCTTTTATTATTTTCTATTGTACGGCTATGCCACATGAATAAAAAGAAAAGAGAAATCTTGCGACCACCAAAACCTGGGAATTATCCACGTGCAATTATTAGTAAAGACTAAAGGTAGCGTCAGTTTGGAATTAATGTAAGCTAAAACAAACTATACAAAGATGAGTAAAATAAACACCGGATCAAGATGGAAAATAAAAAAGCAGTGGCAAATTAAATTATTGGTCACCATCTCGGACACTGAAGTTTACTCCTTTTTGGGCAGATCTGCACATGTGATGGAGCAAAAAGTAATCACTCACTACAAGAGACAAAGGCTGCTTGGGTTGACCCAATGTCGTTTGCTGTGAGGGTGGATGGAAAATGTGAATGAAAGTTGAACTAACCAATGGATGAACCGGGCTGACCCAAAGCGTCTCTATGTATACATTCATATATTTGTATTTATTTGTCTGACCTGAGCTGGTAACACAGCTAAAGCTGTCTCTAGGCCAGATCTAAAAATGTTAAAACACTAATCAGCAAAAACCGGAGCAAGGATAATGTACTTATAGAACTTTTAAAGTCACCTTCAAGGCGCCACTAGTATTTAAACCTTGATGGACTCGTGATTTTGCAACCCTTACACAGTTTAAGATTAGAGATTACCCTGTCACTAAATACTGTGTGAATGACTTTACTAACATAACATACATTAATGTATTTCGCATTATCAAGCTCTTTCATTCTGATTTCCTTGAACTGGTACAACTTTTGTATTTTGTTAAATCTGCCGCACAGTCTGTGAGTAAAGTAGCACATTCTCTGTTATTTTTCATCGCCTTCTCTGAAGCATATTCCCGGAATCTGTTCGGTGGCTGATGGCGACGCAGCAATATGGAACAGCCAAGAAGTTACTGCTACAGTTCACACACCGGAACCAGGTGGATCTCGCGAGTGACGTCAGAGGGGTATACACTGGTGAGTAAATTAACTTTGTGTGTACCCTACTTGTTCTGTCGGGCAGAATATAGAAAATGTAGCTTTGATGACCGCTTCTTTGACACTGTACAAATGGCAAGGACTAAGGTGCTAAGCTTTAACTGTGGGTTAGGATCCTAATCTTTTGACTCCATTCTGGGGCCCTAGGCTGGCATGGAGAGTACCAGCTGCTGATTGTTGTATGGTTCATTGTCTTGCTTCATTTCAGGGTATTCTTCTTCCATTGCTAGTCATTTCATTTTGTACCAATGTCTGTAAACAACCGACACTTGCAAATGTTGATGTCTCAGAAGCTTTGATTGGATGCCAACAGCCCACCATGAATGTCTGTGCAAATGCACATTTCATCTCTTACCGCCCCACCTCAATCCAAAGAACCTGATCTTACGGGGGGCTTGCTATTTGTCCCTTTTCCACTGCTTTCAGAAAGAGAAAAGATAAACTGAGGGCAGATGTGAAATCTTATTCTCCTACATTCATTAATCCCTTTCTAGGTTTAAGTAACATGCAGTATGGTCTTCATATGAGCCACTTGTAACCTTCAATGAGATTAGCTCTGGTAGGGTTGCCATGACGTTTTTCATGCCTTCAGCGCTGTATAGGAATTTCGGAGTTTAAGGGCTTGAAACAGATGAGGATAGTTCGCAATTGAAAATTCTTTGTGTTTCAACTGCGAGAATGTAATGGTTAAATACATATATCTAGGTGTAGTGTACAAATCTGTTCTTCGTTTGGGGTACTAAGACCCCATCATAAGATAGGCCATGGAAACTTCTTTTCGCTCGCATATTTACTCATTTTAAGTCCACAAACTGGTGACTGTATCCATTTTATTTTCTCTCAGAATACCAGATATTTGATTCCCGTCAGTCTCATATACCTACTGTTCATAGAGCGAAGAGCTTCTGAACCTCTGATTACAGGAGGCTCCGGTCCATCTGAAGCCCACCCGCTGATAAAATGTGATATTGCACCAGCATGCGGAATGACATTTAGGAGAAGGACTATATTTGCCTGTGAAGGAGTTTTGTTTCCCTCTGTTGCCAAAAGGACTCCAAAGCCTTATATTTGCCATTGTCTTTCTTCCAAAATTAGACTTGTTCTGGACGATGTTTGGAAGGTTTCTCACAAGCAACTTCTCATGGAAAATAGCCAAGATGCAAAATATTATTTTGGCTAATGATGTCTGAGTCTCGAAAGAAATCCATGATTTCCATAAAAGCCCACCTCTCCCTGATATCTGCTTGGCCGAGAGAGACCTGAAGACCATGTCACACAGTGGTTAAAGGCTTCCATACTGAGGCGCAGCACTGCTCTCTTATGCAGGCAGGAAGCAATTGCAGACCAAAGTAAATATTTTCAGCAGAATAGGTAATACCTAATACTAGCCCAGCTTATCACAAACCATTAAAACAGGAGTGTTGCCTTTTGCTTTGAAGGCTTTAGGTTGTGTTTAAGGAGGTCTGTGGTCAGAAAATGTCTTCGAGCAACTTATGAGAAAATGCAGTCAGCCAGGAGGTGGAGCAACCATTTTCACCCTGCCATCTATAGTAGCCTTGGAAAAGGCTAAATCCAAAAGCTGAGACGCCTTTCAGGGTAAACAGATGTGTTAATAGACTTTGTGGTTAGCGTTGCATTAAAAGGCTGAGTGGGTGGACTTCTAAGCACTCTCAATCTAGGCAGATAAGGGAACCGAGGTACAGGGGTGATGAAGTGACTGGACTAGGATTCTGTAAAGTGCTTAAATAGAGAGAGACCCATGTCTCCGTATTACAAAGTCTCCAATTTAGCCAGTAGGCCAATCAAATTGTACCTTTAGGAATGGTTAAGGACAACTTTGTGATCTGGCACACCATGAAGGAATCAACTCGGAACTAAGTGTGGAGGTATACATTTTTCATCTCCCAAGTTCTTTTTAGTATCCAGTGTGCAATACTTTTTTTTTTGGTATATAAAATAGAAAAAAATACAGTTGACCGTCAACAATAGAGAATAATACCAGAGCGATAAAGAGAAAGCCTAATGTCGAATACAGTAGACAATTTATGACTGCCATTAGTAACCTTGAAGAGCTGCAAAAAGTATAAATTAGAATAAGGTTAATATGAACAGAAATTGAAATCAGATATCTATAGGGGAATCCCTTAATAATAATCCCATAAAATAAATCAATATAGTGCGAAAACACATTTGAGGCAATGATTTTACATTTTGTTTAAAGCTATGTATTTGCAGAGTGGTGAAGACTTTACCGGGAATTAGGACAATTGTAGACTTTGCAATAGCTTCCTCAAATTAAACAAAAAAGATGATTATTTCCTCAAATCTGGGACTAAGGGCTACGAGTTTCCATCAAGCCGTCCTCAAGCCGGGAATGTTGAAACTTGTGACAATAATAGTTTATTCCACAGATTGAACTGATCTTTTGAAGTAATTCCCAAAAAAGGCTTGGCACTGCGGGCGGGTGGGGTGGGGGGGGGGGGGGGTGTTGGCTCTGCGAACATATGACTCGGGTTAGCATTAGTGGCAGTGCATCTGAGATAAGCAGACCACTCTTCAAACCCCTCCTTCTTTGAATGTAATATATCTTTGATAGTGTAAATGATGATTGTGAAGGTCTGATGTACTACACCATGTTCTGGGAATCTCCCCCTACAGTTATATTTTCTATTTGTTCAGCGGGTGTCGGCTATGAACACCCGACAGAGCAATGACCAATTTAGCATTCACTGTAAGCCAGCCCTTGTCCAATTCCGAAAGGTTTGGAAAGCTTTTCATCCCATGGTTAATCATGTTGTCATTGGCTTTGAATCCACAGCTTGACACCTCGCTTAGGAACACTTGAAACAATCTATAGATGAATATGATCTGGGTCTTACTAAGCTTGTAAAATAACCTCTCCGATACCACAGCATAATGGTGCTCTCTTCACTTTAACTCTCTGATTGGATGGTGGACAACCATTAGGCAGATTGCAACCCAAGACATTTTAAGGTAATATTGTTGTAAGTGCCTCGTGGATATAATATCCATTTGGTGATGCACGTGATTGATCATTCACTGGCCTCTACATGGCTGAAGTGTCGTAGGCAATAGAAGGGTTTGCTAAATCCTGGAGCTAATTAACTGCAAAATGGGATTACCTTTGTGTGCGTTGAAACTATGTTCAGATTGCACTGTTTTTTCTGAGAATGGTTTCATGTATAGCTGTTTGTGGATTGAAACATTACCCACTCTCCTCCTTCCTCTGATGAAAATAGAGTGAAGATTTGGGATTAAACTCTTTGACCAGACCTATATGGACAAAACACAGGATTGATTTGCAGTGGTGGGTGACTAATGTATGTGTACCTGATTTATTGTCAACCTATATAAACTGGCTTCTCTTGAGAGGTATTTATGGGAAATCGGATGAAAAAGAGTGCAAAGGGTGTGGATACATGGCATGGATTGAATTCAATGACTGATTAGATTAGAAAAATAATTTTATGCCGCCTTCGAGGTGGAGTCTCTGTGGAGTCGAGTGTGGTGATGCATCAACACCTTCTCCTCAAGATTAAAAGTACAGTAAAATGAATCCTGAAACTTTGTGTGTTTTTTTGCTAGTTGTGATAGAGCTAGGGAGGAGAGAAATGCTCCTCTTGTATTGCCATATATGTAAGGACAATCTAACAATTTCATAAGCCAAGTTTAATGGCTCTGTGTCTTTTGGGGGGGGGGGACCTTGGTACTGAAGGGAGAAAGACGGGTCTTACCCTCAGCAGATTCGACATGCAAAATGGAACACACCAAGAACACCAAGGAAATATTTTAGCTTCTGAGCCCGGCTAGTGCACTAGCTAGCTAGATGCTGGACCTGTGCTCAGCAAAGGCAAGTTGTGATGAACCACAAATAGAGCTCATTTTTCCAAGCTAAATGTCACTGAAGGTCGTTCTGTATCTCTGCGACCAACCACGGTTAATTATTTAATTGAGAGAAAGGGGAAAATTGGGGTTGGGTTTCTACAATGCTGAGAAAAGAAAGCATATCATGGCACAGGGAGCAAGAGAGGGTGTGGACTTAAACCAGAGCGACCCTGTACTTGGAGATGATACTTGGAACAACTGTAGCATGGTTTGTGGCTAGAGGTGAATATCTGGCACCCTATGCCTGCCTATTTTACTTCTAGTGCTGCTAAGGAGTTCTTCAGTCATAGGCCGCAACAGCAGCCATGCAGGCCAACAGAGCTTAAGCAGGACAATCAGCTAGGTCCTAGCCTCGAGGACGGGCGATGGTCCGCCTGCAGCTCCATATGTAAGAAACACTAAGCTCCACTCGTGTTAATATTGGTGGAGAACTATGTTTTGCTTGAGGAATAGTCCATCTTGTATGCTCAGTCCTTGGCCGTTCAGAATAAGATTCAGTGTGTTTTTCACGAATATAACAAGTCATGGGGGAAGTGGAACGAGTATAGAGGAATGATATGCATGCCAGTTGACTGGAGTGGACATGGACGGATGTCTGAAGAGATCTGATGAGTGAGACGGGAATGCCAGAATGAGGGGAAAAAGAATGCTTTATACCGTTCTATCAATAGATTTTATCAACCATTGCCGGACGCTACTTCGATGCATAATTTTGTGAACATGATTGTCATTGTAATGCAATGTTTAGTTTTGCAATAAAAAGATTTATTAAAAACATTGAATATAACCAGTATGGTTAAGGCAGAAATTCCTTCCTTACTGAGAGTACTGAATACAGGAGCCTGGCCTTGCCCTCTGGATGGACTTTGTGGAGCTGGTGCCTGTGACTCCAGCAAGGTATATTCTCCTGAGCTCTTCTCTGGTGAGACCCTTTGTGTAGCTGCTCCTTTCACCACGCAGATTCTGAAGACAGAAGGTTTAGGATGGAATAAAATACTTGGGGTACATATTGTCACTGTTGTTCCCCTGTAGGTAGCAGACAATCTCCCACTTGCATTCACCATTCATACAAAAGAAGTTTGCGGTCATCACTCGTCTATCTGATGCTTGCATTCATTATTGCAAATGCGATCTATGTAATATTCAGACTTGCTCATTAATAAAAAATAAAAAAATCAACACACAGGTTCCATGTACCAGATTTCAATGGAATTAAGTTACACAAGGAGACTAGTAGAAGCCACCTATGATTGCAGCAGTTGCACCTCAAAACTGCACAAATGCTGCTACCAGCCGGAACTTCCTTTAGGGACTCAACGGTGCCCCCACCCATACACACACACACACACACACACACACACACACCACCGTAGGTCTTAACAGTGGAGAAAGCAAGTGAGGGTCTCTATTGTCCAACTGCTCACCAAGTGATTCCAGAGCGAGCACTAAATATGGTGTTCGGAGGTCCCTTCGAGTTATGAACCCCTCTTCTCAGCCAAAAAGGAAAACATTTAGGGGAACTTCAGAGACAAAGGGGCAGGGGTTAGACATTGGTACGTTCAGCGGAGGACTTTGCTATTATAGCGCTGCTCTTGAGGGAGTATGCGGAATGGGAAGTAGGATATAGCTGTCACTAGTGCAAACACTGCTGTTAACTCATCCTATAACTCACCAGATGTTAAAAGTCCAGGCTGCTAAGAGTCCTGTCGGTGGGGTTGCTTCCTGCCTGGTTTGTGTCCCTCTGCTCCTGCATGTGCCCATCTGGATGGGGTTTAGCACAGACTGTGATAAGTGCCATGCTGTTTCAGTGATGCATCTCATAGCATGCCCCGTTCTCCTAATGTCTACCCTTCCATCAGCTGGATGTGCCGTGAATGGTAAACATTAAACCATAGTCCGAGTGCAAGGGGTGGATGATGATGCGATCAAAGTTGTTGACCGTAGAGCTTCCATGGAGTGACCTTGAGGACCACCACTATGAGAGGTTGTGGGATATGTAAAGGACATTGTCCTTCTTTGGATAGGACTGCGCCCATGTTGCAAGAGTCTCCTTGCAATTGCGCCAATACTCCTGTGTTCATGAAATGTACAACACACCTATATGCTCATACAATTTTCAGTGAATTAAATGCTCACAGGTGACATCTGTAGTAATCTACAGGTAACAAATGTCAAACCACGCAAGGACATCTCGACGTTTTATCCTTCCAGTGTCGGGCAGTGCTAGCACGTCTTCCTTGCAGCACTAACCAAAATAAAGCAGTATTTACAAAACAATTATTTGACGCACGAGCTTAGCATGTTCTGTTTGTGGGTCATGCTATAATTCTTCTCTGTAATCACGCTAAAGACATGGTCGGGGACCCTCTTTCTGACTTCGTTTTGTTGAATCTCTCCAAAAGCTGATAACACGGTCTCTGACTCGACTGCTCCACATCTTCTCCAGCTACAATAAGTGCCCTGCTTTTCTTGTCGTACGCCAAAAGAGACTGAATGCCGCCGCATTTTGGCAAAGATTAGGAAAAGAGGGAAATAGTTTCAGGCAGTACCTTGTTCAGCTTCCAGTGAAGAAAAGTAATGAGCCTTTCAGCTGGTTTTCTCAATTTTAATTAGTCTGTGGTTTTTTTGGTCTTGCAGTTTAGCTGCAGCTGCGCAGAGCATCTGTCCTGCTTATCAGACGCAGGCTGGCTGTCACTTTTGATGAATCACATAATTGGCTGTTCTCGTTTCTATCTTTCTAAAGTTTTCCTTTTTTTTTAGATTCATCTTTTGTCGTGGGTTGGTTAGTTTTTGTGTCACGTTTCCTGTTTAGCTCGAGGGAAATCATGCAGCGAAAGTTTGCTTTACTGTTTAATACTAGAGTGTGTTTCTTGTTGTATTTTGCACTCAGTGTAGGATTTCAAGATACTACATGCACATCAAGGGTTCTAGAAATATATTAGTAATTTGAAAACACATAAATGGAACCACATTTATTTAAACATCCTATTCACCCCATCCGCTCTACTCGAGTCTGGGTGCCTTGGTGGCACGACCATGTTGAAAATGCGTGCCAGATTCAACGGAGTAACAGGGCTTGGTCTATTTTGACACGTGGTTAGGCAGTGTACTCACTGACATACTCAAGATCAACCTGGTAGGTAACTCTACCTCAGAATCTTTTCAATCAGTGACTCATATTCTGCCTTGAACTAATCCAAAAGTGGCTGTCAAATACCTCTCTGAAGGTGTGCCCCCTGAATGTCAAATCAGCAATATCAATGGGATAGAATATCGGAAATAAAAGATCAACAGGTAAGTAACTCTAGATTTACGAGTTATAGAGATACCTATGTGGTACATATCTCTTCAAGGTACGTAGATGTAGTTAGGAATAGTAATTTTAGTGTCCTATATGCACTTGCCTTTTAATACTTAGTCCCTTGATATTCTGTCTTCAATGTTAGTATGCCAGAATATTGTTGGTATCGAGATTCAGTAGTACAATCCCATCTGATGCATAGCCCAGCAAGACCGAGTCCCTCCTGTTCACCAACAGCATCAGGGCACAAGTCCTAAAAAAAGAAGTGGGAGGACGCTCCAAGTTAGGTGGTGTCACAGGAAGTGAAGTCACAACAGAGTGAATTCATGAAAGGTAGTCCCCTCTTATTACAGGGAGTCCCGCTTCACTTGTGGGGCCAAGTTAACACACTGTGGAATGAAGCGTCATTCTCTGTATTTTTGGGAGCAATGCTGTGAAAAGCTCTGTGAATCGACCCGGCAAGGTTACACAGCGATGGGGGCAGGTACAATTCAGCTACAATTCAGCTCTCCCAAAATCTACAGTACATTCACCAGATTAGGCGCTGGCCATTGGCCGCAGTTCACTCTTTCCTAAGGGGCCTTCTTGTAGCCTAGTACACCCACTACCACCATGTGCCCCCTGGCAGCTGCCATGCTCCTTCCCAGTGTAATCCATGGCCCACTATACTTAGTGGTAAAAGTATACGCACCTCCGAGAGGGGAATCTTGAAAGCCTCAGCAATCTTTCCATACAGCTCCTTCACATTGGTGAAGCCCTCAATGTGGCCAGCTTTTTGGCAGGGGGGACGGCGTCCACCCGGTAAAATAAGTGGGGGACTCAGTCTACCCGCGTCGTACCCCGACTCGAGCCCTGAACCGCATCAATCACAGATTCAAGCTTGACTTTCCCGCGTGGACCTGGTTAGCTTCACCCACCTCCCCTTGCAGCCCCTACAGCTTATCAGCCAAGATGGCTGCTAAAAGGGAGCCTTAGTGAGTAGCTCCGGGGCTAGGGATCTCCAAACTGGATTAAATCCCCGAACAACCCCAAAATGCGACCCAGGACCAAGCGGAACCAATCCTAGCTGATCGGAACATACAGAAAGCGTAAAGGAACACAGGAGACGCAGGACGCTGAAAAGAATCCTGTACCTAGTCGGTGGGCAAGGCTGCCTCCTCTTTTCGGACTCCTCGGACGGCGGACCCCTCGTGATGCAGACAACTGGATGTGGAGCAATCGTGAAGGACCCACAGCTGACACTTATTTGCCATACGAGATGAGCCAGCGGACCTGGGGACTCGGAGGACTTATCGGCGGGAACTCCGGTGCCTGTGGACACAAGCGGAACGTCGTGGAAAGGCGGAGCTGAGGGACCTCGGCGACCGACAGGAGAGGTACGTCCATCCTCACCCCCGACGCGGCCCCACCAGCTCGCAAAGGAGGAAAACGAGGGACAGCAGAGACGAAGGGGGAATGGAAAGCGGGGCGCCTGACCTTAAAATGGCGGCCGTGTCAGACACACTCAGTCACTAGATGTTGCCACTCTCTAACCCAGGGGCATAGACAGCGAAAGAGGACTGGCTACCCGGAAAAGGAAGGAAGACACCCCAGATCCCCCCCCCCCCCCCCCCGAACCGACGAGTAAAAGTGAAAAGGGACAAACAAGTCCAGGATTGGAAAGTGAGACAAAATGATGAACAGTGAAATGGGACCAAACAACTATTTCTGAAGGGGAATGAGAGAAAGTCTTTTCAGGAGATCGGGGACAGTCGGCTGACATCTTGAACTGATTAATCTCATCACAGACAACCCTCTACACAACTAGAGATAGCTAATTAATTAATTACTGTGGATGGCACTGCAACTACAAATGTCAAGTAGAACAGGGTAACATAATTATCTAGGATCAATTAGAGGATACCCACTACAGTGGAACTACACCTATCACTACGAAACAATAGGCGTGGAATCACTTCAACCTCTATATCTTCCACGATTACAAAGTATAGTAAGAGAAAACCACATTACAAAGTAAACTACACCTACCACCGTGAAACAGTAGCACTGGAGTTACTTAGATCTCGAGATCTTCCACAATATATTAACAGGGAACGACTCATTACAAAGAGACAATGGAAATGGATAGAAGATACCAAGGGTCGATTGGATCTAATGCAAAGAGCATAGAAAATCCTTCTACGCTATCTAAAAATGCCGCCAAAAAATTCAAACATAATACCCTGAGAAGAAATCCGGACACTTTGTTCGCTGACCCTTATTTCGATAGAGTTAAAGGCGTCTTGATGAATGACCTGATATTCTACACAGACAAAACAGCTAAATGGCGTAATGCCCTTACAAAAATGCTGTTCACAAAAACTATAAAAAACATACCACATGGCACAAAAATAACGACTTCACTAACTAAAAGATGTAATACAGAATTATGCATTACCATGTATAAAACAGGAATAGTGCTGATACAAGCAGCTAACAGAACTCGAGGAATTTGAGAACTTTCCAAACCTTAAAGGAATCCATAGAAGATCTAAGCTACCAACAACACTTGACCCCACCAGAGGTCAACCCTGTCAACAATGTCCCGACCACTAGAGACACCAATCAAACGGACGGCCAGAATAATCAAACCGCGTACTCCGGAGAGATAACTGAACTTGCAATGGCAATACCGGAGAATGTGATAGAAAGGATAGCAAAGTCTACTAACCTTGGAAACAAAGAGAAGACCCTGGCCCCAAGGGAGGAGCCGATGCCACTATCTCAAAATCCCACTTCGCTTGAAGAGGGTACCTCAGCTCCTAGCGAATCCCCCTATGAAGATAACCACGTAATGAACAAGGAAGAGGGTATCCACCTTCCTCAACCACACGTGAATGCGAGACTTGAATCCCATGGATCCCTACCCACAATTACACCCCCAACATCACACAACATAGGGAACAATGGGGGCACCTCTAATAGAGTCAGGAATGACAATAAAAGGAAGGATAAAAAAGAAAGATCTGTGGCAATGAGAACAGATCAATCACGGAGAAAAGCAAAATGTAGAACCCAGACAGTTAGGTCTATCCCACATAAGAAATCATCCCGAACGGAGAAAGAAGTCAAGGAGCTCCAGAAACTGGTAAGCGACCTGGCACAAGTCTCGATGAAAGTCTCAGACAATTGGAAAAATTTGGGAGATGACGATAAGTACGCACACTAAAGTCTCACACATCCAAAATCTTGTACTCGGGCCCAACAGACCAATCCCTTGGCAAATGAAGAAACATTGGCCTTACTCCAATGGTATGAACAACCGGCCCGGGGAAGAGAGGAGAATATCAAAATAGTACCTATTGACTCTAATAGAACATCCAGAAAGAATGACAGGAAAGCAATCCACCACAACTTACGACATATCCAGGTAACCGCAACCAAATCCGATAATGGAAATCTCTCTAACTCACTGAAACCCCTAAATTGCCTACTACTTAAC
Organism: Lissotriton vulgaris; assembly: GCF_964263255.1. Classification (NCBI taxonomy): domain Eukaryota; kingdom Metazoa; phylum Chordata; class Amphibia; order Caudata; family Salamandridae; genus Lissotriton; species Lissotriton vulgaris. The sequence goes on from NW_028241743.1 coordinate 152,276, forward strand.
TGTCGTTCGGCAACGAAACATGCATCAGACATAGCTGCTCTCCTCATTAACAAGGAAATCGACCTGGCCATCCTCACGGAAACATGGCTCAGTGAATCATCATCTAACATCGATCTCTTAGTACCACCACAATATAATATTGTTAGGTTAGACAGACCAAGGAAAGTGGGAGGAGGTATAGCTTGCATTCACCGGTCAGAGATCGAAGTCAGTCAATTCCAATCTGACCCCCTAGAATCTTGTGAATACCTTGGTCTTAATATAAGATCATCAAATAATCAAAGATGCAATATGCATGCGTTCTACCACCCACCGGGAGAGAACGCAAAGTTCACAGAGCAACTAATAGAGATCATAACGGCCAACACTAACTCGGATGCCAACAATATATTCCTAGGCGACTTCAACCTCCACTGGGACGACGACAATGACAAACTGGTTAACTCGCTTAAAGACTTCCTGATTGAGCTAAACCTTACACAAGCTTGCACCCAACCTACTCACTCACAAGGAGCGACATTAGACTGGATTATTTCAAGAAATAAAGAGGCATCAATCCTCGCTATAGACCCGTGTGACTGGTTGGACCATCACGCTATAACATTCATGATACCTACAATGAAAAAGGGCAGGACCATACAACCCCGCAAGTTCAAAAAACTGATCCGAGATACAAAAGAGGCCAATATTGAACGATTGGTTGAAAGATGCGAGAAAGACCTGAAACCACCTAACAGTCAGAATGTTAATGAGTTGACGGATCACTACATAACCTCAATATAAAACCTAGTCAATGACACCATGCCACAAAAAATGAAAAGTCTCAGAGAAGCCAAAAAATCCTTGGTTTAGTGAATCACTGAACGAAGACAGGCGCAAACTGAGAATGGCCGAAAGGAAATGGAGGCAACATCCCTCCTCTCCCGAGCTGAAAGCCCTCAGAAATACCAGAAATCAATACAACAAAAAGATAATCAATTCCAAAAAAGAATTTATAAGAGCTGAACTGGACAATGCCATAAACAGACCACGAAAACTGTTTGAGATTCTAAAACAACAGTCAAATAAACTAACCAAAACGGTTCAAGAGAACTCAAGAACTCCCATAGGTTGCGAAGAATTCTCCACATTTTTCACGGAGAAAACCAAACTGCTGGAAACTGAGCTCACAAGTGCTGCGGTCAACCTCCTGACCCTTCCTTCTCCTGATAATGAGGCCATTGTGACAACAGAGGGTCCCCAAACAAAAAATAAGGCAAATTGGGACACTTTTGAATTATACGACCAGGAAAAGATCGCCAAAACGCTAGCGGAGCTCAGACCAAACAACCATTACCAAGACCCTCTACCGGCAAAGTGCGTAAGAGAAATCAGCCACACTCTAGTTCCGATCTGGACTGAGATAATAAATGCTTCAATGGCACAAGGGATCCTCCCTGACTGCCTAAAAACAGGTCAGGTCGTGCCCATCATCAAAAAACCGACAGCGGATGCAACAGACCCGAACAACTACAGACCAGTGACCAACATCCCTTTACTGGCCAAACTTATTGAGAAGTGCGTGCAGGACCAACTGAGTCAACACATTGCGAAGTTCTCATTATTAGATGATTGCCAATCTGGATTCAGAACGGGGCATAGTACGGAAACTGCGATCCTGCATATTGTTGATGACGCCTTACAAGCCTTAGATCGAAATCAAGCATGCCTACTGATTCTCCTAGACCTGTCATCCGCATTTGATGACCAGGCTACAAGACAGGATGGGTTTGTCCGGAAACGTGCTGAAATGGTTCAATTCTTTCCTGCAGAATAGGACTCAACGATTCCTGGTCAACCAAGCAATCTCCTCCCCGCGCCCTAACGCAATCGGGGTCCCACAAGGTTCAACGTTATCCCCTGACCTATTCAACTTGTACGTGGAACCTCTCACGGAGATTCTGCGAAAATCACAGATATCGTATCACATGTATGCAGATGACCCGCAAATATACATAAAGATCGCCTCCCTTGATGACATTGACCTAATGAACGAGACACTAAAGAGAGCTCTGCAATGGTTAACCTCTAATCATCTAAAACTAAATGCCCATAAAACAGAATTCCTACTAATTTCACCAACAAGGAGCCTACCCGAGGTAAAGGAATGGACTAAACTGGTGACCGCGCTGAATTGCACCCGGCCCTAGTTAATTCAGCTAAATCACTAGGAATTACGTTAGATGAGAACCTCGACATGAAAGACCACATTAACTCAATGGCCAAGAGCGCCCGCTTCCACTTGAGCTACCTAAGAAAACTGAAACCGTTTATCTCAGAGGCGGATCTAAAATTGGCTATCCAATCCCTAGTTATCTCGAGGATCGAATACGGCTGCACCACATTAGCTGGCCTACCAAAAACATCCACAGCACCACTAAAAGCCTGTCTCAACGCAGCTGCAAGACTTATCAAGGGATCGAAGAAATTCGGTCACATATCTCCCCACCTGAAAGCACTAAACTGGCTACCTTACGAGGCCAGAATTCAAATGAAGATGGCTTGTATAACTCACAAAGCGGTTTACTTCAACACGCCGAGATACCTAGCCAAGAAAATTATGCTATCCGGAGGTAACAGACCAACTAGAAGCGTTAAGGAGTTACTACTGAGGCCAGCCTTTTTCCGTAAGAAAAAGACCTATGACCGAGCGTTCTCTGGAGCTGCCCCTAGAGTCTGGAACTCACTACCACCAAACATCAGGAAGATTCAAAATACTGTAACATTCAAACGGGAACTGAAGAGCCACTTGATGAATAAATACCTTACATAGAGAAGCCTATTGATCACTGATATGAACATCTACGCCAAAAAGGAGGATGGCCTTGTCAAGAATTTTCTGAAGATCAATATCTGACAAATGACTGATTTCACGTTCAAGACTTCGGCTATTCCCTTTACTACTACTTCACATCTATGTGATCTGATAACTGTATCCCATAGCCAAAACTATATAACCTCTACCTCACTTTGGCTTATCTCTGTGATCCTGGATACAAGCTAAGCCTTATTCAACTCTTAATGCTAATTGCACACGTGATTGCACTGGTAATGCTATATAACCCTACCTCACTGAGCCTGGCTATATGCCTAAGACTTAAGTTAATACTTATTCACCTCGTAATGCTAACTGCACAGGCTTAAGAATATATATATCTAATCACCCTTATAGCCTATCGCCTTCTACCTCCTATATGTTTGTTGTTATATTTGCTATTATAATGTCTATTTGTAATCTACCTTCTATGTTAAGCGCTCTGATACCCACGGGTCTTGTCCGCGCTATACAAAACACTATAAATAAATAAAATAAATGCTGAGTCCCTTGGATTCACCTTTAACTACATTGACCTCTGATTCAAAGAACCCATCTCCAGGAAAACTAATACAACATCCTTAAGATGGTGAACCCATTTCTTGCAGAAAATAGTTTCTAAAGAAACCCTAACATTCTACACCTGGATGAAGGTCGCTCTCCTCAGTGGTCTCACAGCCTCTAGCATCACTGAAAAGTATCCTACACTCAGTGGCACCGCTCACAAAGGGTCTGAAGAAATGTGTCCATATCGCCTTAAACCTGAAAGGGCATTGGTTCCGCTTCAATGAACATATTGTCTTCAAGACTAACTGTACCACCTCAAAGCAATCAGAAAAATGTCCCGATATGCCAGGCCAAGCAATAGCTACTTCTGGTAGACTGCGCTACAACAGGATGAAGGACTTGACCAAACTGGACACCAAAAGATGCAAGAAGGAAAAACCCTGAAGACCGACCTTCTCCATCCATTCACCCAATATCTGGAATAACACCCCCATCTACAACTTAGTAACCTCCAATTTGGACTATGCAAACTAAGCGGGTCTGCAACATTCATCCAGTTTTACAGCAAAATTCCAGTGGTTTCAGAGTGCTGCTACTCAGCTGTGGGTGCGTTTCCCACAATTGTAACACATTTATCCACTGCTACATGGTCTGTCTAAAGCTAAGTGCAGTCTTTTAAAAACATCACCTAACCTGGTTCATGAACATATGGGAGCTCTACTGGTGTAATTGCTCCTCTGAGGTTACTCTTTTTTTGACCATATGGTTCTATAGTTGTGTAAAACCATCCATAAATTTTGTTTCAGCTGATGGTTGTGGTTTTGTCTGAATTCTCAATATGTTGTCGGTCTTAAATATTGTGGAGAGGAGAACTGAAACAAAACTTCATAAAACATCTCCATATCTGGTTAATATGGCATCCACAATTTGAGTCGTTTCTTAAAGTCCCCTTACAGAATCTGCCAAGGCTCACTTGAGCATTATTATAACATACAATGAATGTAAAGATGAGCAAAATTGTCAACATAACCTCCACCCTATGCACAAGGTTACATGATACTCTAACTTTAAACCTGTGTCTTTACCTATCTGTGAGAAAAGAGAGAACTCCTTGAGGTTTTCCTATGATGAAAAATAGTAATTTAACCACAGGACACACATATCCCTATTAATGTCCCATGTCTTAAGCATATGTATCGCCTTCCAGTAGCTTTAAAGAAAGACATCAGACGGGAGCATTTCATCAGCTAGCGAGGTAAAGTCGAAAGAGAAATACAAAACCCATTGTTATCAGACAAAATCATCATTGCAACACTGATGTCTTATCCAGACTTGCACCTGTGTGCTTAATGATAGTATGAATTCTAGTCTAGAAGTTTCCATACTCTTTAGTGTTGATTTCGTCAAGCTTCTCCAGGTTATGAAGGAAATTCTTTTCTCCTCCTCCAAATGAAAAGTTGTCCGTGTTGAATCTTATTGCAAAATAAATGTGTATACTGTGTATCATTTGGGAATGTCCGAACTATGGACAAATGTCATGGCTAAATATACATTTTAATTAAAAATGTAGTGTTCTCCTATCATTTTTAGGTCTCGCTAGACAGCTTATGCATGGTCTTGAAGAGACTGTTGAAGTCAATATGTGGGCTTCAGCCCACCCACAGACTACCCATTTGTTGGCTCCATCGTAGCTCTCATATACTTTCTCCCCATTTATCCATGGCATGCATACATAATGCGGCATCTTGTATTTAGCCCTCCTCAGGAGCATAAACCAAGTACTGGTATCCATCCTTTGTTTTTGAGCACTTCACACAGATGCCTATGTTTTCACTCGCTCAGTGGTCCATTTGCTGTTTTCCCTGTCAGTATTCTATCGACCGCTCTGTTTCTGTAAAAAGGCCTGTAAATCTTGTTATCTTGTCACATTTGCTGTGCATTCAAAGACTAAAGTCGAATGACAGACGATGTTTTCTGAAGGGATCTGTAAACTTTTCTTTCTCCAACTTCAGTGAGAGGCTATTCTTTGCTAATGTACTGATGTTGCTTGCCCCTCCCTCAACCTATTCTCGCTTTTCTACTTGATTAATTCACCCACCCCCTCCCTAATCGCTGCTTACCCCCTCCTTGCTTGTCCCTTCTATCCATCATTGCTTGCCCAGTCCCACTTGCTTGTTATTGCAACCATGCGAGTGACGTTGCTACCTCCTTTCAAGCGGTAGGCTGGGGTTTCAATATGGTGAGTCTCGCCACACAATACTGTCCCATCGCTGCCATCCTCTGTTAATCTGCACCATCCTATTCTGAAGTATTCCTTCCGTCAAAACCAGAAGTTGTATTTTACTTATTCCCCTTTTTATTACCCTAATAGGAGTTTATTCTGATACTTTAAAAAAAATGCCTTTGAGCGGGGAGTGCCATCTGGCCGATATTGCTACTGCTGTTCGTTAAGATTCCGTCGGCTGCAAACATTGATAATTGTGACTTTTTCTGCGTGTTTGTGTTCTAGCGCCATGAGAGGCTTTACAGAGTGTCCCTGCCCCTTGCGTTATATCTCAAAGCCACACATTTAGATTCTAAGCCTAAGCACCACTTGCTGTTCTGATGCCCCACAGTGCTACTGAGCGACCAGTATAGTTACATTTGAGCCAGGTAAATGCCTTACATTGGTGAGGTGGAGCTCTCGTAGAGTGGCAATCGTGCTCTTTGGAGGGCTTGATTTACTTCATCGTGAACAGGTTTTATGGATTAAGCAGGTCAGATCACTTAACTTAGCACGAGCCGATACGGGCCCGACGCACAGGGCAGGGCATGCCATAGATAGATGGCTGCTTGTCTAATACAATGATACACTGGGAGAACCCTCGTCAGGTGACCTGGTCGGATCACTTTTTACTTCTGTTTTCCTGGCATTTTGAGTGTATGAATGAAATCAGACTATCCATGCCAACAGAAGAGTGGGATTAAATATTGGAACACAGTTACTATTCCAGACCTTAGGAGAATTGGGACTGAATCCAAACCAGTAATCAAGCACTCGTTCAGAGAGTGGGATATGTCTATTCGGTCCTGGCTCACAAAGGTGGATGATTCCTTTGCCCCAGTGATGGCCGCTAGAAAAGTAGCTGCGGCCCGTTCAACAAGTTGGTTCTCTAAGAAGCTAGTTCTGGAAAGAGCAACATGCAAACAATTTGAAAGGGAGAGGAGACACCACTATCATGAAAATGGCAAAGCCAAACAGTGCCCCTGCCCCCTCCCCCTCCAAAGACAGTTGCCAGAAATCTGGGCGTTATGTTTGACTCTAAACTATCCTTTAGTGCCCAGGTACCAGCAGTATTTAATTCATGCTTTTGGATCTGTTGTATGCTTAGGAAATGTCTCAACTTCCTGCCTCATGGTGCACACATCACTGTGGTCAGGGCACTGACTCCATCTAGGTTGGACTATGTCAAATTTCTCTACTTGGGTCTCCCTGAATATCTGGGTCCGCATTTACAAGCAGTCCAGAACATGGCTGTCCAGCTACTATATAAACTACCCAAGCACGCGTCTGTATCTCTGCTCCGTGAAAAGCTTCATTAGTTACCGGTCCGTAAGAGCATTATGTATAAGGTTCTGACACTGACACATCAAGGCCTCCTTAATAACGGACCTGCTCATCTGAATGAGAGGATCAAAAAATATAGACCAGGAAGGTCACTGTAACACTGTTTTACTCCTAGTCCAGTTAAAAAATAAAACAAGGAAGAGTCAGGGCAGCTAGCATGTGGAATTAGATGCCTAGTCATCTAAGATCTATCATGGAGGAAACTAGATTCAAGAGAGCTGAAAGCCTATTTATTTGAACTATAGGGATTGTAGGACTCCTGACAAACCATGCCACTATTTTCGTCTCCGATTGCCAAAGCACTGGTACACTTATGGAGTAGCCAAGCGCTATATAAGATTCACTCAATCATTCATTTATTCGTTCAGGGTCCTTTTTTAGGCCTCGACTATGCAGTGCATGTGCTGTGTTTGCGAAGGGGTATTGTTTACAATAAAGGGCTTGGAGCCCATCGTGTGTTTCCAATTCTTTGGCTCCGTTGTTGCCCTTCTTTGCTGCCTCATGATTAACCAGCGCACACCATGCGTCACTTCCTGTTTTGACTCTGGCGCATGAATGAAGGACATCCGATGAGGAATTTCTCTACTGTTGGCTATAAAAGCGATGTATTAACAAAGAATGGGCCGTCTTCTTTGCAGTCCTATATTATGCAAAATTGTTGATGTTGAATCTTTTATCTCGAGTACTTCCGGCGGAACGTCAAAGGTATTCCCGCCCTTCAACCACCCTCCTGTCCCTTTTTCTTCTCTCCAAGCACTTTTATCCCATGTTTCTTCTCCCCCTCCCATGTTTCTTCTCCCCCTCCCAACCCCTTCTATGTTCATTCTCCTGACAGAAAGGGGGTGGGTGCGCTATGAAGCGGCCAGCTCTGGCTGATTCATATTGCTTTTCTTTATTCATCCCGTTATTCACCCCACCCCATCTCCAACCCCCATCTGATTGCCAAAGCCAGTAGATAGCCCAAAGGCGAGACCTATTGGCTTTATCAGTGCTTTTTTATTTAGTCCTCATAATATTGGTCTGTTTGACCAGTGATTCTTGAGAAGGGTGACTAGGCAACCAGTTGTTACAGATTTTATACAGTATTGTATTATAATTAGGGCTCCCGGTTTTCTGTTTCTACTGATTTTTACAGATCAATACAGACGGGAAACTATTTTTTTCCGGTCTGTATTTGTTTAAATACAGAAAAATACTGAAAATAGGCCTTCTTTAGATATTTTATTATTTGTTCAATCATGAGTGCTAGGTCAGTAAGTGTACAGATGGAGGTAGGGGAGATTAGAAAAAGACAATAGCTTGCCTAATTAAGTGCTGATCTACAGTTATCTATTCTATTCTTCAATTCAAGTGTTTTCTAATAACACTATTGCGCTGTATACTGCTAAAACCTTTTGGACATTTAAATGTGAGCATACATTTATCAGTCAAATAAATGTGGAAACAGGCCCATTACAGCTTCATGTATACAGACCACACAAAATAAAAATGGATAAATGCAGACGGAATTGTGGAAAAAATAAATACCATAAAACCAGGAGCAAATACCTTGACTCCGTGTGCCCTAATTCTTAAATTCCACCCACTTGCACTAGACCATTCTAAAACGTAATCTGGATTCTGCTCACATAGAACTTCTGTAAGAAGTTTGAACAGCTCAACATGAAGAACTGGTTACCCACATGGGGCCGAGCCGGCGTGACTGCTAGCATTTGGATATGGCTGGGAGGCGACATTCTAGCTTTATACAAAACACCTTACTAAATAATTAAATAATGGTGATACGAGGTGGGTAGAAAAATAATTTAACGCATTGCTGCAATATTTCATGTATATCATTAATTTATCGTTTTTATATTTTCTTTTTAAAGGAGTAAAGCGTTGTGCTGGTTTCATATAGGAGTGGTAAACACTCACCATAAAAACGAAATCTCATTTTACTTCAAGACCGATTCTAAAATAAATGTTGGTCATGCCACAATGTTATAGTTGGCTGTGCAAAGGCATTCTGTATCCCTATCCAGGGGCATTCATACGTTCTTCCAGGTTTAAGTCTAATTCCAATAATTCTGTGCTGGAAAAAACACAAATCTTTTACTTCCTCGCAGAAGAGGAATGCGCTACCGTACCATTTACAGGCAGTTTAAACGTACTAATAAGGGGTTTAGAAAATCCTTTCATATAGTCTCTAAAAGGAGACTATTGTAGTAATCTGTCAGAAAATACCCAGCATAGCATATCTTTCCTTTCAAAATAATAAGTACTTTTCAGAGTGTGAACAATAGAATGTTCTTGCAAAGTATAAAGAAGTTTCCAAATCCATTTTGCTAAATACTTCATTTTGGAAATTCTTAGCTGTTCATTTTATTTTCTGTCTCATGCAAAGTGACTCCAATAGAAGGGCGTTTTTTTCCTTGTTCAAGAACATGATTTGCTTTGTGTGAAAGACACTTAACAGTGGTTCTTAAAAGCTATTTGGTAAAAACAAGTTGTCTTGTTTCTTTACAGTTCTACGTCATCAGATTGTGCTCTAGTTCTTTGTGAGGTTTGCAAAAATGTGTTTTAGTAGCCATGAGGATTGAACTGATTACAGGCATTCCTATTTATTGGTGCAGGAATAAATCAGAACTACTATATTCAGGCAAGGCTTTCTCAACAGAAGGGCAGTTTATTGTGCAGCCGGTCATAACCTCAGTTACCTGCTGCTCTCAGCAATGTACTCCATTCCCCAGAGCACCTTACTGTAGGATTCTGCCTCAGAAATTTTATGAGGAGATCCCTAAACTGAAGAATGGAACTTACGGAAGGATCTACCACAGTACCTAATTTGAGGCGGTGGTTTCTGGTGCTCGGCACAGCACATAATTGCGTACACCGGCACTTAGGACAGTCTGCCACATGGTGGCGCTGTCTGTGTAATTTAGAGATAAACAAAACAGCTGTTTACTATTTCAATATACATTTAAAACAATTCATTCTACCTTCCAAACCATTCTTATAGCTTTAGTGGCCTGGAATAGTTTGAATTATCAGTGTTATGGCTAAACGTTACGCAGTTATAGTCGTTAACTTTGCTGGCAGCGGCAATGGGTGTTTAAAACTACAGTGACCACCTGACAAGGGCCCTGGCAGATATTTTATTACAAGTTAAGCACTGATCTACAAGCACATCTGTAAATTCTGGACAGGACAATGGCCATGCTGATATGGTGTTGTCGTAGCAAATGTTTGATAACATGAAAGCTATTAACCTTAAAAGTGAGAACTACAGACACCTCCAATCTCATTGGTCTACTCTGCTTCAACGAAAGAACTTTGCCTCACTAGTCACAAAAAGTGTCTCTACATCTTCTGTTCTTCGGTCACACAGCAATCACCGAAGCAGTTTCCCAGTTGAGCAGCTGTGTTACCCTGCTAAATCTTGACTAAAGTATGCAGCAATAGGAAGAACTAAGGGCCTGATTCACAAAGTTTAACATATATTTTGTGCAAGTTTACTATTTTATTTTTCCCTATTCACAAACGACGAGTTAATAGTAGGTTTACGACTGAGGAAAACTCAGCACAGAAAAAGATTGGGGTGCTTATCTTTTTATATGCAGAGTTCTCTACCCCAACTTCAGAATCTCCACAGTCGTAATAGCAACACAACAAAAAAAATAGTAAACTTAGACATTTGTGTAAGTTTATCTTTAAGATTCAGGCCCTAAGTGTCTTCTCTTTTCCGGCTTCTTTTTTTATTAATTTTTTTTTTTACATTTTTTTATTAACCACGTCGCTGCTTCATAGTTTCCCCTGCTGAGCTGGACAGCAACGAAAACTGGTGTGGTCATGACGAGCTCAGCTCGTCATGAGCACCTGAGAGGTATATGCCATGACGAGCTGAGCTCGTCATGAGCATGGAAGGGGTTAAGGCATTTTCCCCTTTTTTGTGCAGGGCACAAGAATTCATTAATAGAATACAGAATTAATACAGAAAACAAAATATAAACAACATAGAAAAGAAGACCTAAACCGAGGCAATTCATAAGAGAAAAAGAACCACTTTTCTAAAGGTCTTATGTGTTCCATTTTGCATTCAAATGAAACACTACCTAGGATCGCCTTCCTTCCATCTTTTTATGGGTTCCCATATTTGTAGACCTAGTTTCCTTCCCCTTTTGCCCCTCCTTGCGTAGATTGCTTTCTCGAGGTTATAGGCATATAGTAGTTTGGCTAACCATTGTTGAAAGGTCGGTGGAAGACTATCAAGTCATGCCGATGCGATGCATAGCCGCAGCACTGCCATAGCTACAAAGATGAAATGGCCGTATTGTGCCTGTCTGTCAACATCATTTACTCCAAGCATGATTATTGATGTGGTAGAGAGCTTTCTATCCTCAATGACCTTTTGAGAAATAAGTCAATATCATCTTGTGTTTGTAAATGAGTGCATGTAGCGAAGATGTGTACTATATCAACCTCCAGGCTGTTACATATGGGGCAATTAATACCAGTTGTCCCTCCCCATAGCGCTATCCTTGCAGGCGTGTAGTATAATGAATATGTTTTATAATGCTGTGCTTGGAGGGCATCTGAGCATAGAATTTTCTGCCCTAGATCTAGTGACAGACGGAAGCCTTCCTTCCCTATACCTAACTTATGTGCCCATTTATCTGCATATTTCTCCATGTCATCTTGCTTATATTCAATCAATTCGGCATAGAATGTTTTTATTGTACAGTCTACTCCACCATGAATAATTTCCAAAATGTAGTTCTTTCCAAATCCCGCCGGCCCTCACTTTTTTTGCCACCATGAAACTTTTAATTTGTAAGAATTTAAAAAAGTGCCTTGAGTCTAATCCATATACTGTCCGAATGTCCGAGAATTGCATCATTCCCTGTGCCCCCATCATGTCTCCCAGCTTCATTATTCCCTGTCTCCCCCATTCTGAAAAGACTGCATCTGAAAATATATCCAGAGGAAGTGTAGATTTATTGATCAATCTGGTATAGGCATTGTACCTACCCAGGCCAAACTTTTTCGTAAAGGCCTTCCAAATATTATGCGCTGCAATCACCGTTTTGAATTTAGTCCTTTTGAAATAGCTAGGATCGGTATATTTCAAAAAGGCGTTCTCCGCCTCAGCACCCAAGACCAGAGCATAGATGGCTATTCCTAACTCATGCTGTCCTTCCACCTCCTCTCCCCCCAGTAAGCCTGTCATATATTGTAGGGCAGCTGCCCAATAGTACAGTTTTAAGTCGGGTAAGGCCCACCCATCTCTCTCCCTAGGAAGTGCCATAAACCTCAGTGCTCTTCTAGTCTTCCCATGTGCCCAAACAAATCTATTTATCATGTTTTCTAAGGTATTAAACCACTTTGCTTCGAACATCAACGGGATTGCCCTAAATAAGTAAATAAACTTTGGGAGGAGAATCATCTTGACAATATTGGTACGCCCTACTATGGAGAGGTGAAGGTTGTGGAGTCTGTCCAGATCTTTCTTGGCCTTGGTAATTATTGGTGTTATATTTACTTTCACTAAACTATCTAACTCGCGATGATCTTTATCTCTAGATATACTCCTGATTGAGCCACACGAGGTTCCGAGCATTCCACGTTCCCATTCTTAACGATTTGTGTCTTGGAGGTATTCAAGGCATATCCTGAGACCTGGCCAAAACGCAGGGCTTCTATCTCCACCTGTCTTATACCCTCTGTGTGATCTGGGGTGACGATTGCCATGTCATCAGCATATGCCAAAATTTTGCCATGCCCCCTATGGGTATCTAATGGGGGAATACTATCATTCAGCTCCAATCTTCGTATCAGTGGATCCATATACATGGCAAATGGAAGTGGAGAGCACGGACATCCCTGCCTTGTTCCACCCTAGATCTGAAGTGGCAATATGTATCCTGCATTTACTCGTATACGAGCTGTCGGGGCTGAATACAATACTTGTATTGCTTTGACGAAGCCCTCCCCAAAGCCGGCTCTTCTTAAAATATACCACAGAAAGTCCCAGGAGACCCTATCAAAATCCTTCTTAGCATCTAGCAGCATCACTGCCATCTGATCTCCTGAGACTTCTGAAGCATCAAATAGGGTGATGACCTTACCTGTGTGGTGCCTCTCCCTGGGATAAAGCCATGCTGATTAATACTCACAAGTGTGTCTTTTATCTTAGCAAACCTAAGTGCCAGTGCCTTGGAAAAAATCTTCGTATCCACATTCATAAGCGTGATTGGCCTGTATGAACCTGGTTCTGTGGATTACTTACCTTTCTTTAAAATGATCACAATATCTGCCCCTGCCCAGGAACCTGGTATAGATACCCCTGACTGCGCCTGCTGCATTGTAGCAATCAAATACTGGCTAATTATATCCCAGAAGGTTTTAAAAAATTCAATTGGAATCTGATCTGGCCCTGCAGCCTTACCAGAGGGAAGGGCCAGATCAGACTTTTTTCCGGCTTCTATTGCAGAATGAATGTAATTTAGGTCTTAGTGCAAGACAACCGTTTTCCTTTTAACATTTTGGGTGTGGTAACATAAACATTTTGCACTAGGGAAGATGGAACGGGGAGAAAATAAAGCAATCTATAATCAATTTCCACTCAGGGTGGCATAGTAGGTTATTCTTTAATCTCTGGTTACTTTTACCTAATAATTCACTGAAACATGGGACACACATGTGTGTGCCACTCCACATCCTTCAGGGTGTGGGCTCCCAGAACCATTCAAACAAGGACACACCAGCTGCTCTACGCAAGAGCCATGGATGCCTCCTTGTGCACTGCATAGAAATACAACGCCTATTGCGGGCGATGTGGATCTTTCTACTGTGAGCTCTGTGATATTCCTGGGAGTAAAAACCTACGTATATGGCATGACTATGCAAATTTGCTTCTGCCTAGTGCAGCCCTTCGCAGATGCCCACCATTTGGCCTTAAACAAATCCTTATTGTCAATAAGATTACATTTTCATTTTATAGTTAATGCCTGGGTGCCTACCCTCATCCTGCATCCTATTAGTGTTATTATGATGTGTTCCAACCTCTTGCTTGATTTAAAAACTGAATAATCACTTTGGAGGAAGTTGCCTCCTGTGAGAAGTGTGCTAATGTTTTTACTTTTCTCTAATAACTCGTTATTATGGTTATCAGAACGTGAGCATCCTTTCATCCACCTTTTGTGTAGGCTTTTGCCTATTACCGGCATTCGGTCCATGGTATGTTCCTCAGGATACAGGGAGAAAGATTTGCCATTGAGATTCCATCCCAGCCTAGCACAAAAAGTAATTGATTTTATGAGACCCAATCTCCAACCTCTCTTATGATGATCTTCATCTGATGCGTCTCGTTTCCAATGACGTTCAGTGTTGTTAAAGACTGAGTGACACACTGCTATCGGGCCACGGTACATCTTCAGCCATTCCAAAATCCTTGTGCTCCAGGCACAGACTAGCATGGTCGTCTCTGCTGCATGCAGTAAGATGTATGTTCTCTAGGCTTTTATAGCTTTCCTTCATTAACCCGCCAGCAATGTAAGCTGAGGTGGGTTTCCAAAAAGATCATGTAGTAATGGAGGCCTGTGGCCCTCATCATAACTGGGTTTTTACTCCCCAAGCTCAGATGTTTCTCTTTTCTGCAAAATGTATACCACCATAGTGTCCACACCTATAACATCCTCACATTCGTTCTGTCCTAAAAGGTGAACTTTCCCCATATTCTTGTATATTTTCTCAAAATGTTTTGTTCTACTTAGTGGGCAAGGTACACACTACAGCATTCATCAGCTTTCAGGATGTGTAAAGATTTCTGCAGTCTGTGGTGCAGTATTAAATTGCATTAATATAAGATACCTACATTTGGTCTAAATTTTGATGACCAGTGTTTTCATGTATGAACCGATAGCAGATATCTGTGAACTTGCGATAAAATCTTCCTGCATTGGTTGGTTTATCAGCAAAACCTGACTTTAGATGCTTCTCTGGTGGCAAAAGGAGGACCTTTGATGCAAGCATTCTCAGTGTCCCCATTCCTATTTAAAGTTCTTCACTGGTTATCTCTGTGCATAAATTATCCCTCTAGAAATCCTTTTTCACAGTGTTTCCCCCAAGACATCCATAAAAGATTCTTTGATTACTGCAAAGGATTACACCAACCTGTGGCTCAAAAGCAGATATTTATGGCTGAAAACCTGAAGTTCCAGAAATGTTCTACAAACATCCCAGGACAGGTCTGTAGCTGTCCCCTTCTATAATATAGATCATTCTGTGGGATGAAAGTATGTGCTGGTGGACAGGATAATCGGGTATCCCTTTTTTTCACACAAGTGAAAACACAACCACAGTTACCACACTGTCACTGCTATTGTCTTCCACAGGTATGCTGTATTGGCACTCTAGACTACTAAATGTTATATACGTGTTTTAACACCTTGAATGCTAAGATAATTCCCGCTGTGTGCTGAGAAATGCAGGATCCCATTATTCATGACGAGCTCAGCTCGTCATCAGCACACGACCAGTGTACTGCATGATGAGCTGAGCTCGTCATGAGCATGGAAGGGGTTAATGATAAGCATGTGGTCAATAATGAACATGTTTGTTCAGGACTACTTGAGTAGCTCTATGTTCACTATTAAACCTTCTGCATCACAGTCCTTCTTAAATTCATTCAAAGCATATAGTCCTTTTGGCTAGATTTGTTTCCTGATTGAAATAAAGGACCAGTATTCGCCCTTTAGCCAGAAGGCTCTATTGTGTCCCAGGAACATATAGCAACCATCTACCCTTAACACAATTTAAAAAAATGGAGTGTAACTCCTGCAGAAATAACATTGAAGAACCTCAAGTTTTCTAATTCTTATTTCATCACCTTAATCAAACATTTTGTTGCGTTAAAGATTTCATTATCATAGGTGTTCAAAATACATACCCTGCTGGAAATTACATATTTTCAGATTGTATTTGGTAGACCTAGACATTAAAGTTCAACTATGTGAATTTTTCCTACTCTATTGCTTTGATAAGACCTTAATCTTCGGTGTGCTCTTGCTATGCTAGTAATGTTACCAAAGAATCCAAATACTTTTAGGAAGAAGAGCCAGTGTATTTTGTGTTAGGTTTCAAAATCACAAAGTATTTTACAAAGGATTGAGTTGATACTTTTGTCATTTCTCCTTAATTTCATAAGCTATTTTAGATGGTTTTCACTTCAATCCAGATATGGCCTTTCCAGTTTTCTTTCCCACAGGGCATCTTCAGCTCGGAGGTTTCTAAGATTCATTTAAATCCCAATTCAAAATACATTGAAGCTGTCAAAATGCAGATGTTTTATCTCTGCTGTATCAAAACAAAGGTATTAAACATGAAACATGTTGTCTATCTAGGCAAACTCAGGATGCAGTACACATTTATCTCACCTTGTCTCAATTTGTTTACCATTCTACCTTAAATCCTTCTATTGAGGAACCTCAAATGCAATGTGATCTTATTGGTTCACTAACCTAGTGGTGCATGAAATCCAATATCCAGAAAAGGCAGGAACTTGAAACCAGCAGATCATTCCTAGCCCATGTTCTTCATTCACTCCATTAGTGAACACACCAATAATGACTATATAGCTCGATGATACAACTCTTGCCATTAAAGGTCTTTGTAAGGAAAACCCCTTTTTTTTTAAAAGAGTTAAGTTAGGGCATTCAGATATTTGTCAAATAACTGTTCACCTACATAATATTTTTAAAGTAGTGAAAATATATACATTGTACCCTAACCCTAAATGAAAGCTGGGTCATCGCTCAAGTGAAAATTGAAGCACCTCCATCACTGTATAAGTATGACTTTCTCCTGATAATGCAAAACCCCAGTAAAACGTATGTCAAACCAATAGGTAACTTGAAGAATAGTAGCTTGGAAATTGGATAAACAACTTGTCTTGAAAATGCAGATTCTATTTCATGGTCACAGACAGGGGAATGTTAGTTGGTGTTTGTATCTATGTGGTATTTCCGAATTGCTAATTCTGTACAGGATCAAATACAAGCATAAAGTCAATGAGTGATAGGAGAGGTAGGTAGTCTGTGGACTAATAATACATTGCATCGTAATGTTGTTCAAAGAGTTGCGTTTTTAGCGCTCCTAACTGGAGCAGCATTGGGGCGACCAGATCGTGTTATATGGAGGGTTGACAATTGTAACAGTTATTATGTGTGGTTGCCAGAAATTCATCTACAATGACTACAAGTGCCCCAGCGGGCTGTAGGAAGCAAAGCTACTGAGCTGTGAAAATCCTTTCATTCCTCTCCCAAGTAGGCCTCTCTAGGTTCTCTAATAGCTAAGGTACGCTTTAAATGGGCATGCTTGTCTTTCAGAAATGTCTGCCATGGCCTAGAGATCTTCAAAATAAATTCAGAAGATATGGTCCTACCAGAGCTCTTTGGTCAGTGGATTTTTGTTGTCATATAGCAAAAAAGATAAATGATAAAAACTATTGCCTCTTTTGTTTCCAAGGCGTTTTGGCCTACGACTCGTTGCGCCATGCTCTTAAACTCATTGATAATCTTTGATTGGGAAGAAAAACCAGTCTCTCTCTTTCCGGCTCCTCAGAGTTTGATGATCAGTGCTTCGAAGCCATGCAATTTGTTAAGAGCTGAAAGTGTGAGGAGCAGCACAGCACTTACCTGGGCACCAGAGGACACAAGCCGACACCGCCGAGAGTCCAGGGTATAGCGCAGAGGCGCACAGGCACGGACACCCGCCAGTAGCCGCCACCGCCGAGAGTCAGCTGGGTAGACATCCGCGCCGCCGTTCCGGGACTCCAACTCCCGGCAGCCAACGCGGCGGCGCGCACCGCTGACGCTGCTGACCCGCGCCTGCACCAGGTGGTGCTTCAAAACGGTGTTGAGGTCCGCGTCGCGGGAGCGCGCGGGGCTAAGCCCGGGCAAAGGGCGGGCCCTCTAGGCCCTCATCGGCACGAGTAGGCCAGGCTAGGCCACCCCCCTAAAAATTCATCGCTGAGCACCAGGAATCAGTTCCAGCCAGCTCAGTGACAGTGGAAGTGTTATTGGTTTTGGTTGACCGCCTCCCAAGTCCTAGTTACCAGACGGGGGTCGGTAAGTAGTCTGTATAGCTGCCACCGAATCGCCCAGGAGCTTGGAAAGAGGAGGGGGCCTTCGATGAGCAGTTTATAGCAGATACAACACCACTACGAAGCAGGAAATGAGTTCGCTGGATACCTGTATAAGGTGCTGAAGTAAGACATTTGCTTTTAAACCTTGAGAGTTACACTTTGTCATTTTATTGAGTTGTGGGTACAAGACTATCACACCCATTTGTATAATTATGCCTAAAAGAAATAATCACATGGCATCTGAAACACCAAATAACACCATGGATAACTACCTTGTTCAAGTGGTCAACAAGATAAACAGTGAGCGCAGACAGTCGTTGGGACTGAGTCAGTCACCTATTTTCCCTCCCATGAGCCCACCCACTTCCTCACAAACAAATGAGTCTCTGCTATTAGACTCTAATAATGATGCTCATGAAACAAACTCCCCAGTAAATGTCAGTATCGATACCAGTGCAGCAAATGTGGCGGATACTGAGCCACATGTGGACAATGATTTAGATGCACATGCTGTCATTTTGGTTGAAGAAAAAGAAGTGGAGGACGAACCACCTGTAAAGCGGGCCACGAGGGCAGTTAGAGCCTGTCGTAGATTACAAAA
Organism: Lissotriton vulgaris; assembly: GCF_964263255.1. NCBI lineage: Eukaryota > Metazoa > Chordata > Amphibia > Caudata > Salamandridae > Lissotriton > Lissotriton vulgaris. Next base: position 170,970 of record NW_028241743.1, read on the forward strand.
CAAACGTGGGGGGGGCACGCTCTGGAAAAAATAAGGTTACGTCACCACCAAAGACAAAAAGCACTCGCCAGAACCATGAGGAGGACAATTCGAGGGAGATATCGGATGAGGACCTAATGTCAAGAATTGCAGAGCTGTTAGAAATAAAAATTCAGACACTTATCAAGCCACTTATTAGCAAGATTGATAAACTTTCTGCGGACATTAAGAAATTGGGAGGTACACAAAATGTATTAGTAGATGTGATAGGAAATGTCTTAAGTAATGTTAACAAGGGCCACGATTGTCCAAAGGAAGATAACGAATCTGGGTCAACATCAGATGTTACCCCACCAGGGCCAACTCTTCCGGAATGCCCGCAAACTGGCCCCAATATCAATGATTTGCCACTAGAAGCCCCAATTGCTCAATTAACTGATCCACCACATGTTACAGTGCCCCCTAGTTCTGAAGAAGACTCAACACAATTTGTAGTTGAAGCATCGCCATTGGTGTTAGTTCTAGCTAATACACCAACCCTACCACCGGGTCAAACCGAGTCAACACCGTCACTAATAAGTAAGGCACTATACTGGCTGTCAAATAATATGCGGATAGCACAGGGGGGTGAACAGCGGCTGGCTGACGAAATCAAAATGGCAAGGAGGGTTAGATGGATAGGAAATAAGCAAAAAAAATGGAAGGGCGACTGTGTGGTACTAAATCTTTTAAATCCAGCTGCTCTTCCCGATATTCTATCCAATATTTTTCCACCACAAAGAAGAAGTAGTTCTATAATCCTCCTTACATTAGAATTCTTTTACAATGAGTCGCAAAAAGCCAACAATCATAAGTCCCTGAAGCCAGCTTGGTTAGCGAGAAATAATGGATGGGGTGGGAGACCTACAATGTTTGACACAAACTATGCTTTTAAAAATAGGGCTGGCCCATGGCAAGTTAATCAACATAACATTCCTTGTTTCACCACTCCAGGGCAAAATTGGAATTTAATGGGCAGACGAGGGCCGGGCACATCTGCTAACAATTGTGGGGCTTTAGGTAATGGCAACTACAACGGAGGATGGCCAGGTGTGCAGCAGAATTCATTATATCCCACTACCCCTGCACCCACAGGCAATGGCAACCATAACGGAGGATGACTAGGTGCTCACCAGAATCCAGCATATCCTATTACCCCTGCACCTAGATGGAATGTACCAGCAAATGGTTGGGGTCTTGGGGCCCCATCTTATAATTGGGGAGTTAGCACCTCAAATAGGTTCGGGCCCTAGCTGGTCTAGCTGATTGCGATTGACTTGATGGAGGGGCTTTGGCAATGTCATGTGGTATAGAATATACACATCCTAGTTTGCATCCTGAAGCTGTACCAAAGCAGATCGCACTTGTTAAAAATTTTCAACAGCCACTGCACTATGTTGACACAATGGCACAAACACCACACTTAGATGTAAATGGGTCTATTATACAACAGCAGGTAACAGGGAAACCAGGTGTTTTAGAAATAGCAAAAATAATCTGTTGGAATATTGCAGGTTTGAAAAAAAACCTCTCAGATCCGGCCTGGCATGACTATCTGGCTAGTGGGGATCTAATCATGTTCCAGGAAACCTGGGGGCTCGAGAATTATTTCAAGGTTGACTATAGATCTTTTTTTTTATCCCCGCAGTTAACAAAAATGGGGGGGAAGACCTTCTGGCGGCCTAACAATATGGGTGAAAATCACAGGCGGCCTGTCCTTTAAGCAAATTGATACAAATAATCCCGACCTTCTATTACTTGAGTTAAAAAACACTAAGGGTTGTAGCATTTACGTGATCAATATTTACAGCAGACCACACCGATCGTGTAAAGAATCACCAGTTGTAACCCATTTGAGTAATATTGTGGCGGGGTTTGATCAAAATGCAATAATGATTATAGGTGGTGACTTCAATAGAGGTTTCGAACCTATAATAGGCCTAGAAGACATTCACAAGGACGAGGACAGCGTCAACAATATCCCCTTGGTTGAGATAAAAATAGCGAAAGGGGTAAGGCAAGGGTACGTAATGGCACCTACCTTATTCTCCTTATACGTCAATGACATCCCCGACACTCTTTTGGGCTGCGAGCATGACTCTCCCAAATTGAGTGGGCAAGCCGTTCCGGCATTGTTGTTTGCAGACGACACCATTTTAATCTCTCAGACACCCAGGGGGCTTCAAAACCTTTTAAATAAATTTAGATTGTATTGCCATGACAAGGAACTAGAAATCAATTCCTCAAAAACAAAAGTTATGACAATCAACCCCCATAAAGGTTTTAGTAAAGTTTTTAAGATAAATAACGAACCCATTGAAGAAGTCCCCAATTTTAAATACCTGGGTATCATTTTAGACAGTAACGTTACATGGAAAACACAATTGGAGAACTCAAAATTAAGGCTGACTCAAAATCAGTGTCCGATTTTAAAGAGGCATAAGAATAGCCATTTTAAAGCAGTCTCACCAGTCATTGAACTATTCAAGTACAAAGTGCAATCATCTTCACTTTATGGCGCGGATCTCTGGGCTTATGCTTTAAAGGATACTTTCCGAGTGAGGGAAAATTCCTTTATTAGGCAACTCTTAGGGATACCTGGGTCAACACCACTGACACCCGTATTATGGGACCTCAACTTTCGACGTACAGATGACTGTGCTTCTCTTCGTCCGCTGCTCTATTGGGTCCGCTTATGGTCCACTGAGGAGCTGACTGATTACAGAGAAGCATTGAAAGAGATACTGGCTATAAGGAATATCACGCATTTGCCATGGTTAGAGTACGTCAAAAAATGGTTTGAAAAACTAGGGTTAAGTGATTTTTGGTTTGACCCTGATTCTCTTACAAATAGCTCAAAAAGGATCTTGAAACAAAGGTACTGGGACTATATTAGAGACTCAGTGCTATCAAACCCCAGAACAGGGACTCTAACCTCGAAATTTTTTGAATTAAAAGTGACCATGCAATTAGAGCCCCTTATGGACGAAATTTACCCTCCATTGGCCAAAAGCCTATACTTAAAGTTCCGGTATGGTATTTTGCAATTAAAAGAAAGGACAACTAGCTGGAACTGCAATAAGGGATTGGCTGGGGCCGCTGGCTCCGATATATGTGAGTTTTGTGAGATGGGGCTGAAAGAGGATGTGTCCCATGTTTTATTTATATGCCCTGCATACCTTAAAGCCAGGAAAAAATGGCTAAAGCCAATCTGTAAAAAGCTAGGCCTCCGACAAAGTAAGGTTGGACTCAGAATTTTTAAGGGAGACACTGCCCAACCGATTGTGTTCAGCCTGAGCCGTTTCCTCTTATGCGTAGCCTTGATTAGGAAGATGAAAGACCAAAAAACTTAGCTGCTAAAGTGCTGCTTGCTTTACTGTTCTGGTGTACACTTTTAACAAAAACAAGATGTTTAATTTATTGTTTTATTCTGTATATTTATTCAGTGTTCTTGTACATTAGAGGGGCCGACTAGGACCAAGTTACCCCCAAGTGGACAATCTGGGAAATGAATTGAATTCTATGTATTATATGCAAAGGAAGTGTGTCGATATTTTTATCCACCCGCTATTGTTATGTATTCAAACAAATTTTCTTTTTTTTATTGTGATATGATGTATTATGATCAATTGTATTGTATCTTACAAGGTTTTTTAAACCAAATAAAGATTGAAATGAAATGAAAGTGTGATTACATAAACATGAATAGAGCTCAAGATTTTGTGTTCAACTTCCCTGGATGAAAGCAGTTGCATCATGGAAGCCTGTGACCTGAGAGGTGTAACACTGTAGCAGAGGACTGTGGCAGAGGATATGACATGGCTACACACTGACACGAGATGGGCTACCTGTCCATTTCCCATATTCTCCGGCCTGCACGTCTGCAATAGCCGTGCAACAGTCACTGACTAGCCAGTGGGCTGCCAGGCTCCAATCTGCCATATATAGCAAATATTATGGGATGCCTCTTCTCCTCAAGGAAACCAGGACGACTGTGCCTTTAGCTGGTTGCCATGGAGTTGTACAACACCTACAGGAAGATGCATGCTTAGATAATTGGTTCGGGCAGCTTTAATTCTTAGTGGTCAGCTGAACTTCCACTCTTTCTGGATAGCGACTCGCACCTTTGGATTTTTCAGAATTCACCTTTTGGCATGGAAGAGTTCTGTTCTGTGCAGAGAAAGCCTGATATCTGATGTAGGAAACTTCGTTTTTCTGCACTGTGGACCTCAGGCTGCGGTCCACCCTGATCCAAGATTGTATTTGCAGTGAAAGAAATGGGAGTGAGTGGAGAAACCATTGGGGCTGACTGCGCATGAAGGCCCACTTTCATCTGTCTCTTCCCTTCACACTGTGCTATAGAGGGCCATGTATACCAGAGTGTACCACTGGTGTCTGAACCCTCAGACTCTGTGTGCTTTCTGAACCGCCTCTGCACAAACTCACAGAAACCAGATCAGCACATGACCGCACACACTAATGAGGCCGATGCGCCTACCCCCAGCATCCGATTGTCAAGAAAGTCGAGGCCACAAACCGGAAAAATCGCTAGGAGACCCTTTCGCCTCACCTTCTGCACCAGGCTGCCTCAGGACCAAGATCAGCTGAGTACTGACACCGTTGTCTGGTTTGAAATAGTTTCCTCGGTTTCTGAAAAAGAAAACCTTATTGGGCACGGATGTACTGCAAGTGATACCTGTACTGATTAAAAGGAACATTCTACAACACAGCCAGCCTTCAGGAGTTAGCCATGGCTGTTCTGTATCACTAGCCCCTGAAAGTCAAAGATCTGAATAAGAGGTACTTGGCAGTTCACTAACTTCAAAGTACTATGTGGCCCCAGTGGGTCACTATCTCACTGTGCGACAGGATCCAAGCAAAAACTGGCTTAAAGTAGGCCAAAATCGGTCTGGGGTTGCTTGTGTTCCCATGCAGGTGGGGCCTGACTTGGCAGCTCGGCCGAGACTGTTCCTAAAGAGGAGTCTAAAGGTTGTGCACCGTTCTTTCATAAATAAAATATGTCTAACATCCGTCTTCCCACGTAATTACTTACCTTTTTCCAGGTCTTCCATTTTTTAGAAGAAAATGGTAGGCTGTGGAGTTTGTACTAATTGAGTGGCACACAAGATAAGTCAGTAGGCTCACAAAAAGTTTCTTCAGCGAATAAACTCTCTAGACCACAGCTTTATGTGCTCAATGCACTTGTTTTAGACTTACAAGAGCCATGTAACAATATGGTTACAATCTAGGAACATCATAAACATTGTATTATCCACATACTCTTTTATTCATCTATGAATGATTTGTGAACACAGATCAATAGATGTAATAAGATATACAAAACAACTAGGACACAACTGCCGAAGAAGTTCTTAATGTGGGATGAAATGCGTTGGCTAATGAATAGACCATTAATGTTGCATGCTTATTTTGAACTCAGTAGAAGTCTAAAATTAAAAGAAGAGTTCGCACTGAAACTTTTGTCTACAAACCTTGTATATGACTGTTTCTTCCATCATGATACTGTCAGGGGTGCCTCCCAATCTCAAATAAATCTTATTTCTGCCTCTGGTGGAATGGCTTCTTCCAGGATGGCTTCAGGCCTGAGAACCCCAAAATAATGGAATTTGCCTGTGCGGCTCTGATTAAGACACTGTGCCTCCTTGCCACCCTTCCACACCAAACCCATTTGTCCCCTCAATCTTTAGACCTATGCATGGCAGCAGCACAGAGTTATCAAGCAGCTGTGAGACACGTTTGATGTTGAATGTGGGCTGGTCAATGTAAGAGAGGGAGAGGAGCCAGGAGACCTCAGATGGAGAGACGCGTGCAGACTGATTGGCGAGAAGGGACCATAGAGTCTCCAGAGGAAGAGATTGCATTCTATTTGGTGCTGACAGTTCCAATACCCTGTGGAAAAACAACCAAGAAATCTGTTTAAACGGCAGATTGGTCTTTATATAATGATTGCCTTGACAAAAGTGAATTACTCACTTGTTTTTTAATAGACTTGTAGAGATTTGAAGCCATCTGAGCCTCATTGTAAGCAGGTCCCTGCACAGCTGTCAGTGAACTATACTACAGGAGCACATTTAACTGTCTGGTACGATCAGGCAGTTCTAAATGACCCATAACCATTGTGGGAACAGGAGGAGCAGCCATGAATGTTCTTGCTAGCCTAAATTGATGAGTTTTTGTAGTTGCATCAGAGAGGCTGATGACCAAGGCACTCTAGTTGCAACCACACTCAGCCCTACAAATGGAACAGCTGCTTGGCCAACCCACGAGAGACTGAGAGAGACGTGGTTGTGTGGAGTGAAAAGATAGCTGACAAGGTGGCATTATGGAATTGATCCTTCAGCACAAGGAGGGTGCATGCTTAACGGCAGAGGTTTCGAGGAACAAAGAGCCCACTTGGAAAGAATGACCGTAATATCTGTCGCTGGAGTGGAGATTCTACACTAGCATCCGAGAGAGGGTCTCTCCACGCAGGCAACATGTAATGGTCCTAGCAGTACCTATGTCTACATTAGTGGAATCTAATGCATATGGTTCTAACGTAGCATCAGCTACTTATTGTCAATGCACCGTAACCCTAGGAAGTGAATGAAGGACAGTGCACATTTGAATCTTTGTCATTAATGAGACGCAGTGTAATAAATGGAAGTGGGCCGCCAACACTCACCTGCGTGCTGTACGCCACAATGAGCCCAGTGTAAAAACAAGTACTTATTCATATAGTACATGACTTGCAGTACTCACACAGCCTGCAGTTAACTCTGTAATATATTTACCCCAGGGATAGTGTTGTTATCCTGTCATACACTCATGCATACACAAAGAATGCGCCTTCACTCAGATTGAGTTTGCACATTAGATCAGTTTCTTTAAATATATCTTCAAATAAGTGTAAGAAGCTGGACATTTCTAGGACAGTCTTCATCATACATTTAATATAATTATGGCTACAAGTAGATGTAACAGGGAGTTTGCATTTAGCTGATCAGTGGCAGTAAATACAATTCCTACCCTGTACGTGCTTATATTAACACATCCAAGTTGAACATGTAGGATAAAGAAAGTAACCTTAGATTAACGCTCCCTTCTTATCTCTTTACATCTAATGTTAAACTCAGCTTTGTTACTATTTCACCATGGGAGTCCTGAGGGTGAAGGAACAGCCTTTCTTACAGCACCTGACAGGCGGTGCTCATTGTGAATGCCTTCTGTTCGGTAATTACTGTGGAACCGGACCTTTTTTTTGTTTACTTTTTGAACCGGTTTCTGCACATTTTATATCAAACCATTCACAGGTGCCTTAGTCACAAATGTTTTTAGCATTCAAATAGCTGACAGCGACTTCAGTGCAATGATCATAGGGGTGGTTATTCCTTTGGAAGAGAGCTGCACCTCTATTCCTCGGTTTGTGGAGACGTTTGACAACAATGTTTCAACATCACTAACAGTGGTGAATAAAGGTTATTCTGTTCCCTTTAGAAACCAACTATTTCAGATCTTCTAACTCCTTCAGAGTGAACTACTTGGAATGCCTCGTGCCTCACACGTTTGCAGCAAAGTGCTACAAGAAGCACACAGGCTGGTGAAACTGACTTAAGCTTGGACCAGTTTCTCCCTCTGTTGAGCAGTTGGGCCTCTCCCATCGCCCTGTTGCATCCGTCTTGCCTGCCTGACCCTTCTGAAACCCTGTGATCGGGATGTTTCCTTTACACATTCGTAGTTCACTGGTAATACCAAGTCATGTTATCTCCTATATTTGATGTAGTGCTAAATATGATCCGGTGGTTTCTAGTGCTCGGAACCAGCACTCAATTGTCAGCACCAGCCCTTATTGCAGTCTGCCAATTGGTGGTGCAGTTTGTCCAATTTTGAGATGAGCACAACAGTTGTTTAATAATTCAATTGCATTAAAATGACTAGTACTTGGTACCCAACTACTCTTCTAGCTTTGGGCGGGCCTAGAATAGTGTTAACTGTCAGGTACTGTAGGTGTATGATGGTTAGTAATTGCGTTGGTGCTGTCATTGGCAGCGCTGGCAGTGGCAATAGAAGGTGCAAGATGCAATGGCCTCCTGACGAGAACCCTGGGAATTATCTATTGTCTAACCACGTGTTCCACTGGATGAAGATGCATAATACGCTCTTTTTCATCCAGTGGAACACGTGGTTATACCATAAGGTGAAGGTGGTTGTGTTCTTTACTGTTTTCCATACAGAAATAGATGTGTCTCATAAGTACACAGATCTCGGTCTCAGCAGCATCCCAGTAATTGCTAATTTTAGACCTGACTCGCTACACTTTTCCTGTCATTCAGATATCGGTATCCATCCATCCATCCATCCATCCTTCCATCCATCCACCCTACCGAAATTAAAGAACTTGAAAATTCCCTTTGTGTCATCTCACCTTTGCCACCCAAATCAGCAGAGTGGGAAAGAGCGTGAACTTGATGCTCTCACTTATCTATCAAAATACTTCTGATAACCACTGACCAAATAGTGGAACTCACAAGAGCGCTCATGCTAGTATGCATCCACTCTTGCAATATCTTTGATGCTCTCCTTCCTTCTGAATTCATTTCGAGGTTCTGAAGACCTCAATGCAAGCAGGCAAAGTGTGCTTTGACCTGCATAAGTGGAGTCCTATCAAACCTGTCCTGAAAGTTCTCTGTTTGCTCAGTTGTTGCCATGATTAAGTTAAAGAATGTGTATGCCATTCATTAAACCTACTGAGGAAGGCCCTACTTGCTTGCATAAACTGCTACCTCATCATGCCCATACAAGTCTTCACTGCTCAGTGTTCACCCATTGCATCATCCACCGCCTATTCATTTTTTTTTGTTTAAATAGCTCTATTGGTATCTGATTTTAACATGACTGGCATCTCGTTTTTGTACGAAGTATCCAGATACTTATCACATATAAAGAATAGCATTACACATTGCAACAGCGTGATATTGTTATTAGCATACTATTCTCTATTACAAATACTTGCAACACTTGTGAAAATGTGCGCCATTGCTCACATGCTTTGCTACATCATGGTTTATACATTGTGGTCATATCCATTCACATTATGCTTAAGACACGTCCGACCGGACCCGGCATGACACGATCTTATATGTACGCGGCCTGAGCATACGATAACGGTCATTCAGACATGATCATTTTACTGCAAAAAAGAATTACAATCCAACGCCTATTCATAACAGTGAACCACGCAGGCGAGTCTCTGGGCATACGAATACCTACACCGCTTGCTATTCAGAAACTCTTGAAAACCTAGGTTTTCAAACTGGCCTTTAATTGATCTCCTCCCCATAGAAGACGGGGCCGGAAGTGACAAGTCTTGGACTCGGCTTTGCTCACCCTGAACTCCAAACTCCCTTCATCAAACTTTATTTCCTTCTCTCAAGCACTCTTGAGTAACAGAACATCAATATTCAATGCGTTATTCAAAAAACTCCCCAAGAGATTAAATAAATAATATCTAGGCACCATCACCAATTCTCCTCACGTAATTTTGAACTGCTTCAGTGCCCAATCATGGCTGAAAACAGGCCTGGAATGAGTCGAGGACAGCATTTTCTTTCACAGATTTCTGCAGTTAGCTTATCTCAGGCTTGTTTAGCAACATAGCAACATAAAGTGGCAGGGTAATGGCCCTAAATTAGCTGAGTCATCAATTTATACAAACTTTTTTCAGTAGAGAGCAGGAAATAGCTGAATTTAAGCACATCCAGAAGAGGGGCTGCTCCTCCGCTACAGCAGAGGAGAGGCGCCCCACTGAGCAGGTCAAAAACGAAATATTAAAATGATAACTCAATGGTATTAACATTTTATTTTTCCGTTGTTGCTCAGCTGGGTAGGGGTGGGGCTGCGCTCTTGCAGAGGAGCTGGAGGAGGAGTGGTTTGCACTCTTAAGCGCACATGATGGCTTGCTGGCCGCCTTAGCCCGGCCAAACCGCCATGTGCACTTTGCATATTCTCCACCCAGGTTGCCTGGGTGGAGAACATGCCCAGGCTCCCTTTCCCCATCTGAGTGCCGAACCCACAGCACTCAAACCAGTCTCAATACTGCATTGCAGCGTTGTGATTAGCTTAGGGTAGCCTTGAAGCATGGGTGCTTCCTGTTCCTGTCCTTGAGTCTTGGAAGCGGTCGAAGAGAACTCGGAGGTGGCGGCAGCACACAGGTAAGGGATTGTTTATTTTTTTTAATTCATTCTCTCCTCCCTCCCCCGCCCCGCCCAAACACCGTTAAATTGCAGCTGTCAATGATCGAGAAGTAAGTTATTAGTGTCCAACTGATTGCCTCTGTAAATGACTGCATCAATCTGAAAGTACAGGAGTCTTTAGATGAACATTTTTGTCTACTTGAGGATAGAAGGTTCTCAAATTTTCAGGAAAAAGGTGAATAGATGATCAGCAAAAAGGAATAGAATCCCCTTCAGGAAGACCGTTTATCTTGAGGCATAGCTTCTGCTGTTTTAGTCTATTAAAATCTAAGACTTTCTGAAAGAAAAAATATGCAGTGTCAGCCAGAAACTGGGCAGAAAGTTAATTGACACTTCTACAGGTAAAGCTAGCAGTTGCAAAGTTATAAACCGGTCACAAGGGATATTTCCAACATTAGCATCGTCTGACAAACAAATCTTTTTTGCCAACATTAGTAAGGTGATTGTCATTCCTTAAATGGTGCAGATATAGTTCCTTTCCAAGCATCTGTGAGACCCATCTAAAACACTCACATTTAGATTTAACTCCAATGGTGTCTTCCGACAACCCTCACTCAGTGCTGCAGTGATGGTGCTGTTCCTCAGCTTTAGACATCCCGCTGATTCAGCAGCTTTCACTGTTGGATGACCAGGGAAACATTCTTACGAATAAGGTTGAAAAGATCAAGAGGAACAGTGTTCTTCCATGGTCGAGCGGCTGCTCCCCTGACCTAGGAAACACCCAGAATATCCAGTGGAGCCAAACAGGAGCCGGATTAAAAATGGGACAAAGGTATGTCTAGGATCACTTATAGGGGAAACTTAATATAGGGTCTGGAGTAGGGCCATCACAAGGGGATGGGGCCATGGGTGTCTTTTTGCTCAAAGGCGTGTGCTTTCCAGGGTCCTACGGTCTCTCAGTAAAGTGTATTTATAGATTTATTTGTAGTTGACTAAAAGGCCCCCAATGGTGCCAGATGTAGTGTTCTCTTTTTTCAACATTTCGAAAGAGTAGTAATGGGGCCTGCAAAAAATGGAAGAAACATCAAGGTGGCCCTCATTAATCGGGTCCCAGGCGTTGCAATACTTAAAACAAGCGTGTTCAAGAGTGTGTCCTGCGATTTTAGTGACCAAGACCAGGGTAAAGGGCAGATCATTATTCATACATAATACTAGGGCATAAATGTCCCTCTGTCCAAAACGTTGTCAGTCAATACTAATACATTGATACTCCACGTTAAGCACTGAAGCAGCAAGAAGCCCAGTCAGCTATGAAATGCCAAACCGGTTTGGAAGCGAGTACAAGTAACAAACACCCAAACTAACCTATGATAATTTTAAGGGAAGTACTGACTACCTATTCTTGAACTGGACACTTGGACTAAGGGGGGTGGGCGAGGAGGTTTAATGGGCAATACTTGCAACTCCTCCCCCTGTTTTTGCCCTGCCGATCTTGCTTAAGTTAATAAACACCAGGTCGTTAATAAGTAGGAAAGTCTTGTGAGCACTAAAATTATGAGCTGCCACTGCTTCATTAACGTGGTGTCTTTTGTTAACTAAAACCGGACATTAGTCAACCCAGCAATAAAAGTAAAATGGTCACATTAAAAGCCCTTTTTTTTTTACTTAAAAACTGAGTTTACCCTTTTTAAAGGTATAGAATGGTAATAATCTACTTCAATAAGTGTCATTAGCATTTATCTTCATCAGAGATTAAATATAGAATAAAACCATCTGTGTACCCTTGATGGTTATAACCAATGGCAACACGGTTGGTGCCTGATCCTGCTTGTCTGTAGGTGAGCACAGCAGCCTTGCCTTTGGCGTGCCTGCTGCTCATGTCGGCCCGCCTCAGTTGTGGTCACCTTTGTTAAAGCAAACACAAGGTGATGAAGGGTGGAGATCTGAAACTTTTCAGACACTCACCCCAGTCACAGATCTGGGTTGAATCCATAATCGTTCTTTAGCTCACTTCACCACCTCAGACCCAGCTATATGCAAATCAGTCTTGACCCTATGCCTCATGGGAACAGTCCAGCCCCAACTGCCAAGCCAGGTCTTCCCTGAACCTCAAACAAGCATCCTACGACTGATGGGTAACACCCCTCCTCAGCCAGGCTAGCTTGAATCCAGTGGCAAAGTGAGCAAGGGACCCGCATCTGGGCATACCCTGCCAACTTGGGGCAAACACAAGGAGATGATGGATGGCGCGCTGAATCTTTTCAGACACTCTTCCCCCCAGTCCCAGATCTGGATTGAATCCATCATCGTTCTTTAGCTCACTTCACCTCAGTTCAGACCCAGCTATATGCAAATCAGCCTTGACCCTGTGCCTCATGGAAACTGTCTAGCCCAAACTGCCAAGCCAGGTCTTCTCTGAACTGGAAACAAGCATTCTAGGACCGGTTTTGGGCTTTAAGCCCTCATCAGCCAGGATAGCTTGACTCCAATGGTATGGAGAGCATCGGACCCACATCTGGGCATACCTGTCCCACTTGGGTGACAAATGCTAAAAGAACAATTGATGGACAGAATGCAGAACAATGTCATACATTCACCCTAGTACAGAGATTTGGGCCTAAATCTGAGTGGTGCTAAAAACTGCATTATGTTTTTTTAAACTAGTGGTAATAATAGCTATTCCAGACAGCTGCACTATAAATCCAAACTGAAAAATTGGGGAACAAAAAGCTTCCAAAGAACCCTTTAAAAAGTGGTTGATGAGTTGGTGTGAGGATGGAAGATTCCTCTAAATGGTAATAGATGTGCACCCCTGCCCTAAATGCCCAACTGCACTAATATCTTGATCCATAATACTGATTTATGTTGTCATACGCAAACGCGGATCATGCGTGTGCAGCATAAAATAGGCCTGTCTCACAGATTGTTGTCTTGTCAGACCGGGAGGGGCACCCAAAGCACTTCCCTCATAGTGGTGGAAGGCTACTGCCTTCACCAAGAGTTAAGCAGCACGCAACGTGGTGATGGCAGCATGCAGAGTAGTGGTCAGTAGGAGTGAACAGGTATTTTTATTGGAGTGAGGCCAACAGGCTCACTTACTTTAAATGTTCCTCTGCTGTGTGCTTAAAGTACCCTAGGCCTACATTGGTTTGATGGGAAGGGCCGCATAACACATGGTGATGTATCTGCACTGGGTGTTTGTGTCCCGTAAGCGAACAATAAAGGGAACAATGCAGTACCAAGCAGTGCATGCATGGTGAATGCATTTGCTGAGTTTGTGTGGCTATGCATCGTACAATACATGAAGAATGTAGTGCTGTGCGTGCAGATTAAATGCATGTGCTGAGTGTATGTGTACCTATGAGTGGTGCAAAACATGAAAGATACAGTCCTGGCCAACGTGTGCATGTTAAATTACACATAAGCTGGATGAATGTGTGTATGAGTGACAAGGCACACTAAAACTCTGAATGCTTTACACCTGCCAGTGCAGATGAAACTGGTTTCAGACCTCTCGACTTGGGTGAAATTGCTTCTAATTTAGCGCTGGTACAGTATGGACTAAAAGTTAGTCGTAGTGGACTCTTGAGCCTGACTACTAGTGGGGCATACCCTGGATGTTACCAATGTTGAATTCCCACAACAGCTAATGCAATGAGTGAGTGTGACACAACCTTCAAAGAAACAGTAGAGGCTCTCAGGGCAGCACTGTATAGTTGTTTGTTACTGTCGTTTTTTCCTTTGTTTATACTTCTTTTGTTCATAAATTTGAGTATTTAGCTGGACAATGGTTTATTGCTGCTGCATGTATTTTGAGTTGCGAGCCCATGTTACTATCCTGTATCTGTGCATCCCCTCCCACCCCCTTAAAGAGGGAGCCTTGGACTACTCAGGCCCACTTACTCTGAGCGTCAAGTGCACTAAGCCCATTTATTCAGAATCAAAAGGAAACCAGGCCTGGGACATCAGGAGTAAAAGGCCTCAACCCCTTCAGTTGGGCCCAGTAGCCCCAAGCGTGCCCCGTAGCCCTTTGAAAGGGGTTCTGACAGTTGTGATGCGGGTGGATAATGGTTAGAACCTCATGGTGTGGAACAATTTGATGGCCTCACAGTTATCTGGGATGTACACTGGTGTTACATTCAGAAGTGGTAAAAAAAAAGAGCTCAAGGATGTATGTGACGATCCTTCTTTTCAAGTCTCACCTTTAAGAAAGCAGTTTTTCAGTTTGGCATAAAGAATGGCTGCTAAAGTTCTATTTAGTGACTGATCCCCAACTTACCAACAACCACTCCACTTTCGCCACTGTCTGACTTTCCCCTCTGCAGCCTGTAGCCGCTGACTTCCAAGAGTAAGGGTTCGAGCATGGGTTGTAGCTTTTAATAGTGCAGTAAGTGCAGTCCCACCAAGACGAGGGACATAGGGGCCCACACAGCTCTAAATATGGCTATGTTTAACTATCCAACCACTATCCTTTGCTTCAACAGGGCCCTTGGCCCCCTGGCTACGCAACTGGTTAGAATTGATCGAAATAGTAATTGTAGGATTGTGTTAACATTAATGACTTGGCAAGTATTCCCAGCAGGAAGATTTCTCTAGAACAGTTAGATCTTAGTGTTTTCACCCTTTTCAACATGGGGAAATGTATCTTTTGTATTTGAACAAAAAGATTTGCGATAAAGAAAGTTTTGTGGGAAGAAAATCTTTTTACATAGCAGTAATCCACGAGTTCTAATTGTTGATTCAGGCTGTGCTCAATGTCTCCATGGCAACCTACATTTTTTTTATTTTCCCTTTATTTATTCGAAGAGCGGCACGTCGAAATTTTTTGAATGAGTCATGCAATCATAATTTTCCTGTGTTGAATTACTTCTCCGAATGGTTTAACCTTGGGCCAAAACTGTAATATCTTGACAGTAACCAAGAGGCAATGAATGCTTCGACTATTGTGTTCATACGGAAGGAAATGAAAATGTGCATCTGGTTTTCATGCTGTGCCTCCGTCACGCCCCCGCATGCCCATGGGAATCGGGGGCATGGAATGAGTGAGCTTGCTGGCACAAGCGACAAAAGGGTGCATTGCAGACTTCCTCTGACACAGCAGCTTTCCTCCTGTCAGTTGACTGCCAGAATATGTAATTGAGAGACAATGCACAACACGGAACTGCAATCATACATGCCAACATTGTAAAAGAGGCAAGTGGGAGATTCAAAAATATGTATATATATTATGAGAATGTGTTTCTCCCATTGACTTGTATTGAAGCAGAGGCAATTTCAGGCGAAAGACAGCCACAATAAACTATTTTTGGCTTCAATAATCTTGAATCTCCTGCCGGAATCTAATCTATCGCAGCAGTGGCTCTAACGCTGTCGCCCCACAGGAAAAATAAAATAATAACACCATGTTATTATCATTTGATTTTTCACTACTGGCTCTGTTTGGGTGTGCGGCGCGGGGAGGAGCGGTGGGGACTTTCGAAGTGCGCTTGGCAATTAGGGTGGCCGTCTTGGGCCGACTAAACAGTCATGCGCGCTTAGCATTTCTCCATCTGCCTGTATTTCTCAGCCTGAGTGGAGAACATGCACAGCCTCCCACTCCCTGTCTGAGCGCCGTACTAGGCCTCTAAGACCAATCACAACATTGATATCATGCTGGTGACAGCAGTGTCGTGATTGGCTTAGGGGATTTCTCGGAGCCTGTGTGCTTCCTGTTTCCTGCGTTCTTTCGGTTTCCTGTGTTGACCGACTAGTACAGAGGAGAGGCAGTGGGCGTCGGGTAAGCAATTTTTTTCTTCTTTTTTTAAACACACTCTGCCACACCACTACTGCCCCATAGCTACTACTCCATAGGCATGCATGAGACAGGTCACATTTTATGCGGGGCTCAGTTAATAACTTTAGTGGCACCCATAGGAAGAGCACCTGTGCCTACGTTTTAAGAAACATTCTGCAAATAAGGCACAACTGATGATTTTTGGCATCATTTAATGGTACTAGCTGGCTCGGCATTAATAACTAGGTCAGGCCTTTCCTTACAGTGCGTAACTAAATGTTGCAGCACGGGCCTGGCGTATAATACCCCTTCTGCCCCTCCATGTTGGCTGTTGCTGGGGCGTAACTGGTTGACCTTGAATGTAAATCGGGGGCAGGGTTTCTAAGAACTTAGTTAGTGACACATTTCACTCCTGGCACTCTTCAGACCAATCTAGAAAATAGGAAACATTTTCTCAGGTAGCTTTTCTTTTTGAGTACAATACTGTTTATTTCATTTGGAATTGGCTTTTACAAAAACTTAAGGAGGACTATTTAAATACTATCTTGGCTGCATGAGGGAGAGGTCTTGTCATGGCAATCGGCAGCCAGTCGATTGTGTCTGTATTTTCCAGATAAATGTACCACCGACACTGGGCTGCTTGCAAGCAACTCATAACTGCATTTTCTATTACAGTTTCAAAAGAGATTGCAAGATAATATGCTGTGCCATTGTTTAGTAACTGATCCGTGAAGCGTTCGCTCCACATTGCAGGTTTATGCAATCTAGCCTACCTGCCCTCTTTACTTCCGACCTGTTCTCCAATGACTACTTGTACCAGAGCTTTGATGGTAGCCCTCCTTATTTCGCTCATTTCAACATGGTGACACACATCCTTCCCCTGGCTAAGCTGGTGACACCCTACCTTTAGTCTACATCCGGCTTTCATAGGGTCTGATCTCGAGCCCGAATGAATGGAAACCGGTGCAGAACTGGGAGAACCGCAGGGGGAATTTTGTTGAAAAGATAGTGTGTAAAGGAGAAAAGCATCTTGGTGACAATCTCTTATTTTGGAGAGGTTTACTACAAATCAACAGAATTGTTTCTTTTCAGGATTGTGGAATATTGGAAAATTACATTTTTGTAAATATAAACTTCAGTTTCTAATCCTGGGCAGCCTTTTTGTCGTGGGATTTTCAAATATGGTTACTAGAGCCTGATGATTGGTACGCGTGCAAATTTCTTTCAAATATGAACAAAGGAAAGTGTTTACAGAGTGGTAAATGGCCAGGCTGTGCTTCTCAGCGTGTGAATAGGAAGCCTCAGACTTGGTTAGATTTCCTCTGGCATATGCTATGATTTTTACCATTGTGTGGTATCTCTCAAGTTATGCTTTGCTTACCTTTGATATCACACTTGGAGTTATTGATCTTTGGGAAGAAGCTTGCGAGAAAACAGCAATGGCCTGGAGCTGGTGAGATTAAAAAGTATAATTGTCTCACTTAACTGATATTGCAGTCTTCTTTTCAAAATACAAATATGTTCAACACATGCAACTCAGATCTAATGCTTGTCTTTTGGCTCCCAAGGTGAGATGAATCACTTTGTGTTTAGGATGCAGTGCATGAAGAGTTAAAGAGTTTGCAACATATGTGTGCTATTACACCAGTGGAGAAAACAGACTGGTTGGCTCCAGTAGTGGGAGTAAACAAGGCTAATAGAGCGATTGGGCTTTTTGTTGACTTAAAAGGGCTAAATAAGGAAACTATAGTCGACCCATTTCCGACACCAAACATCATAGAAATATTAGCTACTTGGCAGAAGCTACATTCTTTAGTACCCTGGATTTGTGCTCTGTTCACCATCGGATCCAGTTCCATCTTGATTCCCAAGAACTCGCAAGGTTTGTTACACCTATGGGCTTGTTTACATTTCTTAGGATGCCTTTTGGGCTAGCATTGGCTGTTTGTCTTTCAAAGAGTAGTTTTGGAGACGTTAAATGTGCTTTTTGGATGATATTCTCATTTTTGGATCAAATTGGGAGAAACATAACGATAGGTTTTGTGCTGTGCTAGGTAATTTCAAGAAGGCAGGTCTAACACTTAATGTAGATACATTTGTTTGGAAGGGACAAAATATCATTTTTGGGGCACTCTGTGATGAATGAGGGTGTCAAACAAAAGCACGAGTTAGTTGATAAATGTAAGATGAAGTACTTTCATAGCTATTCATGTTTCAATTTTATGGTTGTTTCTTACCGAATTGGTCAGACGAAACTAAAGCTATTTATTTTTATTTATTTATTTTATACATTTATAAGGCGCACAGCTACCCAAAAAGGGTTTCCCGGCGCCGAGACATAAGACAGGATAGGTGCAAACAAATGAAACAAGCAGGATTTATTGCTCAAACAACCAGGTCTTTATGCTTCTCCTGAAAATGAGGTAGTTTTCCTCCTTGCGGATGTGGGGAGGGAGTGAATTCAGAGGGTGGGTCCCAGGTGTGAGAAGGACCTCCCACCCATTCTAGCTAATTTAAACCTGGGCACACAAAGTAGCTGTAGATTGTGAGCGTAAATTTCGATTAGGAAAGTAAGGGCAGTCCAATGCTTGAAGATATCCTGAACATATAGCTCAGAGCCTTGAACCTGATCCGGTTCTCAACCCTGAGCCAATACAGGTCCCTCAGGTATTTGGATACGCTGGAGTATTTAGGGATATTGCATAGTAGTCTGGCGGCTGAATTTTAAACCAATTGCAGTCGCCTGATTACTGCCTGATTTGAACCTAGGTACAGGATGTTGCCGTAGTCAAGCCGATAAGTTATAAGGGCGTTGACTACGGTCTTTTGGGTGGCGGAAGGCAACATCCACAGGATTTTAGCCACTTTATGATGGTGAAACAAAGGCCAGCAACCTTGTTGGCCCGTTGTCTCATGGAGAGGGTATTGTCGACAACTACCCCCAAGTTACGTACAGGAGTGGTAGGTTGGGGAAGTTGTCCTAAGCTTGTAGGCCAATCTGTGGAGTTCCATAGGTGTTGGTTCTTTCCCAGGAGGAGGACCTCAGTTTTTTCTCCATTCAACTTCAGCTGGTTGTTAGACATCCAGCTGATGATATCGTGGAGACCTTGTCTAAGGGAGGAAAAAGCAGAGGAGCTGGATTCGGATAGTGAAAAAATAATCTGCGAATCATCCGCATAGGTCATAAGGGTGAGTCCTGATTTGTCCGCCACATCTGCCAGCGGACCGAGGTATAAGTTAAAAAGTAGAGGGCTCAAAATTGAGCCCTGAACGTATCAGAGCAGGCCAGGGAGGAAGTTATTTGAAATGTCCGATCTGTCAAAAAGACCTGATCCAGTCAAGTGCAGCCCCACAGATGCCATTTCGTTTTAATGTTGTGAGTAGCTTTCCATGTGAGATGGTGTCAAAGGCCGCACTCAAATCAAGAAAAATGAGTGCGACCGTTTGACCCTCATCCAGGAGTTTACGGATATTTTCAGTTACCCCAAGCAGAGCAGTCTCTGTGGAGAAACCTGCCCTGAAGCCAGACTGTGATGGGTGAAGGAGAACATTTTCTTCAGTAAAATATGTTAGAACAGAATGAATGTCTTTCCAGAAGTTTCCAAAAGACTGGTAAAAGTGAAATGGGTCAGTAGTTGGCCAGTATCTCTGGGTCGGCTGTGGGTTTCTTCAAAAGTGGACTTACCGTAGCGTGCTTCCAGATTGAGGGA
Organism: Lissotriton vulgaris; assembly: GCF_964263255.1. Classification (NCBI taxonomy): domain Eukaryota; kingdom Metazoa; phylum Chordata; class Amphibia; order Caudata; family Salamandridae; genus Lissotriton; species Lissotriton vulgaris. Next base: position 190,664 of record NW_028241743.1, read on the forward strand.
ACTGTAGAGAGGTTAAGGGATGAATTTAAAGTGTCCATGATAATATTCAAGGAGGGAATATCTAGTTGTTTCAAGACAGACGGGGATCGGGTCACGGGGGGAGCCAGATTATAAGGTTTTGAGTGTGGACATCAAAGATTCAATAGTAAACAAGGGCCAGTGGTCAAGGAGGTTAGTTGCACAGGATGTGGGCTCAGTGTCGATATACGAAGCTGTTGTACATGTGTTGTTGTCGATGTTGCTGACTATTTTATCAATTTTTTCGGTAAAGAAGATGGCCAGATCTTGGCATTGTGCTTTGTTAAGCGGGTGAACGGTAGCAGTAGTATGTGCACCAGCTAATTCCTTCACCTTATTGAAAAGCATTTTTGCTTTGTTTGTGGCAGTATTTGACGTCAGCAACATGGAGGGCTCGGGCCTTTGTACAGGCCGTATGATATTTATTTTGTGCTTTTTGGTATATCTCTTTTTTATCAGGTGCGTAGTCTTTCCGCCACTGTCTCTCAAGTGCTTTACAATTTGATTTCACTAACTTTAAGTGATCATTGAACTAAGGGGCTGGGGGATGGTGGTAAGTGCCCTTGATATGACCAGGAGGAAGAAAGGCATCGGCGGCGTCACTGAGCCATATATGAGTCGCATTGGCAATGCTTTCCATATCCTGTCCTAAATTTGGAGGGTTAATGGCTAGCATGTGATTTAAACGGTCAATGTCAAATGATTTCCAGTTTTTCATGGTGGTGGCCAGCCGGGCGGGCTGCAGCCGGGTGGAGATTGGTAGTTTTATACTGAATTTGATTAAGTGATGATCTGGCCAGCCGACAGGGGTAGTTTTGAGCCATTTCAGGTCAGTAGAATTAGTAAAAATTGGATCAAGCAAATGGCCTGCTTTGTGCGTAGCTCCAGAGTTAAGTAACCTCACGTTAAATGCTGTAAAGTAGTCTAGCAGGTTGGTACATGTGGTATTCAAAGGATCTTCAAGATGTAGATTTAAATCTCCTATCAATGAAAAGTTTTTTGAGGCAAGAAGGAAAGGCGAGATGTGATTCGCTAAATTCCGAGCCCATGTGGTAGCATTTCCAGGGGGCCTGTATATCAACATGCCGGAAAGAGTAAAATTGGGATTTAAGATGATTTTGAAGCAAGCTGATTCACAATCCGGGATATCGGCCGGCACAAGACTGCAGGTAAGTTCCCTATTAAAGATAATGGTGATTCCGCCACCAATGTACCCTCTCTGTCTTTCCTAACTATAGCATAGTCAGGGGGGAGAGCAGCAGCTACGTCAGGGCCAGAGCTGTCGTGTAACCAAGTTTCCGTTAGAAATAATGCACTAGGTTTTTCCTCTAGCAATAGATTAAAAATGTCGAACTTGTGCTGTGGAAGGGAGCGGCAGTTAATATTTAAAAATGAACAATCAATCACCTTGGGGTTAGGTTTCTGTCTTGGAATAGTATTGTATATGGTCGGTCAGGGTAGGGTGCAAAGTTGGTGAGAGTGAAATTGCAGTTAGGGCATGAGGAATTACCAGCGTGCTCCGGTCTGAGTATAGTGCAATTTCCCTGGACGGTGGTACGTAAAGACCGTAGTAACTCAGAGGTCATACCTGGATTATTAGAAGCAGTCTGGACATAGCTTACAGCCCCTAGCCCCGTCCTGGCCCGGACGGGCACAGACGGCCTGGTCTTTGGCTTGTCTTCGGCGTGGATGCGGCGCTGATGCTGCGCGTTACCACTGCGCGTTATAGGGGACATTGGGCTTTTGTAGAGGACGGGCTCGTATTCAGCTCCGCCTCTACAGCATTCGTCCAATCGGTGCCAGCACCGGGAGAAAACCCGGAAGAAGGTCCTGCCTGTCACCCTCCACTCAAACAAGCTTAATGCTTGCGGTGGACCGGGGTTTCAGGGGCAACAAATGGCTCAACAAGTATTCTATTTCAACACAGTTACTACCCAGTGTAATTATAAATCAATCACACGGCGGGAAATAAAAGCTTTCCAATGCGCGCTGTTACCTACTTTCATTTGCAGCGCGGGTTTAAAATACAAGGTACACTGTGCAGTTATAAAATTATTATTTTCAGTGACAGATGTTTGGTTAAAATCAGATTCGGCTTCTATTCATTCAGCGTAGCAACATGCAGTCTTTAAATGTTTAAATGAGGGAATTATGCAAGAAGGGGGTGAAGTTTAAGTGGTTGCAAGAATGCTTGGTGGCGTTCTATGAAGTAAAGGCTAAATTGAGATGTGCTCTAGATCTGAGGGTATTCATTCCAGAAAAGGGGAAGCAGAGTAATCCGGAATGCTTGTAATAAAGGTCTGAGAGCCAGTCTTATATAAGATGTTAATGGTGAAGAGAGGTTTATTTCCTGTGCCTTTAGAGCTTTAAAACGGGCGAGATTAATTATGTAATCAAAAATGTGGCGCTGGTGGCGTGCTGGACTGTTAAATAGTTCAGCTGTTTCCTGTGGGCTTCTGTTTTATCTGTGTGGACAGAGCACAAGCCATAGGGGGATTTTTGTTTCGGAAAAAAGAATTAGATTTGGTTTTAGCTAAAATTCACAAGGGGGCTGTGGAACTGCATGAATATATGTTTAGTATATCCCAGGGATTGAAAATAATGTAGCTGGTTGCCTCTCTAGGTTTGTGAAGGTTGATCACGATAATGCCAGGTATGTAGAGGTTGAAGTGGGGTCTGGTGAAAATGTTTGCATTATTAAAAGTGGAATTAAATTGCAGGATAAGTGGAGTAATGAACTGAATCAGGATGATATGTTGGTAAAATGCTGTATGTTTTTCTTTGAGGGTTGGCCAGATAAGAATATGGTCAGCGACTCAATCAAACCATATTGGATAGTCAAAGATGAATTGACTATGTGTGAGGGGTTGTTATTGAGGGGGTAAAGATTGGCAAAACAAAGTAGTCTGTATGACAACATCTTTAAAATAACTTAAGTCCATTTGGGAATTGTAAAGACCAGGGCAAGGATTTGTTCTGGTTTCTGATTGACTGGTCTGGATTTGGATGTTGAGAAGAAATTGGAGAATGTCATGAGTTCAAATAAAGTGATACAATCCTCCAAAATAAGAGCCACTGCAATGGTGTGTGGATGTCTACTAGATGGACCTTGGCAAGAGGTAGCCACGAATTTGGTTGTTCCCTTAAGAGGAGAAAACTCAACTCCCTATTTATTTGTGGCAGTGTATCTTTTTTCAAGGTGGCCAGAAATTGAGTGTTTTTTAAATATTTCTTCAGGGGCTGTTAAACGATTGGTTGAGAATAGTTTTAGTCAAGATGATGTCCTGAGTAGTATTTTGACGGACAATAGACCAATTTTGCTCACTCATAAGAAGTCCTATCTTTATCACCCACAAACTAATGGAATGGTAAAGAGATGTAATAAAACCATTAAAGATGGATACAAAATAGCCATTTCTTGTGGATAAGCTTGGAAAAAAGAAGCCCAAGAGTGTTTGTTTGCATATAGGTCGGCTCCATATACAGCCACTGGCAAATCTCCTTTTGAGCTATTGAGAAGAAAAAATCCTAATTAGGTCAGTGGATGGATGAAATTGAACAAGCACTGAATTAGTGTCTCTAAATCAGGGGTCTCCATCCACAGCTTGTGAGATACCTCTGAGTAGCTCATCTGTGTGCTGCCCAGCTTATTAAATTAGAAAGCTTTTGCTAGGTTGAATTAATATTCATATAATAAAATTGGAATTATAGAACACTAATAATATTAGTAACTCTAAATGTGTTTCATTGACCATAAGTAGCTCTCAGTACAGAAAAGGTTGGAGACCCCTGCTTTAAATGATGAGTGGAGAAAATGTCAACTTGACAAGTTGGATGAAAGGCAAACAGTTTAAAAAGTCATCCTCTTTGGAGAGTTCATGCGGAAGTTGGTGAGTGGGTTAAAATATGTAGCTCAAAACCTTGACTGAAGATCTTCAAATATGCTTTCCTTGATTTCAGATTACAAAATCTGGAACCTTAGTAGAGTGACTATGTTGAAAGGGTACAGTCCTGAAATGAAGAAATGTAGTTCTACAGTCAATAAAGGAAAATGTCATTCTACCAGGGGTGTAAACCTTGGTACCAGAGTTTGAAGTCCTTCTAGTATTCTTGTCTCTAAAATAATTCTCATGAGACCCAGTGTTAGATCTTTCAGCCTTAGGGTGGTCTTACCCCAAACGTTTTGCCTTACTCCTGCATTATTGTTGATTTTGTTTTTCTTGGCCTTAAGACTCTGTGTACATTAGCACTGCTAACCAGTGCTAGAGTGTGTACTCTTTCCTTTACACAAGGCAACATTTGCTCACCCCCAATTGGCACATGTAATTTACTTGTAAGTCCCTAGTAATGTGGTACTAGATGTACCCAAGGCCTGTAAATTAACTGCCACTGGTGAGCCTGCATCCCCGATTGTGCCACCCACTTAAGTAGCCCTTTACACATGTCTCAAGCCTGCCATTGCAGCCTGTACGTGCAGTTTAAACTGTCATTTCAATCTAGCAAAATAATCCTTTGGCCAGGCCTAATCCTTCCCTCGCAATACATTTAAGTCACCCCTAGGGTAGGCCCTAAACAGCACAGGATGTAGGGTGTAGTGTATTTAAAAAGCTGGACATGTGCTTTTAACATTTTATATTTCCTGGTAGTGAAAAACTCTTAAATTCATTTTTCACTACCGCATGACCTGCCTCTCCCATAGGATAACATTGGGTTAATTTATTACTTTTAATAAGTGATATCTTTCAATAGGGATTTAACAATTCTGAGCTTATAGTATTCAGGTAATGGTTTCACGAAACCCTTACCACTTAAAGTATGATGTGCAATAAACAATTTCATTCAAAACAATATGTATTTGGTTCAAAAGTAAATTCAGAAACCAAGTGAAAAAGAAGTAAGGGTTGCTCCAAGGGAACGTGCAGAAGGGGGTGTTGAATAGAGCAGAGAAAAATCAAGGAAGGGTGATCAAGGGACATATAATTTACAATACTCTACATGGAACTGATAACAAATAAGCAGTCTTAATGGTCACTTGACCTGGACCAAATTGCCCCCTACACCTCGCCCTGTGCAACTCAAGGAGATATATCCCTTGTACTTTTGTGAATTATGTAAACCAAGTGTAATTATATTGTGTTTGGCCAGGCCATTAAGACTGCTTATTTGTTATCAGTCCCATGTAAAGTGTCAATTATGTCCCTTGATCACCCTTCCTTGATTTTTCTCTGCTCTATTTAACACCCCCTTCTGCACGTTTCCTTGGAGTAACCTTTCCTCCCCTTTCTTTTTTCACTTGGTTTCTGACTTTAGTTTTGAACCAAATAAATACATATTGTTTTGAATGAAATTGTTTATTGCACATCATACTTTCTTAAGTGGTAATGGTTTTGTGTAACCATGAGCTGAATACTACAAGCATAGAATTGTTAAATGATTAATGTTGAGATATATTTCTCTGTGAGGTACTGGTCTAGGACCATTGTTCTTTTGTACTATTTGTAACCCAGGTCCGTCGACTTTTTGTTGTGTCACCCCATTGATAATTGTGATCTTTCAACAGAAAGCAGGAAGGAATGTCAAGTATGTTGTCTAAAGAACTGTAATTTAAAGACGTCTTTAATGGTAAAGTCAGATCAAGTCACAATTTTAGACAGCTGTCGTATTCTTGTCCCAACCATTTGGTGTCTGCCACCTGTATCCTGGGTCACATGACTAGGTGTAACTGGCAGTTGGGCTTTGTGTATTGCTTCCAGAAAGTCAGACAAAGGGAAGATTGGTGTTGGCAGGATGACCATCTGACTTGATGAGGACAAGGAGCTGTCACCTACCACACATCACAAAGGCTCTGTCTGGGCACAAAATGTTTGAAGCTAGTCTTTTGTGACCCCAGACAAGTTGGGGCCAAGGAAGAGCGGTAGTAAATTCCAAACACTTCTGGATGTTGAAACCTCCAGAACCTTCTCCTGCTTCAAAGTGGGCACCAGGTATAAATATTGAACTTTCAGACCCAACTCTTCAGTACGCCTGTGGGCGACTCATAAGGATTGTTGTCCTGCTCTGCCAGAAGGACTGCTACTCAACTGAGTAATAATGACTTGACCTGTATCTTGACTCAGGACCACCAGAGTGACTAAAAGGGCTAGTTGGCTGGCATCCAGATCCGAGCCTCAGGGACACAAAAGGCTCAAACCAATTTGAACCTAGCTCCTGGACTCTACTTGCTTTTAGTCCTGCCCTCCATGTGGTGCCACCCCAGTCCAGGACCCTTTGCGCTGGGCCTCCAGGTGCTCTGCCAGCCCAGCTGTGCTCATGTGGGTAGATCCAATGCAGCACAACTTTAGAAACTGCCGCTGTGTGGCTCATCCCAGACGCAGGATATTGTATAATAGCCTGCAGTCTCCTTGAAACCACTGCTGCGCGATGCATACTCAATGCAGCATTTTCATTCCAAGCCCCTTGTCGACAGCATCCTCAATGGCAATGCAGGACTCCACATCGCAAACCCTTGGACCCACCACTGCCCGACGCATCCTCGTCGCTCCACAACCTGGATTTAAGTTACTTTGTTCATCAGGCCTAACCTGGTCCCTCTATCTGACCCTTGGTCGGCCTGAACTTGTGACTCTGTTCTGGTCCGGCATGATCAGACAACCTCAGTTGGCAAATAACAACCAAGAGGTAGAAACACTTCTAAGAGCGTATTAAACATGATAGTCCAATAAAGGTTGAGATTTGAATCTGAAATTGCAAATAAGAATCAGAAGAGTCCAAATAACAATGGATATAGACATCACAAACTACATATATGGAAGAAATTCCATTCTTTAATTCTCTGCTTCAGCTTAAAAGCATGGATAAGGACACGGCCAATTTCTTGTGAAAGTAAATACCCAGGCAGGCTAGAAAAGCAAAAGGCTGGCTGACTATAATAACAATATTCATAAAAACACAATTTTTATAATAAAAATAATCTAAGCAATGGACTGAAATGATATCAAAAGGATATACTTTAATATAAATATATAGAATAAACATATACATAAAAATAAGCAAGTTTGCACGATAGACAAATTACTCTGAAGTTCATATATGTATTTTCAGAAAAACTTCATGTAATATAAAAAGGGGAGTTCTTATTTCTTTCATAATATTCTCTGATTGTAGAGAATAGGGCTGTATGTCGTGTGTCAATGCGTTTCGACAAGCACAGTTGTCTTCGTCAGGACAGAAACGGGTGATCAGCCACTTTATCTAAATAAAAAGATACGTACAATGATGATATTCAAATTAATTTAAAATCACAGTGCATTGCTCTTTTTAAAACAGTAAAATTATTGTCAAACATGATCAAATTACTCAGCCAGGCTTATGTAATGATACATAGTACATTTGTTAGGGTAGTTGGAAAAAACATACATATTTCATCTTTTATCTCTCATAGGTGGAAAAAAACAAATTTACATCTTTAACATTTAATTCATAAACATGGTATGACTTTATAAAGATTGGTGTGTCACACAAATATTATCAGAAGGTCACCCTAAACTAAATATGGGACTTATATGGCTCCGAACCTAATTTACTGTTCCTTATGTATTCTATCTACCAAGTTATTTCTATTCGTTGTCGAGAAGAAAGCTATATAATATTCTGTCTCGTTTTTATTGTTTGGCTAAATTATATAGGTAGTGTGGAGTAGGTAGTAACTAGTGAATTTCAATCTATTTTTCTCAGGGAGTGAGTGCAAGTACACAGTATCATAAGGATTAATATTGCACCAATGACTCGCTAAAGTTTTTGGTGGTTAGGCTTGGTGTCAGATCAGAGACAGATTTAAAAAACATACTGTTTGCACCTTATCATGGTATACTTTTATTAATCAACTCCTCTTACCTAAAATAATAGAAAATCACAAGAATATAGGGTAGTCGCAGGGAGTAAGGCACCTCTCATTCATAAAAATCAGAATTGGTATGTGATAACTATAGAGGAAACAGATTAGCATATTAAGGTTACTATTGCAGTTCTCTGTGTGTACATATGAATCACTCTTTCGAAATTTATTAATTATATTAAGTCTTGACCTCACCTGATTAATCAGTATTCACTGCCACCATCTTACTACTACCTATTACTACTCTTCGTCATCTATTTCTTAAAAAGGAAGGCAGAAAAAGGAGGGAAGGTTCAGGCTTTCAAATCCATACTGGTCGTCGTGTAGCAATTTTAACCGTCAAGGTATCTATAATTAAAAAAGTGAATTTAATGGTTCTGAAAATTAGGGTGCCACGAGGGTTTATAGGCTACTGACTAAGTTGTAAAAAAGGTTTAATTTGTTCTTTATATCTCTTACGTTTGTCATTTATCCAGGAAACCAAATGCAATCCTTGTCGGCTCCTGATTGGAGGTCTAAAACGTGATGCAGCCGATGGATCCGTGTACTTCAAAATAGCGCTTTTTTTGTTGTTTGCTTTTTTACCATATGGCTCCTAAAGATGGAAACATATGCCAAATGAGGGAGGTAGAAACCAGAAAATAATGGGTTTTAAGCGGTTTTGTACACGGTTAAAAAACAAACCCCCCGAGATAAGTTTCAGTTGAACAAAACAGAGTCTTAGCCGAGAGCTGTGCGAAGCACTACCGTACGGTCTAATCTCTCGAGTACGAAATGCCGAATAGCGTGTAAATTGCTAGAGGGTTTCCGCGTGGTTTGCCTGAGCCCTTACCTTAGTAATGGATTTGGAGCGTGTCGACCTTCCGTAAAACTTCCTTCCGCCACGAATGGTTAGATTTTACTACACTAATCGGTACTCTTTTATTTCCGTAGTAGGCTCCGCCTACTGGGAACATCCTCGGTACATACCGCCCTCTCTTAAAGCTATACTCTATGTATGACTGCTGTAACTAAGTCCATTCTTTCTTAAAGTGATACCGTATGTTGTCATACATTTAACTTGATGAGCTAAAGTTGGGGGTCTGTATGCATATTGGCGCAAGGACCATCCAAGTTACAAAATCGGATTCTAGATGGCACCATATATAAGAATGTTTATTTACAACTTTTATGCCTATAATCCTATGTCTATCATTAGTGACGAGTACCGCCTACGGGTATTAGTTCCATCCATTTTAGTCTGTTTAATAATATATTGGATAAGGGCAAAAACAGAAATATGGTGGAACATGGACAGGATATTCTTTTATTTTGTTCTATAAATCGCTTATGGGTGACAGTTCAGCATACAGGTATCAGCTTATCTACCTAGTCTATTGTATTAAGGTTAAAATAGTATTAGGTAATCGCGTTCTCCCAAGGTAATTCTTGATTCAGCCCGTGACTGAAGGTCCCAAGAGTGAAGATCCAAAAGACCTCTCTTTTTGCGAATTTTTTCACCGCCTTGGTTCTTTTGTAGCTGTATCCTTTCTAGAATACGCCATTTTAGTTCTTCTGGTTTATGGTTGTATTCTAGGAAATGGTTCACTAGCGGTGCAGAGGTTTTCCTAGTTTTAATGGCTGACCTATGCTCTGTTAATCTGGTCTTTATCGCACGGGATGTCTCGCCTACGTAACCAAGGTTACATGGGCAGACAAGCAGATATATAACATTCTTTGTATTACAGGTCCAGAGTTCCTTGGCTCTAATTTTTGCTTTATTAAACTCCATTGTTTCACCTACAATGATTGTTTCACATGACTGACAAGAGCCACAGTGGGACGTTCCTTTGATAGGATTCATTCCGTTGATTGACTTTTGAATGGACTTAGTTACAGCAGTCATACATAGAGTATAGCTTTAAGAGAGGGCGGTATGTACCGAGGATGTTCCCAGTAGGCGGAGCCTACTACGGAAATAAAAGAGTACCGATTAGTGTAGTAAAATCTAACCATTCGTGGCGGAAGGAAGTTTTACGGAAGGTCGACACGCTACAAATCCATTACTAAGGTAAGGGCTCAGGCAAACCACGCGGAAACCCTCTAGCAATTTACACGCTATTCGGCATTTCGTACTCGAGAGATTAGACCGTACGGTAGTGCTTCGCACAGCTCTCGGCTAAGACTCTGTTTTGTTCAACTGAAACTTATCTCGGGGGGTTTGTTTTTTAACCGTGTACAAAACCGCTTAAAACCCATTATTTTCTGGTTTCTACCTCCCTCATTTGGCATATGTTTCCATCTTTAGGAGCCATATGGTAAAAAAGCAAACAAAAAAAAAAGCGCTATTTTGAAGTACACGGATCCATCGGCTGCATCACGTTTTAGACCTCCAATCAGGAGCCGACAAGGATTGCATTTGGTTTCCTGGATGAATGACAAACGTAAGAGATATAAAGAACAAATTAAACCTTTTTTTACAACTTAGTCAGTAGCCTATAAACCCTCGTGGCACCCTAATTTTCAGAACCATTAAATTCACTTTTTTAATTATAGATACCTTGACGGTTAAAATTGCTACACGACGACCAGTATGGATTTGAAAGCCTGAACCTTCCCTCCTTGTTCTGCCTTCCTTTTTAAGAAATAGATGACGAAGAGTAGTAATAGGTAGTAGTAAGATGGTGGCAGTGAATACTGATTAATCAGGTGAGGTCAAGACTTAATATAATTAATAAATTTCGAAAGAGTGATTCATATGTACACACAGAGAACTGCAATAGTAACCTTAATATGCTAATCTGTTTCCTCTATAGTTATCACATACCAATTCTGATTTTTATGAATGAGAGGTGCCTTACTCCCTGCGACTACCCTATATTCTTGTGATTTTCTATTATTTTAGGTAAGAGGAGTTGATTAATAAAAGTATACCATGATAAGGTGCAAACAGTATGTTTTTTAAATCTGTCTCTGATCTGACACCAAGCCTAACCACCAAAAACTTTAGCGAGTCATTGGTGCAATATTAATCCTTATGATACTGTGTACTTGCACTCACTCCCTGAGAAAAATAGATTGAAATTCACTAGTTACTACCTACTCCACACTACCTATATAATTTAGCCAAACAATAAAAACGAGACAGAATATTATATAGCTTTCTTCTCGACAACGAATAGAAATAACTTGGTAGATAGAATACATAAGGAACAGTAAATTAGGTTCGGAGCCATATAAGTCCCATATTTAGTTTAGGGTGACCTTCTGATAATATTTATGTGACACACCAATCTTTATAAAGTCATAACATGTTTATGAATTAAATGTTAAAGATGTAAATTTGGTTTTTTCCACCTATGAGAGATAAAAGATGAAATATGTATGTTTTTTCCAACTACCCTAACAAATGTACTATGTATCATTACATAAGCCTGGCTGAGTAATTTGATCATGTTTGACAATAAGTTTACTGTTTTAAAAAGAGCAATGCACTGTGATTTTAAATTAATTTGAATATCATCATTGTACGTATCTTTTTATTTAGATAAAGTGGCTGATCACCCGTTTCTGTCCTGACGAAGACAACTGTGCTTGTCGAAACGCGTTGACACACGACATACAGCCCTATTCTCTACAATCAGAGAATATTATGAAAGAAATAAGAACTCCCCTTTTTATATTACATGAAGTTTTTCTGAAAATACATATATGAACTTCAGAGTAATTTGTCTATCGTGCAAACGTGCTTATTTTTATGTATATGTTTATTCTATATATTTATATTAAAGTATATCCTTTTGATATCATTTCAGTCCATTGCTTAGATTATTTTTATTATAAAAATTGTGTTTTTATGAATATTGTTATTATAGTCAGCCAGCCTTTTGCTTTTCTAGCCTGCATGGGTATTTACCTTCACAAGAAATTGTTGTCCCTGACCCAGGAGTCTCATCCTTATCAGGGGGTCCTTGTTACGTACAAAAAAATAAGGACACGGCCAATGCATTTAGTCCTTTGATATTGGGACTTCTTCGGGGCTGGTAAAACTATATAAGACAAAACTTCTGAGAAAAACAAACTGAACACAAGCCAACTATAAGTTAACAGCAATGTATACACAATGAAAAGAAATATGTACACAATGTAAAGATAAACAACAAAAGCATCAATCTAATAACATAGAACAACAATGAACAAACATTAACACATGTTAATTGCATAATAACATATATATCTATTTCTGAGAATTTTCTAGACTGGAACATTTCAGTGCAAAAGACCAACTTTAAATATAGTAATATTATTGTTGGATCTCAAAAAAAAAATCTCCTTACATCACTTGTATCAAACATTGTGATGTCCAATAGTGGATCATATATTTTTAATGAATAATGTATAGTAATGAGTTGAATCCAATTACGCTCTATTGTATGTAGTGACTCTGTAATCAAAACAGGCTGTATAACTAGTGTTAAAGAAAAACAAGCAAGTAAACCCTTGATTAAATGCATGGCAAAGGTTTCTGCCCTCAGTCAAAGAGGCTTATGAGGTGATATTTACCACGACTGTTCTAATTGTGTTCCATCAACAAACCACAGTTTTCGCTATGTGCTTTCAAGCACTATTTTCATTTTTTTTTTATTGCAGATCTCTGGTTCTACTGATTCGATTTTTGTTGTTTTGGTGTCGATTTATTCAATTTTACTCTATTTTTCTTAATTGGTATAAGATTTATCTTGTGTTGTGTTTTCACTTTATTACTGTTTGAGTACAGGATAAATACTTTACACATCGCCCCTAAGTTAAGCCTGACGGCTTTTGCCAGGCTACCAGAGGGTTAAACACAAGTTAATTTGGGGTTTGCTTGTGACTTCACCCTTTCAGGAATTGGCTTGGTAGTTTGGTCTGCCCTGTTCCCATGATGCACTGGGCCAGGGACAGACTAACTTGCATATAGCCATGTTCTGAGCTGGGACAGTGCAGTGAGCTAAATAACGGTGATGGATCAAGCCCTGATCTTTGGACTGGGTAAGCGTGGTCTGCTTAATTCAGACACTCATCATCACCACCCCCTTTTTTGAATCTACTTAAACCAATTGTCATTTTCCCACACCTTTCTCATGTTCTTTCCCAAATCTAAGATAATAACTCTTACTGGTTAATTTTAAAAACGCTGTGAATAATTTTCACACAATGGGAGGTTTAATCAGAGCAGGTTTATTTACGGAAAATCCTGCTACATCAATACCAACCTAAAAATTCTTCTGTATGTTAAGAAAAACCTCTCTGAAATGCTTTCCTCATCTTTGTGTAATGGAATTGATAGGTCCTTTACTTTACCAGGTGGCTGGGACTCCTTTTTGTTTAATAACTGTGCTGCATCCTCACTTTTTGACCTATCTGTGCGAGCAGCGAGATGAAAGAGCACTTGTCTCGTTACTGCTGTTCGAAAGAAGAGGAATTTTGATTGGCAAATTAAGTTTTACTCTACATTCCAGTCATATCGTTTAACATATGTGTATATTTAAAATATAAAGATGCTTTTCATCATGCACAATGTCCTCTAAAAACCTTGAGACTGTTATGGTAATGTATCTGCTAGTGGAGTTCTCACTTTGCCCCTCTCTCTGGCCTGTGCACTGCATTGGTAGACCACTGTGAGAAATCTAAAAAGATCTCAAAATGCAGGTGTGTCCTGACCTGCACCACTGTGCCACTGCTGAGACACTCGCATGTCGCTGCAAATGCGCACACACGCACACTAAATCGGCATTTCAGCACCTAGACTTCAAATGTGCTGTCACATTGGAGTCTCTGGGTTGGCATGCTTTTCAAGTGCACCCTCCCTTGCTCCAAGCTGAGGAGGATGATGCAGGAAGACAGTCCGGTTTATTCAGTTTGTGCCTCACCGATGGATGCATGGTATCAGTAAACCCTAGCAGGGGAGCCCTATTGCCAGGCGTGCTCTCCACCCCTGCTCCATAATCTGGACATGCAATGTGTGGTCAGCTGGGTGTCACTTCTCCTTATTTCCAACTCTGTGGTCTTGCTACCCAACCAGCACGTTCTTTGTTTCTTTCCTGACTCTTAATTTTCTATAATGTGCCATGAGCCATCGTGCCCCAGCACTACAGTATTGCAGTTAAACTTAACTATCCTTTTATGTTCCGAATACAATTGTAAACCTGTGAGCGCTTTCCCAGGAATATTCACTTGCACCGTCTTTCCACCCTAGTAATTATTCGTTTTGACTCGGTCTGTGTACTGTCCTACCCCTTTGCACTTGTTACTTTAGCTCACTCTTCTTGATGATCCACAAAGGCATTAATAACGGGTTCAATTAAGTTGTGATTTTTCTCTCTTGATTTTGTAAAGTGTCCTGTGGTGCTTTGCTGCCTTGTTCTATACTGCCTTAACATGCTGCATGCTTCCACCTTACATCTCACTCCATTTGCTACCAACCTGTGCTTTGGATTGCAGAGTGTTGTGTGGAACTGCTGTACAGCCTGTCCTTTCATGAATTCCTGCATGCCCTCTGAGATAAATCGGTCCTCTCATTGTGAGATATTTCCCCCCTGGATTGCCTTCCCATCTTTAAAGAATGATGTGACCATGAATGTGTGGCAGCATCCTCAATACAACTCGCATAGAGACAAGTGCATGCTTTTTTTTGTCCTAGTATGTCCTCGTGAAGCGTACATCAAGACCGTTATCTTACAGGACACACCTTGCCAAGCTACTGATGACAGTGGTGTATTGACAATTGTGTTTTGTCACTTAATGATGAACATGCCACACAATCCTCCACCATGTCCTCTCCCCCATGTTCTATTACATCTATCAGTAGCATTCTCTCCCACGTTTCTTGCTGGCAATCTTACCTAAATGAACTTCATGGACCAACAACACACTTTTTCTCGAATTTTTTGTGGAATCTTGCTCCACTCTCTCGAAATATTGTGCGTTCCTCCAAAATGTCCTGCACTTCATGGCCATGCTCTCCCAATAGTGTGACCTTGCTTTTAAGCGCTCAATCTTTAAAATACATTTGTTATTTTAGGGCAATCCACATCAATTTGCTGCTTTTCATCACGTTCAAATTTCGATATGGAGTATCACACTGGCCAAACCTGATTGGACTTGAGCTTCACATTCTTTCTCCCCGAGGCAACTTTGTGGGTAATATTGAATGTCCTGTCACGTTTTTCTCCAAATGATATAGCACACTGATAAACTGTAATCCAAGATATTGCACCATTCCATGCCTGGTCTATATGGTCAATTGTCAGTCTCCAAAGACAGCTGTAGACTGTTCGAACCAATAACTCCTTTCCTCCCAGTCCATAGACACTGGTATCTGTTGTGTTTTTTCAAAGATGTGTAACGTTTAAAGTAGATGAAGAACAAAATTCCTCCTTCAGTTATACTTAAGAGCACTATTTAATACCTATCAATATACCATAATCTTAATTGTGAGATTTTTGTGCTGTTTTGAAGGAGTATAGCAAACACAACAAGATGATGAACGGAGTGCTGAAACTTTTCAAACACACACCTCCAGTCACAGATCTGATGTTAAATCCAGTATTCTTTTGCTCACCATGCCACTCCAGTTTGGCATCAGCCATTCGCAAATCAGTCTTGACCCTGTTACTCATGGGAACAGTCCAGCCCGAACTGCCAGGCCAGGTCCTCCCTGGACTGGTAATAAGCATCCTTGGACCGGTTTTGGGGATTCACACCTCATCAGCCAGGCGAGCTTGAATCCAGTGCTACAACGAGCAAGGGACCCACATCCGGGCATACACTTGGCCACTTAGGGCGAAAAAAGAAAACACAACATGATGGTGGATGGAGTGCTGAAACTTCAACATATTCACAAACATCTGAATATATAACCACTTTTGTACTTCAAATTGAGTGAAGGGACATTCTCACATCACTGAATTGGCACTAAATGTGTTTTTCTCCTGTTTGATAGTAACATCTGAACTTGAGCATTTTGTAAGACTTTAATTCATCACTGGTCACTTACTCACTTACTAAGACCAATAAGCAAAATGTCACCCTGGAAACACTTCACTCCATTAACACTTTTAAAGATTTTCTTTTCTGAGACCAGGAGGAAGTGCATCCTTTCGAATTGTAGTTACCCTCTATCGTGATAAAGGATGCAAGATTATATGGATCCTCATGTCATACTACTTGGTAGTGTGCTTATGGAAGGTCTAATGTGGAACACACTTGAACCTTCAACAAAGCTGAATCCCTCATTTATAGAATGAACCACACAGTAATGTATACAAATCTGGGTAATACGGTCTAGTAAGTAAATGCAAACACAAAAATTAACTAGAGTTCTTCCCAATCACTGTGTGAAAGTTAATCGAAAGCATTATCAGCCTCAGTAATATCTGTTATCCTCATAACCTTCAGCTTCTCTTACCTGATTTCTTGGGTATAGGTACATTCCAAATTTTAAGCAAACACAAGGAGATGAGGACTGAGCGCTGAAACTTTTCAGACACTCACCCCCAGTCACATATCTGGGTTGAATCCATCATCGTTCTTTAGCTCACTTCACTACCCCAGTTCATACATGGCTGTATGCAAATCAGTCTTGAAGCTGGGCCTCAAGGGAACAGTCCAGCCCGAACTGCCAAGCCATGTCTTCCCTGGACCAGAAACAAGCATCCTGGGACCGGTTTTGGGGGTCACACCCCTCACCAGCCAGGCTAGCTTGAATCCAGTGGCAAAGTGAGTAAGGGACCCACGTCGGACCGCCATGTAATTCTCTTCACCCTACAACGTACATACATCCCGGCAACATCCTTTAAACCCTTACACTCGGCTAGAAACATCAAACATGTCCCACTTTTGGAACTAGAGTCCAGGATCAAAGACAATTTACAGTCACGCCCCCTCCCCCAAACCGTTGACTAACTTACTGCCCACAACAACTCCCCGATAACCAATGCTCTTAACCAGGTTGCACCACTCAAGCTAAAGAGATCGAGAAAAATCCAATCCAGATCCTGGTTCAGTCTAGACCTAAACAAGGAAAGAAGAGCACTGAAACAGACCGAAAGGTTATGGAGACAGAACCCCTCAATGACCAACCTCGTACTTTTAAAAGCCAAATGACTCCTATAAGAAACACATTTTCGAGGAAAAAGCCACTTTCTTTCGTAATTAACTTGACCGATCAAAAAACCGACCCATGGAACTCTTCAGTATAATAAAACAACAAACCACGCTTACATACCACTCCCCACCACTGAACAATTTCAAACTATACCTAACTTTTTTACTGACTAAATAGCCAAAATTGATGACGCCTTGTTCTTCGAGGTCTCCTCCACAACCCAATCCACAGACTCCACCAACACCAAACCCCATGAACCAACGAATAACACGAATTGGTCTGATTTCAAACTCTTGACAGATGATGAAATGTTCAAAATTATTGCCAAACTCAAACCCACATCCCACTTCGCAGACCCCCTCACTTCAACCTTTGTTCAGCAACTCAACCACATCTCTCCCAATATGGGCCAAAATCACAAATGCCTCTCTATCTTCAGGCCTTGTTCCAGACTTCTGTCAACTCGGACAAGTCACCCCATACTAAAAATACCCAGAGCTGACTCAAATGATCTCAACAGTCTCTGACCCATCACCAATCTCCCTTTCCTTGCCAAAACACTAGAGAAATGTGACCTACTTCAACTTAATCAACACACAGAAAAATTCAACCTCCAGGACACCTTCCAATCAGGTTTCAGGAAAGGCTGCAGCACCGAAACGGTTATACTCCTTATAACAGACTACATACACAAGGCCCTGGATGAAGGTAACTTTTGCCTCTTAATACTCCTTTACCCCTCAGCTGCATTTGATACAGTACACCACCCGGCCTTATTGGAGACACTCCAGAAACGCAATGGTATCAATGACACGGTCCTGAGATGGTTCACATCATATCTTCAACATCGCTCCCAACAAATAAAATTGGACACACATTTCTCGGACCCCGCACCAGTAACTCAAGAAGTACCTCAAGGTTCCATGCTCTAGCCAGCCCTATTCAATATCTTCATGGAACCCCTCACAGCCATCCTAAACTAACCGGGTATCAAATATCACCTATATGCAGATGACACTCAACTCTATTACAGAATAAAATCCCTCAGCGATATACACCGTCTTAATACTACACTAACCAAGATTCAACCCTGGCTTTTGACAAATCACCTGAAACTAAACCCTAACAAGACTGAACTCCTACTCATCTCCCCAAAGAACAATCCACTACCCATCCCTGAATGGCTCAAAAACTTGGATCCACTAAACCACCCTATTTCACTATCCAAATCTGCTAAATCCCTAGGTATCACCCTAGATGCAAACCTCTCAATGAATGATCACATCAAAAACACTGCCAGAGGTGCATGCTACACGCTAAATCATCTAAAAACAAATCAAACTTGTCTAAAGAAAGGTGCGCAGCCAACATTGCAGTAAGCGCTGTATGGGGTTCTTGTAAACAAAAAAAGCGAACAAACAGTAAGAAAAAAAACACGCAGCCACGTACGGGCCGCAAAGAACAAACTAAAGGCACGGCCGCCACTGTATCAGCGTGGCGTGCCGTGCTATTAAAAAATAAAGCGTTGGGGAGAGCGTGCCGTCCTTCCTGAAACAGCAGGCAGGAGAAAAACATTTAACCAAATAGTGCTCTGAGGCTGTAATTAAAGCCTACCGAGTAACACATGTAAAGGGCGTGTCCTGATGGGAGGTTACAAAATGAGACTAGGCAGTACTAAGGAGGGACTACTAAGCCTATTGGACAATGAAGAGCCACAGTTTACAAAGGACAATGACATAAGCCAATGAAAAATATGTGCGGAGAGTGGGCAGAGCTTCAAGTCCATACCTGCACACAGCATGCCTTGCAGAGAAGCGCATGCACGGCCCAGGCTCGACCTACCAAACGTCGGGTCCCTGCACTTAATTGCTTGATTAGATTTCAAATTAATCAATGCTAACGTCCCATGATTCTATTAAGTAATCAAATTAAATTGACTTGTTTTGACGATCTTTTTTTTTTTCTCCTGCTCTTTGAAAATGCAGAAAACAACTTGTGTTTAAATGTCTCCGTAAGTTTCCATCACACTAGTAGGACGTGTTGTATACATTTGTTTTGAGAGTTGAGGAAATTAAGTGCAATGTGTTGCTGTTGAGCAGTTTTTCTTACGTCTGCCTGAAATTCATAACAGGGCTTCCCTCGGAGTTTACCGATCTGATCCCCTTGTATCTTTTCTCGATGCTTTCATTGACCTAAACTCTATTAAAACCTTGTGCAATTAAGGCAATATTTCCCATTACAGTTGTTAACAACCAGTTCCGACAGAGCAGAACAAGTGCCTTTGATGAAATGAGAGCTGTGTAACAGCATGTGTGTCTGAGGAGAATATAAAGCATGCTGGGACAGACTGTGCCGTCACTCAGCTAGGTTCTTGGTTGAAAAGACCGACTTGTTCCAAGTCCCTGGTACAAAGACATGCAACTGTGCGCTACTTACACGTGCTTATAAATAGAACTGCATTTAGGGTGCAAAAACCTATGCATAACTCTGCGAATCAGTAATGGTTGGATTTTGCAACATAAATGTGATTGGTCTCACACAATATCTACAAGTATGGTGGATATATTGTGTGTACATGTTTGCTCGTAAGGGCGAGGTTTGGGGAAATTTCATGGTGGACCCTGCTATCAAAGTTTGTGAACACCACCAACTCGCAAGAATACACCCAGTCATAAAAGGTTTGTAAGCACACTGTCTTTCAGGATACACCTGTAGGCTTATGTGTGTCGAGAGCAGGTGTAAATGGGGAGCGGGTTGTAGCACATATGTTGATGTTTTCTGTGAGGCATTAAGTCACAATGTTGTGTTTTCTCATGCAGACTACTGTTCCGGGAGCACAGCGCCTGCTTTACCCTGTAAGAGTAGAGTGCAGATGGACTGAGGGTGGGTTGTAGATTCTGTAATAAGGCTCTGGGCCGAGCAGAATGGGAGGTGTGGTCTAATCCTACCGATGCTGAAGAAGTGGATGTGGGCTGTAGTAGCTGTCGTGTTCTGGTTGGGCCTACTAGATGCACAGAAGGAGACCACACAGTGTAACGGTAGTGGTCCGCGCAATGCCTGCCACGCCCAGGGCCCTGGGCTTTTTATTATCTTAGGAGCGTGCCCTCCGTGCCTACGTCGGGCGGAACCATTTAACTTACGCTTGGGGGGGGAGGTAACAATTATAGTAACACTGCTTGTGGGCCAGGGTGGTTGCGCCCACCTAGCACAACACTACATTCCTCCTTTACCCTAAGAAAAAACACACAAACAACATGACACCATGTCTCAACTTTTCTGCTTACAGTCTCTGAGGTTTTCAAATGCAAAAAGAACAGTCTTACTTATGCGATGATTGCAGTGCAGCTCGGACTCTCAGCGTCCGCAACAGGACACGAAGTCCCGGTACTTCTGGGATGGCTTTGGGCAGGGGCGCAGATTGTACCTGCTCTGGCTGCGTTCGACTGGGTGGGAGTCGGTTCTTCAGAGTCTTTGGCTACAACAGTTTCAGGGTGACTTTGGGCCACCTGCGGCTCGTGTTCATTCCTGACTGGTGTGGTTGGGTCTGCTTGCGGGGCTTATTCTTCGCTGGGAGCGTCCTCTCCCTCTGTTTCTCGTGGGCCTTGGGTCGGCCTTGGGTATGGCTCAGCTGAGTCTGGGAATCCGTCGTCTTCTCCGTTCGATATCCTTTTGAAAAATGACACATTTCTGGTGACTGTCTCTCTCCCTTTCATTGCAGTGATCATGGTGCCGTTGACGTTGGTTACCGTCCACGGGTGTAACTCGAACGGGAGGCGGAACTTCCCTCCCGGGTGGCGATCTCTCACCAGCACCCGGTCGCCTACTTGAATGGGGCTGTCCGCAGCTCTTCTCCGCCTTGACGCGTCCCTGTTAGATTTTGTTCGCTGTTCCATGGACCGGTTGTTCGGAGTTGGAGCTGAGGCCCACATGGGATGGTGTGGGAGAGTGTCCACCACTGCTCTGTTGAAGCATAGGCGGCTTGGAGGGATCCCAGTGGTGCAGTGTGGTGTCAGTCTGTATTCCCTCAAGAACTGGAAGAGGGCTAGCTCCAGGTTTTGGCCATCTGCCATGGCAATTTGGATAGTCTTATTTAGAGTTCTCATCAGTCTCTCGACTTCGCCATTGGCTTGAGGCCACCTTGGGGTTATCTTCCGGTGTTTGATGCGGTGTGATTGTAGATATTCTGCCAGTTTACCGCCGTTGAAGGGGGGGTCCGTTATCAGTGCGTAGTTCTCCTATGAGGCCATGGGTCGCAATGATTTTCTCTAGCTTTGGGATCACCTCGGAGGCTGCGGTGGAGGGCAGGATTTCAATTTTGGGGTACCTTGAGAAGTCGTCTACCACAACAAACATGTATTTCCTGCCTGGGAGGCTGCCAAAATCTGCGCTGGCTCGTGCCCATGGGGCGGTCGGTCATTCTTCTGTGATTACAGGTGCTGGGGGGTTGGGCAGGCTGGTCGCTATGCACACAGGACATCGTTGGATGACTTCTTCAACTTTCTTGTCGAGCCTTGGGAACCAGAGTTTGGTTCGGATGCGATTCTTCGAATTCACGATGCCCTGGTGGGCACCATGGGCTAGGAGGACCGCTTGCTGGGTGAGGCTGTCCGGCAGTACCAGGCGGGGGCCTCTCAGGAGGCATCCTTCTGGCGAGACGGATAGCTCGCTCTGGACTTGGTAGAGTGCTTTTAGTGTGGCCTGGGCTTCTAGGGTGCGGAACGACGCCGGGCTCTGTAGTGGTTTCCAGTTTCCTGACTGGATGGCCTGGATGGCGATTTGCAGGCAGTCATCATCCCTGGTGGCTCGTGTCACGTCTTCAAGGGAGATTGGCAACGGCCTCGAGCGCTCTACAATCATTCTGACGTACTCTTCAGTGGCGTCGGCTTTCGCGGCTTCTGCTTCTGTGACCGGTCGGGCATGTCGCGACAGATAGTCGGCGGGGTTTCCGGAGCCCGGCCGATATTCCACTATGAATTGGTATTCCTGGAGCTGGAGCACCCACTTTTCGATGCGTGGAGGAGGCCGTGAGAAGGACCCTTGGAATAAGTGGTTTGTGGTCTGTGATCACTACGAATGGGTGTCCGTACAAGTAGATATGGAAGTGACGGCACCCCCATAGGATGGCGATGGCCTCCCTTTCGATTTGTGAATATCTTTGTTCTGTCGCAGTGAGAGTCCTGCTTGCGTACGCGACGGGTGCCCACTCTCCGCATGGTTGTTGTTTGGTCAGGACAGCGCCGAGGCCGGTCGGACTGGCGTCCACCACGAGTTGGGACTCGTATTGATGGTTGAAGTAGGCCAGGGTCGTGTCTGCTGAGAGTGCCGCTTTGGTCTTCTGGAAGGCCTCTTGCTGTTCCCGTCCCCACTCCCAGGTGGCTGTGGACTTTGTGAGGTCACGAAGAGGGCCAGTGAGGTCGGACAGGTCTTTAATGAAACGCCCACAGTATGTCACCATCCCAAGAAAACTGCGGACAGTGGTCACTGATGTCGGGGCGGGAGCATCATGGATGTCTTTGACTTTGTCCGGGTCCGGCCCAACGCCCCGGTCGGAGAATCTGTACCCGAAGAAGCTGATGCCTTTTCGGAGGAACTCGCACTTCTCCCTGTGAAGGGTCAGACCCCTCTCCTGTAGCCTGGCAAAAACAGCTTGGAGGCGCCGGATGTGTTCGTCCAGCGTCGCCGCGTGGACCAAGATGTCGTTGCTCACGTTCAGTACACCGTCTAAACCTTGCAGGACGTTCTGAATGATGTTCTGAAACACTTCGGCTGCACTGGATATCCCGAAGTTGAGTCTGGTGTATCTCCACAGGCCTGCATGGGTGGAGAAGGTCGTTATCGGACGGGAGTCCGGGTGCAGAGGGATTTGGTGGTATCCGGACCTCAGGTCCATCTTCGAAAACCATTTTGAGCCTGACAGCTCACCGATGTCGTCTATGGTTGGTGTCAGATGGCGTTCTCTCTTGATCGTGAGGTTAGGGATGCGCTTATCCACGCAGATCCGTACGGCGTCTGGTTGCTTCGGTTTCTTGGCCACCACGATGGGCGACACCCATGGAGTGGGCCCGCTGACTTTCTATGATTCCGGCTCTCTCGAGTACACTTAATTCCGCTTCCACTTTGGGCCGCAGGTGGAACGCTATGCGCTGGTGTCTTAGGGCTACTGGAGCAACTGAGTGATCTATGTGAAGACGAACGGCGGGTCCTCTCAAACAGCCGATCCCGTCGAACAGTGAGGTGTGTTGCAACACGAGATGGTCGAGGCTGTGGGCTTGGTCTGTGAGGGCGAAGTGGATCAGCCCTAGGTCTTGGGTGGTCCGGCAGCCGAGCAGGAACCCGGACCCTTCTTGCGACACGTAGATCTTTGTGTGTAAGTGATGGGAGTCGTGTGATACTGTTGTCCGGAATACTCCACACAGGCGGAGGGGTCGACTGGTGCCGTAGGCGTACACCTGTACTCTCGTGGGATGGAGCACCGGTGGTGTGTCTAATGTCCGGTATACGCTGGCTGCCATTAGGTTGATCGTTGCTCCGGTGTCTATGAGGGCTGCCACTGCTTGATCTTGTACATTCACTGTGCACATAGGTTCTGCGGATGGTGTTGCGGCTAACGCGTTGAGCATTTGCACTACGTGGACGGACGCTGCGTCCGATCCGTCATCGTCCATGTCGCTGTTGGCGGCGGTTCTATCTGTCTCACTCTCCGGGGCGGGCCGTTGGACTTTTTCCTCTGTGAAGATAAGCACACACTCCCGAAGTGGTTGGCTTTTCCACAGGCGCTGCAGATTTTTCCATGTGCAGGGCATGCTCTGTTGTGGGGGGTTGCTCCTCCGCACCACATGCAGGGGCGGTCGTGAGGTGACTAAGCTGGGCTTGACCGAGGTCTTCGGGGTGGTTTCGTGCGCGTGTCTGCGGTGTTCATCTTGATGGCGCACACAGGTTCAACTTTGACTGCGACCGTTGGTTTTGGCTCCATATGTGCTGCTCGAGCTTTCGATAGTTCTTTAGATCGCCCGAGCGCTAGGATGTCGCGCATGGACATGTTGTCTGTTTCTAGGACTCTTTCTCGTAGTTTCGAGGAGGCGCAGCCTTGTATAAATTGAGCGCGGATCTCGTCGTCCACATCCGGAAGGGTGCATGTGCTGGCTAGCTTTTTGAGTCTCTCATAGAAAACATCGATGGACTCTCCTGGGAGCTGGCGTGCTTGGCGGAGTAAGAACCTTTCGTAATCCGCGCTGACGAAAGGCTCGAAGTATGTGGTTATGGCGTCGCGTAGCGTGGTGTAGTTCCGGGGCGGGCCCCCTTCCACCACGTCCTTCGAGATGTCTTGTATGGCTTCCCCTCCTAGGTGCAGAAGCATGGCTTGCCGCTCGACTGCAATGTCTGCAGCAATAAAGTAGTTCTCCAGGCGTTCCACCCATTTCCTCCATCGAGCAGCCTGAGAAGGCGGCGTGCCTTTGACTGCAAAGGGTTCCAGCGGTGGTACAGCGGCCATAGCCATGAGGGGGCGGGAGAACAGGCAGCAGAAGTGGGTGTCCTGTCACCAGTGGGCTTTGAGACCAGGAATACGCCAGGGGTGCTTGCAGGCAAAATTAGGCAGCAGCCGAGGATCCAGCAACGTTGCACGCGAGATGCGTGAGAAACGGCAGGGCTTCCTCACGCGAGATGCGTGGGAAATGGTAGGGTCGCCGCGGTGCACGCGCGATGCGTGGTAAACAGCACGCCGGCGTAGTGTGGCAGGCCTGCCGGGCTGGCGTGACGCTGGAAGGCTGTGAGCAGGCGGGTGCAGGAGCACGGCAGGGCGCTGGGAGGAGGTCACGCACCTGAGGCCACGAGACCGTTTCCGCTGGTTGTGGGCAGCGGGGCCGCTTTCCGGCAAGGTCCAAGTGGGGGATCGACTCTGCCAGAGAGCCAGGAGCTAACAGTAAGTCCGGAGGCAGAGCGGTGGGGCAGCGAGGCTTGGGCCGCTGTCTGACGAGTCCGAAGTTGCTGGGTGGCCAGGTACACTCCGCCGGCGGGTGGGAGGCCAGCAGAGCGGGGCACACCGTGGGGACCACGGGAGCAGGTGCACTGGAGCAGGGGGTGGAGCGTGGCACGCGATGGGGTGGCGAGACCACCTCGTCGCTAGTGTCGTGTTCTGGTTGGGCCTACTAGATGCACAGGAGACCACACAGTGTAACGGTAGTGGTCAGCGCAATGCCTGCCACGCCCAGGGCCCTGGGCTTTTTATTATCTTAGGAGCGTACCCTCCGTGTCTACATCGGGCGGAACCATTTAACTTACGCTTGGGGGGGAGGTAACAACTATAGTAACACTGCTTGTGGGCCAGAGTGGTTGCGCCCACCTAGCACAACACATGATGGTGATGAAGGAAGTGACTCTCAAAGTGCATTCTGAGCTTTTTGGTTGAAATATTTAGGATATCCAGGTGGAAAAACTTGCTTCGGGTTGCCCAGCATCTCTTGTTAAGATTCTCTTGCTCTTCCTTCTTCCTCTTGGGGCTTCAGTGTTCTCTACCGTGAAGCATGGACGGAGTACGGCTTTATGTTTTCAGCAAGTATTCTTCCACTGGCTGCAGGCTCCTACAGGTGCTTTATTTTTTTATTTATTTTTTTCTTTGTGACATGCACTCTAGAAGAGTGCATGTGTCTGCAGTCAGTCTCCCTCCACTGCCCCTCCCTCATGTTGCCTGCCCTCCCATCCTTCCTTTGCAGTCCTTTGTGGTGCTGCGCGCTCCCTCCTCGCCACTTTCTTCGTGTTGCTTATCACCCATTGCCCTACTCCCATTGTCTGTTGATGATGCTCCTTTCTTTCTCCGCCCGCACCTCCCTCATGATTTTTCCCCAGCACTCCTCCCTCTGTCCATTGTTAATGCTTCTGCCTCCCCCTCATATCCCTAGTGCTGCTTTTCCCCCTCCAGCTGTCCATTGTTCCTGCTCCTTCCATCCTCCCCCCGCAGTTCCGTTGTGTAGCTGTCTCCCATGTTCTTTTTTTGACATATTGCACAGCAGTGCAAGATGCTGTCCAATATGACTTAAATAAAAACTCTGCTAGGATGCTGTCAATGCTGGCCGTGTCAGCGTGCCTTTTTCCCCCTTAACTTTAAGCAGGTTTCACAGCAGCCCGCGTGGTTGTGCAACATGTCTAAAAAACATTGACAAAGCCAATAGATCTCACAAATACAAAACCTATTGGCGTTGCGAATTCTTGCTGTTTAATGTTGCACATGAGAGGCGCATGTGCATCAGTTGGTAACTAAAGGAACTTTGAACTTGACGCATCGTAAGCTCTCAACAATACACAATTTTGGAAGATCAACCACAAAGGAGGATCTGACCAACAGCACCACCAAACGTGGAATGTTTAATGTACATTAAGGCTGACAAATCCATAGTGGTGCTTGGATCTATACAACTTGGGTCGGAGGTGTCCACTGCATATTGGGCACTTGTGGTTGGCGCACTGAAATGTCTCAGAAATCATAAAATATATTAAAGCCTTTACAATTGTCTTAGAAAGCAGCAGGCAGAATGGAACATGCAGAATATTGAACTTGCATCAGTCTTGGTGGGCCTGTAATTTGTTGGTTTTGCAAAGGGAAATAAGAAGACATCGGGTGAGCAAATAATCTTAGGCAAAGTCTTTACACTGAAGCAACAAGGACTGAAGGCTGGACACATTTTATGAGGTGACTTCACAATCATACCAGCACTGCTCTTCAGCACACCTTGTTGGAGTCAGTAGGCACCCTAACACACTGATCTATTGTGGCCCAATGAGGACAGAGGGTTTCTTCCTTCGTGAGAGCCGTTCGGCCTATGCCTCGCCTCTGGCACAGAATATAGACACTACATGCCACCCTTTGTCTGTCAATGGGTTGCGACTCTGTTGGGAAGGAAAAGAACAGGCAAGTGGAGCGGAGAGTGAAATAAGAGGGAAAAGATGGGAAAGCAAAGAAGCACTTGTAGTCCCATGGACGGCTGAAGAGTACATAGTCCTGGAAGTATGCCGTGGAAGGATACAATTCATGCCTCTTGCATTCAAAGCACAGGGAGACCGAAATGCTCCTGGGCAAGACCAACACAGGGATTAGGAGAAAGCCACTGAATTAAGAGAAGACAATTGAGATGGATAATCAAGCCATCCAAGGATGAGCAAGGGGCTAATCCTCCTAGTAGCTAACTGTTTGTAACTGAGATCTAAAATATTCCATAGAGTGCCATGTAACAGAGGGGAATTTGCAGTGCTTCATTTGAGCCGGAGGGGGCAGGGGGCGAAGGGGGGGTGGTAATGGGGGGGGGGGGGGGGGCACCAACTCTCATTTTTGGGTACTGGCTCATATTATTCCTTATCAGACATTTTCAGAGTGGAGAGGGAAAAGCACATATAGAAAGAGAAGGGGAAAAGAGAAAGCTTGAAAACTTCCCTCTGAAGGAGAAAACCGCAACGTGCAAGAGTGAGATAAAGGGTCAGGGAGTGCCTGGTGGAGGATTAGAGAGGCATGAGGCGGATTGAGGACTGTACAGCCTTGGTATTACCCATGCCATATTTAATAGTGCCGGACGCGGGCTTCTTAGCACAGCTTTGAGCACCAACACTCATTCTTTTACAAACTAATCACTGGGGTTTTGGATAAATACAAACTGCCTATAAATTACAAGATTTCTTACCACATGCTAAAATAGTAATGATCGCTGTTGTACATTGGGGCTTGTTTGTCATTTTGTTCATATGTGCTTGCGCCCTAATCGTAGTTAGTAACCAGTCTCTAGAATCATCCGTAGAACTTGAGATACCTAAAATCATGAGTTCTAACCATGAAACAGTGCGTCATCAGTGGATGTCGGCTTACTGACTGCCTGTCAATAGTTGTACCAACACATATCCCTTCAAGCTACCATAAACAAATAAATGCCAGCTTATAATTAAATAGTGACGAACAAAGGCTGACCGGTCAGGTCTCTCGGTCGGGATTAGGCATCTATAGAATTGTCTGAGTGTTGGGGGCCTCTGAGAAAATGACATGCAGTAAAGACTGTCCCTGCTCGGTCTGGGTAAGACTAGCATCAGTTTAAACCCATTGAAGCCTCTTGTTCAAATTATTCGGTAAATTAAGTCATTTAGGAAAATTGCCTAAATAATTATTAGTCATCCTCATGCAAACCGAAATTAACCAATCCGAGATGATTGAAAAGCTGCGAGAAATACTATTGGGACTTTGGCAGGCAGTCTAATTACAGCCATGGCGCTTGCACAGCTAAGGGATTCCAGCTACGCTTGAAACAGTAACACTTTATTTCCCATCTTTGCCCGTTCTAGCAGATTTCACGTGCTTTGTGCCATGCACTTTGTCAACATAATGCACACCTGACCTCAAGCAGACCGAACTAAACACACATTTACGTCTTCCATAACCTAACAGACCTCCTAGTTCGAGGTAATTCATTTGATCTGTAGTATTTTTATGTAGTACGTATTTAACTCATTTGGGTTTCAGAGCGCTGCACATGCAGAGAGCTGTAAGCACATGTAATGTTGGTTGTGGGGCCACATATGATCATAATGTGTTGGTTTCACTGAATGGGGCATCGATATTATTCCCATGACACAGAAAGGAGTTAATGTGTCACTTTTATTCCAAGAATCGTGGACCTTTTAACAGAATTGCAATATTGCTGTAGATTCACTAACTGCCCTTTTGTGACACTTGAATTACAGCTGGACTCTGTAAGCTATTCATGAAAAAATTGTCCATGCACAAGTGTGCATATTACTTATGCATGTATTCCTTCTGTGTCACACGGGGATCTGGCATCTCCCTGGGAACACTCTTTCACACCCAGCCATGCCAGTAGGGTACACTCAAGGGGTAGCACGCTACCAGTCCGCAAAGCACTTCAGCGCCTCCTCTGGGGGGGAAGAATGGGCCAAATAAGAAGATGAAATAAATCCAAAACCATGCATTACGCTTAGACACAATGCAGGACAATACAGGAGTAAAATACAGCACCACACCTAACTCCATGAATATTTGAGTTCAGAGCAGAATTGTACCTGTAGTTTCCAAACCAGAGGGCAGGTGAGTATTTGCTATCTACATCCAACTGATGAAAAAAACCTTTTTTGATTTGTCCTAAAAGGATGACCTCCAGTAAAAAGGTACACAGTCTATATCCACCACTAAACATATGTTGGTTCCTTCAGATTAAATCCACAGACCTATAAAATGTGTCATTCTTTGCGGACCTCATTGTTAATTAAATCCTACCTATTCTGGATTCCATGCAAGAGAAGCCGATTGATTTTTGCTGGAGAGGATCTGGAGTGGATCTCGTCAAGCTGCTGAAAAACAGAACACTTTGTCCTGGAGTCTAGATTCACACACTGGCCCCCTCACTGACGTCTAGCGGTCTCAAAATTTCAATGCTCTAATAGAAATGAAATAATTTCTCTTTCATGTTATATACTGTTAGAGTGAAGACACTTGTTACAGGTTTCAGTTGGTGGTGGTGGCCTGATTCTAGTACAAGGCTAGTGAGGTTGGTATTGACAGAAGCCATGTTTGTGTAGATGACAAAACGATACAAGGTCTCATCCAAACGATGCCCGTTCAACAAATGAAACGAACATTCAAAACCTATTTTGATTCCAAATCCTGCGTCTCACCCAAGTGTGCAGCTTTTGGATCTGCTATATCACCTCTGGCAATAGTTCTAAAATGTTCTCATCCCATTTTCAGGATCAGAATTGTTTGTCAATATTTTATTTAATGAGCACAATTGAATCTACTCTATAGATGGTGAGCTACGAACAGTGCGTGGCCATGTTGTTCCTGAACTTGTGTGTGTGAGGTCTTGTTTATAATACGCTTTGCACTTGTATTTAAAGAAACCATATATTCATATGGATAACTAGGTCATATCACCTGTCAGTGGCAACAAAATTCAGGGGACAATTTATCCCTTCCATGTGTGATCATTGATGGTGAGTTGAGGCAATGTCCTGAGATTAGAACCTAAATAGGATTTGTCTGCTCATTGCAAGGTTGAGGAATATCCTAATGGTCTACCAAGAAGTTAACACTCTTTTCCTCTTTTTAGAATTGGAGAAGGAGCTAACAAGAAAGCCGAAGAGGGTCTGCATTGTGAAGGTTGTGGGGACAAGGAACCTGTGGAAGAACATCGTAGTCCTGTGTATAAACTCGTAAGTGTGATATTTCTAGTTGGGCTTTAGCATTTTTGTAGTGTTTTTTAATTTGAGGGTTGAATGTCCTGTGTGTTATTGGAATTTGCACTATGAGAATAGTCTTCTGGTTTATATCAGCTTGTTTATAAATTATACAGTGTTTGACTGGATACATGCATCTGCTCTCTCTAAGTCATCACTCAAGCATACTTTTCTGGGCTACCCCTTGGGCGTTTTCGAATGGTTGACAGCAATTTCTGAAAACTAAGTCAAACGTGGAGCAGGTTTTTCCTTGATTTAGAAAGTTGCACCCTTTGCAAGATTAGTGGAACTTGAATTTACTCACAGGTTTTTCAAATGCAATTTTTTCAGGGCCTAGATATCCGGAAGAAATGTGCAGGCGAAACTGCAGATAGGCAATATTGTGCACACAAACAGCCCCAGAAAATGGCAGCCATGTTATTGACCATGAATTGGCTTAGATACTGTAATCAGGTACAACAATACTGGCACACCATGCACAAATGTTTTTTGCAACAGTTAATTCCCTCAGACTCGGAATGAGGATGTTACACATTGCAAACAGAACTTGCAAACAGAGCTTGGTTCACCTCTCTGTTGATAGTTTGTGAATTGAAATAGTGTACAATGCAATACTGTGCATTACCTTACTGTGCAGCGTGGTAAAAAAAAAATGTTTGAACATAATTAGCTCACTGGTTGGCCACAATATTGATGCTCCTGTGCCCCAGACCCTACTTCTCCAGGCTGATGGAAGTTCTGTTGATGCATGAGGAGATCGGAGCACTTCTGTAAATGCCAAAATAATAATTTGGAATCCTGGTGCAGACACTTGCGCGTTTAGATCTCGCCTCTTAACACTGGTAGACTTCAGTTTAGTCAGTCAGTTCTCCTCAGCCAAGGGGAGTGTACTTATTTTCTTCACAGTACACCATGTCCTGATCCCGTCCAACTATTTGAGTCCACGTGTGCTCCATGTACATTTTTGTCCATGTGTGTTCCATGTACAATTGCCCCTCATGTTCATTCAGTTTTAGGGGGCAATGAATTTCAGGAAATGCTAATGATTATTCTGTAAGCTGATCCTAACCATTTGTTTACAGAGAATGTATGATGTTACAACGCATACATTTGCAACGCATGCACTTACAACACAGTTTTTACATCGCAACATCCACTACAACGCATTCCACTACAACGCATTCCATTAAATCGCGTGACACTACATCACATTTTAAAAAACTACCTTCACAACGCATTCCATTACATTACATACTACCTTTACAACGCATACCATTACAACGCATACCATTACATTGCATTTAAGGTAAGTATTGGATAGTATAGGGGTAAAAATGACTATTCTAACTCCAGGGGGGGCAACAGTAGGGTAAGTGTTGGATAGTGTAGGGGTTAAAAATTACTATTCCAACCCAAATGGTATGCGTTGTAATAGTATGCGTTGTAATGCCTGCGTTGTATTTTTGTGCGTTGTACAGGATGTTGCGATGTAATGCCTGCGTTGTAAGTGTAGTGCGATGTAATGGTTGTGTTGTAAAGGTTGTTTCCAGTTTACGGAGGATGGCCTTACCACCACTTGCACATGTTGATTGTGTTTCATCTGTAGCATGATAGGTTTCACAGGTGGATAGGCATCTGTGATGTCCACACTTTGAGGATTCACAATCCTTTCCAAAATAGTCCTGTCCGAGTAAGTAGGAGATTCATCGGGAAGAGTTTAATTGACTTGAGGCCACAAAACAGGAAGGATAGCCTAGAAACTCTTACCAGATGCTTTAAGTAAGGGAGCATTGGTATGCCAGATTTGGATTTGCCACCTCCTGGGGTCACTAACAATTAGATGCTCCAGTCTAATTTGGCACACTTGACATTGCCGTATGTTGCCTAATAGGAGCAACTTTGTCACACTGGAGGGCACTACTAGAACAAGCATTGGCAAAGTCATATGATCTTGGTTTAATGTGCAACACATTTACATACATATATTCACAAACTTGAATGCATTATACAAGCAAATGCTGTTTATCATATTAAAACTAGCCCAATTGGCTTTTCCGGAGAAAAAGTAGCAAATGTATTGCTTTTTTTTATAGAATGAATATATGTGATAAAGAATTGAATGTGGCAATGTGATTATGTTTTTCAAATATAAAGATGTCACTCAATGGAAGAGCTTCCTGGAAGGCAGAATGATGCACCAGCAGCTAAAAGCATATAATGAGACAGTAATACTCTTCTGACTGGAGCCAAAGCCCACTTTGTATCTATCTTACGCAGCTGGTCTTTAGAGCCGCATCTAAAACTTGATAGCTATGCTGCCACACCACTTCATCTTGGAAGAAGCTTTAAGGACTTGTCACTCCGAGCCTGAAGAACATGAGGCTTGCATTTACACCCGACAGAATGTTTCTACAGATGTGATGCCCCCAGTGCGTCACACAAATGTGCAAGAGAGAACTTGGAGAGAGTGTAAATGGGCGAGACAAGAGATATGCCTACAAGTCACAGCAGTGAAGAGGATGCTGTGAGCACCCCAAAGAGCATCTAATCACTCTTGTTTGAATATCATCCAATTAAAATAACTTGCAGACAACTCTGTTACCACTAAAGCAAAAATGGTCTAAAGACAAATTTTGATTGGCGCCCCTCACTCTAATTCTTAACATAAGTTTGATATTCCATAGGCGCTGGAATCATCCCTTGGCTGTCTCTACGTTTTTGCCAGATCTGGTTTATCACATCAGATGTGATGAACTCATAGTAATGATAAAGGTGCCTCACCAGCATCGTGAAGATATCTGGTTTTAATTTGAATGTACCTAATAAGAGATAGTAACAATACACAGTGACAGTGTGATGGAGTTGAACTTCCTCCGGCAAAATAACTTGCTTTAATACATTTTGATCCATAAGAGCAGCCTACTGGGGCGCACGGTTAGTGTTTTTGTCTTTTGTACTGTTTGGTCTTTGTATTGGTAATATATTATTTCCAGATTTTACCTGGAAATTTTCTGAGCCTGACAAAAGAAGAAAACAAGCATTAGAAATGCAATAGGTCTCGCAGCATTAGAGTTAGTGCTTTTAGAATTGTTTATGGGTTTTTTTGTAAATCTTTAGCATGAGGTTGAGGGTGAGTGAGGGTGAGGGGTTGAGGGTGAGTGAGGGTGAGGCTGAGGGGTTGAGGGTGAGGAGGGGTTGAGGGTGAGGGTGAGTGAGGGGTTGAGGGTGAGGGGTTGAGGGTGAGTGAGGGTGAGGGGTTGAGGGTGGGTGAGGGGTTGAGGGTGAGGGTGAGTGAGGGTGAGGGTGAGTGAGGGTGAGGGTGAGTGAGGGTGAGGGTGAGTGAGGGTGAGTGAGGGTGGGTGAGTGTGAGTGAGTGGGGGTGAGTGGGTGAGTGTGGGTGAGGGATTGAGGGTGAGGGGGTGAGGGGTTGAGGGTGAGTGAGGGTGAGGGGTTGAGGGTGAGGGAGGGTGAGGGAGGGTGAGGGGTTGGGGTTGAGGGTGAGTGGGGGTGAGTGAGGGTGAGGGGTTGAGGGTGAGTGAGGGTGAAGGTGAGTGAGGGTGAGTGAGGGTGGGTGAGTGTGAGTGAGGGTGAGGGTGGGTGAGTGAGTGTGGGTGAGGGATTGAGGGTGAGGGATTGAGGGTGAGGGATTGAGGGTGAGGGGTTGAGGGTGAGGGGTTGAGGGTGAGGGGTTGAGGGTGAGGGGTTGAGGGTGAGGGGTTGAGGGTGGGTGAGGGGTTGAGAGTGAGTGAGGGTGAGTGAGGGTGAGGAGTTGAGGGTGAGTGGGGGTGAGTGAGGGTGAGTGAGGGTGAGGGGTTGAGGGTGAGTGAGGGTGAGGGGTTGAGGGTGAGGGGTTGAGGGTGAGTGAGGATGAGGGGTTGAGGGTGGGTGAGGGTGAGTGAGGGTGAGTGTGAGTGAGGGTGAGTGAGGGTGAGGGGTTGAGGGTGATTGAGGGTGAGGCGTTGAGGGTGAGTGAGGGTGAGGGGTTGAGGGTGAGTGAAGGTGAGGGTGAGGGGGTGAGTGAGGGTGAGGGGTTGAGGGTGAGTGAGGGTGAGGGGTTGAGGGTGAGGGGTTGAGGGTGAGTGAGGGTGAGGGGGTGAGTGAGAGTGAGGGGTTGAGGGTGAGTGAGGGTGAGGGTGAGTGAGGGGTTGAGGGTAAGTTAAAGTTTGTTTAAAGCCCTATATGCTCGCAAGCTCGATGCGCATGCGAATCGAATAGCTCGACCTAAAAAACTCTTAAATATCAATATAGATGCACAGATAGAAACACTAACGTGCAAGCACAGAAATATAGAAACATGCATGCACAGACAGACATGCACACATCTGGAAACACAGTCACCTGCAGCCACATACATTGATAGATGCAACCACACAAGCATACATATACACTCTCAGGCACACATACGCTTGCAAGCAGGAGCACATACAAACACAGACACACACATGCACATAGAAATGCATATAGCAAGCATGCATATACATATGCAGCACTACCAAGAGCAGATACATTTACACACACGCATGCAGATATATAAGCACACACACAAACACAGGGACTCCTACATACCTATGCAAATGTGTACACTCAGACACACATGCACGCGCACTTATACACGCACACACTTGTGATTAACATAATTCGGGAGGCACAATTGACACAATTGGCACATTAAAAATGAAAAGCAATGAGATGCATTGGGGGGAAAAAAGCCATGAATATATACATTTCAGCAATGAGCGGCACATTAATAGTGGCAAGCAATTAGGTACATTGGAAAAATAAGAGTCATAATAATATAGACCGTGCGGCATTGATTTCAGCCGAAAATCGAAAAAAACCAAGGGTTATGGCAGACAGGCGAGCGACGGGAATTAACCAAAGAAATAAAACAATAATCAGATCATAAAGGTATACAGGGATATAAATATACATGGTAAATAAAAAAGATAACATGTCAGAAGTGCATATTCAAATAATGTCAATAGGATAAAGTATGAATTTAGACATTTGTGAAAAATCAGTTTGTAAATAAGTATTAACCCATTTGTGTACAAATTTAAGAAAGGTAGTGCCCAATAGAGTGTCATGATTAAATATACGATGTAAACATTTGTATAAGAAGATATATTGGAGAAAGAAAATTTATTTGGTAATAGTTACATATTGCGAGTGTCCGGTCATTGCAGGGTTCAAGTGGAGCAATAGTTGTCAACGGAACAGACCAAGTGATGGTGGGGATTAAGATGGTTGAAACGAATAACAGGAGAAAGGAATAATAGTAAGAAACTTGATAACAGATTTGTTGGTTCAAACTGTATGAACAGTGAAATGGACTCTAATAATAAAAACGGAAAGCCTTGTGAGGGTCATTAGTATAACGGGATAATATGTTAAAGATTGTGAGCGCAAATGCTGTGCAATAAATGGTCCGGTGTGAATAGAAGGAGAAGTTTAGCCCTTGTTACACTTCCCGTGAAGTATATAATCTGATCGTGCATAGTTTGCAAAGTGCACTTTAAGGAAAAAAAGGATTAGTGATTCTTATATTCGAATTGTGACTACCTAATTAGTAGTCCTTGTGAGGAAGGAACGAATTAGAAATACAGGGTGCTGGAAAACGCCAGTGAAGAGGGAAAAAAGAGAAAAAAAGAGGCATGCTGTATGTTAAGCGTACTTACACAGTGAAATATATTTAAAAAAAAGATATCTGGAAAGACATTAAAGTGAGATCCCTCGGACACATGAAGTGGGTTATGGGGCGATTAAAGACGGAACTTGTAGGTTGGCTTACCAGTATTGATACAATCTTATGGTCCCGGCTCTTAGCGTAGTCAGGAAGTTTAGCGGTTTGATCTGTGCAATGTAAAAAAAGGGGGGTCGGGGGAGTGTGCACGGGAAAACGGTCGGGAGTATCTTAAGACAGTCGATAGACATCTAGGTAATTGGTAGCTTACCTATTAGTCACGGCATAATGCCTGGTCTATCCAGCTCCGGGTCGTGTAGCTAGTCGGTCTAGAGGGGTCTAAGCCGACTAGATAAACAGTTGTGTTAGAGAAAGGAGTTCCGATTTAAAGGACCAGAAGTGAAAAGAATGCAAAGGCCGTCGCCATCTTAGAGTGGTGAAAGGAGATGATGGGCACTATAATGAAGGGACAATATACAAGGAATATGATGTTAATAGATCCAGAGATCAAAATGATGAACCATAGTAAAAAGAACCCTCACGCTCGTATTCCCTGCACTCTCATTCTTGAAGAATGAACGATATATCCTGAACACCAACGCTCAAGGCTAGAAGAAAGCTCTTGAACCTGAACAGCCCAAGTAGAATATGCCACAATCGCACACCTTCACTGTTAACAAAAAAACGCATGCAGCACCCTGGATTATATAAGTCTTTTCTGAGTTCAGACTCGAGTGCAAGGGAAGGCAGGGAAGGCCTTATTTTATGCGGCAGCGTTAACTAAACAAGCGCTGGCAAAGTTCCTTGCCGAAAACGTGCAGGCGAGGTGCGACACGGCAGGACGGAAGGAAGAGAGGGGAGGGGGAGGAGAAATGCGACACGGCGGGAGGGGGCGGGCAGGGGAGGGAGCTGTAGCATGTCTGTTTTTGCATTTTTATATAGCTCGAAATCAACCTTAGGATATCAGTGCTTTACATGAGCAATAGTTGCATTACAGATGGACACATTCATTGTTAGGCACGGGGAGAGTGTGATTTGCCCGGAATCACAGTATGTTTGAGCCTCCGGACAGACTCAAGGCTGGGTCCCTGGCTCAAAGTCCACCACTCTAGCCGTTAAACCACATCCTTTCCCTTCTCCCATTCACGAAGAGTGGCAACGAGGTTTCGGCATCTGTTCTGCCCATTGTAAATAAAAATGAAACGTGAATGCCGTGTGTGTGAAAAAGAAAAAAAATGCTGTCACGCACCATGTTTGTTTAGGAGATTAGACAAAGTAATTTCGGTTCTGCTTGTTATCACAAGAACTGCCATACGCCATTCAGCTACAAGCAATGCGCTCGCGTGTTTATGGGTAATTCCTTCCACCTGAAAAGGAGCGTTTTTCAAAGCACAGCAAGGGGGTGTTCGCCATGACCCCTCATCAGTATGAACGCTGTACTCTTCAATACGTTTTATTTGGTAGCTGAAACCATGCACCTTATTGCTGCTCTACTATAAACAAAAATCACACTTTGATACTAATATACACCTGGGGTATACTTAGACGTGGTCTATTGTGTAAAACTAAACAAGCTCACACACAGAGCGTCCCGTATGCCACCCATAACCGTCAAAGTACCTTTTTTACACACACAAGCAAAACATGTTTTCAAACATGGAAATAAATATAAGTAAACTCAACCACGACTATAAAAGACTTCTAGACAGACAACCTGTTGGCCTTCAGTAAGCCAGATGACTCACTGAGTTGACCCGACATCCGAGTGTGACCTCTACCAATTCTGAATATTCGTAGGGAAGGCTCAGCCTTTCATCCTTTAGAGGGTGATAAACTGGTTGCTATTGAGCTGGTAATAGGAACATCGGGTTATAAGGCTGCAATTGGTGTGATGCAGAAATGTACTTCTAATAACTTGTCCCACCCGTAGAGTTTTATTCACAGTAAATTACACCTCGTTCACTCCTGAAGCAGAGAGAGGCTTAAAGCTTCTGCAATCAGTAAACAATGGAGTGATTTTCACATATCAAGGCCTCTGCTGTGAAGGGCGTCGGGAATTGTAGTCCTTCTTTTGCTAGTTATCGCACGCAGAAACTGATGGGAAATACAAGTTCCGGGTGCCCTGGGACATTGCCTAGGAGACGTGGGTGCAGGCTTCCTGTGGAGCCTGGGGGGGAGAGAAGATGAACATTTGAAGCAACTGGACAGGGGAGGAGAGTTCAGGCAAGGCGGAGGAGGTGAGCCCGGGAGACGACTCATGAAGGTACCAGATAATCTTTTTGGAGGGAGGTGGACATTTAAGGGCCGTATCACGGAGGCGGAGCGTTACCGAAGGGTGTGAAGGGAGGGTGGTGTTATTAGGTAGGGTCTCTATAGGGGCGTGGAGGTGCTGAAGTAGTGGAATGTTAACAAGTCGGATGGGGGTGGGGGAGAAGGGTAGTGAGCGAGTGGGAGGGAAGCGCTGGTGAAGCGTCGTGCTTCAAGAGCCTGGTGAGAGGTGCGACACGACGGAAGGAAGAGAGGGGAGGGGGAGGAGAAATGCGACACGGCGGGAGGGGGCGGAGGGGTAAACAAAGACGGACGTGCACGCGCCCGTGAGTTTTAAGGTCAATGCGCATGCGCATAAGCTTAATGCGCATGCGCATTGACCTTAAAACTCACGGGCACTGCAAGGAATCGCCACGATTCCTTGCAGTGCAGATAAAGTGTGGATAACTCGCAATAGTCTCGCTTTGCTCGATGCGCATGCGCATCGGCAACAGGCGAGACCTAAAAAATCAATGGAGCTGTGACTGGGTGCCAACTAGGTTGAATCAAGCACTTTTCCTCCAACAAAGTCAGGAACATTACACAACCCGTACAGAAACTTGACGTCTACATGGCTCCTCTCACCCCCATCGTCAGAACCTAGAGACTCAACATTGTTTCATTCGGAGATGACACCCAACTCATCCTCTCCCTATCCAACGAGCCCCCCACCCTCGGTAGCCCACCCGCCCCCACGGACTACGCACGCAACCTTTGAACCATCGTAGAGTCCAAGCTCAAAATGGACCGCCAGATCAACTCTGTCACATCCTCCTGCTTCCACATCCGCCAACGCAAGACCTTCAAATGGATCCCCCTCGAGCACAGAAAAACCGTCACTCACACCCTCATCACCAGCAGACTTGTTTATAGCAACGGACACTACGCCGGAATAAACAAAAAGCTCACCCGTAAGCTACAAAACATCCTGAACGCCGCCGCAAGACTTGTCCTCAACCTACCACGGCTCTTCCACATATCCCATCACCTGCGGACACTCCACTGGCTTCCCATCGAGGCTAAAATCACCTTCAAGATACTCATCCCACGCACACAAAGCCCTCCCCAACACCGGACCAACATACCTCAACAGTCGAATCAACTTCCACGCACCCCAAAGAACCCTACAATCAGCCCAGCTCCCCTACACCAGACAGACCAGGTTAGGAGGCCGCTCCTTCTCCTTACTCGCAGCCAGAGCATGGAATGCCCTACCACTACACCACAGGCAGACAACATCTCTCCCCATCTTCACGAGAAATCTCAAATCCTGGCTTTTTGACAGACGCCCCTCCTTTATGACCTGGAAGCTGCACCTCCCCTCCCCCAGCACCTTGAGACCCTTACAGGTGAGTAGTCGCGCTAAATAAACCTGTGATTGATTGATTGACATCCTTTTTCTGGCTAGTAGAAAACGTTGTGCGAGTGGAGTGGTCTTAAGTCCTGCCTATTGCTTTCTACTCTTTATTGGTAACTGAGCACTAATTTCTTACTTTTACCCTCATCTTTTTAATCCATCATGTAATGTCATGGGCCAACCAACTCCTTCTCTTCTCCCTACATATACAGTAATGTCCCGCAGCATTTTGTTTTAAGACCTCTCATTTCCACACCCCAATCTGCACCTATCTTTTTCTTTAACTTATCATATCTATGGAGATGACACAACTCTTTATCTCTTTCCGCCCTTCACTGCGGATTCCTATGACTAGATTTCTAATTATATGAACTCTATCCACTCTAATCTGGCTTCAAATGCTTCAAAATTAAGTAGGCTCTACTTCCCGTCTCCTGCCTCCCATGCCATTACTTTTATCCTCCACTGTCTATCTTCGGTCCATCTGCTCAAGGAACTCTATCCCCAGGCATCATCTTTTAATCCCGGACCCGTTGCTTCCAGATCTACAGCATTCACATAACACCTTTTGACTGTCACCTTCACAGCTACTAAAACACTAGCTCTTACTTTATTCTTCCCTGGCTTGCACTACTGTATCTTCTTTACTTTTTCTTGCTGCTTCCTGTCTTCCACCTCTTGAATCCCTTTTCAGCTATGCTAGTCAATGTCTTTGTAATCATCCTCCTTCTCATTTTCACATCATTGTCCTAAACACCTGATTCCACTTTGTTTCCTTTCCTGTTCTCCACCTGATCTTCGAAAGATATTTGTGGTCTACCTCCCATTTCTTATCCAGCTGTGTAGGTATAACCCCTTCCATTCGCACTACATCTTAGGCAGCATTCCTCTATTCCTGACATCTTTTGCCATATTTATAAATCCTTTCTCCTGTTGGATCATAAGCTATGGAACTTGTCTCCTGCTGTCTCCTCTTCCCGACCCTTTCTACTTCCATTACTACCTCACCCTATGGTGTTATTTACAGTAAGTTCCTCACCACCACCATCATCCAGCCCACTCTGATTTGGGGCCTTAGGCAGAAGCACTTTTTAAGCAAGTGATGTACATTATTAAAATAATAGCTTTCCTTCACATTTCTGTTGGAAAATTAGATTTTTTCCCTACAGTTCTTGGTATCCTTTTGAATATTTCATTTTCTGTAGGCTCGCATATCACATGTGAGTTTAGGATCTGTTTACAAGAACATTCATGCACTGTAAATAACAATCAACAGACCGCATTGAGAATGCTGTAGGTCAGTCAGTGCATCTCATCTCTGAAGAGCTCCCGTGCTGAGGACAGCAGCTTCAGGGCAGCTATCAAGCCTGTAAAGCTGCTGTGCTGAGTGTATTTGCTTATACTTAATACTATCAATTACGGCATACTGTTGTCAGACATCTATTTTATTTTCATTGACATGAACACAGGTTCTCTGCACCAATATGGCCAGACAGGAGCAATTCTATCCTAAGAAAGCAGGGCTTTAAGTGGGAGGAAGAAAAAGGGGTCTCTCAAAGGGGCGTGGCCGATGTAATTAAGGGCGTGGCATAAGAACACGTAAGCTAAATATCTGTGCTAAGCATAGTGGGACGCCGGTCTGGTATTTTGGGGTGGTGTGTGGGGGGTGTGGGTGTGTCTCTCCCTGTCAAATAATTTGACAGAACAGCTTTTTTCCTTCTTTTTAAAAAAGTTTTTTATAGGACGAACTGGACCCGAAAGTATTGGTGCTCATCACATGAGCACCAGTTACGTAGAACACATTAATACATTTTTTTATTTTTTTTGTAGGCACGGAGAGATTAAGTGATATTCCCAGAATCTCATGATGAGGAGCAGACACTGAGGCACGAACCTGGATCCCAGCTCCAAAGGCGGTAGCTCTGGCTGTTAGGATCTTTCACATCAGTGCTACTGTCACTCTGGTGCCCCAACGTCGCTACAATCTCTTAACTGGAAAAAACAAGCATTGGCAAAGCCAATAGGTCTCGCTTTTGGGACCTTATAAGTATTTGGTTATGCGTTACAATATCCTTAGTGCAACATCAACTGTTGCATGGTTAAACATAAGGTCCCAAAGGCGAGACCTATTGGCTATGCCAATGCTTGTTTACATTGTCCTTCCTTTATAAAATATTTCAAATTATTAGCAGTATAAATGCTTTCAATCGTAAATGTAATCTTTCTGAAAAGATATTCCCTAGCTCTGTTTTTAAGATGATTGACATAAATGCACAAAATGCCACCTCAGACTGCTGAAAGCGCATTAAGAGGATAATGGTGCAGTGGTACACACTGCTGGGCTAAGTGCAACCATGTGATGGAAAATTAAGGACGGCATTGAATGTGGTGAATATACTAAAGCTTGCATGGTTAATGTTTTGAGCACCCGTCTTTATTTGACAAAAGAAGTAAAACGACGGCAACAGTGAATACTTGCATTATCCCAGCAATCCTCACAGCTCTCAAGATAGGAAATTTTGAGTGAAAAATCTACACTTTTGGGTTGCAAATACAAAAGTCTCTCTAAAATAATAAGATTGTTTAGTTGATAGTTCAACAGCAAGACAATAAGAGTAAGAACTAGAGGCATGTGGCTGCACATACACACTATGGACTCCAGGATAAACCTTCTGTATTCATTCCGTAGTCTAGAAACTTCTCAGACCAAATTCGAGGCTCTGACATGGGAGATTCTATTACTGGTATCAAGCCACATCAGAGCCTAAAATCTAGTCTTGAGGAATAATCTCATTTGAAACATGTCAGAGGTCACTAGAGCAGGCCAAAATAGACTCCTAAAACATTAGTCTTCCCAAAAATATTTACTAAGAGTTTACGTGAACAAGTCATCCATGCTGCACCACAAAAGTTAAATGTCACTTTCAAACCTGCCTTAAAGAACACTTCACCTGGTCTCTGGTCACAACGATGACCGTGACCTATTGGTTCCTTTAATCCAAAGGGAGCGGATATTAATCTGTTTGGGTTCGCGAGGGCTTGTCTGAGGCCCGGAACATGATTCCCGTAAACTTTTAAGTGACCTGCATACTTGGCTCTGATGATTGTTATTGTTTGATCAGCAAAACTTTGAAATTAACAAGCCCTGTAAAGAGTGAAGTGAATGCAGGCCTTGCACTCTCGGGTCAGGCTGACTCCGGAGGTATGCACTTCAAAAATGTTAGTGCTTCAGGAGCGCGAGACCCTGATGGGGACATCTAAGACTTCACCTATCTGCGGTTGGGTTGCAGTTCACGCTTCTCTGCAGGAAGCCTTCGGCTCCTGTGAGGTTGTTTGTGCTAACATGTCTATTGATGGTGGTGATTACAAAGCGACGCAATTGGTCCGTTTTGCAACAAGAAAATGTTTTTGAGTGCTATTCTCCTTCTAAAACCCTGGCGCCAGCCGAGAACAGCAAATAGCAAAACATGGACCCAATGATTGATATTTACATATATGCGCAGTTTGATAACATCAATCGCGGCACCGGCGCGGCGCGCATGAAGCTGACGAGGAGGTAATGGGAGAAGGGAGGGGGTGGAGGAGGGTATTCATGGCCTGAAAAAGCCTGTGGGCGCGCTGATGAGGGAACGGGAGAAGGGAGGGGATAGGGAAGGGGATTCACGGCCTGAAAAAGCCTGTGGGCATGAGAAAGCCAGATGCGAGTTCGATAATTGATATTTATGTATATGCGCACTCTGAAAACCTCAATCGTGGCACCGGCGCGCATGAAGCTGACAAGGAGGGAATGGGAGAAGGGTGGGGGTGGGGAAGGGGATTCACGGCCTGAAAGTCTGTGGGTGCGCTGACCAGGAGGGAATGGGAGAAGGGAGGGGGTAGGGGAGGGGATTCACAGCCTTAAAAAGGTTGTGGACGTGCTGACGAGGATGGAATGGGAGAAGGGAGGGGGTACAGGAGGGGATTCACGGCCTGAAAGTCTGTGGGTGCGCTGACCAGGAGGGAATGGGAGAAGGGAGGGGGTAGGGGAGGGGATTCACAGCCTTAAAAAGGTTGTGGACGCGCTGACGAGGATGGAATGGGAGAAGGGAGGGGGTACAGGAGGGGATTCACGGCCTGAAAAAGCCTGTGGGCATGAGAAAGCCAGATGCGAGTTCGATAATTGATATTTATGTATATGCGCACTCTGAAAACCTCAATCGTGGCACCGGCGCGCATGAAGCTGACAAGGAGGGAATGGGAGAAGGGTGGGGGTGGGGAAGGGGATTCACGGCCTGAAAGTCTGTGGGTGCGCTGACCAGGAGGGAATGGGAGAAGGGAGGGGGTAGGGGAGGGGATTCACAGCCTTAAAAAGGTTGTGGACGTGCTGACGAGGATGGAATGGGAGAAGGGAGGGGGTACAGGAGGGGATTCACGGCCTGAAAGTCTGTGGGTGCGCTGACCAGGAGGGAATGGGAGAAGGGAGGGGGTAGGGGAGGGGATTCACAGCCTTAAAAAGGTTGTGGACGCGCTGACGAGGATGGAATGGGAGAAGGGAGGGGGTACAGGAGGGGATTCACGGCCTGAAAAAGCCTGTGGGCGCGTGAAAGTCAGATGCCAGCTGTGCACGTCGTGCGCGATTGTGCGCGTAACAGCCAGCTGGTGGCTTGAAAACATCTCTGGGTAGCACTT
Source organism: Lissotriton vulgaris (assembly GCF_964263255.1). NCBI lineage: Eukaryota > Metazoa > Chordata > Amphibia > Caudata > Salamandridae > Lissotriton > Lissotriton vulgaris. The sequence continues at coordinate 234,942 of NW_028241743.1, forward strand.
TGAAAACCGCTTTCTAAATGCCTCGCCAGAGCAGTGCATGCGCTGGCTCAGACGAGACCTAAAAACGCCTGCTACAAAAACCATTGCATATTTCGCCATTAAACACAGAACATAACATGGAGGAGAGGATGTGGTCTGATGGCTAGAGCTGACGACTTTGTTGCTGGAAACAAAGGTTCGAGCCTCGGGTCGTATCCACATCCTGTGATTTTCGGCAAGTTAATCTACCTACCTACCAACTAAAAAAAAAAAAATTAATGTGTCCTTGTGTAACGTAACCAGTGCTCATGTAAAGCGCTCCAATATCTTTGGGTCTAGTTCACTCTACATAAATCTGCAAAAAAAAAAAATATCAAGTAATAATTGGTCATGGCTTTCCACATAACTTAGTCAACCCTGCTGCCTCATTTGGTTCTCCATTCCTATAGAGGTTCGAAGGCTCTTGCTGCTGGCGTTTCTCAACAGTACTACTCTAGGGGAAAATATTGTTAATATAAATTGTATGATGATACAAATAGACTTTCTGGTGAAGCAATTCTCTAATTGGTGCTTTTAAAGCCATTGCAGTAAAACGCTTCATTAGTTTCATTAGCTGCGGTATTTAAATATTAATTGTGAATATGCTTTTTGGCAGCTGCACTGAGCAGTGCTTACAATTTGCAGCTCTCATTTTAGAGGCTGCTATTTCCTAGATGCACACTCTGTGAGCTGGATGATACACACTCATAGGAAGCCCTTGTGTGAAAGGATTCGCATGACGTCATTGATTATTTGATATATAAAGCATTTGAATACTTTTTTCATCATTTTAACACGAGCTTAATTGTATTCGCTGCTCTGAGGTACTTACTACCTTACCCAGCTGTCAGCCGCACCATCCTTCTTAGTATATACTTGTGCTAATTGGTAAAATTAGTGTGACTTAAGGGATTTATTAATAAATGGCAGCGTCTTTTTTTTCTTTCTTTTTTAGGTCTTGTGACCTATCAATGCGCAAGCGCATTGATAGAGAAGCGAGACTATAGGGCTTTAAACAAACTTTAACTAACTGGCGATTTGGTGCTGTGCCCGTGGGCTTTTAGGTCAATGCGCAAGCGCATTGAACTAAAATGCGCGTGCACAGCATCAAATCGCCAGCCATCTGTTGCCCAGCTTGGTGCCGCTCCACCCCCTGCCAGATCAAAGGCTTTCACGGCCGGCCGGCCGTGCTTTCAGTTTCACGGCCGGCCGTGTAAAGTGCACTTTCTATTTACGATGCCCACCATACAGCCTTCTTGAGCTGTTCTTTTGATGGATGAATGTGGTTGCTTTGATTTCATTTTATAGTCACTGAACGTGTGCTGCAATGGATTTCTTTAGCTTAAAAGAATTGTTAAGTAAGTTATTGGTCTTTGTCAGTAATGCTCCGTTTCTTTTTGCACAATATATGCAGTTTGCAGAAGCACTATTTTTTGGGCAATGTGTTTTCTTTTTCACCTGCTTTCTTATTTGTCTTTTCATGCTCTTTATTTAGTTGTGTTGGTGACTTTTTATTATCGGCTGTAGAATGTGCTGTATTCACACAGCTAAGTGGATAGTCTTATTTATTTCTTAATGATCATGGCTGGTTAAGGTTGCGAGTCAGCGCAAAATAAATCATTATTTTATATTGTATAATCCGCACTTGATGCATGCGGGTTCAATGTAATCCAACACCACATTCACCACCACACCCACCACCACCACATCCACCACCACATCCACACCCACATCCACACCCACCACCACAGCCACCACCACAGCCACCACCACAGCCACCACATCCACCACCACTTCCACCACCACCGCATCCACCACCACATCCACCACCACCACCGCATCCACCACCACCACCACCGCATCCACCACCACCACCGCATCCACCACCACCGCATCCACCACCACCACCGCATCCACCAACACCACATCCACCACCACCACCACATCCACCACCGCATCATCCACCACCACATCCACCACCACTTTCACCACACCCACCACATCCACCACATCCACCACACCCACCACCACTACATCCACCACCCCATCCACCACCACCACTGCATCCACCACTACCAACACCCCATCCACCACCACCACCGCATCCACCACCACCACCCCATCCACCACCCCATCCACCACCCCATCCACCACCGCATCCACCACCGCATCCACCACCACATCCACTGCATCCACCACCACCACATCCACCACCACATCCACCATCACCTGCACATCCACCATGACATCCACCGCCACATCCACCACCACATCCACATCCAACGCATCCACCACCACCGCATCCACCACCACCGCATCCACCACCACCGCATCCACCACCACCGCATCCACCACCACCGCATCCACCACCACCGCATCCACCACCACCGCATCCACCACCACCGCATCCACCACATCCACCACCACATCCACCACCACATCCACCACCACCACATCCACCACCACATCCACCACCACATCCACCACCACATCCACCACCACATCCACCACCACATCCACCACCACATCCACCACCACATCCACCACCACATCCACCACCACATCCACCACCACACCCACCACCACACCCACCACCACACCCACCACCACATCCACCACACCCACCACCACTACATCCACCACTTCATCCACCACACCCACCACCACTACATCCACCACTTCATCCACCACCACCACCCCATCCACCACCCCTGGATCCACCATCACCACCGCATCCACCACCACCACATCCACCACCACCACATCCACCACCACATCCACCACCACCACATCCACCACCACCACATCCACCACCACCACATCCACCACCACCACCACATCCACCACCACATCCACCATCACCTGCACATCCACCACCACGACATCCACCACCACTACATCCACCACCACTACATCCACCACCACTACATCCACCACCACTGCATCCACCACCACTGCATCCACCACCACCGCATCCACCACCACTGCATCCACCACCACCGCATCCACCACCACCGCATCCACCACCACCACCACCGCCACCATGACATCCACCTCCACATCCGCATCCGCATCCACCGCATCCACCACCACCACATCCGCATACACCGCATCCACCACCACCACATCCACCACCACCACCACACCACAACCACCACACCACATCCGCATACACCGCATCCACCACCACCACATCCACCACCACCACCACATCCACACCCACCACCACCACATCCACCACCACATCCAACACTTCCCCCAGCACCACATCCACCACATCCATCACCACTTCCACCACCACCACATCCACCACCGCATCCACCAACACCACATCCACCACCGCATCCACCAACACCACATCCACCACCGCATCCACCAACACCACATCCACTGCATTCACCCCCACATCCACCCCCACATCCACCATCACCTCCACATCCACCATGACATCCACCACCACATCCACCACATCCACCACCACATCTAACATGTACACCACCACATCTAACATGTACACCACCACTTCCACCACCACCACATCCACCACCACCACCACCACCACCGCATCCACCACCACCACCGCATCCACCAGCACCACATCCATCACCACATCCACCACCACCACATACACCACCGCACACACCACCACATCCACCAACACTTTAACCACACCCACCACCACCACATCTACCACACCCACCACCACCCCATCCACCACCACTGCATCCACCACCACTGCATCCACCATCACTGCATCCACCATCACTGCATCCACAATCACCACTGCATCCACCATCACCACTGCATCCACCATCACCACTGCATCCACCATCACCACTGCATCCACCATCACCATCGCATCCACCACCACCACATCCACCATCACCTGCACATCCACCATGACATCCACCGCCACATCCACCGCATCCACCACCACCGCATCCACCACCACCGCATCCACCACCACCGCATCCACCACCACCGCATCCACCACCACCGCATCCACCACCACCGCATCCACCACCACCACATCCACCACCACCGCATCCACCACCACAGCATCCACCACCACAGCATCCACCACCATCACATCCATCGCATCCACCACCACATCCACCATCACCACCACCTCCACATCCACCATCACCACCACCTCCACATCCACCATGACATCCACCTCCACATCCACCACCACATCCGCATACACCGCATCCACCACCACCACATCCACCACCACCACATCCACCACCACCACATCCACCACCACCACATCCACCACCACCACATCCACCACCACCACATCCACCACCACCACATCCACCACCACCACCACCACCACATCCACCACCACCACATCCACCACCACCACATCCACCACATCCACCACCACCACATCCACCACCACCACATCCACCACCACCACATCCACCACCACCACATCCACCACCACCACATCCACCACCACCACATCCACCACCACCACATCCACCACCACCACCACATCCACCACCACATCCACCACCACATCCACCACCACATCCACCACCACATCCACCACCACCACATCCACCACTTCCCCCACCACCACATCCACCACTTCCCCCACCACCACATCCACCACTTCCCCCACCACCACATCCACCACTTCCCCCACCACCACATCCACCACTTCCCCCACCACCACATCCACCACTTCCCCCACCACCACATCCACCACTTCCCCCACCACCACATCCACCACTTCCCCCACCACCACATCCACCAACACCACATCCACCACCGCATCCACCAACACCACATCCACCACCGCACACAATACCACATCCACCAACACTTTAACCACACCCACCACCACCACATCCACCACTTCCCCCACCACCACATCCACCAACACCACATCCACTGCATCCACCAACACCACATCCACTGCATCCACCAACACCACCCCCACCACCACATCCACCACCACCACATACACCACCGCACACACCACCACATCCACCACCACCACATACACCACCGCACACACCACCACATCCACCACCACCACATACACCACCGCACACACCACCACATCCACCAACACTTTAACCACACCCACCACCACCACATCCACCACACCCACCACCACTACATCCACCACCACCACCCCATCCACCACCACCCCATCCACCACCACTGCATCCACCATCACTGCATCCACAATCACCACTGCATCCACCATCACCACTGCATCCACCATCACCACTGCATCCACCATCACCACTGCATCCACCATCACCACCGCATCCACCACCACCACATCCACCATCACCTGCACATCCACCATCACCTGCACATCCACCATGACATCCACCGCCACATCCACCGCATCCACCACCACCGCATCCACCACCACCGCATCCACCACCACCGCATCCACCACCACCGCATCCACCACCACCGCATCCACCACCACCGCATCCACCACCACCGCATCCACCACCACCGCATCCACCACCACCACATCCACCACCACCGCATCCACCACCACAGCATCCACCACCACAGCATCCACCACCATCACAGCATCCACCACCACCACATCCATCGCATCCACCACCACATCCACCATCACCACCACCTCCACATCCACCATGACATCCACCTCCACATCCACCACCACCACATCCACCACCACCACATCCACCACCACCACATCCACCACCACCACATCCACCACCACCACATCCACCACCACCACATCCACCACCACCACATCCACCACCACCACATCCACCACCACCACATCCACCACCACCACATCCACCACCACCACATCCACCACCACCACATCCACCACCACCACATCCACCACCACCACATCCACCACCACCACATCCACCACCACCACATCCACCACCACCACCACATCCACCACCACATCCACCACCACATCCACCACCACATCCACCACCACCACATCCACCACTTCCCCCACCACCACATCCACCACTTCCCCCACCACCACATCCACCACTTCCCCCACCACCACATCCACCACTTCCCCCACCACCACATCCACCACTTCCCCCACCACCACATCCACCACTTCCCCCACCACCACATCCACCACTTCCCCCACCACCACATCCACCACTTCCCCCACCACCACATCCACCACTTCCCCCACCACCACATCCACCAACACCACATCCACCACCGCATCCACCAACACCACATCCACCACCGCATCCACCAACACCACATCCACCACCGCATCCACCAACACCACATCCACCACCGCATCCACTAACACCACATCCACTGCATCCACCAACACCACATCCACTGCATCCACCAACACCACATCCACTGCATCCACCAACACCACCCCCACCACCACATCCACCCCCACATCCACATCCACCCCCACATCCACCGCCACATCCACATCCACCCCCACATCCACCGCCACATCCACATCCACCCCCACATCCACCGCCACATCCACATCCACCACCACATCCACCGCCACATCCACATCCACCACCACATCTAACATGTCCACCACCACTTCCACCACCACCACTTCCACCACCACCACATCCACCACCACCACATCCACCACCGCATCCACCACCACCACCGCATCCACCACCACCACCGCATCCACCACCACCACATACACCACCACATCCACCACCACTTTAACCACACCCACCACCACCACATCCACCACCACCACTACATCCACCACCCCATCCACCACCACCCCATCCACCACCACCCCATCCACCACCACCCCATCCACCACCACCCCATCCACCACCACCCCATCCACCACCACCCCATCCACCACCACCGCATCCACCACCACCGCATCCACCACCACCGCATCCACCACCACCGCATCCACCACCACCACATCCACCACCACATCCACCACCACATCCACCACCACATCCACCACCACATCCAGCATCACCTCCACATCCACCATGACATCCACCGCCACATCCACCACCACCGCATCCACCACCACCGCATCCACCACCACCGCATCCACCACCACCGCATCCACCACCACCACATCCACCACCACCACATCCACCACCACCACATCCACCACCACTTTCACCACATCCACCACCACTTTCACCACATCCACCACCACTTTCACCACATCCACCACCACTTTCACCACATCGACCACCACATCCAACACATCCACCACCACATCCACCACCACCGCATCCACCACCACCACATCCACCACCGCATCCACCACCACCACTGCATCCACCAACACCACATCCACCACATGCACATCCACCACATCCAACACATCCACCACCACATCCAACACATCCACCACCACATCCAACACATCCACCACCGCATCCAACACATCCACCACTACCACCGCATCCACCACTACCACCGCATCCACCACTACCACCGCATCCACCACTACCACCGCATCCACCACTACCACCGCATCCACCACTACCACCGCATCCACCAACACCGCATCCACCACCACCGCATCCACCACCACATCCACCACCACCATATCCCCCAGATCCACCACCACCACATCTATATGTGTGTGTGTGTGTGTGTGTGTGTGGCTGTGAGTGTGTGTAGGTGCAAATGCAATGTTCTTGGATTTATCACAATAAAATACACTGAACATAATCTTCACAAAAGTTATTTACAAACGTTTAAGGTATTGCCATTATAAATTACAATAAATTTTATTTAAGTATTAATTATTTACAAAATTAAAAGCCATTGTTATTTGTAATATCAATACATCTAAGTCACGTAAATACAACACACATTGCATTACAAATGCTATAGGTGTCACATTTGCGAAAGTTAAAACTATTGACATTGTAACTGACAAAGCTATTAATTTTGCTATTTTCAAAACCAACACATAAATAAAAAGTGTCATTTACAATACCAATCGCTCAAACTTTCCTAATGCGAGACCTATTGCATTTCCAATGCTTGTTTTATACGAGAGCCTGGAATCTTTTTTTTCCTAATCTGGGCGAAGAGATCATTTTAAACCCTGTGTTATATCAGGCGGCCCAGCCTACAGCACTTAACTTAATGTCTCACCTCAAGAGAAAATGATTCAGTGAAGAAGGGTCAAAGTTGAAATGCTGGGATTGGAGCCTCATTTAGAGTTGGGATGTTGGAAACTCAGATTCCTCTGCCAGTAGAAATTACTCCTGCATCCTACCAGGGCGGGAACATCATTGTGCCTTGATATTTTACCACTTTGCAGAAGAGGTGGCGATTGCATTGGTGGAATGTGTGCCAGTGAGACATAATGCAGTATTGAAGTGTCTATCAATGTGAGAAAACACTACAATTCTACTCTCATGAGGAAGTTGCCTGATTTCACTTGCATGTTCCATCTCCTGAGACATTTATCCTGCCTTCGATCAGGCCTGTCAGAGGTTTTGTGGGACGCTGGTCATGATCCTGTCCTCCTTTTTGATGACGAGAACCTGGAACAGTTTACGTTTAACTAAACAAACTGTATGTGGGGACAAAGTCTAATTTTGCAGGAACGTCTCTAACACAATATATTCTCAGTCCGGCGAAACATTTACATGCAGATCCAGCATATGGCACCACCTATGTGTCTGCTATTACCTACAGTAATACTTTAGGGTAAAAAATCAGAATAGGCCTACTTTCATGAAACATAAATTCATTTTGCAGCAGTAAGGGGGGCACTGAAAGTGCTGGGTCTGGAGCAAACGACTCCATCTGCCCCTGCCTGCAATTGAGCTGACGTCTGTCACCGCCATTGTATGGATTTATGTATAGAGGCTGAGAGGTGCACATTGTGGCCTAACAGCAAAGTAGCAAACTCTGAACATGGAGTCCTGGTTTCATTCCAAACATTCACACTAAACCAGGAAACAATACAACTGTGATTTGGCAGTTCTCTCTGCGGCATAAGTGAAAAGCATTTGTACTGTGTAAAGAACAAACGTATGTGGTCTAGTTCGGTCCCTACTGGTGTTTCCAATCACTTCTCCACCGAGCCTAAGAGGAGAAAAATTATCAAAACCCCTTGATGCCACATTCATTGTTGCTGAATTGTAAATAATAAAAAAAGATTGAAACAAAACATAAGCTGACGGAGTTAAATATGTGCATTGAGATGGCCTCAGTGTGCAAACATGGCTGGGTGCAAGCTAATACAGGCTCTGCCTCTCCTCATCGCTTTCTGGCTCTGCAAACCAGTCCTTTCAAGAAACGCACAGGAAGCTTTATTATGTAATCTTCCCAAACTACATTAGAAATGCATTCCATGTAACCCTTTGCTGCTTCTTGGGTCGACCTCTGTGCTATACAATAATGTATAAACTGATAATAAACATGTTTGAGTACTTGCTTCCACAGTGTAATTAGGTAGGCTAGGAACATTTTCATGAAGCCATCTCAAATTGAATGCTTCCAAAACGGAAATACTTATATGGCCATTAGAAAAATTATAACCTACTTTGCGCCTAGCCTGACAATCTGGGACCAGCCCCTAAAATATCTAAGGAAGCGAGAAACCTTGGAATTACCATGGACTCCAAGTTATTAATCTGTGTCGAAGTGGACAAATTGGCAAGATCAAGCTTCATTACTATAAAAACTCTGCGCCACATCTTCCCTCACCTGCGATTTCCACACAAAGTCCAAGCCACTATCGCTCTTGTACTGTCTAAACTTGATTACGCCAATGGCCTCTACCACCGGTCATCTTCATCAACTATGTAAAGACTACAACAGATTCAGAACTCTGCTGCCGGACTACTCCTACATGTAAAGCCACAATCCCACATCTCCCCTGACTTGAAGGCCCTACATTGCTTTCCTGTTACTAGAAGATTCATATTCAACCTGCTTTGTATCATCCACTAAGCAATACATGGAACAGGGCCGCTCGTCATCGGGAATAAAATCACTAAACACGTTCAACAAAGGAACCTCTGCTCCAGATTGGCACCTCGCCTCAAGACCCCACCATACAAGAATAAAACCATAAGTGAGACATCCTTCTCTGTTAAAGCAGCCACACTATGGAATTCATTACCCCCAAACATAAAATCCACAGATAAACCATCTTATCTTCAGAAGACTGCCCAAGAGTTGTCTCTTTACTACATCTCACTGATATGATCTCCCAATAAACTCTTCCTAGACCCTTCCCTCTCTATTACTACACTATCCTTTTCAATCCAACTAACAGACGCACATGTCCACCGCTCAAACTAACTTAAATTTCCACTGTTCCTTTGTGGGTTCCCAGAGTTGCGTGCTACTTGCCAAAAAGCGCTTTGATGCCTCGTCAGGGGTAGTAAGCGCCATATAAATACAATTACAATAAAATATATGGCGAAAAATTGATATTGCAATTGACAGAATTTGCAAGGTGAAGAAGCCCTTCTCTGAAGGAAGATCTAATTATGGCAGAAGGGATCTGTACCCCATTGCATGATTAGTTGATTAAAGACACACCAGGCTCACCTAAAATCCCTCACAAAGGCTCATATTGTTTAGATACACATCTTCCAAATTAGATCTTTTCACTATGCTGCCACTTGTTTTAATTTTCGACTGTTTCCACCATGTTATTTTAGATTACATTGTAATCTGCCAATTTCGTGACCATTTTGCACTTTAAAGTCAGTGTATTTCGTGCTCAGTGTTTTTGTGAATGTAATGAAAAAACTGGCAAAATTGTGAACTGGCTCCCCAGGCTTTACAACGATATTTGAACACTAAAGAGGCACTCCTACACAAGTTTTGAGTTCCTTCTGAACGAACAACTCTGGATGAAATTCAAAGACCCTTAATTCCAAGTGTCACCGAGCCTGGCAATAGTTGTCTCTAAAGTCTGACCCAATAATTCTGGGCCTGGAGACCCCAGACATTTTTCCAGGCTACAATGGCTGCAGGAAGCAGCAAAGTCTTATCCTGCACACCCCTGCAGCAGTGCAGGTGCAGTCTGTGCTCGTGAAGCCTCATTGACCCCTGTGCTCCACTACCCCAAACACCCACCAGCCTCCATTGACTCATTCTGCCTCCTCTGAGCAGATGAGAAAGAATGTTATTTCCCTGGAACTGTGCAAAACTGCAGGTAATAGACTTGGTTTTAACAATTTCATGCTGTTGTTCCCTATTCATGGGGGAAAACCTGTAGTAGTTGTAACTTAATGCAGGGATACCATCCGGAATCCACGATTTAGGCCATTTGGTATCCCTGCATCTAAGAACAGTATACATGTAATGGTGGCCTAAATCAGCAAACATTGCGCTTTTGGTCCCATATTATGTTGCACGTCTCTTCTTCATACTCATCTAAATTAACTCTTCAGCGTATATATTTTTTTCCTTGTTTTTTATTCCCTATTGAGCTCTTCTGCCTTTTGCACATACCTGCACCAGTTGCTTTTCTTTTGAAATGTATTTACAAATCCTCTTTGGATTCATATAGCTTCTGTTCCATGAAAAAATAAACTTTTCACTGCAGTCTGTTGACTAGCAGGATCATGTTAGTGGCCTTGCGTTGTGCAAATAACTGCTTGGTTAATCTTCTAAAAATACCAAGAAATTGACATTGTTGCATTTTACATATATTTTTATAAAATAATTAAAAACCGATCTACAGACATCCCACCAGCTTGCTAAGTGGCACTATAAAGTCCTTACCTCCATATTGCTTCAGTCCCACCCCCTGAAGCGTCTCTTCTTTGACTGCTGGCTGGGACTGGAGGAGTAGACTGTTTCTGGCAGGTTTTGTGGGGAAGGACACCCTCGCTCCCTGATGAGTTCAATCCAGATGTGCAATAAAGTCTCTGGAAGAAATTATGTTTGGTCCATGGAGGGCCATCAACCCCTGGACTTTAAAAACTGGATCCTTCTGAAACAGGTGACCTAGTATCCAGAGAAAGATGATCATGTGAAACAAGGATCTTACCTTTCCAGGGGTTACTTGAATCACTTGCGCAGGACTGGTGAGGATGACCTCCAAACTGGAGGGTCTGGGTTGAGTAGATAGGTGGCCTCACTGGCAGAAAAGGCCCAGACCTTGCGTGGTGGCAAAGACCCTGTACATGCTTCCTGACTCGACTTCCTGTTGAAAACCAAAGTCTGCTTTGCGGTTTGCCTACCTTACTCTACTTTCCGGGGCAGCCTGGTCCTCCCTCAAGTCACTACATCACCCACAGGGAAGTAAAACGCATTCATGTAAGCAAAGCGGCCAAATACGTCTTCAGTGAGCATGTTACTCCGCGCACTGTGTGATTAATAATAAACCTTCAATGTTTTAGATTTGAAAACATTCCTTTGGATATTTAAACTTAAATAGGCAACTAAAACTTCACATGCCAAAGACTTTGCTTGACTCGGTGTTATGAACATTTCTTCTTTTTTGCCTCACAAGTGGAAACATGTAACTAAAAGCCTTGAATAGACTTTTGTTCTACATAATCACCATGAATTAATCATAGTAATAGCTTGTTTTTATCCAGTGCTACTCACTGCACTTCAGCCTTTTCTAAGTAAAGTAAATAACAGAAGCTATTATTATAGAATTGATGGTATTCAATTTCCCTGCCTTCAGATGTCTGCAAGTCTGAAACTGGATTTGAACTTGTGACCTGCAGCTTTATAAGACTTGTTTTGTGTATAAACCATGGATGCATTTATTCTGGCACTGTACATTACCAGTACTTGGTGACAGTACCTTACTCGACTCCTTTCCCTTCTGCTGTAGTGCAGTGCTTGATTTGTGAAAGAATGAGGGCTTGTACCCAAAGCTCTGCTCTGGCAGTGCCATTAAAAATGGGGGGGACGAATACCAAGGTTGTGTAGTGTTGCATTCAGCCCAGGCCATGTCAATCCACTACCAGACACTGCTACGCCTTTATCTGACACAAACTGATGCACTTGATTATTTTCACAAACTGATGCACTGGGTTAGCTGCACAAGCTGATGCACTGGGTTAGCTGCACAAACTGATGCACGGGGTTAGCTGCACAAACTGATGCACGGGGTTAGCTGCACAAACTGACGCACGGGGTTAGTTGCACAAACTGACGCACGGGGTTAGTTGCACAAACTGACGCACGGGGTTAGTTGCACAAACTGGCGCACGGGGTTAGTTGCACAAACTGACGCACGGGGTTAGTTGCACAAACTGACGCACGGGGTTAGTTGCACAAACTGACGCACGGGGTTAGTTGCAAAATCTGATGCACTGGGTTAAAATTATGCTCTGGGTTAGTTGCACAAACTGATGTTCTGGGTTAGTTACACAAACTGATGCACTGGGTTAGTTGCACTAACTTGTGTACTGGGTTAAAATGATACACTGGGTTAGATACACATACTGATGTTCTTGACTCAAATGTAAAATTCTGACGTTTCTGTGATGTTTTGCGAACCTTATTATTATTCTGTTACCTTCTGTAAATATTTTCGTCAACATAAACTGAGAATTTGGATTAGGAAAGAATTGAAGACGCACCACTTTAAAGAACACAACATCACAGTGTGCTAACATTCCACAGACCAGATACATCTCCTATCACTCGTCCAATGTATGATTATATTAAATCCTTCACAGCACTCTGCTGGCTTTTGGCTGGGTTCAAGCTAGCAGCTAGAGAAATCAAACACAAGGAGATGATGGACGGAGCGCTGAAACATTTCAGACACTCACCCCCAATCACAGATCTGGGTTGAATCCATCATCGGTCTTTGGCTCATTTTTCAGACCCATCCATATGCCAATCAGTCTTGACCCTGTTCTTCATGGTAACAGTCCAGCCCAAACTGCTAAGCCAGGTTTTCACTAGACCGGAAATTAGTATTCTGAGACCGTTAGGGTGGTAACTTCCCTCCTCAGGCAAGCTAACTTGAGTCCGGTCCCAGGATGCTTGCTTCCGGTTCAGGGAGGACCTTGCCTGGCAGTTTTGTGCTGGACTTTTCCCATGAGGAACAGGGTCAAGACTGATTTCCTTATGGCTGGGTCCAAACCGGAGTGGCTTAGTGATCAGAAAGATGATGATGTATTCAACCAGATCTGTGACTAGTATTAAGTATTTTTCACATGGTTGTCAGAAGCTATACCTAAATTCTTGAATGACATGCTACATTTTTTACTTACAAAAGAAACATCCAGTGGTTGATTTGAAAAAAAAACATAAGTGCCGGTGCTCTCGTCAGGAGGCAGGTTGCATCAGCCCATTTCTCCTGTTAGCCCCGCCTAAAACAGAACCAACTACTGACCATGAAAGTGGGGAGAAGATGTGGCGTAATGGCCAGAGCTGTCGCCTTTGGAGCTGCGGACCATGTTTGAGAGTCTGCATCTGCTCAACATTTTGTGAATCTGTCCTTAACTGGTGCTCGAAAAACGCCAGTGTTGATGATTACGTGCAGATGCTAAGCACTGAAAACCAATGGCTCAAATTAAGCACTGGAAACCTCTGTGTTGTGTGATTCAGGTGCAGTGTTTTATGCATGTGCCCCTGTTTGAAATCCTTTTCATGAGGGGCTTTTCTCGTTAGGGAAGTGTGGCGCCATTATCCAGGGGCGTTAAAGCCATCTGTCAAATGACAGAAACTGAGTGAGAGTGGTGCACGCAGAAAGTAGAAGTTTGTTCCTGCTCGCTTGCCGTACTAAGTCTTTGAAGGGCTCTGCAAAGCAGGAATTAGGAGGTCTCCAATGACTGGTTGCTGGAATTACCTGTGAGAGCTACTCTCTCCCTCTCATGGCCGCATGTAAAGAGGTAAATTAATGATCAGAAAGACAGTCTCTTTGGACGTTTTTGATGTCTAGGCATCAGCAGGTTGGAGGCGCGGGTTGCTGAAAGCAAATTGGTATGAATGGAATTCCAAGGCCCATCTCCCGATAAATCAATGCTGCCACTCAGCAGGGCTTCACTACATTTAAACAATGCTCAGCAGCAGCAGAGGGCCAGGTGTAATCAAGAAAGGATAAGCATTGCTTGGAGGGCAGGGAACGTTCAGCTGCAGAGATCCTGAATCCGCTGAAAAGACAGTTTTAAGCAGGATTTATCTGAATATTTTGAATTCTGGTAGCCTTATTCCTATATGGAAGATTACACAGTCGCACACTTCTAATAAGCTTATGGACCATGTGCTTCCTAGTAGAGGTGTGAAGGGGCGAAATGATTCTGTATAGAGCAATTGATTCATTATTTCACTAACTGGGAAGGCATTAGAAGGTCTCCAATGATTGGTTGCGGATGAGAGATAGACGGCATCCGGTGCGCAGTAGCAAAGGTAAGAGATAGCAGGTCTCCAATGATTGGTTGCTGACGAGTGAGCGCAGCCTGTGATCAGCAGCATAAGTAAAGGAAGTTACACATCAGTGCATGATTGTCCTCCTGCTAAAGATCCAACAAGGCAGAAGAGAATTGCAGGGAAATCGGAATCCTGGATGTTGCTTTAGATGCAGTGTTTGAATGGTAATCCACCACACCATGTGATGGGTGGCTTGCATGAATATGCACCGGGCGGGCAACTAAGTGGTGGGTGGGTGCATGCAGGCAAGGAGAGTGCTAAATAATAAATAGTCACTTACCTTGCCTGCTGAACATCCGATGTCCTCCTAGGTCCCTCCTATGTCAGCTCTGTGGGCTCCACCGTCCAGAAAATACCACTAACCAATCCTGGCCGTACTCCCACTAGCATGAGAGCAGTGCCAGGATTGGATGGAGCATCCTGGCTGTATGCTCCTTCGGGCCCTTTAGGCCTGTGCTTGGACTCCCCCCAGCTATCTAAGACCGCTAAGTGGAGAGCTGCAAAGTGCGCATGTCACTTTGGCCTGCTCGAGAGAGATTGGCTAACTCTGCAGGCTCCATCTTGCTCCTCCAGTCCTCTATGATGCCAATCTGCAGCATTGGACACGCTCCCATATATCCCGGCTGGAGTCTGCTGTGCACTATACGTGAAAAATAAAATTACAATGAAATAATTTCATTGCCATTTTATTTTTCCGGTTTAGCACCACTGCAGCAGGTGAGGGGATGAACCGCCCTCACGAAGAAACCTCAGCTGTGCTATGTGTACAGGCAAAGAGAGGCTTTTGTCTCCAAAAGAAAGATGCAGCTCAGATCTTCCTAGACCATGCCGGAAAGGGATTATTTGATGACCCACACCTATTTATCTCTGGACAAGACTTTGCTTTTTTTGTTGTTTATCAGGCGATGCTTATTAAATCTGCCTTCTACAGTTTGTTAGAAAAATAAAACGTACAAGGGCCCACATGGTTTCTTAGTAGACCTCGGCCAGGGTTGCTGAATAATGGAATTGATGAATACCAAGGCTGTCGAGTCTTGATGCCATCACCCTAAACTCCCTGCCTCTTTGTCTCACTCCTGTGGGTTCTTTTTCATCCCTGCTTTCTCCATTTGCCACTGCTTTCCTATCTCTCTTTGCCTCCTCCTTTCTCCCTTTTATGGCTTCCTATCTTTTGGTCTGGGTCCAAGTGTGGGATTTATGTAATGTTGATACACAATGGCGTTTTACCAAGGAAGGCCTGCGTGTATTGGCTTTAAAATGCTGAATAAAAATCAAATCGTTTTTGGGGAGAATAAGTCCGTATATTTTCAGGTTAACAGTTTAGAATGACGGTGTTTAAATCATTCCACTGCTGTAAATAACACTAAATGCCCAATTGATATGCCCACAGTGTACTTAAAGCTCTGCAGACGTTTCAGAGTCTTGGCAGTGGTGTTTCCTTTGTTAGACAAAAGACTGTCGCTGTCCAGTGCTCCGTGAAGTGCTGACTCGTCTCGCTTGGGTCTATCATACTACAGTGATTGATGTATGTTGATGTTGATGCTCCTGTTTTTAATGCTCCTTTGAGTGCAGCAAGGATCTTCTGAAGACAGTAAATGAAGACCAAGTCATTAGCCTTAGGTGAACTAAACTTCAGTACCTCCCTCTCTTGCACTTGGCCAAAGTAGGTCTCTGGCTGCTTAGAAGTTTTTCAAACCGGTACAAAGTCTGTGGCATGGTATGCTTAGGCTCCGGCATAGCGTGCAAAACCTAGAAGTAATTCCATGGACGCTGTGTCACCAAAATGCATGGGGTAGTGAGATGCACACCTTTTAAATCCATGTGACGTCACTGGTTGACTCTTTAGTTGCCCTTAGCAGCTCAGCAGCCTTCTGCTCCTTTTGAAGGGTTAGCGGAAGGAAAAATACGCTGTAATTACACCTAGTAAAAAAAGAGCTTTTGAGTTTTTGTTGACTTTCTGTTCCTACTGTTCTGCCACTACTCCGGAAACCGTGGCCAGCAAGGGCTGTTCCAGGGGTACAAATGGCAAGCCCAGGTAGCAGATGCCACCTTTAATTGAAACTCATGCCTTTCTCTTCACTATCCATAAATGCCTAGAAAATTGCAAATCAACAGGCTTAACTGCAATGAAGCCAAGAAATACCTACATATGCAATGCACTGCTCTAGAAAATGTATTATTCTGTGGAATGTGTCTATCACGTCCTATCCTTGGTTAGTCTTCGAAGCGCTCTGATTAACATCAGGCTGCTGGGTGGTCGTTTGGGGAGTGAACAGCCTGTCGGTTTTGGTTTGTTTAGTGACACATGCTAAATGCAGAAACACCAAAGTGAAGTCTCTGAAACCAACCAACAGCATCTTCTTCTCTGTGTCAATTCGAAGGTTTGTAACACCAGAGACAACTCTCCAGAATCTACATAGCCTTGTTTTTCTAATTTAATTAATTATTGGGGTTTTGGGCCTCTCCTAAATTAGTTTTGTCAGTGGAAGCTACTGAAATTATGATATCGATATTGCCCAGTGTAACCAGGACATCTGGATTCAATGACCCTTCTCCTTTGACTAAATAAAGTGATCTTAGGCGAATCAATTGACTTAACTATACCATCTTTCCTTGACTCCAAAGTAATTCATTTCACTTATACTGCTGCCCCATCAATATTCACAGTATTTGGCATTTATATAGTGCACATAGCAAACGACATTGTTTCTTGGTTCACCCATGGCAGCCTTGTCCGAACATTAGGGATGGTGAGGTTGAATTCTTGAATAAATCCAAGTTTATTTTTTTTAACTTATTTTTTAAATAAAAAAATCACTAAATGCAGTGATTTAATGTATTAACCTGAAAAAAATTAATTCACCCATGTGTCCAGCAACAACCACCAAAGTCCACCGAAGGTCCAGGAGTTGGCAGTGCACAGGAACCATGACCGAGAGCAGCTCTGACTTATGTTTACGATACCTGCTGCAGTGGCTCAGAGCGCATCATTCGAATTCTGCTGCCCTGGAGGCTTCTTCTGACCTCAGGAATCCTATACCCACTCTGGTATTTCAAAGGAAGACAGAAGTTGCAGATACAAGTTCAAGGACCCTAGTCGATGCCGACACACATCTTCCCTGTAGGTAACTAGGGTAGTTGAACAATGATGGAAAGAGCAGACTAGCTTTGGAATTGGAAAAGCATTCATTTATTTAACATTTTCACATTTCTGTTGTAATGTATTGCATTGAATTGGATACGTGGTATGGTCTGCGGTTGCTGGAATTTCTTCTTACAATGAACTTGAGGAGGACAGTAGAGAAGATTCATCTTTCTAGCTGTGTTCACCCATTTTACAAACGTTGGCATTAAAACATCAAAGTCTTTATACATTTAAGAAGGGGGCAGGAACAGGAGATGTTTTAATTTTCCATGCATTAAGCAATACTGCTTTCTACTTACGTTTTCCTTTTCATGTATTTATGGATATTAAAGTGCTAAATAAACAGCTTTGGCATGAATACATTTCTATGTACATGGTTGTAGGGAGTATCCTGGTCTCCTGTGGGGCACCTGATCAAGGACAGAATTACTGACCGTGTTCGTTGAAGCGAAGGCAGTCCTTCATAGAAATGTTGTTGTAGGCAGGCAATTTGTGATCCAGCACACCACCCTAGTACAATTATATTTCGCTTCCATGCTATAAATGTTGCTTGTCTACAGTGGTTCAAATCACACCACTTGCAACACCTTTCCAAGAAATTCCTAGGGTAAGAATCCGCGATCCCTGTAAATTTCTGTTTAGTTTTGACCAATGTTCCTGGGATACGTAACTGTGAAATGAATGGACCGCTTCCTGATCATTTCTCCAATTAATTAGTGGAAGAGAATAGTACTAATAATTTATAATAAAAATACTCGCACATTTTTGTGATTTCAAATCTCACCATGTTTTAAGATTTTTGGAAACCTATTCTAGAGTATGTCCACCACTTTGTTAATTGCTTCCAAAATAAAATACTGTTTAGCAACTTGCTTTCTGCGATGTAGAAACTAAGTTGCCAACCAACAGAAGAGGTAAAAAAAAATACAAACCATATCTTCAGGAAAAAAGCACTATAGGAAGCATTTAAATAGACATCCGCGAGGCGGATGAGAGCAGTGTTACAAGCCAGGAAGGAGGAGTGACTGGGAACTTTGCCAAGAATAAGAACACAGCATAACGCAGCTGGAAGCAAAAATGAAACGGTTCAAATGGAGTAAGAGAAACAAATAAACCTTTTGACACATTACAATTTAACTCCCTTTAAATTAAATATTAAAGGGCTGCTGAAGTGTGAAAGGTTACATTTCATGCTGCAAGAAAGCAATAATATGAAAGTAGCAGATGTTCGTGCTCTGGTAACACAAAAAATAATTGACTAAAAGGTTTTAGAGAGTTTGAGACTTGGAAGTAATCTAAATGTTCCTACGTGTCTTCTGCACAGGAAAAGGAGTTTTAAGGCAGCTGAGGGAAAAGGTACGAGTCATAGAGAAACAGTGCTTTATGCAGTCTTGCTACAGACTGCTTTAGCTGACTGTCACAGAGCATTCAATACTTTATGCTAGCAGTGGACTTTGGATCTGGTCTTTGCTCATGATTGGATGACTTTCTTGTCTAGTTTATTCCCTGCTCCTGATTCCAAGGCTGTTTTCCATATTCTGTGTTTGACCGACCCCTGGACCATTTAAGTTTCACCTTAATTTGTGATTAGATGTGTATCCTTATGCTGCTGATGTTGGGGAACTATTTTCCTTTTTGCAGGTTTCTATAGCATTTCAGCTACAGCACCTACTGAGTGCATGTCCTGCTGCTTCGTCCCGATGTCTCTCCCCTCGCTCGCAATCACCCCCTGCCTCTCCAGTTATCCTCTGTATCTACCCTTCTTCTGCACTGCCTCCGATTCACTCTCACCACCTCTCTTCCCACCCTACATCTGCCTCCCCTCCTACACGCCTGACACCAATGACTGCTGATACCCAATATCCCTCCCTCTCCCCACTCCCCTGTTTGTCTCCTGCTGTCTTTCCTAACAAGTCTCCACCTGGTGCCTGTCACCGCTGCTGCTATTGGCTTTGCTAGAGCGTGTGATCCGTGGTGCAAGCATTGGCAATGCCAGCTGCTGTGGATGGCAGCCATCTTGGAATGTTATTTTGTATTCTTCCAAGATGGTGGTCATGTTGCATCTACATGCAGTGTTTTCTATACTTATACAATTCCAAGATGACATCCATGTTTCATCTAGATGCAACTACTGACTGCCATAGAGTGTACTCTTGCTACTCACCTGAGCTGTTCAAAATCTGGAAACAATGGTCCTATTTGAATTCTATACTTCTCACCAGCTCACATAATCCAATCTGGACATCCTTGTCTTCTCAAATGCACTTACCCATGGCAACTGGCTTCAGTGCTTTACGTCGGCCCAGCACGTTTCCATTTATTCACTTTGTGCCCCACCTGATCTTGCTACACCACACTTAGTGGAATTCTGGGTTGCTGAGACTTCCATGTGCAAGAAGTAAAACTATTGACCTGGCTTGCCTTGTTCTCCTGCGTTCACAAGGGCTGTGAAGATGACCTGATTTTCTTTGTTTTCTCCTCCTACTGCTGATTTCAACGGAATGATTAAGACCAAGTGGGCATAGATGAAGACACTTTCTTCATGTATGAAGGTCCTGGCCGATTGGATTGTATGTGACCAGGGCTTGCTGGAATGCCTGTGTTGGGCTCTCTCTTGAAAGAAAGTGTATTTCTGTTTACTAAGAGCAGCAAAGGATTTAAAATGTACAAACTGGAAGCCAGTAAAGGTTAAAAATAATGTTTTCTTTCTGATCTTTTGTGTATGCTTGTAAGTCCATGGACAATATATATTTTTGGGGAAAAGGTTTACAAAGTTAGTCTTATGGTGATGGGAATTTCCCACCACGCCTGGGCCATTTTGTGGTTTTTAATAGAAAATATCTGTTATCTGCACCCTGATTCCTTATGGGGCCAACACATTCTGACATGCTTAATATCTGTGGGAACTATGAGGTGCTGCAAGAACCAATCTTGCTCATACTCAGTTCCACAGAGCAAGGAAGGACGCAAACTGGACGTCTATGGAAGTAATGTTATGGATGTTGCTGGGGTAATGTTAAGTTGCCATTTCTCTGAAAAACACAACTCACTGGGAAATGAAATTTGCCATGCCTGTCTGTTTCTGGAGTTCTTTACACCAGACAAGAAGTAAACAATCAATGACCTTTTGGAAGGTGAAATAGCATTAATCCACATAATAAAAGTATCAGGAGGAGCCTTAGCAGAAAGTGGAATCTGACAGCTTGGTAAGGGTGCAGGCTTAAAAAGGAAAAGGTAGCATAAGGGTATTAATTGTGAAGGAAAAGATGTGAATGCCTTTTGATGCAGAACTGCCATTTTATCTGAAGCCATATAAAGCCCTGCCAAATACAAGTCTACAAGGAGGTTGCAAGGTCTCTTTTTTTCCTATTACTTTTGGGTAGCTCAATGGCGGTGACTGGCACAGGCAAAGAAAGTTTTTTTCCACCAAGCCTTTAAGAGTTATAATAACCACCCCAACTGTTAACAATGGCAACAAAGTGGGGCACTTAAGGAGGATCTGGAAAAGTATAAACAAATGCCAAGATATGTCTGATTCAAACATATGGCCTCTTCCTTTTTTTATCACCTCGGTAAATGGCTGAATGTCTGATCACTAGCAAAAGTGGCAGAGCATTACCTCATTGAGTTTAAGATATGATTCTAAATCAACAGAATCAACAGTTCATTGCTAAAATTCTCTAAAAGCAGTAATACTGAATGTTTTGCTACATTGAATACTACTACAATCATTTTTTTCACGTCCCAGTTTTGTGTTTAAAAATCTGAAATGTCCCATGGTTAACAACTAACACTTTCAATTCATGGTGCTATTTTCTTTACCTGAAATCTACCACAAAGGTTTTTTTTCAATGTTGTGTATGTCGAGAGTAGCACATCACTTGTGTAGACTTGGGCACCATTGTTTATAATTATTTAGACATTGTTTTTGAGAGGCATCCTCTCAGAGTGCATTTTTCTACAACTAGCAGTCCCAGGTGTTCAGCAAACTATTGGCTTGTCATTAAAGTGGAATAGGTCTTGACTCAGTTCATCCCAGAAGAGCACCTTCCTAGTGGTTGTTTTCAATACAAGTGAAACAGGTATCGACTCTGTGGATCGAAGGATGAATCATTTAATGCGAAGATGCAAGAAATTCAGATGAGAGGGCAGCACTCCTATCATGCTTTACAAGGTCTTGCTTTGAACAGAGTTGTTGTGCTTTTGCCATGATCTTCCATGGCTGGTTTTGGATGTGTTATTTCCAAGAACATCCGGTCTTGCAGTGGAAGGAAGTGTATGAAAAGAGGATGGCTCCTGTTTAGTTATTCCTAAGCATGCAAATGCATCTCTACTGATGGAAAGATGAGGAGCTCTTAGAAAAAGCTTCTCAATCTTCCAAAGTCTCGAAAAACATGCTTGTTTATTGATTTGACATAGGCCCAAAACCAATAGAACCATTTAACCGTATAATGCCCATGCCCTTAAAATGCTACACTGCCTCCCTATCGGACACAGGTGGCAGACCAAAACTGTGCACTTGATCTATAGAGTACTGTATGGCATGCACCTGGGACTCTCTACAAGATCTCCAGTAATAGGTGTCCTCGATGAAGCTGAGATCAAACGATGACGTCCTCCTGCCACCAAGACATGCAGAATCAAAGAATTTGATGGCAGATCATTCCATGTAGAATGTTCTTATATGTGGAACAGCCTGGCTGCTCACATTAGCATGTGACAAAGTTCTCCTGAAATAGTGGTGGGAACTCCAGATCCACCGTTTCCATTAAGCCTTTGCATAAATTTGCAGTATTGCACAGACTCTGTAAGTATCCACCCCATGCACCTCAATCAGGCCAAGTGCTCAAGAAGTTATCCTCCACTCTGATGTTTACCATGGTTGGTCTTTTTAAAGGCTCTACAGTTTGACCTCTGAGGTTCTCCTAGACTATAGTTCAAGGTCCTCTGGAGCTTTGGTCCTTCTCAGCATCTACTACTGAGACTACCATCTACATTTTACCCGAAGGCCTCACGTGTTTTTGCAGCAAGCATAATAAAGTAAAAATATAAATAAAAGAAATTAATTGAAAAAAATCTGCTGGGCAGAATTTTTTCCCAGTAGTCGGTGTCTCATAAAAAAGCCAACACAGATGCATGGCTTGTGGATGGGGACACTTCTATACTAATCCTAACTGACAGCAACCGATGAGAAGAGAAGACACCCATATGAAATATAGGCAAACACAACCACAATGTTTTTGTATACATAAGGCGGGAGATATTGGACTGCACCAACTCTTCAATGAAACTCAAGAGCCATGAAACTGAAATATTCTTTACAGCATTCCTCTGATTGCAAGACGTCCTGGGGAAGTGAGCCTGGCAGATGCCTTGAGCAAGTGCCTGGGAACATGTCGAGTGGAAACTCTAAGAGGTGCAAAAAATGTCTGCCATAAAGGGCAGCTATCCGATAGTTGATCTATGCATTTCCACCAGGAACACACACAACCGCATCATTTGGCAAATTGAACTAGAAGTGTACAGAACAGTTCTCATTGAACCATACTGGGTGCGGCAAATGTGGCACATCAACCTTCTTCAATTCTCAAATTAATGGTGTCACAAACCCAGGACCTATATGTCCTCCGTGCCTTATCTTTTTCATATCATGGTTCCAACTTAATTTTTTTTAAACTAATACATTTCACGTATGACATTCTTAGAGAACCCAAAACGTAAGCAAAAAATACTCTTTGTACTCAAACCATGAAGGAACATCGAAATACTGTCTCAACGGATCCAAGAACTTAAAGCAAAGGGCAGGATTGATGTGCGTAACGCATGTCCAAGCGGAAATTGGTTTGTCACTTTGTGCAATAATGAGTTGAGAAAAGTTTCCAGAGGTACAATCGAACAATATTCTAATAGACACGTGGCAATAATTACATACTTGCATGCAGAAATTGTAACTTCAGAATTTACCAGTAAGTTTACTTCCCCAGAGTTGGCATTTTTCATAGATACACAGTCAACCTGCCCTCCTTGTGAAACAAGTAAAATCATCCTATGGGCACACTTGTGCTTGAAACTTTTAAGGTTGCCAGCAGGCAAACATATACACCCCATTTGCCAAATATTAGAATAAAACAATGAGGTAGATATGACACCGCACTTAAATGACTACTGTTACGTCTGCACTTTGTCTGTACTTTACTTATCCGAAGGGTTGCTAGCCTGTCAACAACGAATCATTCAGTGCTGAAGACCACAGTTGATTAAAAATGTAGTCTCACAGGTCTGTTTTCTCATGTTTGCACTCTGTAGCAGATATGTTATCAATCTCCTTTTCTCACACCAATAATGAGTTTTTATGGCATAGACAATTAAAACATCATCTGGGAAAGGAAAGATCAGATAGAATTAGTGGATTGGAAAGTGAAGAATTTCTTGAAAGTTTAAGCACCGGTCATTCACTTCACAAATATTTTCATTGAGGGAATATAAAATATGTGCATGTGTCATACAGTACAACAGAACAATGGCTCCTTTAAGGCAATTGTCCTATTTTCCATATCACATGTGCTGACTCTGTTGCTTCCTACTTTGGAGATGTGTAATATTTTGTTTTACTTTGAAATGCATATTAATCACACAAGGTTTTAGATCTTGATTTCAAATCAGTTTTACGACTGCTTCAATTCACAGCTTAAATAGTCCGTTTAAGTGTTCAAAGTTCACTGATATCATTTAATTAAAGGTTTTTACAAAATGCTCACAAGTAGGAATAATGTAGAACATGGCGTGTGAGGATGCGATCTGAACACAGAAAACTGAACAACCCTCACTGGAAGAGAAGGAGAGACTAGTGGCATTTTTCTTTGTTGGTGTCCCTAGCAGCTCTCCCTTCTCATTGCTTCTCCTTTGGTACTCACACATCCTGCAGCCCACATTTATGTACGCAGGGCAGAGGAGGGGATACTGCAGGTTGTGGTCATGTAGCTGTTGCCATGAATTACATTTTCTCAGAAAAAGAGCTGTACTTTGTTTTGAGGTTTTAAGAATTTCTTAAATAATTGCAATTTTAAATGAAACAAATTAATCAATATATGTATCAATATCGAAAACCATATGTACGAACGTGAAAGGTGAGTCAAGAAAAGTACAGACTCTTCTGAGCTTAAGTTTGAAGGGATTGAGCCCCATATAGATGATGTTCAACAACACCCTCTTTAATGTCCTTTTCTTAATTCCTTTTCCTTTAGTTATTGACTGCGAAATTTGCACAATAAACAAAGATGTAAACAATATGTATGCTTTTACCGTGTAGGTTGACTGGTTTTGGGATACACCACTGTTTTGCCAGAAGTATGATGGATCCGGAAATGAAAATCATGACCATTTTGCACAACTTCTATGCGGACTACTATACCATGGCAGGCATTGCGTTGGCATCATGCGTGGCTATGTGCCCTGTCGTGGGGTTCATGGGCCGAAGAGGTGGACTGTTGCTGTTTATGATCCTGACTGCCCTGGCATCCCTTCTGCAGCTCGGCCTACTTAACTGTAAGTAACAAAGGTCCTTGTGCGGAGGGACACAGCTCTCTTCAGCATAGTAGGTGCTGCGGGGCAAAAGCAATGCAGTGATTTCAGAGTCCCTCGTTTATTCTTTTTCTATCCTACCAGGGATCAGAATCATTTTCCTTCTTGTATTAGGGCCCATGACGTCCTTGCTTTGCTGCTTCTGGTAATTAAAGAGTTGTTTCCATCTGAGCTTTGTTAGCAAACACTTTAGTAAGGTGGAAAACGCATATTACCCTCTGGGACAGTAATTAGTTTGTTTAAAGAATTGGGAAAAATGTTTTAAGGAAGTCTTCACAGCTCAAACCACATATTGTGCCTTTCTTCCACGTCATACCTCTAGAGGAAACCTGGGCAGTGTTGATGAATCATTTAAACTGGGTGTTCATAATTTGGTACTAGAAGTTCAGACTGTTTTTCAGTGCGTTTACTGTATTTAGGAATAACGGGAATAATGA
This sequence comes from Lissotriton vulgaris, assembly GCF_964263255.1. Taxonomy (NCBI): domain Eukaryota; kingdom Metazoa; phylum Chordata; class Amphibia; order Caudata; family Salamandridae; genus Lissotriton; species Lissotriton vulgaris. The sequence goes on from NW_028241743.1 coordinate 261,459, forward strand.
CAAAATTAACTTACTCTGTTGAAAATCTGCAAGAATTACTTTACAAACAAGTCTATGCCACCCCACCTCCCACCCATGCTTTTGTGTAGCCCACAAATGTTATACTTGATTTCAAACTCTCTACCATTGGTATAAAATTAATGATTTCTGCCCAAAATTTTTTTTAGATGGCAGCCTATTCCAATAGAGGAGACATGGCACTTTATCTGAGCTGAGTAAAATATAAAAAATCCAATATAATTTTGGGTGTTGAGTACATTGTAGCCAAACATGTACACACAAAGTACCCCACGATTTTCTTCTTGTGTCCACTTCATAAGAATTGCCTGTTTCATCCTGCTGACCTTGAAAAGTATGTCCAGAATGTGTTGAGGACCAAAGACTACACCATACATCCTAAAGCCCACCCATGTCATACTGCATGTACTTATTTCAGTTCGGTTTCTTGTTTTCCTAAGACCAAGTAGGACGCCGTGTACCTTGCCTCCTCACTAGTTCTCATTCTCCATTTCCCTACAGCATAAAAGAGGAACTAGAGATGAAATCCATGAGGCTTTGTTACACTGTTCAGTTGAGTTTTACTTTTTCTGCTTTTGTGAACTAGGTTTTTTTTTTTTTTTTGCTCTATTGCAATTTCTCATTGCCTTCCCAACCATCAGAAATCCAGCAGGAGTGCTGGTTTCAGGGGTGCATGCTTTGCTTAAGTGCTAAGTCTCTATGGCTCCATTTCACAAGGTGGTAAAAATCTCAGCTTATTTGCAGTTGACATTATTTCACACATTGGTCCTCACTGGCCTTCTCATGTTGTTGTAGCAGTAGAAATGTGTTATGTTTACACTCTCCCAGAGACCAAATCAATGTAAAGAGCTAGGCTCACAGCTCTAAAATATATATCCTTGCTCAGTGGTCCCAGTTGTGAACTAGTTACAACAAAAAGGGCTTTTCCATCCTCCAAAGTCAGTGTGTATTTGAATACGAGTCTGTCCCCTTTGCAGAAAGGTTCCACTGGGGATCCAATAACTGACTGTGAAGGATGGCAACCAGATGACAGTCAACAAACACGGCTGGCAACCCGGAACAAGCACCTACTTTAGTGAAAACAATGGTGACAATTGCCCTCCCACTTGATTCTTCCAACTCAGACACACACAAGTGTAAACTGTATGGTGGACCTACTTCTCCAACTACCTTGCGGCCATAAACGAAAATAATGAATCTGCCAGAAGTTAACTCCTGCTGCATTATGACACCACTGTAGTATGAAAAATATTTATGACTCTAGCAAATACTAATGAGCTCGTCAATAATGGGATTATGCAACCTGCCCTTTCCTGCACTTCATTAATCAGGTGAATTCAGACTAAACTAGAAGCAAATCATACTTCACTAAGCCTACCTTAAGGCTAATGGGTGTGGATAGGTTTTACATTGCATGGGCTAGGCAACACTATGGTGGGGAAGGCCTGGACTAGAAGCATCGGGTCCATATAAAAAAAAGCCTCGCACGCTTTCAGACTTCTTCAGTTGATGAGTATATGGCAGGTCCCCCAATACAATCGAATTAGGCAGGTATCGTTTGAACTATCCACCATGTGTACCATGCCCATGGAAGCTGTGTCCAACACCGGCCTTGTGCAGATCAAAAAGTAATCCCTCTAGAGGGCAGGCTTTACTTATCCGAGCCCCCGGATTGGAACGATGTATCAACCTCACACTTATGACCTGAGTAATCATATGGGTCACCTGCTCTCAGACACAGACCAGCAGCCAACAAGTGAGAGATCACTAAGATGTGAAGCCATCCCACACCCACGTGGGTGATCAGGTACAGGTTCAATACACCATACCAATGACAAGTGGCCGTTTTGAACAAGTTGCTGATAGTTCAGCTGCTTTTGAGAGGGGCTGGCCGTAAGAATAATAGTTAAGGCCACAAGAGAAGACACTTGACTGCCGAGGAATGTGTTGTGGTTCAAAAACATCAATGCTTGAACAACCCAGCCGCAGGGGCGTAACAAAGGCCCACGCAGCCCCCGCAGTGCGGGGGGGGCCCCAGTCTTACCCATACTGGAGGGGCCCCCCTCAGCCCCTACTGGTGTTAGTGTGAGGGGCATCTTCAGCACATCGCGCAGGGGGGCCCTCTGTCGAAGTTGCCTCATGGCGATTATTTTTCACATCTCAACCACTGTGTAGTAGGCAGGCATGTCATATGTCAAGAAATACATTCATATCCTTCGTTTTAGCTAAAACTTCTATGTTGGCAATGGCAAGCCTGAAACGAGACGCTAATGCACTTTCTCACTACTGGCCGACGGAATAGTTGTTCTTTAATCTGGTAAATTTGCGTACACTTCCTGTGCTTATTTCTGGAATTGCGATTTGGAAATTCTTAAGTAAGACAATTTTCCTTTCTGAAATGAACACAAAAAAAAAGAGGTTGCAATAGAGGGAGATACACCAACAGTCTCTTGCATACAGCGGTGGTGCGCAGATCACATGCAGTTAGTTACCTGCTACCAGCTCTCGAGTGAGTGAACAGATGATCCTAAGGGTAGGCACCTGTCCCTGAGCTTGACAACCTACTCTGGATAATAGCACAGTCCTCATCAGAGACAGGTGCACCTGCAAGCTATTTGTGGTTAGGAACCCTCAAGTTCTTTTCGATTTAAAGATGCAGTGGCACCTGGTGGGCCGGGGCTGCAGCAGGACACCAGTGGCGGCAGGCATCTACCAGGAGGAGGTGGAGCGGGCACGCGCAGAGAAAATATTATATAAAAATAAAACATATCTGACGTGACATCCTCACTCTGTACCTCATCTTTACTGGAACCGAATGCTGGCACTCCCTTGCCCAATCCTGATGCTGATCACATGCAGCATGTCAGCAGCGCCAGGATAGGTGGGAGCGGCCTCACTCGGCGCTCCTCAGCATTTCAAAGGATTTGGCTTCCCCATGAATGCTCCCCTGGCATGATGTCATGCTGTAACTCAGGGCTTTAAGTGGTCCGGGTCTCACCGGGTCTGAGCACCAGCAGTTTTTTAAAGGGGGCCTCGAAACAGGTCCCTACCGGGCTCTATTTTGTGCTCTAGCACAGGCGGTCCATTTTTTTCCGGACTGAAGTGACAACAGACACATCAATTTTCACTGCTCACACTGCTCCCTTCTCACTAGTGGAGAGGTTATGGCACAACGCCATGCCCAGCGAGCATTGTAGTGAAAGGGAAATCCTTTAAAGAGAGTCATTTTCTCTCTATATTTCCCTTCTCTTTTTGAAATTCAGGAGCAGCAACATTGTTGTGGTGTCACCACTGCTTTAATTGGAAGCTTTTTCAATATTATATACAACGAGTCATAGTTTCTGCTTATTTATCTTGAGCAACTAACAAACATTGACAATGGCAATTGTCCTGACTTGTTGTAGGTATGATGTTACTTGTTATATCATATATCTGGATGCAATGAAAGAGACAGAAAAATAAAAGTCGGGCGACACACTATGCTAAGAACAGATTTTTAGCATGCATGTTTTTAAGCCATGCCCTTAATTACATTACCCACACCCCATTGAAAGACCCCCCCCCCCCAATGTTTTCATTCCACTTAAAGCCCTGCCGTAACTTCTCCACTAGTGAGAAGTGAGCAGTGTGAGCACGCACACATAGATGTGCCTGCTGTCACTGCAGCCCGCCTGCGCCAGGGTACAAAACAGAGCCCGACAGCGACCCATTTTGAGGCTTACTTTAAAAAAACAGCTGGGTGCTCAGCACCGGCGAGACCCGGCCCACTAAAAGCCCTGAATGTACCTGTCAGAGCACCAAGTGAAGTTTTAGCCCATGTGTGTTCAGAGTGACAGCTGGGCCGTTTGAATGGAGTGTGAAAGGGGGGCCTCTGTGAATGTATTTCAGACCTTGTGAATGCAGGGTGTACCTCTGTGAGTGCTGGTTGAGACGTGAGCTGATGTTCATGCAGGGTGAGTGACATGCCTATGTGCGAGAGTAGTCTGTGTGGATTAAGGGGGAAGAGGCGTACCTATGTTAGTGCATGGGGAAAGGTGAGTGTGTGACAGTGCATGGTGAGAGGTGAGCATATGTGAGTGCATGGTGAGATCTGAGCTCTTGTAAATGCACGGGCACAACAGAGAATGCAGGGGGATATTCGAGCTCTTGTAAATGCACGATGAAAGATAAACCTTGGTGAGTGCATGGGGGAGGATGTTCCCATGTGAGTGCACAAGGAGGGGTGTGCCTCCGAGTGAGTAGTGGTCTACCCATGTGAGTGCAGGGTGAGAGGGGTGCCTATGTGAGCAGAGTGAGTCCCGTCAGTGTGTGTGTGCAGGGTGAGTGGTGTGCTCACGTGAGTGCAAAGTGGGAGGTGTGCTCGCCTAAGTAGAGGGTGAGTCACGAGTTCAGGGGGGAGTATGTGACTGTGTAAATGCAGGGTGAGAGCCATGTCTGTCTGAATGCATGGGAAGAGGAACGGCTGGGTGAATGCAGAGTGCGAGACATCCCTGTGTATAACGGAGTAGCCAGAACATTAGAATATCCGTCCACTTCGAACAAAAGCTCTGATGGCACCAAGCAAGCGCAGCAAGTGAGTCTGTTCATTCATCCTTTCTCCCTCCCATCCACCTTCTGCTATCAATCATTTCACCTTTACATTCTGTCATCCATTCATTATTTCATCCAACTTTCAATCGTTCACCATTCCATCCATTGGTCATTTTATCCATCCCTCCTCCAAGATTTTCATTTACTCTACCATCTATTCGCCCTTCCTCAGATTTCCATCCATCCATCCTCTAAAACTTCCCTTTACTCTGTCATCCTTTCAGCCACCCATGTCTCTATCCTCACACTTACTTATCCTCTCATAAAACATATGTATTTGTAAAGCACACGTACAAGCAGAAGGGTATCTTGGCATTGAATAACTGATGTTTATTGTTACCCACTCAATGGAATTCATTGTATCGACCCCAGAAGGATGAAAGTCTTAGTGGACCTGCTGGGAGTTGAATCTGTGACTATGAGGGCAAACACAGTTTGACCTCACAGTTGACGGATTAGTCCACTGAGCTACCAGACCCACTCTTTCACCTATCCTCTCACCAGAAACAAAACAATAGCCCTCGCACACCCAGTAGTGCGGTGGGGCTCAACCTACAGAGGGCCCACTCCACCACTGCGTATGAGTGGCTGGCCCCTGGCCCGAGAGCTCCTGAATGGGTTCACAGCGTGGGGGGAGCCTCCATGTACTTTGCAGGGGGGCCCCCTCAAGTTTTGTTACGCCACTGCCCAGCCGTCTGACATCACTGTCTTAGTGTCACTAGATGACACTGTCAATATGGAGATGTTAACAGGCTCGCCAAAACTTGACAACCAAGCTGATCTTGTGATGTTTCCCCAGGATGCATTTAAGTCAGACCATTGCCTCTCGGCTAATGAAAGAGCCCTTAACTCACTGAAGCACAGTGCAGAGCTGAATACAGGTACTCTGTGTACCATCTGGTACCACACACATGGTTTCCACAGTGGATCTAACAGTCTCTTAGACAATGTCATTATATCATAGTTGCACCACAAACAATGGGGAACCGTCGGGTAGTAGGGCAAGATAGCTAGGATGGGTGCTTTAAACAGTGGGAGCTGCTTATGATGATTCGGCTGCTGAGAGAGGTGGCCATTCTGCCCTACTTGGGTGTGCAAAAGGGCAGGCTGGCTGGTGCTAACCGGTGCAAACCCTACTGAGAGCTGGGTGTGCTATAGTAGTGAATCGGTAGGGGATCTGACATGTCAGGAGGAGAATGGGGCCAATCAGGCTTCTGGTCTTACTAGGGCTGGGGGGGGGGGGGGTGGACAGGTGACTAGTAGCACAAACATTAAGCCAGCCAGGAACGGAGCATCTGCAAAAATCAAAAAAATCCCAGCTAATCCCATTCTGCCCTTTAGTAAATTGTGTGTGTATGAGGGAATTTGCAATATCCCACTTACATGTCACTGAGAGCAGAGCTGCATATTTTGCCATCCACCCCACCTCTACTTGTACCCACGCAAACCACTGACAAGGGACACTGCCTTCTGCTCCTATGGGGCCTGATAAACTACAATGTGTAAACATTGTTAGTGATCCACTGCACTGTGTGTCTGGGGCAGAGAGAGTAAGGTGGATGATGAGATAGCAAAAATGCAAACATGTTTGCAATACTCTGAAGCCTGTTAAAACAAATTTCCTCACCACACTGCTGAGCTTCCTTGCCAGCAGGGGTGGCAGTAAGATTGGTGGGGTGTGAGCTTCAGATTTTCTCACAATAACGCTGGCATACAACGTTAAAATACATTATAGACAAGCCAGGCGCATGAGAGGAGCTTAAGGGGCAGTGGAAAGGGAGAAGAATACGGATTGGTGGGGACACTAAGTGAGAGAACATGCAATCGTTTGTAAAATAATCAACATTTTTGAAGTTTCAAAACATTGAGGGAGAGTGTGTGTGCGTTTTTGTCTGTGTGAATGTAAAGCTTCCTGGTGAAATCCGACTGACAGCTCTCTATGCCCGACTGAAAGCACCTGTACCCAACTATTCACCAGAAAATACATTATTAGAGGGATGCAACACCCTAAACCCCCTCCCTGAAGCTTCACCCCTGCCTGTCAGCCCAGAGCTCAGACTGCAGTGCCCATGCCTTTCTTTGAATGCCTGTATGTGAGAGTGCTGGCTGCGTTACCTCTGGCAAGGCGTGAGTATATGCTGGCAGCCAATTAATAGTTTCTGCATGAACTGGTGCAGACTCTTGTTTGGAGAAACAAACCAGCGGCGTTAACAGTGCAGACAGGAGTTGAAGGGTTGCAGCGTCTACTTGGAAGCCAATTGTCCTTGCCCGTGGTAGCCAACGCTGCAGCTCAGCCCGCGCGCCACTGACATATCTGTTCGCGCGCTGCTGTTCCCCATAAATAGCCCCCTGTTGAATCTGAGCTCCCACTCCCAGCGCAGCGGCCATTATTATTCCTCGCCACTCGTTCCCGCCTAATTAGCATTCTTCAGAGCACTGGCGCCCAAATAAAGGTCATATTTTACCAGGACTAGTGGATAATCTCGCTTGAGAGTACAGGACTTTTCTTTAGATAAAGGTTAAGTGCCCGTAAATTATCATTTATTCACGTTTAATGTGATTAGTCCTGAATTAATGTCAATTATTTTCTTCTTTTTTTTTCTCCTCCATATTTGAATCATTCTGGACTCAGTGATTGGGAAATACAGCCAACGCCCGGAATCAGGTACTTTTTTTTTATATCTATGCATGGTGTTTTACCTTAAGTGTGCTTAAAGATTATACAGTGTTTTCAATTCAAACGTGGCTGTAAAACCACGGCGTATTAAAAGTACCTACAGGAAACGGGTAATATTAAGAAATTCTCTTCGTGAATTTACTGTGTGAACATCACTCTTAAATTTCCTAGAATAAATGTTGCTTTTTAGCCATCCAGACTGAGGTGGTTACCGAGAAAGGCGAAAGAGTTCCAGATAAGGCCAGATTTTGGATTTGCTTCGCTTCATCCCTCTATGCTAACATTACTAGTGTAAGAGTCCCAGGTAGATCTCCTTTTGAACTCTGTGGACCCCCACTGAATTATTACTGGAAATCTGGGACCCCCACTGAATCATTATTGGTATTTGGGGACCCCCACTGAGTCATTTCTGGAAGCTCAGTTCCCCGGCAAAGCATTTAAGATGATTTGAACCCAAGTGCTTAGATTGGGGGGGTGAATTTTAGATTTCCCAACAATCACGCTGCAGTATCTTTTAAAGATACTTTGTATGAGCAGTGGATATGTGCATTTAAACTACTTAGAAACACAATATTTTTCAAACTAGCCAACATTTTCTAAGACCTTTAAAACCGAGACAAGAAAGACAGTTGTTTGTCTCTGTGTGTGTCTGTGAAAATCCCAGGAAAAAACAAACAAACACTGCATCATGACCGACTAAAAGCACTTGTACACAACTATTTACTGCTGGATACATCATTTTTAGAGGGTGTAACACCCCAAACACCCACCCTGAAGCTACGCCCCTGTCTGAACAATACACAGAGACCACTCATCGTCCATACTGTATGCTGAATTATACAATTGTACTGCTCCTATAAATCAATCTGAGGATACAACGTTAATATTTTTAACTTCCAATTTCAAATTCCTATACAATTGCAGAATGGTTTTAAAATGTTCACATATTATTTATATACCTTTTATCAATCTGTTAAAATTATTTTTCTAAGCAATCACGTGCTCCCTAAGTAGACTTCGCAGATCCCCAGTGGTCCACGGACAACAGGTTAAGAACCACTGGCCGACACCAATAACCCCTAGTCTGACCTACAGCATGAATGTCAAGACTTATGGCTTCAGTGGCACGGGCTCCTCAAACTTTATTTTACTTCAGTTGATCAATTAACTGAGAATCCTATTAGTTGGGCAGGGATTAGAGACGGGATTGTATCAATCTTCTTGAGACAGTGGAGATGTACCCAGTTCCCTCTGTATTTTCTTCTATCCTATAGTATGCCCTTCAAGTGGATCGCTCATCAGTTACTACTTGTGACCAGCACCCCTCCTTAGGGGCACACTATAAGTGCTGAGTGAATGATGGGAGGACATTGGAGAACGTCTCGGGATTAAGCAACCAAATGTTGCCAACAGCTCACCGATCTGTCCACCCTGTCCTCCCCTCAGCCACGTCTCTGATTGTAAATCACTAGTGTATTTGAGGGTAGATGGTGGTGAAAGCGTTTTCTCACACAGCATGAACAATTACTTGCAGACACTACACTAATTTAGTGCCTGTGAATTGTCAGTTTGGCATCTTTGGCAAATACAATCTTCCACAGCTTGCCATGCAAGGTTTATGTGCATTAGTCTGTTCTGACATTTCGCCTTGGAGGATCCCAGAATTCTGTATCACTAACATTCAATTTTCTTTTTATAAAGGGATTTCATTCTCATACAAACCATGTTAGCAAGGATTAGCAAGGAAGAGGAACATATGGTTGGTCTTCCGTGAATATCTTCTCCAGGGAATGTTCCCAGCCATCAAACAAAAAGCCAGCAATCACTTAAAACAAGATTAAATGCTTTGAAACTGTTTGGTAATTGGTTGGATATTTTTCATTTCTTCTGTGCACTAAACTTCAACACTAGCGTTCTAGACACTAAAGAAAGTTTATGTATGCCATTTTTTGGATTGGGCTACTGAGTTCTCAAAAATGAACCTTATTGAGAATAAACTCAGCTAAATTGTTCTTTCTAATATTCGAAAGCTCCTGACAGGTTGTCATTTATGCACTGTCATTTATTCTCTACATATTTCATCTCATCCTTCGTCACAACTTGACAAAACCCCATTGGCTACCCCGTATGATTGTCTGTGGGACGTTTGGAAAGCCAGTGTGGGATGGATGAATGTGGACCACTCTCTTGTGTCATTCCTTCTGTGATGACTTGACCACCCTGGAGCCCTAGACAATGAAATTGAACAGCCATGATGTGAAAGGATGTGCTCCTGATTAAAGTTCCTTGTTGGACCGCAGATGGTGGTGGCTGGGTGAGTTACAGATCTGTAAAGTGTCAAGAAGAATTTAGTTATAGAGGAACACATGCCAGAGTCTGGCACTGTGTTAGAAGGAGGAACGGAGGGACAACCATATAAGCTTTCAGTATTGTCAGTAAAATATACCCCATATACTGAGCGTCAAATCAATTTAATATGCTGTCAAATGCAAAAACATTCCTGGTTTTTTTCATGGATCTATTTCCATATTAATTGATCATAGACATAGATGTATGTAATGTTTTACTTGCGTCAATGCTCCATTTGGTAAGATTTAGGGACTGCTCTGCATATGCTACGATAATATTTAGGGTCAGTTGTGGGCCACCTGCCTAGCCTTGCACCTCTACCCCACCATACTTTACAACTTATCATTTACTAAATAAACCCTACCCTAATTTTCACTACAGCGCTTACTAATAAATGTGACATCTGAATACAAGGTAATGTTGCCTTTGTCTTTAGAACTTGAGGTGAACACAGGGCCTTTCTAAGAGTTGTGAACACAGGCCACATTCCACGCTTTATCAGTTCCTGCCCATGGCAATGCTTTTAGAAATTCCCTTTGAAGTGTTCTTTGTTTATCTTACTTTTGGTATTTCACTATGAATAAAGAGCTATGCTGTTCCTACTAGTGAGAAAGACGAAGGGGGAGTGGCTCCTATAGGATTGCAGGGCCCTCACACACCCCGAAAGGTGTCATGTTTCATCATAGCAAAAGACACACAATTGATGGTCGGAATGCTGAACAAATCAAAGCTTTCACCCCCAGTCAAGAGATCTGGGTTAAATCCATCCTTCTTTTGCTCACCATGACACCCCAGTTTAGACCTGGTCATATGCAAATCAGCCTTGACCCTGTTCCTCATGGGAATAGTCCAGCCCGAACTGCCAAGCCAGCCATTTGTTTGCTGTAACACTTTTCGCCCTAAGTGGGATCGGTATGCCCAGACGTGGGTCCCTTGCTCACTGTGTCACTGGATTCAAGCTAGCCTGGCTGAAGAAGGGTGACACACCCTGAAACCGGTCCCCAGATGCTTGTTTCCGGTCCATGGAGGACCTTGCCTGGCAGTTAATCCTGGACTATTCCCATGGGGCACAGGGTCAAGACTGATTTGCATATGACTGGGTCCAAACTGGGGTGGCGTAGTGGGCAAAAGAACGATGGATTTAACCCAGATCTTTTGACAGGGGGGATAATGTTTGCATTGTCAGCATTCCGTCCATCATTTGTTTGCTGTAATACTTTTCACCCTAAGTGGGATGGGTATGCCCAGACATGGGTCCCTTGCTCACTGTCACTGGATTCAAGCTAGCCTGGCTGAAGAAGGGTGACATGCCCTGAAACCGGTCCCAAGATGCTTGTTTCTGGCCCAGAGAGGACCTGGACTGGCAGGTTGTCATGGACTATTCCCATGGGGCACAGGGTCAAGACTGATTTGCATATGGCTGGGTCCAAACTGGGGTGGCGTAGTGGGCAAAAGAACATATGGATTTAACCCAAATCTTTTGACGGGGGAAGAATGTTTGCATTGTCCGCATTCCGTCCATCATTTGGTTGCTGTAACATGCTTCATCATAGGGCACCTCCTTGATTGCCTGGTGCTGCAATGCCCAACTGGTACGCAGGGAGGCTCTTTGCCGGAGATCTTTTGTAGACCGTAGTCTTAGCCATTGAAGAAGTGGGTGTGTGGGGGGCGTGTGGTGTATATAAACTGGTGAGTAGAGTGTAGAAAGTGGGTGGATTAAAAATGATGGAAACCCACTGAACTAACTTTAATTAGTGGATTCCATATCATGATTAAAAAAAGGTATACTCGCCTATGGAGACGCTAATAGTCTCATCAAGTGTTTAAGTGTAAGTGACAGTCAACACGTTTCATGACCTATATTGTCAAAAATGATCGTGGCATTTCTTCAGAACCTAAAACTAACTACTCAAAAAAAGGGTGGTACATATCTATATAGTAGAGTCCGTTCACCATCCCTTTCTAATTACACCATCCGCAGTCAGTACATCATCAAGCAGGTTCCTCTTCTGTGGGGACCAAAATCAGGAAGTGCGGGAGCCAAACCACTCCGGAGTCACAAGACGCGCAGTGGCATCGCAAACGACTTTGCCCGTCGGTGTGCGGAGTGCAACTGACGACCCTCCGTGTATCCGTAGTTGGTATTTTACAGCATAATAGATTGTGTCCATTTGAAACTGTTCCGTATTCGGTTATTCTCTTTTAACCATGCACGTAGTACACAATCTGAAAGCTTCAATAATATACATGCAAATTCATACGTGGTCAATTCTTCAGAACACGTTTATTCTGGAATCAAATACATTAATGATTGTTTAATAAACTTTGCCTATGAAGAACTGCAGATTGGATCATGTTTAATTTGCAATTAGCTTTTCCTCATTTCCTGCGTTCCTCTTTCTTGATTTCTTTCTCTTATACCTACTTTCCTTCTTTTCATTATCTATCTTCTTTCTTGCTTTCTTTTCAACTTTCTTTTTTCTTTTTTCCTTTCTTTCTTTCCAGCTTTTCTTCCAACTTTCCTCCCTTCCTTCTTTTCATCTTATCTTCCTTTCCATGTTTCCTTTTTTCTTCCCGTCTCATCTTTTCTTTTTCTTCCTTTTTTCTTTCCATCTTTTTTCAATCTTTCCTTCCATTTTTCTTTTCTGCCTTCTTTCCTTTATTTCTTTGTCTTTCTTTCTTTGTCATTTCATTCCTTCTTGCTTTTCTTCTTTCATACCTTCCTGCTTTCCTTCCTTCCTTCTCTCCTTTTATTTATTTTCCCTTTCTCTTTCCTTCTTTGTTTCCATCTTTGATTCCATCTTGACTTCCTCCTTGCTTTCTATCTTTACTTCTTGCCTTCTTTTGTCTTTCCTCCTCTCCTTCTTTCTTTCCTTTATTTCTTTCCTTCTTTCAAACTTTTTCATTCTTTCTTGCTTTCCTTCCTTTCCTGCTTTCTTTCCTGCTTTCTTTCCTTCTTACTTTCTTTTTTGCCAGTCTTCTTTCTTTCTTTCTTTCTTTCCTTCTTGCTTTGTTTTTCAAAGGTAGGAAGCTGGCAGCCAATGGCAGAATGATTGGCTTTTTTTAGGCTGGTGTTAGCCACGACATTTTGAATTCCCTAACATTATGTGTATGATATAGTTAACTATAGGGGTTTTCAGCCACAATTCATCTATTTGTCTGTGGTTGTGTCATTCACATTTTTCTCCAAGCCACTCAAGCATGTATCAATAGGCAATGTGTCTGCACATTTCACCGTTTGGCTGACTTCACTGTGATTTATAACATCCTTCCCTTTCACAATGAGCCCATCAACGGGCGCACAAAGGATTTCCCTCCGATGCCAGGGAGTACTCGGGTAATGTGTAGTTTTTTGAGGCCAGCAAACATTTTTGCCTTTAGTCAATATTAGATTGATGAACACCCAGCAGTTTCCTGAAGAATAAAGTTTTACAAAAAACATGACAAAACAAGAATGGTCAAAAGACTGGAGTGGAGGACAATGCTAGATATTTGTTTTGCCAGTGCTTGTTTAAAATAGTCGTAAGGCCTATTACAGGATGCTCCCTTGACATTCCTTTTCTAAACATATGCTATTACAGGGTAAGGTTCTGTTTTCTTTATCCACTTGTTTAGTATTTCTAGTAAAAATTAAGCTTGGATCTTAGCTGGGAGACTTAGCATTGACAAGGTAGGATAGTTTTCTGATACTGATGGCTGTTCCTTTAAAACAAAATGGAATCAATAATGACCTCTTTCATGTATCTGGATAATTTCCTATTTGGAACACATTTTCCTAGACTGGGTGCAAACTGCAAGCCCACCATTTCAAATTTATTTTCAAAGCACTGCTGCTCTGGCAATCATGCCCCACTACACTGGAAGATTTACTAGTCTCTATCTGTTTCATGATTTCAATTTGGTATTGGCAATAGCTTCTTGTTTTGTCATTAAACCGGGTTGTTTGTGTTTTTGTTGTGAGGCTGAACCTACATACTATTGCAGCAATCTACCATGCTCTGTCCTGCCACAGACAAATTATTGTTCCGGTTATTCATCCTGCCTTTTTGTATCATCTGGAGTAAATATCCACACAATTAACAAGCCTCTTGGTTGAAACATGCTTATTTAGATCTCAAAAGTCTCTCCGACCTTATGCTCAATCAGACCAGTGTTAATGTTTGGCGTGTTCACATCAATCTTCATGTCAGTCTATTATACAAGGGGGGTTCCTTTCAAGTGATGGGGTTTTCTCTAGAAAGCTTATCAATTTGGACCATCTTTTCTCTTTTCATTGCTTCCATCAGATCGTTGTCCACATTAATTACCAATATTTTCAAAAGTAAATCTTTTTGGATCAGGATTAATTTCTAAGCCTGATTCTATAAGAAAATCTTAACACAGGATAAGAAATCAACAAGAAATAAATGTCTAATTGACAGTAGAAATATATTAACACTTCACTAGGTAGCCCTTGTATGCTGATCCACTTTACTTTGTCTGCTCAAATGCTACTTTTCTACCTTTATGAAGTAATTGACCGTACGAGCCCCCTTGTTTCTCTTTAATATACTGATCAGTAGTACTCTTTCCTGCTGGTAATATATATATTTTTATATGTATATACACATGAAAGATTTATAGAGCGCACAGCTACCCAACAGGGTTTCTCAGCGCTAAGCAGGACAAAGCGCAAGCCAAGTTTGCAGAAATAGTACAGGGAAAGTTATACTTGGGTATAAAGGAAGGTCTTTGGTTTCTTACGAAAAGGTAAAAACAACTGACACATCCTATGTTCCAGAGGGAGAGAATTCCACAGTTTCTGGCCAAGGTAAGAGGACAAGTGGCCTTTTATATGAGGGAGCCCAACTCTGTAAACCGAAAATAGAGAGGCTGGCTAATCTCAGCTGTCAGGTGGGAACTTAGGGTTTGACCAGACTGTATGTAGGGGGCGCCAAACCTTGTTTAGCTCGGAACATGTAGCATAACGTGTTGAACTTGACATGTTTGTTCACCTTGAGCCAATGGAGTTGATGGAGCAAAGGTGAAACTGAGACGTGATGAGGCAGCCGAAAAAAGTCGGGCAGGCGCATTTTGTATGAGCTGCACACAGTGAACGGAGGCTTTATCAGCACCCAGGTACAATACATTGTCATAATCCAGTCCGGAAATCACCAGTGCCTGCATTAGTTATCTGGGCAGCATGTGGAATTAGCCAGAGGATTTGTTTTAGCCACTTGAGAACGGCAAAGCAGGTTGCAGTGACTCTGGATACATGAACTCTGAGGAAGAGGTTGTTGTCAATGATAAATCCCAGGTTCTTAACCTTAGGGACCGGAGCAGGTATATATCACAAAAATGTCAAGCCAATGGGAGCTTCCCCAGAGTTCAGGATTGTTTCCCAGAAGGAGAATCTGTTTTAGAACCGTTCAGCCTCAAGGCATTTCTGGACATCCACAAGGGAATATTACGCAGTCAGAGCGAGGAAGGGTCCTGATGCTGAGAAGCTGAAAGAGAGAAGATGAACTGGGTATCGTCTGCGCAGGAAAAAATAGTCAGTCGTGAATTTTCTGCAATGTCCTCTAGAGGGTGAATGTAAAGATTAAAAACCAGAGGGCTTAAAATCGAGCCCTGCGGCACTCCTGTTAAAGCTACTGGATTCGATTTAGTAGTATTTGAGAACACTTGGAACTTGTAATCATCTTGCTATTGGACATTCGAAGTCCCACTCCAATCGTGGCCAACTCTGACATTGAAATTGCCAGAAACACATATTGAGTCACTTGAATTCGCTTCTGTTATTGCTCTCATTTCACTGCAATTTTGCATAACACTAAAAATATTGTGTATTTTTTCAGTAGGATGAACTTGACTCTCAAGAGTGAACAGTCATATGAAAGAGAATAAAGTACACAAAATAGGGCTTAGACGGTTGCTTGGGGATATGGCTGGACCTGAAACTCTCCTTCGACCACCAGACCAGGGTGGTTGCGGGGAAATGTTTCGGAATTATGAAAGTCCTCCGGAAGACACTGAACGTACTCCTGTTAGCAACCAGGAAAACGGTAGTCCATGCCCTGGTAACTTCGCGTCTGGATTATGGGAATGTGCTATATCTAGGGGCAAATAGGAGGTGTGTCCAAAGAATGCAAGGTATTCAAAATGCAGCAGCGAACCTTGTTCTGAGGCTACCCAGAAGGGCCCCATCCAAGAACGCTCTCGGAACGTTACACTGGCTCCCGGTTAGGGAGAGAATTGCGTTTAAATCAATGTGCATCAGTCACTGCATCCTGCAAGGAGTGGGCCCTAGTTACCTCCACAACCTACTAATGCGTTATAGACCGACTAGGACTCTGAGGTCCATCGGTACAGGAAAGGTAGAACTGCCAATAGTCAAGAGGACAGATGGGGGGGGGGGGGAAATATTTTAGATGGCTGGTGGCGAAATTATGGAATGACCTTCCACAGTCACTCAGGTAGGAACCATCTGAGGGGATTTTCTGAAAGAAACTAAAAACATGGCCCTTTCCACAGTTAATGCCTTAGGGAGGGTTGGTCGGAATCTGATGTAATCGGTCCAGAGCGGGCTTTTTTGCTGCAGTGTGGGGACATACTGTATAGTATAACCATGTGCTTTAGAAACTCATTTATTATTAGTATTTTATTATCATAGCGTATATGTGCTGTCCTAGGCCTAATGAGATGATCTGTATTTGTATAACGTATATGTTGATGGATGTTCTGCAAGGTTTTACATCTGCTGTTAAGATCAACAGTGTACACATTATGCAAACTGATAATTAGAAGCAGGTTTGGTGAGAGAAGCTAAGAATGCCAAGAGTGATTAACCCTACTGTGGATCTCAATACGATGAATAGAATTGTTCTTACAATTTGTAGTGAATTGGCGAGAGAGGGAAATATGCTATGTTTGTGGGAAGAAAATATCGATAGTGAGCTTAACAGAAGAAGTGGACTATAGACTGGCTGTTTTAGAATTTAGGAACAGTAAATCTTAAAACACAGTGGCTTCTTAAGCCCTTGAGTGAAGTTGCAGACTTTGAGGTCTTCTCTGATGATGTTAATTAAAGTAATAGTCATCCACTTCTTATGGGGGTCTTTATTTCATCTACAGAGGTGTTGTATGCAAGTACTTTGAGGTAACGTATATTGAGGATGATCCAGTAGTGAGCTCGAAGAATACAGTGGGAAAAGTGTATGAGAATAGGTGTAAATTGAAAGCTGACTCCTTTAAATCACTGAAATTATTGGAAAAAGTAAAGTTAGAGAGTGGGGCAAATCTCCACGGATAGAATCAA
This sequence comes from Lissotriton vulgaris, assembly GCF_964263255.1. Lineage (NCBI taxonomy): Eukaryota > Metazoa > Chordata > Amphibia > Caudata > Salamandridae > Lissotriton > Lissotriton vulgaris. The sequence continues at coordinate 278,390 of NW_028241743.1, forward strand.
GAGTTTTTAATTGGGTAATAAGGACCCGGGGAAGGATGTGCATCGGTATTCATATTCAACAGGACATAACCATGGGCGTAGCAGTCATTGGTGGGAGTAGAGTGGCACAGAGTATTTGAAAGGAGGATGAGGCAAGAGTATCTCCGTGAGTGAATGAGTGACTGGTGTTCATAAGAGAATGGTAAATGAGAGGGGTGTGACGAGTCTAAGTTGTTGATACTACGATATAGATTGAAGTCATCAAGGTTTATATGGTCTGTGGCAGAATCGAGAACCGCACCAAGCATCTCAAACGACTCTCCCAAGGTGTCTGTAGGTAGAGTACTACTATGTATGCTTCAAAAGGAGTAAAGACGTGACCATCATGTGTTTAGGATAGAAGTATGGGGAGTCCTCTTTGACTGCTGGTGCCATAGTGACTGACCTATTACTGATAATGCTGGACCATGTGGAAGAAGGTAACTTGATCTGTGTGAAGCACAGTGACCGGTTTTAAAAGTATTTTTTATATCTAATTATATTTCTTTAATTGCTGTGGAAGGGAGTTGGAGTTAAAGTGATCTGTTATGAACAAGGTCTTGTTCCGAATGGGCATTCCAGAGTTAGTTCCAGATGCCGGGAGGGTATTAGGTGGGACAACCTTACATGTTGTCTTTGTTGCATGCTTATTTATTTGAGTCAGTGTTAGTGTATCTGTTAGCTTAATAGAAACATTGAATGGTTGTCCGTCTCTTCAGCTTCAGTAATCGGTATTCATTTAGCAGTTATACCTCAGAATTATCTACTTTTGATCCTACTGCTTACAACTTGGCAAAAGCGCCCCGCCCCCAAAGATGAAACTCCTACCTCGCTGCCCAAAAAAACTGGATTTTAGTTGACTGGTGCCGGAAGAGTGGTGTTAAACAGCAGTTTCACCACTCCAGCTCTAACTCTCTAAAGTGTTTAATTACTGTTTGGTAGTATCCGATATCTTCACTTTTAATATGGCAGACATTACATCCACGACTTTTCGGCAGAAGTCCCACTCTGGCAAAACCTAAATAAGACCTGAAGTATGGCTTAAAAGGCACAAATCGAAGAGTCATCCATTGAAATGTTCCTGTTTACGCTGTCTATGTTTGAAGATATATCTTCATGATCGAATGTGTCTTCTTTGAGAAGGGTCTGCATGTCATATACTGCTCTGCTTTAAATCGTTCTCAGTAATATCCTTGTGGCCTGTTAAAGGTACAAGAAGAAACTGGAGCTGCAGATTAATTGTTCACTAGAGCATCCCCATTGGCTCTGTGTCTTGGTCAGCTTCGTCTAGGGAAGGAGGGGGCGGGGGGGGGGTGGCGCGTCTCTTCCCCAAAGGAAGCTTTTTATGTGGTAAGACACATTTACCCTCCTTTTGTTAAATTGCAATCTAAACTTTCCATTTTCCATATATAATGTAGAAAACAGCCACGAATGTGATGAAAGGTAATGGGCCTTCGCCCTTATTTACTTCAGAGCCTTACCAAAAGATAGTCTTTCGAATGTATACATTTTCTTGATACTAGAAACGTAAACCCTTTATAATTCTAAAATAAAATGTACATTTTGCGTGCTTCATTTGTAAGATCACTGCAAATTAGACCTCAGTGTCTAAACATTGTTTTTTCTTTCTTGGACCAAATATAACTTCAAAGGCTTCTACTTGCCATCAACATTAGTGTTGTAGTCGCTTGTAGGTCTCAAGAGGTACATTGATGGTTGTTACACTGTAGACGATATACGTGGTATTGCACGATATATCACTGCTCTTGAAATGTGCTGGGCAGCCCTAGCACGCTTTCTCTCATCCCCTCTGTAAACACTCCAGTGTGAGCTGCTGCTCGGCGGCTTTCCAGGTGTCTTCACAGCTTGTTTCCATGAAAACCTAATTAATCTTCTATTTAGACCTATGATAGTCTGCTTGGCAATGTTTTTTCAGCCTCTTGAGACTTTCAAGGAGCTAGTGATGCTCCGAGAGCCTTTCTCTGGTGTCACAGATCCTCGTCATCTACTGGCTCTGTCTGGGCGCCTGCAATAGGCCCAGTGACAGTTCAGTTACACAGGCTTAATTTGCATAATTTACAGCACTTTGCATTACGCTTTCACGCTAAACTATGCCTTTACGCCACATGGCATAATTTAGTGGCACTTGGGTAAAAACTCCAATTGCGGAATACACCACAGCAACAAGTACAGCCAGAATGCTATCAGCCCTTGTAAGCGACGCAGATCTTTTTTGCATCTTCTTTAAGCACTATGTGCATCCTCGCATAAGTTTTGGATCCGAGGAAGGAACTTCACGCTGAATGCCACAGTTTTGCCTAAGTGCGCAAATGAAAAGTACACGAATTTCGCGCATTTTGAGCCATTTTGGACTTCTGAGTCATCCGCTTATCCTTTGATGTGGGCTTTGAGAAGGCTTGAACTGAGGCGGCCAATTAACTCACCTCTGTGTGTCGGTCCACCCTCTCCATGCTAGGGAGGGACAGACCATTTATTGAGCAGGAGAAATGGTTGCTATTAATTAATCTGTAACCAATGGCCAGAGACTGTATGAACCAATTCTTGTGTCAATCTTAAATTTGCTTCTGTGTATTAGTAATTTGAGGTACTCTTTTGTTTCTGTGATTTATTTTAGGAATGAGTGATGAGGTCAAGGAGAAGTTCTCTACAGCATTTTCCATCGTGGGGATGTTCTCATCACATGCTGTGGGGAGCCTGAGTGTGTTCTTTTGTGCAGAAATAACACCCACTGTGATCAGGTAAGACTGTGGCTGCAATCACCTTGGGACCTGGGGTTAGAGGGAACATGTTTCACCAGGCCAGCTGTGTGGTTTTCTGGATTCTCAATTTATACTCCGTGCTGAAAATGTAAAGAAAAATACTCTATAATCCTATAAACTGGGGGTTTAGGGGTGGCAGCCGGTGCTTAATTTGAGCCCATGGTTTCCAGTGACCTTGGTTTCATGGTTTCCAGTGCACTTAATCATTAGCACCGGCACTTAGTCAACAACACCGGCACTTTTCATGAGCACCAGTTAAGGGCACATTCATTTTTGTTAGGCACAGGAAGGTCAAGTGATTTCCCCAGAATCACAGGATGTTGAGACAAGACTCGAACCTGGTTCCCCAACTCCGAATTCTGTAGCTCTGGCCAGTACGCCACATCCTCTCCCCACTTTCATGGTTAGTAGTTAGTTCTGTTTTAGGCGTGGCTGTCAGGAGAAATGGGTTGGTGGAACCCGCCTCCTGACGTTAACCCCAGCACTTATTTTTTTCTAAATAATCACTGGTGGCAGCGGAAGGGGTGTACATTTTGAGATAAGAAATAGAGTAGCATGACAATCAACTTAAACATTTTTAAAATAAACTCTGCCCCAAAACAATTTGCAACAAGGACAAACCTAAAAGTAAATCTGTTCTGGTTTACTTAACTGACTGTAGATTAAACCATATTGCAGAGTTAATGCACCCACTGCAGAGGTCTTTGCATACCGAGCAAGTTCCGGGGAATATTAGCCTTACATTACCTCTGGTGGCAAATGCACTTACTGGGGAGATCTGTGTACTGTCACTTCACAGGTTTGATTCACCATAAAGTAGCAAAGAGGGTTAATATGCCTGCTTCAAAATTTGTATTTTATTTAGATAGATCAGTGGGTTACTGCTTTCGTTTCAGATAGTGTTCCCTGCTGGTCACAAGTTACTTACAATCCTTGTAGTACAGTGAGTTAAGAACCTACATCAACGGTCAGCGTGCAAACTGCAGGTTGCAGGCTCCTACGGGTCGCACGCTACAATCCTTGCAGAACAGCTTAGTGTGTTGTGATGAACCTGCAACAAGGAGCAGCGTACAAAGGGCAGGTCATAAGTGTAGAAACTTGCGGTTTTTCCTCAGTATTTTGGTATTCTAAGGCTGCAAAAAACGATTCCTTTGGGTAACCATCAGCATTTACTAGTTCTGTATAAATGGATGTTTATGCAATTGCTCGTATAGAAAGCTAGATGATCTTGCAGTGCATGCATATCTTGTGCCTACAGAGATTGAACAAGTCAAAAAATGCCTCCAAATCATAGTGTATCCCGTAAGACCTTGTGCAATGACAGGCCTAAGTGTCTTTGTTTCCTCCATGGTGTTTGCATTGAGGTGTCTGGCTCAGGCTAGCACCCAGGCAGTGTAAAGAGCGTACTTTTACAAGAAAATGGGTATGTCCTGTTCTGAAGACTCTGTGCAGTATCCCTGCCCGAGTTTTGTTTAAAATTAGATTAATAACGTGCACACAACCATAAATCTGCCGTACCGCCCTCCTCCCTCAAAATCAACATATGTATTTGCAAAGCGGTTCTCTCAATTGGGGTTTCAACTTACGGGTCACTGGGAACTACTTTACATTCAATGTATGCTTTTTTTTTTTTAAACGGTCGGTTTGATTCTAGTCAATGCTGAAATGTAGTAATAATTGAAGTGCAAGTACTCGGTCTCAGTACCAGAGTACCTGCTTGTTTCTCAGAAGTGCGGGTACTCTCCAATTAAAAGTATTACGTCTCTCTTGAGCAGTGCCAGTACTCTTCCTCTTAAAATAAAAAAGTGCTGGTACTCCGTACCGGACAGTACCGGCCCGTTTATAGCACTCATTCTAGTTTAAACGGACGAGCCCCTCCATATTGAATGAGTCATCACTGTGTTCAAGTGACAACTTGTTATAATGTGCTCGGGTTTCAGCAGCAAAAACGTGATTGTGTTAGAATGGAATTATTTATATTCCTAACACGCTTCTTAAAGACCTTTTGGAATTTCATTGCAGATTTCCTCGCACAGGCCAATGTGAAGCAAGCAAAACTCATGACCGTTCTTTGGGTAGGGTTTTTAACACTTTCAGGAAAACATTATCTCAAGAAACAGAGTATTATGTGCAGTTAGTAATTAGGAAACACACTCTTCAAGTCAAGGGTGGCTAATCACTTCAAAGCTGACTCTTCATTGATATAATTGGTGACAAGTTAGGGGATTTACAGGGCTATGTCTGGATTAATGCTTCACCTATTACCTCCTTACTGAAGTAATTACACAGGGGAATGCTGTTTACATTAAGTGTACTTCCCAGTGGACCATGCCATCTTCACTCCTGCCTGCATCGAACAAGTGTTAACTACTAAAATACATGGCATGTTGCCTCTGTGCATCTGCTTGTATATTTGTGTGTGTGTTTGTGTGTGTGTGTGTGTTGTGTGTGCTTGTGTGTGTTTGTGTGTGTGTAATTATTTTTCACTGAAGTGGTTATGTTTAAGTATGATACAAATATCATGCTTTATATTTTTTTTTAACTCAGTATTTATGGAAACAGAAGGTTAAAGTAACATTCTAATTAAGTGAAAATGCAAGTTTTAATGTAACATTTACATGAAAAAAATTAATCTCGCTGTAATAGTTAACTGAAGTAGCTATAACTTGCGCACTCGCTTTGTGCAGTAATATCCGTAATGATGTAATTTCAGATGTCATCAGTGATGTAAATAATGTCATAAAGCAAGTCACGAATTATGTCATATAAAAGATCATAAGCAGTGGATGGCAAGAGTGCAAGCTATAGTTTCTTTATATATATTAGACATTTGTGGTTGCCACTATGCATTTATAATCAGTTTCCAATGGAAGAGTATTTTTTATTTTACTAATTACTTTGGTATTGTTTGGCTAATTTTCATAAAACATTCAGAAAAAAAAGTTCATCAACCTCAGTTCCTTGCTGGAAATGTTTGGTGTGATCTGTTAAGTTGGGTCTGAGAAAAGGGGGGGTCTCCAAATAGCTTTTGCCCCTTGCAACTTCTATTGGGATTTTTTGATGGGCACTGCAGCCAAAATGGTAGAACAGAATTGCCCCAAATTTGGCTGAAAACTTGATCTGTACCCAGAATGCATGCTTGTGTGATTTGGTGTAAATCTGATCAGTTTTTTATTTAGAAATGGAGGCTCAAAATGTGTAGCTATATTGCCACAGGACCACAGTTAAAAAAAATAGTAAGTTTCATTTGGCAGAGGGCTTTTCCCTGTCAGTCTCTTCCTTCCACTGGAGCAAAACAGCCCCACAGGCGATTGTGCTCTGATTGGCCGGCCATAAGAGTCTCAGACAATCCAAACCAAACAATACTATGGCCTGAGCTACTTTTTCTCACCTAGCTCCTACACTCAATCCATTCCAAATAAAATAAAACATTGCACCAAACACATTGCTGTACATGGAGTGGAATTTGAATGGGTTAAGTTACCAGAGAGAGAGGGGATACATTGGTTGAAACATTAGCCCACATTATTTTTAATTTGGATTATTGTTTTTTTTTTTTGCGCAGCAGATTAGCAGCTTCTCTATTTAGCAGGTGTTGCTGCTATTGACCTCCCAGATTATGAATGCAGGAGTGCGACACGCTGGGTCAATGCTATCAAGGACTCTAACTCCTGTGATGCAACATATTCAGAGGCCCACCTGGGCAGGATATATATTGAGGGGTTATATGAGCTGGAGTAATTACGAAACAAACATGGCCATGCATGCTGCCCCTGAAGGAGATTTTACTCTGAAACGTATCCGGCTAGGCATGCGATCATTAATTTATCTGTCTTTGACCCAAGTTGTTCCTGTGCTTTTGAAAGACTTGTTGGGAGTGCATTCTATAAAAGGCAACTTGTGAGACTGAATGTGTGTATATATATATATATATATATATATATATATATATATATATATATATATATATATATATATATATATATATTCACTGAAAAAACCATAGGTTATAGACCATATATAGTTAGGGATTAGCATTTAAAAAACCTTATTTTACTCGCACAAAACCATTGAAATTCCATATATAGTTAGATGCACTAACTATATATCGCGGACCCGCAATCCACTGCTAATGATGTCACATATTACATCATTCATGACATGGTCAGTGACATCACTGATGACATCACTGATGACATCTCAAATGACATCACTGATGACATCACTGATGACAACACCCAGTGACTGTATGTTTCTGTAAAGTTAAAATATGTCTTACATATTGAAGAATGAGTGGATGTATAAGTGTCTGGATGAAGGATTTAGTAGGTGCATGACTGACTGTATGAGAGAATGATTAAATGTGTCTCACTGAGTGCATGGGTTAGTGATTAAAGTGTCTTAATTTGGCAATCATTATTTATGTTCTTCTGTAAACTGCTGCATGTTTAAATCAGTAGCTATATCATTAACTATATGGGTTATTGAATGGTTGCCCAAGTCTTTGTATGGGAGACTGAGTATGTGTGTGGGTGGCTGGGAGGTGTATAACTCTGTGCATAGATGTGTGAGCAGTTGATTCCCTAGGTGTATGGGTTCAAAAGTGCATGTAGAAACAACTGTATGGACAGTTGACTGTGTGCATGAGTATATTGGTGAGTGAATGGATATCTCAGTTCTACATGTTAAAGTAAGTACATATGTAAAACACACTCCATGTGAGAGTTGACATATATAAATAACTGAACATAAGAGCCAGTGAATGTGAGAGTGGCTGTATGAATCATTGTGAACTTGTATCAAGGATTGTATAAGAGAGTAAATATGTGTTAGTATATGTTTGAATAAGTAAGGTGTGTATAAGTGTATAGTTGAGGAAATGGAGGTGGGATTGATTCTTTGCATGACTGACTAGGTGTGTGGGTAACTCCATGGATGTGTGACAGTCTGTGAGTGCCTGTTTACACAGAGTGTATCTAAGGTTATATTAGAGTCTGAAGATGTATTATCACATAAATGATATCATCAGTGATTTAATCAGTAATGTCAAATGAGATGTCAGTGATGTCATCAGTGATGTCATTTGAGATGTCATCAGTGATGTCATCAGTGATGTCATTTGAGATGTCATCAGTGATGTCATCAGTGATGTCACTGACCATGTCATGAATGATGTAATATGTGACATCATTAGCAGTGGATTGCGGGTCCGCGATATATAGTTAGTGCATCTAACTATATATGGAATTTCAATGGTTTTGTGCGAGTAAAATAAGGTTTTTTAAATGCTAATCCCTAACTATATATGGTCTATAACCTATGGTTTTTTCAGTGAATTTTCAAGGTTTTGTAAATGCAAATTCCTAACTATATATGGTCTATAACCTATGGTTTTTTCTGTGAATTTCATTGGTTTTTTAAAAGCTAATATCTATAGCTGTAAAATATATTCTTTATTAAGTGACGTATCACGTAGCCCGTGAGACGCCTCATGATGCATCGCATAACCGTGACGTATCGTCTCTGCAGCGCAAACCAAACCCAAAACGTAAGCGCGCCAGAACACGCTTAAAGATATATATATATATTTTTTTAACCTTAATTAGACAAAATCCACACGTGCACATATCATAAACGTTCAAAAAACACAATATGTCGGACTCCCGTTACGCTGCCGGTTAGCTGCCCGGTTAACGTACCAGGAAGCACCTTTACCGCGAAAAATCACAATTTTTTTTTTCACCCCCCAGGGAACTTTAATAGCCCCCTCATCAATCCTAGGGGTTCAGGAGGGGTTTGCCTTACCCCTTTCATTCATTTACACCTTTTTTTTTTTCCACCTCTTGTCTCTCGATCCCACAGAGAGACAAGATGGCGGCCACTCCAGACTGTTTACAATGATAACAGCCAATCAGCTTCTCCTCAGACTCCCGTTACACTGCCGGTTAGCTGCCCGGTTAGCTGCCCGGTTCGCGTACCAAGACGCGTCTCTACGGCGAAAAAAACGGATTTTTTTTTTTTTTTTTTGGGGCCCAGCGTGGCTCTATAATATCCCCTCATCAATCCTAGGGGGTCAGAAGGGGTCTACCTTGCCCCTTTCCTTCATTTCCCCCTTTGTTTTGGCCTCCTCTTGTCTCTCGATCCTACCGAGAGACAAGATGGCGGCCGCTCCGGACTGTTTACAATGTTGACAGCCAATCAGCTACTCGTCAGACTCCCGTTACACTGCCAGTTAGCTTCCCGGTTAGCTGCCCGGTTCGCGTACCAAGACGGGTCTCTACGGCGAAAAAATCGGAATTTTTTTTTTTTTTTTTTTGGGCCCAGCGTGACTCTATAATGTCCCCTCATCAATCCTAGGGGATCAGAAGGGGTCTACCTTGCCCCCTTTCCTTCATTTCCCCCTTTGTTTTGGCCTCCTCTTGTCTCTCGATCCTACCGAGAGACAAGATGGCGGCCGCGCCGGACTGTTTAGAATGTTGACAGACACCGGAGAGCCAATCAGCTTCGCTTCGCAAAGTTCCGATACGCGAAAAGTAAGCGGACCGGAGCGCAGCCCGGAGCGCTGTTACAGATATATATCTTGTTTTAAACGTTAATTTCTCAAAATTCACTGAAGCACATATATTGAGACCTAGCAAAGGCACATCGGGCTAACAGTCCCTACAATTTTGCCAAGTTTCGTGGAAATCCATTCAGCCGTTCGGGCTAAAAGTGAGTCCAACCGCCCTATGGAAATTAACATGGGAAAAACGCGTTTTGGGACCCCCCTTTTTTCTCGGCCCCCCCTTGACGAACCCCCCCCAAATTTCCAGGAGCTGCTCAGACACAAAATGTGCCATTTTCCTGAAAATTTCAGCCAATTCCGTCCACAAACGCCAAAGTTATTAGACATAGAATTTTCAGAAATCCCATAGGGAAAAAATCCTAACTATATATACCTACTGGCTTTCGCCAGTAGGTAATATATATATATATATATATATATATATATATATATATATATATATATATATATATATATATATATATATATATATATATATATATATATATATATATATATATATATATATATATATATATATATATATATATATATATATATATATATATATATATATATATATATATATATATAATTTTTTTTTTTTTTTTTTTCATATTCAGTACCTTTAAGGAGCAAGCTACACAAAAATTAATGCACATTTACATTTTGTTGTCTCTTTATTGTGCAAAGGCTACTCTGAGGCAGTGGTCTAGTAGACTTGTTTTCTTGCAAACAGCACACGCCCAGTGCAAACAATAACAGAATCAGTGTGCACATTAAGGATAGTTTGGAAAAAACACAAGGGTTTATTTTTTATGTTTTCGCCTTGACAACTTTTCAGAAGACTGCAGTGTATAGTAACACACAGTGACATAACTTAACAATAGACTGGATCTAAAGGCCACTGGAAAGATGAGGGTGGCTACCAAGGATGGTTATGAAAAGACCACCAAATGCTGAGGGATATGGCATCAATAACTCCTTCACGATGTACCGTGCTCCCATCATTCTAACAAGTGCCCACCTATTGCCCTCAATCTCAAATCCTGTGTGCAGACTGCAGTGTGAATTGAGTGTTTGCATTAAGTTGTGGGGCTTGGAGGCAAGCTTTTGGCCAAAACTAGTCTAACAAAGAGAAGATTTTTGCCACAGGAAGAGCTCATGAGGCCGCCATATCTATTTTATTGGAAGAGTGTGAAGAGATGTTGCATCCCTTGTTTTCCTGCTCAGTGATTGGTCCTTCTGATCTGACGTCACCCAACATTACACCAAGGCTGCCAGATCATCACAGAACTCTTAGGTGCTAGTTTTGAAATGTGGCAGTCCGAGGGGTCACAGGTAGGAAAAACATCCATGTCTTTTCTGCACAGTTGATGGTGGTGCCAGTCTTAGTTGGGCCAATGCTGCTGCCACACTGATCACACATTTAATTTAATTTAAGAGTTTTTTTATAGCGCTGGCTAGACCCGAATCAACAATGTAACAGAAAAAGATCAACAACTACACAATACATAAAAAAAAGATATATATATATATATAGGCTATACAATTAGGAGAGGAGCGAAAAGTAGTGGAGGGGGCAGGTGAGGTGAGAAAGGGAGGATAAGGGAAGAGACAACATGGAGAGACAAAAGGAAGTTTGTCTAAAGACCGACTGAGTAGGTGAAGACCAAGGAGGGAATCCACGGCCCATCTCCCCTATAGCTAAACCAGGTAGCTCCATCGGGCATCAGACAAAATAGTTCAGTCTCAATACATTGAGAGAGGAGAGTAGGAGAGACATAAATAGAGGGGGGATGCGGGAAGAGACGACAGGAGAGACGAAAGGAAGTCTGTCTAAAGACCGACTGGGTAGGTGACATCCAAGGAGGGAATCCCCGGCCTGTCTCCCCTATAGCTAAACCAGGTAGCTTCATCGGGCATCAGACAAAATAGCTAGATCTCAATTGATGAGGGAAAATTCAAAGATAAACAGGGTGGGGACTAAGGGCCAGGACAGGAGAGGGCAAAGGTCAGTAGCAGGAAGGTGGAGAAGCCCTGGCAGACCCGGAGGTATCAGAGCGCTATACATAACGAGGTACAGTTGCTTCAAGAATGTTGTTACATAATTACAACAGTTTCAGGAACAAAAATGAAGGAGAAATAGGAGTTATTTAAAGGCATGGGTTAGGTGTGGGGAGAGGAAATGGAGGCAGGGGAGAGAGAAATTAGGGGAAGTGAGGAGTGAGGGAGGAAAGAGGAGAGGGAGGGGTTGGGAAACGCAAGGGCGACTAGAGAAGAGACAGTCAAAAGAATGGATGAGTAGGAGTCGGTCCAGAAGGGGGACCAGAGCCAAGCTCCTCAAAAGCTACATAGGGTAACTCCATTGGCCAAGTTCAAGTTCAGTAATTTGTATAGCGCACTACTCACCCAGAGGGTCTCAAGGCGCTTGGGGGAGGGGGGTATTTTATTTATCAAATATCCAAGTTTTTAGTTGCTTTCTGAAGGAGAGGTGGTTCTGGGTAAGGCGGAGGTGGGTGGGGAGAGAGTTCCAGGTTTTGGCCGCTAAGTAGGAGAGGGATCTCCCCCCCCCCCCATGGTGGAACTATGGAAGTGCGGAATTGCGGCGAGGGCTTGATTGGACGATCGAAGTTGGCGGGTGGGGGTGTAAAAGGACAGGCGCGTGTTGAGGCATTCGGGTCTTAGATCGTAGAGGGCTTTGTGTGCGTGGGTGAGGAGACAGAACGTTATTCTCTTGTTGATGGGGAGCAGGTCTTTCAGGTGGTCGGAAATGTGATCTTGGCGGGGGATGTCTAGTATGAGTCTGGCTGAGGCGTTTTGGATGCGTTGGAGTTTTTTCTGTAGTTTGGCTGTAGTTCCGGCGTACAGGGTGTTTCCGTAATCCAGTCGGCTTGTGACTAGTGCGTGGGTGACCGTTTTTCTTGTTTCGGTGGGGATCCAACGGAAGATTTTTTTGAGCATGCGTAGGATGTTGAAGCATGATGAGACGGCGTTGACTTGTCTGGTCAACGACGGGGAGGAGTCCAGGATGAAGCCCAGGTTACGTGCGTGGTCCGTAGGTGTGGGTGCGGTTCCCAGGGCCAGTGGCCACCATGAGTCGTCCCAGGCAGAGGGGGATGATCCTAAGATGAGGACTTCCTTTTTGTCCGAGTTCAGTTTTAGACAGCTGTTCTTCATCCACTCGGCTACTTCTTTCATCCCTTCGTGTAGGTTGGTCTTGGCGGTGTTTGGGTCTTTGGTGAGGGAGAGGATCAGCTGGGTGTCGTCTGCGTAGGAGATGATTTTGAGGTTGTGTTGGTGAGCGATGGATGCGAGGGGACTCATGTATACGTTGAAGAGGGTGGGACTGAGTGATGATCCTTGTGGTACGCCGCAGATGACTTCGGTGGCCTCTGATCTAAAAGGGGGGAGGCGGACTCTCTGGGTTCTTCCGGCGAGGAACGAGATGATCCAGTCCAGTGCTTTTCCTTGTATTCCGACGTTGTATGAGGGTGCTATGACAGACTGTGTCGAAGGCTGCGGAGAGGTCAAGTAGGATGAGGGCAACTGTTTCTCCGTTGTCCAGTAGTGTTCGAATGTCGTCTTTTGCTGCGATGAGGGCGGTTTCGGTGCTGTGTTTGGCTCGAAAGCTGTTCTGTGAGGGATCGAGGGATTTGTTGGATTCGAGGAAGGCAGGGAGCTGACTGTTGACGGCTTTCTCAATGACTTTGGCAGGGAATGGGAGGAGCGAGATGGGGCGGTAATTATTAAGTTCGGTGGGGTCTGCTGTGGGTTTCTTCAGAAGGGTGCTGAGTTCGGCATGTTTCCAGCTTTCCGGGAAGGTCGCGGAGTTGAAGGAGCAGTTGATGATGTCTCGGAGATAGGGTGCGATAATGGAGTCTGCTTTGTTGAAAATGTGGTGGGGACATGGGTCGGTTGGTTGCTCGGTCGACCGAAGTACAACAAAGGGTAGAGATAACAGCCTAGATGGATCATCAAAATTACAGGGAGGCGCCCTATCACGATGCAAGGTGAATTGGTTCCCAGCCATAATGGGAACATTGCTAAACATCCAATTATGTGAGATTCCCTAAACACTGTGGACTCGGAGGGCTACCTGAGACTCCAGGGCAGAAATGCAGGATCCCTCCCCAACAGTGCTTTGGCAAGGGGTACATTTAAAGAAGGCCAGTTAAGGCCTTTACCAATTTCATGTGAATCCCAAGCACTGTGGACTCTCTGAGGGGAATCTGAGACTCCGGGGCAAGAATGCTGGATCCCTCCCCAACAAGGGGAGAGGGAGCGCTTTCGCAAGGGGCACAATTAAAGGAGGACACAAGGCGCCTATATCCCTAGAGCAGCTAACCTTGAAGGAAGAGGGGAAATAGATCAAAAACAGTACACCGACAAGGTCTAAAATGAAGGGGCTAGCAGAGAAAGAGCGTTGGCAGAGAAGGAAAGACGTGGATACATTGGGGAAAAATGAATGCGGATGGAAAGGGAGGATGTGGACCTGTGGGGAGCGATTCAGCTGCCATAGAAAGGGCAGGCAGGTATAAGCAGGCTCAACAGGGAACTGGCAAATACCCGGAGGAGTCGGTGTGCAAGTAAGGGTAATGGTAAGAGACAAAATTAACAGAGAGTAAAGAAAAGAAGTAGTGCAGTACAATACGAACCATAGAATTAGAACATTAAGTCATGCAAATAATCAGGGGGGGACATAACATGAGAAAACAGAGGTATCAATAACAATTTTAAAACAATGTGAGCATCCATCTAAAGGAGAGAAGAACACCAATAATAGTTTGTGAGGGGGTCAGTGGGACTGGCAGTAGGGACCAAGTCGCAAGATGGCGGAGGTCGACCGGAGTGACCATTGGAGGTGACCCAAAATGGTGGGGGGGGGGGGCAATGTGGCTCAAAAGTCCAGAGGGATAGCTTCTTCATACCTCCGGATAAAATCTCCATGTTGATCCACGCGTTGGAGGAAGGCAAACCAGGAGGGATGGCAGTGGGAAAACGCATCAGTGGCGATCTCCAGAGGCAGTAGAGGTTTTGAGGGGTGGGGGGAGTAAAGACTCTAGTGCTCAGTGCCAAGGGGAGGGGCACCACAGAATTGTATAGAAGATATACATGGAGAGCTTGGTGAGCACCAATGAACTGTGAAACGCTTGAAATCGAATTCCACTGCAGTCTCCATCGTTAATTTTGCATAAGTGGTCAATCCACAGGAAGCGTCTTTCAGGTGCGATGGAGGACCAGCTACTGGGGATTACAGGTGAGCAGGTTCATAAATTGGTGATAAGCAAACACGCTGGTCCCAAGCCATGCTCCTATTTAAATGCCCACGGTAGCTGCCTCCATCTGTATTCAAGTACTCCTGGAAAAGAAATGCAGATGGGCATAGGTATCAAATTCCCAAATTATAAAAGAGGAGGCATGTTGTGCATCAACTAAAGTCTCTCTGCTAACAGGAGAGTATTTCCTTTGCCAATTCTATTCATTGAAAGTCTTGGACCAAATACCTGAGATTTGAATGAAAGGTGAAGGAACCTGGGGATCTTTCAGACCCCGGTATACCCTGATGCAATCAGCTACTCCGTGAAGGGGCGACATGATGCTGGCAGCTTTTAGTGCCAGGAGTAAAGTCTGCCATGCATTTGTGCACTTATGCAGTGTTGATGCCTCCTCTTCACATAAGTAGGGACAGGACTGTTTCCTGTAGTAGGAGAAGGAACAGCCCGAGCTCTTTGGTATTATCGGCATGATGTGCTTTTCCTAAAAGAACCCCTGAGGACCTTGCCAACTGATCCAAAAGATAAATAAAATGTGCTATTTCTCTGCTGTGAGATTTCATTGAGCTACAATAAATCCTCAGAAGTGCCAAAATAGGTAGTCATAGCTTGTGAAATTCGCCACCAGCATTCATTTAATTTCCCCGGATTTTATGTGACTGCTGGAAATATGGTCCCCAAAATGTGGATATATCGTTTCCACTACACATCAGCCCTGAAGAAGTCTAAGCATAATATGCTATTAGACGAAACACGTATTAGCTGAAAGTATAGTTTGTACAACTGCTGTTCCTGTTGGATGTGCATGAACTTTCTCTTTGACGTGAATTAATGAACTGGATTAAAGTGGCCTAAAAATAAAAAACGCTTGGATTGGACGTCTGACTCTGTTTGAACTTTGAGTGCTCAGAACTTTAGTTTTTAGTGTTGCCAAAATAACATCGCAAAAAACAGTATTCCCATGAAGCAAATGAAGGAAGCCCTGGAAGGAGGGTAGCTGCCAGTGAGAGTGAAGAAGACCCCTTGCCTAATAGTCGCGGTCGCGTGCCTGTGGGAAGAGACGTTGGAAGGATAGGAGAGTTGTCAGTGGGGTTGATTTATTGAAAGTGGGCTTTAACTGTGGAGTGGGGGGGGGGGGAGAGACCTGTGAGAGCAAGAGGAGCCATGGATGTCGGGCGAAGAGGCTTTGGGGAGAAATTGGGCTGTGTCTCTAGGAAGAGCAGACCAGTTAATCTTTGTTTTTATGAAGAGATGGGATCCGCCATCCAAACCAAAGGAAGATGTATTTGCACGATAAATGGACCAGGAGGAGGAGGGCAATGGGCTTGAGGGTGGGGTGCAGTGAGGCACCGGAGGGGTTAAAGCACTTTTTGGTCAAAGGGGCATAGAGAGGAAAGTCAGCCATTCACTTCCATGCAGAGGCATGTAGCAATGCCCATGGATAGTGACAAGCTGCCTGAATATCAGAGCGGCCACATGCAGTCCTTTCAAACCAGGAAGGGCTTCAAGTTCGCTAACGAGCCCTGGCGCTGCGGAGATGGTGAGTTGTATAGCACAGTCCTGGGCCCTGAACAATGATTGAATAAGAGGCCATGGCAATGTGGATTCAATTCTTAGAACCAGAGCAGGCATGTCGGGCTAGGCTGAAGTTGGATTTTGGGATGTAAGAAGAACGAAAGTGCATTAGGAGACTGAATTTTCTAAAAGAAGCAGAGAACAAGAGGTGGTGGTGGTGGAGAAGTACGTTTCTGGAAACTAAGGCGATGACTGAAGGCGTGATTGATAACTATGGGTGCAGAATTAGAAGGGGTGGAGGGACAAGTACAGGACATTTAAAAGGATCGAAAATGGAAGCAGCCTGGAGAGGTGCACAAAAGTAAAGGCCATTTGAGGTCAAAGTAAATCGACAACGAATATACGAATAATATGGGTTTTCATCTCAAGCCAACTGTCGGGTGTGTACCTTGGCTTTCATAACCCTTCTCTCTCTGGTGTCCAATTACTTTCTGGCCCTTTCAGTTGCATATTTAACAGTTCCCCTGTTACAGTATAGCTACACTTTTTACTAACCCCGAGGCTCATGCTCCAGTGCATTTAGGGGCATTGTAAGTACTCCCTTGGGTATACATTTTTCACATTTTGCTTTTATGAGAGTCCTATTATAGATTTTGCTCTGTAACTCATCGGGAGAGTGACAATAAGTGGCCATGTAGCATAATTCGTCCGCATCACACCCGTTTATATAGGTCTCTGCAAGGAAACACTTAGACATCAACTATTTATGTATTGTTTTTCGTAGCGCCATTTCCAACACGTCCAGGTTTCAGAGCGCTGTATATTGCATTGTGATACAAAAGTAAACGTGTATTCAATCAATCAACCATTTGTAGAGCGTGCTACATACCCGTGAGGGTCTCGAGGCGCGGAGGAGGGGAGGGGGCCTCTACTGATCGAACATCCAGGTCTTGAGAAGTCTCCTGAAGGTCAGCAGGTCTTGGGTCTGTCGTAGGCTCAGCGGGAGGGTGTTTCAGGTCTTGGCGAGGTGGGAGAAGGATCTCCCCCCAGTGGTTGTTCTTTGGTGGCGAGTGCGAGGTCGGCGGAGTGGAGCTGGCAGTTAAGGATGTAGAAGGAAAGTAGTCTGTTGAGGTAGGCTGGGCCGGTCTCGTGGAGTGCCTTGTGTGCATGGATGAGGAGCTTGAAGGATATCCTCTTGTTGATGGGCAGTCAGTGCAGGTTTCTACGGTGGGGGGTGATGTGGCTTTAGCATGGAACATCGAGGATCAGTCACGCCGAGGCGTTTTAGATGCTTTGCAGTAGTTTGATGAGCTTGTTCGGGGCTCCTGCGTAGAGGGCGTTTCCATAGTAGAGTCTGCTGCTGACGAGGGCCTGAGTGACTGTTCTTCTTGTATCTATCGAGATCCACCTGTAGATCTTGCGGAGCATGCGGAGGGTGTTGAAGCAGGAGGAGGAGACTGCGTTGACTTGCTTGGTCATGGAGAGCGTTGAGTTGAGGATGATTTTCAGGTTGCGTGTGTGGTCGGTGTGTGTCGGGGCTGCCCCCAGTGCCGTCTGCCACGAGGAGTCGTCCCAGGCTGATGGGTTGGAGCCGAGGATGAGGACCTCCATTTTGTCAGAGTTCAGCTTCAGTCGGCTGATCTTCATCCAGTCGGCGACGGTCTTCATTCCTTCATGGAGGTTGGCTTTGGCGGTGATGGGGTCCTTGGTGAGGGAAAGGATCAGTTGAGTGTCGTCGGCGTAGGAGATTATGTTGAGGTTGTGTTGTCGGGTGACGTGTGCGAGCGGGGCCATGTAAATGTTGAATATTGTCTGGCTGAGGGAGGATCCCTGGGGTACGCCGCAGGTGATCTGAGGCTTTGGAATGGAAAGGGGGAGGCAGACGCTCTGGGTTCTGCCAGAGAGGAAGGAGGTGGTCCATTCCAGGGCTTTGTCTTGGATCCCTATGACGTGGAGGCGTGCCCGTAGTGTGCGGTGGCAGACGGAGTCGAAGGCGGCGGAGAGGTCCAGGAGGATGAGGCCTGCGGTCTCACCGTTGTCCAGCATGGTCCTGATGTAGTCAGTGGCGGCGATGAGTGTGGTTTTGGTGCTGTGGTTGCTGCGGAACCCTGACTGGAAAGGGTCCAGGATTCTGTTTTCTTCGAGGTATCTGGTTAGCTGTCTGGTGACGATCTTATCGAGGATCTTGGCTGGGAACGGGAGCAGAGAGATGGGCCGAAAGTTCTTGAGGTCTCTTGGGTCTGCCTTGGGTTTTTTTAATAGGGTGTTGATTTCGGCATGTGTCCAGCTCTCTGGGAAGGTCGCGGTCTCTCTCTCTCTCTCTCTCTCTCTCTCTCTTTAGAGAGAGAGAGAGAGAGAGAGAGAGAGAGAGAGATATGGATGAGTTGCGCATGTGGGGTGCAATGAACCTGCTTGTTTTGTTGAAGATGTGGTGCGTGAATGGGCCCAACGGGGAGCCGGAGTGAACTGCGTTCATGGTCTTGATGGTGTCATCGATGCTCACGCTGGCCCAGGCTAGCAGGGGGTCGTGGTCGATGGTGTACATAGGGTCTGTTGTGTTGCTGTCTGTTGGGGCTGTCTGGGTGATGAAGCTTTCATGGATGTCTGCTATCTTGCGGTGGAAAAAAGTGGCGAGGGAGTCGCACAGGGCTTGCGACGGCGGGATGTCGTTGGTGTTGGAGAGTTCTTTCATGATGTTAAAGAGCTCCTTGCTGTTGAGTGCGTTGTTGTCGAGGCGGTCTTTGCAGGATGTCCTCTTGGTAGACCTGATGAGGTGATGGTGGTTGCGGGTGGCTTCCTTGTGGGCTGGGTGTCTGTTCAGAGTCTGTTCGCTGTGCAATTTTTTTCTCTAGTTTTCGACAGGCTCGCTTGGAGGCTAGGAGTTCTGGGGTGAACCAGCTGGCCCTCTTGCTGGCGTCTCTGTGGGGGGGGTTTCTTCAGCGGGGACAGGGTGTTGGCGCAGTCATCGATCCAGCGTGTGAGGCTGTGGGCAGCATCATCTGTGTTGGAGGGTTCGGTGGGTGGGCTGAGAGCGAGGTTTGCGTGTAGTTGGTCTTCAGTGATTTTTCTCCAGTTGCGGCGAGAGATCTGTTGGGTGCGGTGGTGTGTGGTGGGTTTCTGGAAGGAGAAGTGGATGCAGCGGTGGTCGGTCCAGAGGAAGTTCGGTGGTGTGGCTGAAGGAGACGTGGGGCTAGCGGAGAAGATGGGGTCAAGCCTGTGGCCAGCGGAGTGGGTAGGTGTTGACGAGTTGCCCCAGTCGGAGGTTGGCGAGGTTATCTATCAGGGTTGTTGAGTTGCTGTCATTGTTGTTCTCAAGGTAAAAGTTCAGGTCTCCGAGGAGGATGTAGTCAGTGGAGGTCACGGTGTGCGTGCTGACTAAGTCGGCGATTGACTTGCTGAACTGGGGGCGGGGTCAGGGGGCCTGTAGACGAGGGCACCTCGTAAGGTTGAGTTTGGGTCTGTGTGGATCTGGAAATGCATGTGTTTGCCAGTGCTGAGAGTGTCCTCTGTGCTGGTCGAGACCCTGATGCTGTTCTTGTGGAAGATAGCGATTCCTCCTCCGACTCCGTTGTTGCGGTCTCTGTGGGTGACCTTGTAGCCGCTGGGATGGCTATGGCGATGTCGGGTGCGGAGGAGTCGTTCATCCTCGTCTCTGTTAGGAAGGCAACATCGAGGATGATGTGTCAAGCAGGTCCCAGAGCTCGACGGCGTGTTTGAGTGCGGAGCGGATGTTCAGTAGGATGCATCGGAGGTGGTTGAGGTCTATCTTGGTGGGTTATTTGGCTGCTCTGAGGCTGGTGTATCTGCTGTTCCAGCAGGTGAAGGGGCCATGCGTGCTTTTCGGGGCAGCCTTGAAGGTGTGGGTCCATCCAGGGTTGAGAGCATAGAGTGCGCTGGCATCGTAGCGGTGGTGGTCATTGTGGCGGGTGCAGGGGCCAGGGGTTCTGGAGCTGGGCGCGTCATGGGCCCGGACGGGCACAGACAGGCTTTCCTTAGGCTGTGCAGCGACCGCCATATATGGGGATGTGGGAGGAGCAGCTGGGAGGCGGGAGGCAGGGGCAGCGAAAGGGAAGTGAGGGGGCAAGGGGGCGGGACGCAGCGGCGGGAACGGGAGCGGCGAGGGCACCAAGGCAGCTGGGCACAATCGGGGGCAGCGAGGGGGAACAGAAGGCAAGAAAGAGCACAATCAGAGAAGCAGAAGGCAAGAAAACGAGCACAATCAGGAAAATGGGCACAATCAGGGAACAGGAGGCAAGAAAACAGGCACAAATCAGGGGCAGCGAGCAGCGATTGACCGAATTAATGTTAATATTGAGTAAGGCGATCAGGACCACAAACAAGTGCAGACATAGCAAGAGTATGAGAAATGAGGAAAAGGGACATTTAACAATGGGTTTAGATATGTAGAGCTAAACATCGGTTATTCCCTGGTTTACTGCTTTCAGAACGTCTACCGCAAAGATGCCATCGGGCGAAGGTGTGCATTCACAATTTTTAAATTAAGTTTATAGGTGACCTAAAAAAAGATGATACGAGTGATATCTGTTGCAAAAGAGAATAAAAATACACTAGATGGAATATATACCAATATATCGGTAGGTACATTTAGGACATAAATACATACAATAGTGTGGGAAACAGGATTGCCGGGCTATGGGCAGAGAGGAATTGGTGTCCATACGTGGTACCCCAGAGTTAAGTCTAGCGCCTTGAAATAAAAGGAGGTTTCTGTCTGGAATTGACATTGTGTAGCCTGACACTCGCAGCGAGGTCTACCCCAGAGAAAATGAATTCGATGAATAAACAGCAATGCAAAGGCGCCAGTCATGTTAAGAAGGAAGTACAAAGGAATTCCCAACAAATTTCTTTAAAAAAAAGAAAAGCACGGAACTATTAAAATGACAGAACCATGAATAACACCTGATGTAGGGCTCAGGGAAGCGCCCTATCTGTTACTGGGTGTTAAGTGCGCTGTTTCTCCTGTAGGACAGAAACCCGGAGTACACTTTCTCTTTTTTTAGTTTTCATAGACAACAAGAAATCAAATCACGCAGTTCACGGAGCACAATGCAAATTAATTCACGATGGCATAAATCAGCATCAAAACAGCGTAAACTAACAATTTGATCATTTTAATGTGTTGCAAAAAGACGCGGTTGATTACACCGTACAAGTGCCGCGTCAGACCATTTTAATGGGAACATTTCCCGATGCATAGCTTTAGAACATTTTATTTAAGAACGTTTTACCGTGAGCCGTAACGATCTGTGTTCAGTTAATGTTAGAGCGCCTCACAGCGGTAGTAGAGTGAATAGCATAACACTTTTTTTTATACAATAAGCTAAATTATTTTTGAGAAGTAGTCTCTGTTTTTATTTTTTACTTTTTCTCCGGGGCCACATACAAATCTTTATCCCAAAAATGTTTGAAGAGTTATCCCTATGTACACGACTCTATCCATCAGGGCTCCTCAAAGCATTCCAACCCTATAGATGCCATAGAGCCTTCTCTTTCAAAATAGGCACCCAGAATGCCCTCCTTGAAAAGCTCTCAGCTGACCCCTCATTCTTTACCAGTGAACACAGCGGCTACCTCAACATCTTACTCTTCAAAATCTTTCAAAGGCTGGCCTTAATCAGAGAGAAACTCCACTCCACCCAGGGCTCGAGTCCATGGTAACTATTTTCAGATCAAAGCAAAGCTAGCCACTTTCAGAGAAATGCCACGTTTCTTTCCTAATTCCTAAATTTACAGAAATATGCTTAATTTATCCCGGTGTAATTTTGTAACTCCGGGACACTTTAAGCAGCACATGAACCATGTTGTCTGCGTTTGTTCTGAGCAGCAATGTGCAGGCAGGGAAGGGGTTTATCAGATTTCAGCGCTGCCTCTAACAAAAGTGAAGTTAAGGGGCCATTTAGCTTCTTTATAGGAGTATGCTGGCTGGGAGCTATTGGGAGCCTCACACCTAGATGCAATGGAGGGGATACAAAGGCTGACGTCTTATCATTTCACAGGTATTTGAGAGAGAAATGCTTTTGACTTTTCAGTCCTTGTATAGAAGAGATATGTATACACTGTAAGAATGTCAGATGTGTTTGTCACCCCACTATTTACACAAATAATTTGAAAACCACTATTTTGTTTTATTTATTTTATAACACTTCTGTAGAAGACATGGACATGCCAATGCCCCCCTGCCCCACAAAATTCTAAAATCTTTTTGCCCCTCCCCCTTCCGCAGGCAGGAGGGGGCAGAAAGCCCACTCTATGCCGGGATAATGTATTTTATTGTATATAGGGTTGGGGGCTGCCCAAGATGGGTATTCTAATGCCCGCACTCCCCAAACAAAAATCTACAGTTTCTCTGCCCCAGGGGGTGGGCTGAAAGCCCACTAGGCACCATTTTTTATATACGTAGTGATGGGGGCTGCCCAACATGAGCATGCCAATACCCCCACCCCCAAAAAATTCCAACGGTCTCCCCTACCCACCCCAGAGGCAGATGGGGGCAATAGCCCCTGGCTTGCCCAGAGGGAGGGGGCAGAAAGCCTACTAGGCACTAAGGATTATTTTGTGGGACCTGTCCAAAAGGGACATGCCAATGCCCCTACCCCCCCATAAAAATTAGCCAGTCAGTCTGCCTCTCCTGGGAGGCCGATGAGGGCCATAGTCCCTAATCTGCCCTCCGGGGGGGGGGGGGGGCAGAAAATCCACTAGGCACCAGGAAGTTTGTTTTTTTTTATACATAGGGGTTGGGGCTGCCGAGAATGGGCATGCTAATGTCCCCACCGCCCACAAAGTATTTCTGCCACCCCCAGAAGGCCGAGTGGGGCAATAGCCCCTTATCTCCCCCGGGAGGCATAAAAAGCCCACCAGGCACCAGGGATATGTTTATGGGCACACCAGTGAGAAGCCCCATAGGCAAGGTTTGCGCCCTTTTTTTTAGGCACACAAGGGGTTCCAATGGGTACGAGTTTCATGTGTTCTATTCAGTTAACATTTCTAACCTTCACTTGGAGGTTCTATGCTACTAATCTCTGACGTAGGGGTTCTAATGAGCACGAGTCCAACGTGTAGCTGTTCCACGTTTCTGGTCCATTTATTCACTTGTATTTTAGGAAATTCAGTTTGTGTGTCCGTCACCAATTTGTTATGTTTCTTCAAAAAGATTATAGGAGGATGATGGGTGGGTAATATATATTTTATGTATATTTATCTTTGCATCTCCTCTACGTTTTTTATTTTTCTTGCATGTACTTATTGTACATGTTGTGTATATTTTCTATGAATTTACCTTCCATTTCTCTTGTACTTCAGTCTTAATCCTTCATTTCATTTTCTCTTGTACATTTTCTTGCATATCTCCAATGTATTTCTTCCTTGTTCGAGCTTTATTTTTCGTGGCATATTTGCTTTGGTCCCTTCACGTTTGTGTTCACTTTCTTCTTGCTTTTTCTCCACTTTTCCATTTTCTGTTTCTTGGGGTTCTCCTTCTTTGAGGTTTCCATTTTTGTTTAGTGGAAGAAGGGAAGGCATATTGTAAACTGTCTTGGATTTATCTGGTTACTTTCTCCCTAGCTGCTCAGCTAGGGAGAAAGTGATGCATGGAATGTTGATGTGAGAGCCTTGAATGGAATGTTTGGATGCCTGGATGCTTGAGTGTTTGGGTTGGAGTATGGGCTGAGCAGCAGTCAGACTGCTCCTGGTTGGGATGTAACTCCACAACTCATCTACTTGTACCTAACTCAATAAATCTATCTGAAATACATCACGGCTACCTGGAGTAAGTTCCTACACACTCCCTTGAGACTCAAAAACAAAACACAGGCTTCCATTATCCTTGCACTAAAGCCTGTAATGAAGGCCATTGTCCTCTTCATTCACTTCTCCACTTGCTGGGATGCAGTGAAACACAGCAGGCTACTATCAACTACACCTACTCTGGGCAAGTATCTCAGTTCTTCTTCACCCAAAAACTCAGCCGCTTTGTGTATGACTGACTCCAAAACTCTATCCTACACCTATAATCTCTTTCCACACTATATCACTTGACCAAACATCTTCTATAATTTCTCCTGCTAAATATTTGCTAATAAAATGCTGTTCACCTTTTTTATTATTCCATCCCCATCAGAAAGTGACCTATAGTGTCCCAACTGGATGCCACTTTCTTATGTCTTAAACAACAAAGATTTTCTAAATTGTCTATCAAGGACAACCTATAAAGCTATCTCTCCTTTAATTTCATTCCCATCTGACAACACACTTACCTCCCCTCCATCCATAAACTTTGGGCCCCATAGTGATAGCTATGTGTGTCTTTCCACCTTCATTACCTCAACCTTCTGCGCATCCTTTCTGCGAACCCTTGTATATGTGTTCGTTCTCAGAAAACAGGACTGATGAGTGAGGATATCTTTGTTGGTCTTTCACACTGGCCCTTCCTGCCTCTGGAAAGGTTTTCAGTTCGGCTTCCTACACCCTGTTCAACCTCTTAAGAATCTCCCCGTTCTCCGCCCTAAGACATTAGACAGACTAGCTTGCAGAACACAACATTCCACTACACAACAAACTCATCAACTTAATATTGGTGTTAGTCCTTGGGTTTGCCCACCTTTCTTTAGCTCAAACCATCTTTCTGTCCACCTCACCCCTTCTGTTCATGAACCCACCATCACTTAGCTCTAGCTCGCTCTCCGTCCTACCCGGTGCCGCTGGCAGTTCTCCATTGAAATGTTCTTCAGATAGAGCATCTTCCTCCCAAGGACCTTGGGAAGAGTTTGGGAGCCGGCTGTTTAAAACCCATTGTGCAGCCCTAGATTTCTGCAGAACCATATGCAGCCACGCCATCGCTCTCAAAGGACATTGGACAGTTCGGAGGGGACCACTGTTCCTACACAGCCTTTCAGATAGTCAAAGCCAAGTTAAAACTCCCATATGGAGGGAAGGATTAAAATCTCACCTTAACTGGAGGATTAAAAGGGTATGGTGCACCTCCTCCTTCAATTCACAGAACCCCCACCTATTAATTACCTATGTAAATACTTCAGTTTTGCCCCAGTAGATGATGTTTGTGTGACCTTATTGATAAACTGGTACGGAAGACCCTCCTGACCCCAGAGAAGATTATTTCTTTTCCAGCCACCACTGAGCTGCGTCACCCACATCCTTCCACTATGGTGTGTTAGGGAAGATCCTCCTCATGGGTAAAAGTGGTTCCCTTTACCCAGCTCCACTTGAGGCCCAGAAAGTTGATCTGGCTAAAAGAATGACACCTCCGCCTACCCCCTGATTCCTTTGATAGAAATTGAAAGTATATTCCGTAACATTTGGATTGGTGGGCGGACAAGAGTTTTTCCTCGGTTGGTGTAAGACTTCTATTTGAGTAACTGGGTGAGTGGTCAAAAACGTTTACGCACGATATGCCTTTCTCACACCAACCTTACAAGGGGTTCTCAAAGGGGTAAAGAATAGATTCCTTAAAATATTCTCATCTCCCTCAGCAGTAGGTATTGGAGAGACAAATAGTGTGCAGGAATCAAAAACGTCAGTATATAGGTAAAGAATGAAGCCTGCAAGACCCAGAGTTCATAGAGGGGACAATACTTGGCGGATAGCTGCCACAGAATGCATGCGAAATTATGACAAAAGGACACTGGACCGAAACAGTCTTTAGAAGGATGTGAATAACTTAACCTATTTGGCTAAAAATAGGTTTAGAGTACAAAAGACTATATGCGTTATTATTCTTTCAACTCCCGTTTTAGCTGTCAATCAACCGGCTTACTCTTACTGGTTGGCTAAAATGTGTCTGTGGGATCTGTAGAGAATCCGGACAGCACAATTTATAACTTATTTAGAGGGCCCGAATAATAGAAATGTAGACCTTCTAGAAAACGATTACATAAGTCAGTTTCATAATGATAGGAGATCAGTGACTTGGTTCTTTGCGAGAAATGCTTGGGAATATTGTCGCTATGTTCAGTAGTTGGGATCTAGATGCTGTGGGTGTGTTATGGGAGGTTCTATGTTCACTTATGTGTTGAATTATACCCCGAGATATGTGGATGCAGGTGGTGTTGTCCTTATGTCTGAGGGGAAGGATAAGTTAGGAGGCGGCTGTTGCTGAGCTGTCAGATAAGCACATCTTCAACTTTGCTGGTTTCATGAATTTAGGTTCCACTTTTTGCGTCATGGTCAAATGTGTTCACATACTTAACCTTATTTACAATCTTTAGTTTAATTATATGCTCTCCCTTGTAGTTTTTGCTCTATTTCTCGAACTTATTCTAAGGCCTTTATTTGCTTCATCTCGCTATAGCTCGGTTGTTGTCTTAGCCCTAAAACAGTGGAACGAACTCCTATTTTACATAAAGAATATATATACCCTGTGCCAGTTTTTTGAAATATGTTAAAATTGAAACTCTTTGAGCTAGCCAAGCTTGATTCAAGGTATCTGCTTTTTTCTCTAAGATATCACGGGGAAACCACTAAAAAGCACAATAATAAATAACATTAATACAAATGTGAAGCAAAATGCACAAAAATAAACACTGTGTTAGCGTGAAATGAGAAGGCAGCAGTCTGTAAATGATCTCTTAACAATAAGCACAGACGTCAGAGTGGGAGGGATATGAATACCCAAGGGAAGGCATTCCAAAGGGTAATGTTAGTAAGTTGAAAGGGCAAAATTTGGAGCAAGGGTTCTTGCGGGGGAGACCAGAAGCAGCTGAGATTAGAATGTGGGACTCCAGTAGGGATCTAGTGAGTAAATGACGTGGAAAAGAAAGAGGGGTGGGACAATTGATACACTTATGAATTGTTATGAGGAATCAGAACTTAAGACTATAGTGAAAATGCAGGCAAAAAATAAGAAGGAAAAAGGTGAGTTGAATGTTAGAACATCTACAAGAAAGCGACAAGTGACGTTTAAGAATGGTGTGGGTGGAAACAAATTAATAGTTTTATAATAGTCTGGTCTGGAAGCAAGGCTTGATGAGGGTTTTGGTAGCCTGAATCTTGACGAGAGGATGGCCTTAGTACAACCCTCTATAATAGTAGAGCGGTGCAGTTATCGGAGTGATGCAAATGTATGCATCCATGCATTTTTATTTGTCAGTGACTAGGTTTTACAGCGTCTGTTTCTCTTTCTAGGGGCAGCGGCCTGGGTCTCGTCCTGGCCAGTGCAGGATTTGGCATGCTGACTGCGCCCATCATGGAACTTCATAATCAGAAAGGCTACTTCCTGCACCACGTGATCTTCGCCTGCTGCACTCTCATCTGCATCATTTGCATTCTCCTGCTGCCGGAGAGCACCAACCAAAGCCTGCCAGAGAACATTCCTGCCGGGGAACACTACACCAGGCAGCCCCTCATAGCCCACAAAAAGGGCGAGCAGCCCCTTTTACTGACTAACTCTGAACTGAAGGACTATTCGGGGCTCCACGAATCCCCAGCCATGGGGGAGCGCATGTTGGAAAACGCTACAGCCAATGGGATCAAGACTCCCTAACACGGTTGCCTTGTGAGTCGCACACTTTAAGGCGGTTATTTTGCACAGAAACACCGACAAATGATGTGATGAACAAAATGGTAGTGAGAGAACTGAGCTCTGCTATGATGCCACGTTTACCATAGAAAGTTCAGTCAGTGCAGAAGGAGCCACAGAAGGGTTTGGAATTGAAACATCCTTCAATAGAGGGAAAACATGTCACACATTTCCAAATGTATTACTGCCATTTAGATACAAAATGTACTTTCAGACTTTTCCTGAGCACCTTTCTTCACTCATTCCATGCGTGGACTTCAATCAGAAGGTGCATTTGTTCCAAGAAGGTTGCAC
The DNA here is from genome assembly GCF_964263255.1 of Lissotriton vulgaris. Lineage (NCBI taxonomy): Eukaryota > Metazoa > Chordata > Amphibia > Caudata > Salamandridae > Lissotriton > Lissotriton vulgaris. The sequence goes on from NW_028241743.1 coordinate 306,368, forward strand.
CACATAGGAACTTCATGCAATCAGAAGCTGCACATGTGGGTGTGGTTGGGGCACCAATGTCTGACCTACCCCTATATTGTGTGATATGGTAATCCAAGCAAATGAACCCTTATGTTCTGATATTAGGATCTAGTGCTCCTTTTAAGAAACCACATTGCTTCAGATTTGATTTACTTTCTGTGATGTACCGGGCACCATTTTGATTCACTGAAGTTGGTTGTCGCGATCTGTATGTGAAACTGCTCGTTCTCGACTACACCCCAGAATAACTCTGGCCAAACACTCCAGCTCCCCACAAAACTCTTAATTCATAGTACCTTTTAGACAAGGTTCATGTATAGCTTCTGATATCACATCACCAGTCTCAAAAACCTCTCAAAACAATATGGAAGTAATGTACTTTGAACAACAGATTGATTATTTCAGTTGTCCTCTTAGAAAAAAGGGAGTGCTTTGCAAATTCTCAATGTAACAAGTCTTAATAGACAGCGGAAGTTGTGTGTTACACGTAGCTGCTCCATGTCACTTACTCAAATTGCGCCACGCAGATCCACTATTTGTGACAGACCCATGCATGACTGTGCTGGCCACACATGGACAGATCACAATGACTGTAGGCAGTGGAATTTGTGTACTAGTTCATTCAGTTTAAGCTAGTATGGTGCTGTCACCTGGTTAACGTGTGTTTGTTTAATGAAGATGTCAGGTGAATATAGAAATCTTGGTACGCCCGTATGGAATCTAGTAGTATTGTGCGTGGGTACACTTTTCTCTTTAATCCAGAGGCTGATAGTTGATGGTACTATGGATAACCATCATGTTCAGATTAACCACTTAAAATAACAAGATCTAACTTTCTTTACTAGTCCTTCCTAAGTAGAAGGAACAAACCTCTGTTCTCAACCCTGTGGAAGGAAAAACAGTGGGTCTTTTTAGTGCTGCCTCTTGAAGAGTTAAGGTCTAGGTTAGTCTTGGATACAATCTCATAAAAAGGGAATATATGTTTGGTGCATTTGTCACATAATGCACAACAGTTTGCCCTGATACCAGCACACATAGCAGCAATATATCTGTCAAGGTTTACGGAAAAGTTGGCACACTTTTTGCCGTGGAATACCACACAAATTACACATCAGTGGCACGCCATGGTAAGTCTCAATGGTTTACGCAAACTGAAAAAAGGGGCTTTGTTCTTTTTTTTTCTTTTCAAGGTCCCTAAACTGCCGCATAGCCACAATACTGCACAGTTCTGACACGGGTTGGAGAGCTGAGTAACTAAGGCTCTGCATATTTTCTTAAAAGTTAAACACTTAAGTGAATGTGAAAGGGAAAGTAAATATGGATAACTTGACTTTGTAGTTAACACTGAGGATCACATGATGGCTCAGTGCCACTGATACATCATTATATGTATGCATTTTGTATCCATCTCTTGGTAGTATAGGGTGGACGTGTGATATACAAGTACATTTTGCACTACTGTGAGTCAGGCTTGTCCTATCAATGCAATTATGCTTTTTTGGAATTACTTTTTTGTATTGTGCTTTTTCTCCAACTTCAGGCTTTTGTCTTCACAATAAACCAGCAGTACCACAAACCCAGAAAAGAAATCCAACAAATGAATTGAGGGGTTAGGCCAAAGCAAAAGATTACATAAATATTTTTTCAGCTCAGCTCTTGCATTTTTCGGGAGAAACTGAGGTCCATTTTATTATCTTCGCCAACTTTCCAACAGTCATCCTTGGGTACATAAAGCACACGGATCTCACCACTGATCGCCAAGAAGCTCTGCTCATGTAAGAGTTGTACAAAGCATGACTGGAGCATCCTCTTGTTGTCAGACTTGTGGTAGTGCCGACTCTTTAAAGCCCCAATAATGTGCCACTTTCTGGTGCCAAATGTATGGAATGTGTTTCCTTTTTAATATAGGTCACGTTGCAAGTCAATGACCAAATCGCACTGGTATCTGATGACGTTGGAAATTGATGGATATTTTCAGGCAATAGCGCGAACATGCTCCTGTGTCACCAGGCCACTAGGCAAATGTGCAATTTAAACCATCTGCTCCCATGGAAATGATGTGGACAGGTCTTAGTCTTTGGGCCGAGGTAGTCTGTCTACAAAACTGTCCGTCGTGAGTCGCTGAGGATCAGGGAAATTGATTAGGACCTGGCACACTTTTTTAGCTGAGCCTTTCAAAGATGTTTTGGCTGGACACAAACATTTGGATACCGCTCAGCAGATTGTGGTGTGTGACACAAAGCAATGTCAAAAGTTGGCAAGTAGGAATGAGCTGTGTATTTTGCGTTTCAATTTTCAACTTTCATGAACCCAGTAAAGACTGTCTTTGCCAGAAGTAAAGTGTTTGGACTGGTCTCCAAAAACTATTTAGGAAGTAATTTTGTCAAATTGTAAAATGTGTCAACTTGATGTAACTAACTTTTTGGCTGAATTTCCCACAAAAAAAGGTAGGTTATGCATTTTTCTAAAAATACACAACACCGAATTTTTACAAAGTTTTTCCTTGCTATTTTTTCAAATGTCAACAACTGTGTGAAGTAGCCATGGTTGTTGCAGTCCATCTTTACACAGCCCTGTTTACAAAGACTCAGTGGCTTAACAAAGGCCCCTGCAGTGCAGGGGACCCGAGCTCCAGAGACCCTCTCAGCACAGTACCCTGGTCTGAGAGCTTCTGAAAGATTCTGGACGGGGGGGTCCATCTGTGTACTTTACAGCCCCCCCTCAAGTTTCGTTACGCCACTGCAAAGGCTGCACTGGCATTGAAGCCTTTTGAATCTAGTCTATGGTTCCTGCTATTACATACCAGACGAGGCAGAGGAAAAGCACAACCAGATCAAGCCAGGAACTTGCTTAAGTCGATGCCTATGTAGGTGAGTATGGCAAAGGAGAAACTCAAAAACTTTGCCAGATTGCCAAAAATCCCCAAGGTGAAGCCCTCAGCTGTTCAAACTGCTCCAAGCACAGCACACTGCCCACATTATACATTGTCAGATTGAAAATGGCGCCCTGTTGTTTCCACACGCTGACAGAACTTTTATTTCTTCGCTCTCGCAAGTAGTTTTAAATATATTTATATTTTTAATAGATAGTACGATGGAAAGGGAATTCCCTAATTTCAAGACTGGTCAGCAACTCGTTTGTAGAAGCAATTTCAATGTTACATTTTATTTCAATAAAATTAAATCTGTGCATTTTGTTAATGTCTTTAGACTTTAGAGTTGTGCGGGTCTGAGGAGAAGAAACTATCAAGTCATCAAGTTTATTTCTTTATTGACCCCTTTCATCCCCTTACCAAGCATATGCTCCATTCACCAAATATACGAAAAAGTGCGATCTTGTTGGGGGGACCAATGCATTTCTCTTCAAACAATGGCAATAAGAGGGGGAGGGTACTATATAAGGAATTGATCAGCTAAGCAGATCACTAGTTGAACCTACCACTGTTTAAAAAATAAGTTTACTTATCAACTGTCTTTTGTTTATTTCTATTATTTTTTTATATGTAGCAAGTAATTAAAATTAAAGTGTTTACCTTCACAGTCACCTCTGTCAAGTTAAAACCACATATCACGAAACTGGAAGCAGAAGTGCCATTAAATTAACGATTAGTGGCTTAAGTGCTCATGAAGGACTATTTCATCACAGAGAGCACCGATACCTGTTCGGGTTTGGGAGGGATCTGGGTTTATTGGTGAACCTCTTCTACACTACTGTTAAAGGTATTTCTGAGTAGCTTCACTTAAATTCTTTATTCTTTCCGTCATGTGATGGGCAGTGGAACCGACCCCAGTCTATCGGCATGCAAGTAAGACAAGCTCCTCCATGTTCAAATAAGGATTTTATTGCTAAAACTGGGTTTTAGTTTGGGTGTCTTTGATCATGATTTAGTGAGGTGGTGCTGATCTGTAGCACAAGCTTAAATTGAGTACTAAAATGTCTTACAAGCTAAATGTCTGCATGGTGTTTTATCAACTGTATCTACTGGGATTTCTTTAAGTGTACTGTAAATGTACATAAATAAAATAATAAATGTTCCCCCCCATTAATATTGTATTTATTTACTTGCTACGCAGAGTTTTAAAATCCTATATGTTGGTATTGACGTTTTGCGTACTTGACATGTTGATGTTTGTCAAGATGAAGACCAGAGTATTGGGGCTTCTGGATAACAAATAAGGATTGGTCAGACATAAAATCAAAATATTTAATTAGGTTTTTAATGGTGAAAAAGGGCTGATTATTTCTTTTGACCGCAGATTCCCCTGACAGACACCATTTAAATCAGTTAGATATGAACTTCTGAACCTACTACCTAGAACTGAAAAATACTTCTGAAGGTACAAAAGGTACATAACATGATAGAAGAGTTCAAGGCAATGAGGAAAGGTCCAGAGATCCTGATTCTGGATTTTAATACCTATAATGCTAGAGGAGCTTTGTTAGAGGCTCAGGACCCTATTAGCCTCGTATTGAGCTGTATGAATAGGAGTGTGAGTGTATGTTCCTCCTATCTTCTATTTTGTATGTTATTACCCACTTCTGTGAAGCATATTGGATTTACCATTGTTATCGTTTGCATTTATGAATACAGAGACACCATGACTAGCCTTGAGAAAGCCCAGGCTAAACTTGCCACATAGGGCGATACACGTGTCGGCTGTTCTCCTTTTAAAAAAAATGTAATTACATTCTAAAAAAAGATCCATAAAAAGAGTGAAACTATGTACAGTGGATCTACAAAGTGTTGAATTCAAATAAAATGACTATCTTCATTTAAACCGATTTGGACTATTCTGTACTATAAAAATTAATTATCCATTTGGCTAAAAGATTCTCTGGAAAGGAGGAACATACGCTCACACTCCAATTCATACATAACATGATAGAATGTTGTGTACTGCCTCGTACTTGAGCATCTGCCTAAAGTTCATAACAGAATATTTGCCACGGCAGATGCCACTTTGACTATGTTCCTACAAAAGGTGAGCCCTCCGACAGACATGGACGCCATTTTGTCTATGTTCCTAATAAAGGTGGGCCCTCGGACAGACCTGGACATGTGCTAGCATGGATGATGAGCATCTCTGAATTCAAAGTAGTTATTTTTGTCAAATAGAATCTGGTCCCTCTCATACTGTCCTCTTCAAACTGAAGTGCGGGTACAGAGTCCCTGATTGAACCTGCCCATTTAAAGTACAGCGTGTAAGTTAGCACATGCAACAAGCTCAATTTTAGTCAAACATCAACGTTTGTGCTTGCATTTATTTTATTTAGTTTACTGAGGTATTTGTGTAGCATGACTGTTCCCAGCGGGTGAACACTTTACATAGAAAAGCAGGATACTTGTCCGGTTTACATTTCACAGTGCAAGCAAGAATGTGTACATACCTCTACAATGTACACATTAATATTCAGGACATTTGGGGCGTGGCAGCGATGATTGCCTGAGCTAGGGGTTGGTCAGGGCCAGTCAGGTGCCGCCATTTGTTTGATGACATGAGCATGGTGAAAAGTTGGGTTGAAGTTTGAGGTAACCAGCATTTGTTACAGAGCCTTTGGTCGTGAATTGCGAGTGCTTGATTGTCTCTTCTGGACCACTTGCTTGAAATGTTACCTCCTAGTCCTCATACAAAAAGCATTACCTGACTTTTACAGGATTCCTAATTAGGGACATGTTCTCTGAATGCCTTAGCTCTCTGCTATGGCGGAAGAGCGTCGCCCCCCCAAAAACGGCAGAAAAGGAAAAATAAAACTGCACTTGTCTCAGGCCGGACAAACCATCATGTGTAGTGAAAGTTCTCTCCAAGATGCAATGCAGCTGGGTTTGACAAAGGAGGCACAGACTCAGTCTGTCCTGGAGCACAAATCAAGGGCACTGAGGCCAATTCTAAAGCTACTGTCATGCGTAAGAATGCAAAAGACACACAATTGATGGACGAAATGCAGAACAAATCAAAACATTCATCCGCAGTCAAGAGATCTGGGTTAAATCCATCATTCTTTTGCTCACCATGCCACCCCAGTTTAGAGCTGGCCATATGCAAATCGATCTTGACCCTAAGCCTCATGGGAACAGTCCAGCCCGAACTGCCAAGCCAGGTCCTCCCTGGACCGGAAACAAGCATCCTAGGACCGGTTTCGGGGTTTCACCCCTCTTCAGCCAGGATAGCTTGATTAAAGTAGCACAGTGAGCCCAGAACCCATGTCTGGTATACCTGGCGCAATTCGAGCGAGAAAGCAAAAGACACACAATTGATGGACGGAATGCAGAACAAATCAAAACATTCACCCCCAGTCAAGAGATCTGGGTTAAATCCTTAATTCTTTTGCTCACCATGCCATCCCAGTTTAGAGCTGGCCATGTGCAGTTCGAGCTGGAATGTTCCCATGGGGCACAGGGTCAAAACTGATTTGGATATGGCTGGGTTCAAACTGGAATGGCATGGTGAGCAAAAAAACGATGGATTTAGGCCCATATCTCCGTACTGGGGTGAATGTATGACATTGTTCTGCATTCTGTCCATCAACTGTTGTTTTTGCATTTGTCAGCCCGAGTGGGACGGATGTGCTCAGACGTGGGTCCCGTGCTCTCCATGCCACTGGAATCAAGCTATCCTGGGAGGACCTGGCTTGGCAGTTCGGCTGAAATGTTCCCATGGGGCACAGGGCCAGGCTTCACAATTTGCCGCAGGCCAATCTGGGGGCTTGTGCCTTCCTGAAGAGGTGGAAAATAACGCAACAGGGAGGGCTGCAGGTAATGACCCCTAGTGCCCCTCTCTCCCTTTTCCCGCCCCGGCCCCACTCTGCCAGCATACCGGTCGCTCCTGTTGTTGGTATTATCACTAATTAGTTGAGCGAAACTGTTCTCCAGGCTCGTAGCAATGAGCAGGCTAAGAAACTATCTTACAAGCAATAAATAGCATTAAAGGCATGAAACACATATTACAAATGGCATTCCTTCTTTTAGCCAATCAGATTAGAGTAGGTATTTCTCGTTACACAATCACATTGCCAATATACTTGGCTCCTAAACCTGCTCACTTCCTGTCCTATCATTCTGAACATTTGTGATGAAATGCAGCTTGCAAAAGGCATTGAGTTTTGCATTAAGTGCAAACAGATAGTCTGAACTACATCAGGAACTCTACAGTAGCAACCTGTCAGACACTTTGATATTTGTCCAGGAACAGAATTAAAAAAGTTACAAATGTCTACTTTACAAGGTAAAAAGTGTCACCTGGGGGCTTGCTTATATCCAGGAAACTATAAACACACAATTAAAATGTCATTGTTGCGAGGGGAATGTGCCCTTTCTCGAATGCCGACTGTTTATTTATTTGCTGGTTTATATAGCGCTTGAATCCACTCCAACTGGAGTATCTCTGCGCTTTTGGAACCGGTAAACAGAAGGCGTGGAATGGAGATGGAAACTAGATATCATTTTTGAATAGAGTGGTTTTTAGAAGTTTTAGAAATGTAAGGTGTTCTGCTGGGGGTCGCGTAACTGTTGTGGAACTGACATCTCAATTTTTTATTTCTGCCCTGTTATCACACTAACCTAGTTAACGCAGAGGCCTAGGCTTGTCCTTGGTATTGTAAGGTCTTGAGCCTGTTGTGTATCTTGAAGGGGCATACAAACCATGCCCTCACAATAGGTGTAGGCCTACTGCCAATGTCCTGGGTAAATCACATAAAACAATGGTGGTAGGGTCATGAGTTTTTATAAGTCAGCAGTGTGATCAAATTGTTTTCTCTGTGTCGGAGAGTAGTGTCTACTGACCCCTCTCGTGTAAAGTACCGCTGTTGTGTGAACTCCAGAACCTTGGTTGACATTCTGTGTGCATGTCCTGTGTGTGTGTATATGTAAAGTAAGTGTGTAGCACATGTATGGTAGAACGACTTTGTTAGGTGTGGTATGAGTCTGAATACAGGGACAAGTGCGATCCATTTTGGATGGCCCATGGTTTAGTTGCATGGCATAAGACTGAGAGTGATGCAGCATCCTCAAAGTGACTGTGTATTAACTGCATTCCTGTGGCTATAGAATGTCATTCAGACACTGAAGTGAAAGAGGATGAAGACAGGGCTGCCTTCAGAACTTAAGCAGTGGAAGCCCTGCCTCCATCCTCCCTTGCTGCACGGTCTGGATTTCCAACCTTGTCAGCAAAGGGTGTCTGATTAATTTGTCCTAAGCACTGCCGTTTGATTGAAAATTGGGGTGAGACTAGTGTCTGCTCAAGATGAAGTTGTTTCTAGGCGATACCTACTCTTTTGTCTGTCAATGATTACTGCTTCAGGAAGGGTGATGACAGTCACACTTAGAGACCTCAGGCTTCATTGTACCCTTGATTTGGATACTCTTGCTTGGAGCCAGTCCCATTCCTACCGGCTATGATAGCCACCTTACAAAGGCTGTGTCTGAGCAATACCAGACAATGATATTTTGAAAGAAAATCACCTCAAAATACGGCTGAATCCTTTTATAGTGGTTTCACATCCCCTTTGTTCCAGATCTAAGTTATTCATGACTAAGGAAGGGAGTACCCCACAGTTACTCAAAGGACTGGTGTGCGACCAGCTCAGGTGTCTGACTTGCATTCAATTTTCTAGAGGTGAGAAGACCTCACCTAATTTCTGCAAAACTTGGTGGAAAAGCTATAGACCTGCCTAGTATCTAGAATCCTGCCTGCTCAGAAAGCAAAGGAGTGTTTCTGGCCCTGCACCTGGAGAAACTCTCTAGGAGTTAAAAAAAAAAAAAGGCTGTGTTTGCATCGTGCAAAGCACTTATGGTGCTCAACGCCGTTGAGTGCGAAGCCAGAGCTGACTTGTGTTGTGATGGGTCTCCCATCGTGGCACGTGTAGTGGACCTTGTACAGAAATCAAGCCAGAAATATCACAATGTGCTGTCTGGCACCTTTGCAGCACCCAAAGATCTAGTGCTGCTGCTGCCCAACTCCAAAAGAATCCAGTGAAGAAGTTGTTGCCAAAGCGTAAGCCTGGTCCCAGCCCGGATGTCGCACCTGCTTGAGCAGCACCCTCTGAGATCTCAGACCAGAGGCCACAACTGCCGGATCCAGGCTCTGAAGCTGCCAGTAACTGCCTCCTGACCAGTAGGCCTGCTGTCCTGCTCACTCTCCATGGTCCAAGGCTAGAGTGAAGGCTCCACAGTGGTCCAGTGTCAATAGAGCCATCGCTGAAGAGCCAGCCAGAAGAACATCCGCCAACCTCTTTTACACTGCCAGCTGGAAATGTGATGTCACAGCACTGATAAGATATTGCAATTGAATCATCTACTTATTATAGATGACTAGTGTTCTCACAACTTGATTTTAAAAAGAAAATTGGACCCGTCCAGACGTACGAAAAGGAACTCAGTGCCCGCTCACTCCCTTTGCGAAGAGGCAGCTCTCTAAAGACACTGACCGACGCCTCATCACCAGATTATATGCTTTGATACACCAGACACGCTTGCCAAGGACTGACCTTGGGGGCTGAAACCATGGGAGCAGGAACTAGGGCAGACTCTGACCTACAAGGAAGAGAGATGCTATTGGGCGAGGCACACTGCACGCAACTTAGCAAGGGTAGAGACCGCTGTTAAGATTGCAACCTATTGGTACTTAACACCAGTTCACCTTCAAAGGTGCAATAACAGCTGTAGGACAGAGTGCTGGAGAGGCTTCGAGCCCCGGGACATTGCTACACCTTTTCTGGGATTGACTGAAGCTCAAGCGCTACCAGGAGGTGGTTTTAGCTGACATTGATAAATATCTTGATACACGGCTGCTGCGTTTTCCAGCATACATTATCCTGGGTTTCCCCAACCCACTGACATTTCTACTTAAATTACGTAGTAAGCGACACATTGGTCTGGCATTGGGAGCAGTGCATTAGGCTGTTTCTCACTGGGGTACAGAGAAGCTTTTTATGCACACGGCTTGGCTGCACAGGATGTTGCATGGGAATTGAGCACCTGACCCTAGCATTAATTTCTCAATTAGACACTTATCAAGACCTCTGTAGACCATACATTGCATTAATTGCTACTGAATTCTATGAATTGATGTGCCCCAGGTACCGCCATATACTGTGCTTGACTGAGAACGATGACCCAACACATAAGGAAGGAGTACTGCCCAGGGATGAGCCATATATACACCACACAGGATTGAGGCACTAAATCAATCAATCAATCAATAGTGCACTACTCACCCGGAGGGTCTCAAGGCGCTTGGGGGAAGGGGGGGGTCTGCTATTGCTCGAACAGCCAGGTCTTGAGTTGTCTCCTGAAGGCGAGATGGTCCTGGGTCAGCCGAAGGTGGGTGGGGAGGGAGTTCCATGTCTTGGCCGCCAGGTAGGAGAAGGATCTTCCTCCGGCGGTGGCTCTTCGGATGCGTACTGCGAGGGCGAGGCTTGTCGAACGTAGCTGGCGGGTGGGCGTGTAGAAGGTCAAGCGGTCGTTGAGGTACGTGGGGCCCAGGTCGTAGAGGGACTTGTGGGTGAGGAGTCTGAACGTGATTCTCTTGCTGACGGGGAGCACCTATAGAGGAGTGAGTACTAATAGGTGGGGTGTAGCAGGGGGGGGAAGGAATGTTTGTGTTGTATTTATGCTGTGCCTGGGATGGGAGTGCCATGCAAGCCCCTTGTTATATGTAGTGCTGTTTTCTTAAAAGCAATAAAGTACATTTGAACTAAGCCCGGCCGGCGTCCTCCGCTCCGCCAGTGGAGTTTGCAGAGTTTTACAAACTTCAGGCTCCGCTGAGAACGCGAAGTTGAGACAAAAACTCGGTGGCGGGGCAGAGTACGCTCGGCCCAAAAAAGGGTAAAAAACACCACTTACCATGTCTTCTCTGTTGCCTGCGGGCCACCCTCCTCCTCACCGCGGTGTCTCCTGGCTCTCCTCCTTGCTGTCCTCCTCATCCCCCTATGTTTTGCGTCTTGCTTGAACTGCGCATGCGCAGTTCATGCTAGACATAAAACGTAGGGGGAGGAGGAGGATGGCATGGAGACGGGCCAGGAGAGAGGAGACACCATGGTGAGGAGTAGGGCGACCTGCAGACAGAGAAGACAAGGTAAGTGGCTTTTTCATTACTCTTTTAAAATGTTATTGTGTGGCTGGGGCGGAGCAGAGTTCCACAGTTTATTTTTTATTTTTTTAAACTCCATTGAGTGCCACTCCGCATACTCTGCCCAGGGTTAATTTGAACCATAAAAAGAAAATTGGGAACACATTTTTACACAGCAATTGCAGGCTTTAATGTATTGTATATAAATTCTACACATCTAACATTAAGGTCTAAAATCTACTAGACTGCAGAACATCTTTCCTCTCTCGAATACATTAGGTCAGCTGAAAGACCACACCACTGGAGTGTTCCAGGTCTCAAGTGGTCCTGCCATGAATTGCTGAAAACTATAATATCATCCAGGTAGGCCACACAGAACTTGTCAGCCCTGTGAAAACATGATTCATCGGGCATTAAAAGGTAGCTGGAGCATTCCTCACCCCAAGGGGCATCCCTTTGAACAGAAATACCAACTTTTGCATAGACAATTGAGTGGTCTTCTTAGCATTTGGTGCCAAAGCCATCTGCCAATATCCCTTGGTCAGATTCATGGTGCTTAAAAACGTATGCAGCACCTAACTGATCCACAAGCCCATCTGCTCTTGAAATTGGATGAGTATCAGGACTACCGAGACCTCAATGAGGTAACCAAAACTAACAGAACTGCAAGTCAGTAGACCTGCAAATCAGACTCTTGACTTTGTACTAGAACCACAGAACTAGACCATGGACTAAGAGATCCATTAATGACCCATAGATCCAATATTTTGGCAACTTCCGTCATAATGCATTCCTGAACCCGCTCAGACATTCTGTACATCCTGGCCTTCACTAGTAGACTGCCTCCCATGTCTGTCCTGTACACAGACCGTAATCAACCCTGGAGTCTGCAAGAAGAGGTTGGCAAACTATTCCAACACCTCTCTATAGTTCTGCTGCTCAGGTGTGAATTCAGGGTCTATCTGATCCCCTTTCACAGTGGCATCCTTAATTTAATCACGCAGCAAACCAGGAAGAGACTCACTGTTTTCCTCAACTTCCTCTGCCATAGCCATGACATTCACTATGTAATCTCCCCAGAGGTAAGGCTTCAGCCTGTTCACATGGAACACCCTCTTGGCTTCCAGTTTGGCACCTGTGTCCACCAGGTAGTTAACCTCACAAATCTTCTGAACTGCCTTGTACGGCCAACACCATTTCTCCTCCAAATCCCTGAGACATTTTAGCATCAATACCTTTTGACCTTCCTGATACCCAGTCAGCATAGCTTTCCGGTTGTTCTATTCCTTCATCGTGGCTTGGCTGGCTTGAAGAGTTTCCTTTGCCTGACTGATTGCGCCATCAACTTCCAGAGGCCAATCACTTAGTCCACCAAATCCTTTTGTAGACTCTCTGAGGTTCCTTCCCACGTTCTCTGACTAAGGTGAGTGGACCCCATAACAGGTGTCCATATAGAAGCTCACAGGGACTGAACCCTACCCCCTGCTGCAGAATCTTTTGGTAGACAAACAAGGCATGGCGGGAGAAGATCGATCTTCCTCCTGAGGTACTGTGGCAGAGTTCCAATCTTGCTCTTCAGGGTCTTCTGAAAGTGCACCACCAACCAATTGCTTTGTGGGTGATATGCTGTGGAGAAGTATTCTGTCACACCAGCTTGCTCCTGCCTCGCTCTCCTGTAAGATGAGATGAAGTTGGGTCTTTTGCCAGAAATTACCATCCTTGAAAATCCAACCCTAAGAAAGATCCCCAGGAGGACCCTTCCTACTATCCGTGCAGCCATGCTCCTCAGAGGTACAGATTCTGCGTACCCCGCAGCATGATCCACCACAACTAAGATATACTTGTTGCCTGACTTGGGGGGGGGGGGGGGGGGGGCAATTGGGTAAATTATGTCTATTCCTACAAGCTCAAATGGAGCACCAACATATTGTAGAGACACCAACAGAGCCGTAGTCTTACCTCCTGTCTTACCAATCATCTGACAAGCGAGACAGGTTCTACTCTGTGTCTCTGCTCCACTATCGCCAATAGAGTAGAGGGTCCAACCTATCCTGGATCTTTCTAATCCCTAGGTGTCCTGCTAAGGGCACTTTATGGGCCAGTGACAACAGGAAGATCCTGTGCACTAATTGAACATCTAATTTCTTGCTAGTTTCTGGCTCAGGATTTACCAGCTCAATATAAAGTAGGCCTCCTAGCCAACATAGTGTTTCCCGACCACTCCTTTGCTGACCTGTTCCTGGGCTTCTTCTAAGTCCCACACATTTAGAGCACTCCTCTTGTGCCTTTTGGACATCTTACAGGGTAGATTTTCCATCAGCTAGCAAACCCTGCTATCAATGTAATTGGTCGGTATGACTCCAATTCAATGATGGGTTTACGCTTTTGTGGGAACACGGCTATATTAGCCGACTTCCAAGATTCAGGAGCCTCCTCCCCTGATTGCGCCCTTAGAAATATCTCTTGAATACACTCCAATAAATATGGAGCAAATTCTTTATACAATTCCCCCGGGATAAGATCCTTGCTAGCAGCTTTAACTGATTTAAAAAAAAAATTTTAAATCTTTTTATTGTTTTCAAACACAAACCGACATGAGAATGGTTGATCATATCTACGTAAAACATGGCTTCCTAAAATAGTTGAAGAATTATGACTCTTGATCTTACAGTGAAGGTAAGTTAACTAATAGAAAACTGTCCCAATTGTCACGTATTCCCCTGTCGTCCTTGGCGATCAGAACAGTTGCAGGATACCTACGTAAAATCGTACATCTATGCCATAATGCCTCATGCATCAGGTCCATTCACATTCCCACCCTCAACTCTCCCTCCCTGTGCCCACCCTCGCGCCGGCACGTCAACTATAAGGCTAAAAGTGGCAGAATGGCAAGTCTTATTCATGGGGTCCATACCTGTCCTCATTTTTACAGCATTATTAATTATTATGACTATTACAGGGGCGGGGAAACACCTCATGCGCTTTCTCATTGTCGTCTGGGTAATTATTCTACAGGTCCTCATCCCCAGGTAAAGCACTCATCTCTGAATCAGAATTGATATCCGCCGCCTTCAGCTCTGTGACAAGGGCCTCCCGTGTTCGCGCCGCCTCTAATGCCTTGTCATTGTGGGATCAGTGGGCCTGCTGCAGACTGACTATGCCCTTGCTGCTTGCCCACATAAGTAGTGCCAGCCTTCCATCTGAGGTAGCTGGGCCCGCCGCTTTCTCTCTTGGCGAGCAACAATCCTAAGTCCAAGAACTTACTTGTCAATTTTGTTTCACTAGTTTGTGGACCAATGTAACAAGCAGGTCCCCTTATCCGGAGTAAGCTGTCGCTCCATTACACTAAAGAGTAAAGTGATTATATCCTCCCAGTATGTTCCCAGTTGTGGGCAATCCCACAGCATGTGTACTAGGTCCGCGTCCGCGTCCCTCAACCTACATCGGGGGCATTGTGCTGTATCTACATGGAAATATTGCAAGTGTGAGATATGCCCTGTGGAGAATAAAAAATTGGACCAATGGAATCTGGCATTTCTAGTGCCCTTCCATGCCCTTTTAAGGATGTGTGACCAGGCAGAGTCTGGAATCTCTTCTAGCAGCTTTACCTGATGGTGTGGATTTGATCGCCTTTCTTACTTCCTCTTCCTTTATAGGTGCTTCTAGGCTTTCTCTCTCCTCAGGGGAAAGCTGCTCCTCAAACAGACAATTCAAATATTCTTTTATTGCTATATCCTCTTCTGGGTACCCTCTGTATATAGCTTCTGATAAAATTACTGGAATGCGGAGCAAACTGGTGCTGGTTCAGTACCTATACCACTGCTTGGGTCTCTAATTTCGGCAATTTGAGATTGGACTACCTTTTCCCTAGTACGGATTGCCAGCCTATGGCCTACTCTTTCATTGCTCATATATACCTTGCTACGCCAGGCCATAAATCTTCCTGCAGATTTCTTGGTTGAGTTCTCTGTAATTGCTGACTTTGCGACCAATACCCTTGATTGTGCTGTCTCACAGTCTCCCCAATTAGCAAAAGTTTCTATCAAATGTGTTTCAGCCATTACCAAATCCACATATAACACTTGTAGAAGTTTCTTCTCCTTTTTTTGGCTCACCCAGCTGTACTTAGACGTTGTCCCCTAATGCCAGCTTAAAGGGCGTCCCAGTCTACATGGATGTTAGCGCTCCCCCACATTCTCTTCGATAAACCTAGGATTCCACTCCTTGATGTGTTGTACAAAACCCTCCTTGCAAAGGAAAGCCCTATTAACCTCTGAAGTGCTTCGAACGTTCGGCGGCCAACAGCACCACTACCTCAGGAGTGCTGCCGTTGGCCATTGAACGTTCGAACCTCATAGCTGCAATGGAACGTCCAGCACTGGAGCTGGACGTTCCATAGCCGTTATGAGGCTAAACATCCAGCGTGCCTCTGATGAGGGTTTAGTATGAATGTTTATTTCCAACAACAAGGGGTTGTGATCGGACATGACGCTAGGATATTTTGCAACACTGCACCAACTCCTGCGATACAAAAAAGTAGTCCAGTCTAGCATGTGTTTGATGTGATGCCAAAAAATGTCATTCCCAGGGTTGTTGAGTTCTTGCCTTGCCCAAACATCAGACAACCCATGGAGAAGGCTTAGTTGTGACAGACCTAAACACTTTGGGCTCAAGGCTTTGAGACCCTACACCCGCCTGTTTAATTGTTTGACAATTCATATTGATATTGAAGTCCCCACAAATGATTAGAGGAAGCAGCCAGCCCACTAGCTCCACAGTAAGCCAGTCGAACAATGCTGGATCATCGAACACAGAGCCATAAACCGAACACTATGTAAACATGTTATTTTCTGGGCAACATTAAATGAGGATTACCCATCTTCCCAGTTTATCCGAGCTAGTCTGTGGAAACCTAGCTATTCCTTTCCTTGCCATAACTGCCACCTCTCTAGTCTTTGTTCCTTGTGTATTTATTTATTTTATTTAGAAGTTTATAGAGCGCACAGCTACCTCCGACGGAGGTGTCCCAGCGCTGAAGACTTTTCTCTCGAGAGGAACAGAGGGATAAAGAAGGAAGAGGGAAGGTTAAATGAGGGAAAACAGCCAGGTCTTACATTTTTTACGGAAAAGGGGTTCAGACGTCATGAATCTTAGCTCTATGGGAAGCTGATTCCACAGTTTGGAAGTGACCACTGCAAAGGCCCTTCCTCCCATGCGTGCCAGACGATAACGGGGACAAATCATAAGGCGGAGGTAGTTGGATCTAAGGTTTCGGGGTGCATGTGAGAGCTTCATTCTATGACGCAGGTAGATGGGGCCTCGATCATGAAGTGCTCTAAAGGCCAAGATTAGGGCTTTAAAGTGAAAACGGAGTTTTATTGGTAGCCAATGGAGTTTAATCAGATGGGGTGTGATACAATGGCGGTAGGGGATGTTGCAAATCAGCCTAGCCGCTGCATTCTGGATTCTCTGTAGTTGGTTTATGAGGTACGCCGGTGCACCTACATAAAGACTGTTTGCGTAGTCCAAATGAGCGGTGATGAGGGCATGGACTACTGTCTTACGAGAATCTAATGGTAGGTAGGGGATTTTTTTTTAACATGCGGAGCTTTCCGAAGCAAGATGAGGTGACTTTGTTTATTTGAGTCTTGCAGGAGAGGGCAGAGTTAAATTGGAAGCCTAAGTTACGGGCCTCTTGGACTGGTTCCGGGGGCGGGTTAAGTTCAGTAGGCCACCAGAGAGTAAAAGGAATGGGGGATTTCTGGTTAAAAAATAAGACTTCTGTCTTATCAGTATTAAGTTTTAGGCTATTGGCAGACATCCATGCCGCGATGTTCGTCATGCAGTGTCGAAAGTTGTGAAATGATGTTTCGGTGGTCTTTGAAGGAGAAAACTAGTTGGGTGTCGTCAGCGTAGAACGTTACTTTGACGCCCCATGATTCAACAACTTTTGCCAGTGGTTTAAGATACACGTTGAACAAGAGCGGACTCAGGGCGGAACCTTGTGGAACGCCCCAAATCAATGATTTCTTGGGAGACAGAAAGGGGCCTAGCATCACCTGTTGAAATCTGTTCGTCAAGAAAGATTTAACCCAGGTAAGGGGAGTTCCGCCAACCCCCACCTCTTGTAGACGGACAAGTAATATGTCATGGGAGATGGTGTCAAATGCAGCGGATAGGTCGAGGAGGACCAACATGGCCTCCTCCCCCCTATCCGTGCATTCCCGAATCGACTCGGATACCTCAAGCAGAGCTGACTCCGTGCTGAAGTCTGGTCTAAAACCTGATTGAGTATCATGGAACAAAGCGTTTGATTCAAGGTAAGTAGATAGCTGCTCTTGTACCGCTTTTTCAAGCACTTTGGCGGGTTTGGGCAGGAGAGAGGTTGGTCGATAATTACTTAAGCAGGTAGGGTCAATACCTGCTTTTTTTTGGATAGGAATTAGCATTGCGTGCTTCCAAGCAGAGGGGACCACACCAGAGGCTAAGGAGGAATTTCAAATTTCAAGGAGGGAGTTTATGACTAAAGGGGCGATTTCATTCATGATTGAGGCTGTGGCTGGGTCCAGTGGAGAGCCCGATTTACATTTCAGGAATAGCTTTAGGGCGTATTCCATGGTAAGTGGTTGGAAGGACTTAAAGGCGTGTTTGCAGTCGATGACAGGGACTTCTGCGTTATCGGTGCCATTCTGAAGGATAGTAGCCGTAATGCTTGCGATTTTTTCCTCAAAGAAATCAGATAAGTTATCGCTTAGTGCTTGGGAAGGGGGAATTGGGACAGACAGAGCACTGGGATTAGTGAAATCCTTAACAATATTAAAGAGAGCTTTGGTGGAGTTTTTGGCCTTAGCAATAGTGTCTGCAAAGTAGGTACTCATGGAGTTCTGTTTGTGTTTGCGGAACTCCTTGAGGATTAGTCTGTAACGAGCCTTAGCTTCTGGGTCATAGGACTGCCGCCATTGACGCTCCATCTTTTTACACTTACTTCTATGATCCTTTAGTTCCTGAGTGAACCATGGAGCCGAAGGGTTTTGTCTGCGAGAGGTGAGAGTTTGCAGAGGGGCTACTTTCTCAAGGGCGGTCATCAGATCATTGTTAAAGGTAAGCACCGCTTCGTTGAGATCTTCAGGGCAAGGAGTAAGATTGTTGTAGTAGTGTTGCTCTAGGGCCATACAGGAGATTTTGTGCCATCTTCTGCCTTGTGTTCTGACGGCCGACTCCTTCTTGACATTAAAAGTAGAACATATTCTACGGCGGCCATATTGAGTGAGGGGGCGAGAGCGGTGAGAGCGCTCTAGTGTCCTGTACTTAAGGAGCCCCTAGGAGGCAGGCGCGAGATTCCAGCGCTTTGCCAATACTTTGCTTGTCCTCAGATCACGCTAGGAGCCATTTAGAGCTACTGCGTGCAACATGTTTTTTAAAAAACGCCGGATTTTAAATTGCTGAATTTTCACACTGCTTGCACTCAGCATACCTGGCTCTCACTAGGCACTATTTTCGCCTTGGCCTGACGATCCCAGCCGATTTTAGGGCTGTAGATCGAGGGTCAGTGATAACATATTCTACGACGGCCATATTGAGTGAGGGGGCGAGAGCGGTGAGAGCGCTCTAGTGTCATGTACTTAAGGATACGGTCGTTCTTCGCGCCAGCGGTCGCGTTTGTGGACGCGCCTCCTCAGCGCCGGAGTCACGCCAGAGTCAGCCCATCTGCGCCCGTCCGCGCCTCGGACGTGTCTCAGGGCGATGGCATCATCATTTAGTTCGGACCCGGAGCTTGCACAGGTATTTCCTATAGCTAAAGTAGTAACAAATTCCTTAGAATGCCCACATATTAAATATACGTCAGCCCATCTGAAGGCATTACAACCGGAAATTAAATCTACCTGCAGATTGTTACACTTGGGGGGGGGGGGGTTGGGGGGGAAGAGGGATTCATGTCATACATGCCACCTATATATTGACCCAGTAGGGACTAAATCTACGCAGAATGATTCCATCAAGACTCAGTCAAAATCAAAATTATTTTCCTTTATCAGTCTCAACTGTCGCTCTTTATCAAAACACAAAACAGAAATTTTTAATTTGCTCTTAGATGAAGCACCGGACGCACTGTTTGTAACAGAAACTTGGCTCAAAGAGAGCTCAGGACCTGATATAGTCATGGCACTCCCGGATTCCTACGCTATTACTAGACTAGACAGAGATAAGAAACCTGGCGGAGGAATTGCTGTGATTTTTTTTAAAAAATTTCACTGCGATTTTAAGCCGCTTTTATGCGGTGGTTGTGAAGCGGCGATTTTTACACTTACACTAGCCCCTAATTTCACCCTATCCGGAATCCTTCTATATCGGCCTCCGGAGGCGGCAGCATCCAAATGGGTAACAAATATGTCTGAACTCATCGGTCCACTAGTCATGAGAACTGCCAACTTTACTATTCTAGGTGATATAAACCTGCACTTAGAGGATGAGAAATGCTCCTTGGCCAAAGTCCTTATAAATGACTTAGCAGCTATTAATTTAACCTTAAAGAATTCTGGCCCTACACACCGTGCAGGACACCTGTTAGATCCCATCTTCTCCAACCTCAACAACATTGAGACGCAGTCTGCCCAGCCTTTGCCTTGGTCTGATCACTACCTGGTTAAATTTAATCTTCAGGTTGACAGATCAAATAATGACAACACACCTGTACCCACTCAGTTCATAAGGAAATGGAAACAACTTGATATTGATAGTCTAAATGCCCTACTGGAAAAACATCGTCCTTGCACTAAGACTACTGTCCAACAGCTCTCCTCCACAGTACAAAACTGGCTTCTTTCAGCCATTGATTCCATTCTGCCTAAAACAAAGTTAAAACAAAACACCCACCGCTCTCCTGCACCATGGTTCGATGATATTTTACAAAATGAAAAAACTAAATGTAAGAATCTTGAACGTAAATGGAGGAGGTATTACTTACCTGCAGATAAGGAAAAATATAAAATTCAGCTAATAGCATACCAAAAACAATGTAGCAAAGTCAAAGCAGAATTTATCTGCACGAAAATCACAAATGCTTTAGATCACTCTAAAACACTTTTCAAGTTAGTTAAAGAGCTGGCTGGCTCTAATACGTCTCAACTTCCACCTGAATTAAACAAAACGCAATGTGACCTGTTAGCCAACTTCTTTATTAATAAAGTTGATAAAATCCACCAAGACATCAACAACGCTTCCAATAAACATGACCTCACTCCTGAAGCTACCTCCAATTGTTCAGCACCTACTTCAGGTATTGTCATAGGTATTACTGATTGCCCTTCTTTGGCTGATACATCTTTTGCCACACTAGATAGTTGGCCCCTGCTGAATCCTGATATGGTTCAAGGGCTGCTAAAAACCATCAATTCAGGTTCCCCTAGAGACCCACTGCCATGCTCAATCTTAAAGCAACTTAGCAGTAACCTTCTAACTACTGTTACTGATCTTCTTAATACTTCGTTACTGGAACAAACCGTACCCAGTGAATGGAAGCATACGATGATTCATCCACTCTTGAAGAAAGCTGGCGCAGACCCCAATCTGCCAGCTAACTTCCGCCCAATATCATTGCTACCCACCTTTGCAAAATTATTAGAGAAGCATGTTCATCGCTGCCTTACAGATTTCATCACCATTCATGATCTGTTACCATCTCACCAGTCGGGATTTCGTGCAGGTTTTTCTACAGAGTCTACACTGCTAGGAGTGACCGAAAACATCTGTCGCATGGTGGACAAGGGCGAAACAGTAGCACTTGTGCTACTCGACCTCAGCGCGGCATTCGACACCGTGTCTCATGAGGTCCTCGCCCAGACTCTCCACTCCCTAGGCATCCGCGGGGCAGCTCTTAATTGGATCAGATCACTGTTAGATAACCGAACGTTTCAGGTATTTTCACAAACTGCCTGTTCTGATACTAGGACATTCAAACACGGAGTACCTCAGGGCTCCATTCTTAGCCCGTTGCTTTTTAATGTTTATATGAGTCCCCTGTCCAAGATTGTGGAAGACACTGGGCTTTTAATGTTTTCTTACGCTGATGACTCTCAGTTGCTTTTTTTACTATCAACAGCAGATTCTGACAATTCTTCTTCCCTACAACTCGGACTTAGTAAAATCGCTGGATGGATGCAGAAAAACTTCCTAAAACTAAACGGCGAGAAAACAGAGTTAATCGTGTTGGGCAAAAACAAAGAACTCTGGGGACCCCAACACTAGCCAACCGAAATGGGTACCCCCCCAACCCCTGTCACGCATGCTCGCAACCTGGGAGTCATCATTGACGACTCACTCAGTCTACACCAGCAAGCAGTAAAAACCTCATCCACCTGCTTCGCCATATTGAAATGGCAAAAAAAAATCTGTTGGATGTTACCTGAAAACACCAAGAAAACAGTTGTCAACGCCCTAATTACATCCAGATTAGACTATGGCAACGCTCTGTACCTGGGGGCAAATAAAGCTACTGTCCGCAGGTTACAATCAGTACAAAATGCAGCAGCCAGACTACTCTGGAAAATTCCCATCACTACTCCAACTACCAAATACATTAGGAAACTACACTGGTTAAAAATTGAAAATCGGGTCAAATTTAAATCCCTATGTTTCATGCACAGGATTTCCACTAATACCGCTCCAAAATACTTGCAAAGCCTGATGCGCCCCTACCGTCCCTCCAGATCCCTTTGGTCCTCCACGGCAAATAATTTTGAAATCCCAAAGATCAAGTTGTCACGCATGGGTGGCAAGTCCTTTTCATTTCTAGGACCCACACTTTGGAATTCAATGCCACATACATTGCGGTCTGAACCAAGCTACATCAAATTCAGGAAAGCCCTAAAAACATGGCTATTCAACATCGAATTCCTGTAACCGCATTGACACTGGGATCTGCTGCGCCGGGAAACCCTTTGTTGGGTAGCTGTGCGTCATATAAATGCAAACAAATAAATAAATAAATAACATATCTCGAAAGGAATTAAAAAATGGTCAGACCATGTCAGAGGTAGGGATTGAAGAATTTTTAGCTTCTCGCAGTTTGAGAAAATAAGGTCAAGGGTGTGACCTGCGATATGAGTGGGGCCCTTAACCCTTTGTGTCAGATTTAAGTGTTCCATGGATTCTAGGAGGTAGGTGGCGCGATTGCAGCCACTTACGTCAACATGATGGTTGAAGTCTCCCAGTACCATGAAGTGGGGATGTTGGATGGAGAGATCCGCCGTGGTTGCCAATAGTTCAGAAATGGCAGGCTGAGGGGAGTTCGGGGGGCAGTAGACCAAAATCCCTGAAGCCACAGGCGTGGTGGAATCCAAAATCGAGAAATATACTGCTTCAATGGGCTTGATGTTCGCAATTTTCCTGGAGGTAATTTTAAGGTGGCTCTTTAAAATTACTGCGATTCCTCCACCAGTTTTGGGCCCTTCACGGCATAATCCCGAAAAGCTGTAGCCCGTAGGTACCGCGAGGGAGATGTCCAGGTTGGAGGGATCCTTGACCCAAGTCTCGGTCAGAAATAATATATCACAGGAAGTATAAGTCAATAATAGCCAAATATCATTGGCGTGGCTGTAGTATATGTCCATCCTCGTGCTGCACCCAGCACGAGGGATTGCTTCTTGTTCTATCGCCCCGTTCGGTTCTAGTGCTCTGGGCAACGCTAGTCAGTTGCCCGGAGTCCTGGAGTCGAGCGGCGGCTTTTTCCTGTGGGTGTTTCTACTTTAGTAATAAAGAAGATTTCAACCTTCTACTCCTGCCATTGAATCTAGCCTTTATTTCATTTGGCGAAGAGCGGGTCCTGAACCTACCGAACACCCACCAGGAGATACTCGGCCGACCCTTCTGTGCCCGCCCTCTCGGGCACAGAAAGGGTCTCTCTAAAGGCCTCTCTAAATTCTCTACCCCAGTTCAGGTAACTGCTGTCAGTAGGGCTTCTGCTTTACTTGGCAGCAGAGGATGGTGGAACAAGAGAGCTTTAGTTCACTTGTCCAACTCACAGGCTTGCTCCTTATTAAGTTTGACCAAAGAACAATTTGATCAGTGTGACTGGTCTTTTTGGTTAGATCTTCCATGTTCTTCTGACTCATCTTCATCCAGTCCATTGTCAGATGCATCCGCATCATTAACTAATTCCTCTTCTTCTTCAGATCCCTCCGCTTCATTGATGTGTCCCTCTCCCTCTTCCATTGATTCTGAGATTGGTGGGAAAGTTATTCATCAAGCTTCTGCTCCATCTGTTCGATGTAGGAAGTTACCTGTCAGGTTTAATGATTATGTTTTAAGTTGAAACTTATTTTCATGTTTCAGTTCAAAATACTTTTGATGTCTCAGTTCACATGTTTTTGCTTTCTTTTCCTTCCTTGCTTTGAAATGTTGTGAAGAGGGAGAAGTTGTAGTATATGTCCATCCTCGTGCTGCACCCAGCACGAGGGATTGCTTCTTGTTCTATCGCCCCGTTCGGTTCTAGCGCTCTGGGCAACGCTAGTCAGTTGCCCGGAGTCCTGGAGTCGAGCGGCGGATTTTTCCTGTGGGTGTTTCTACTTTAGTAATAAAGAAGATTTCAACCTTCTAATCCTGCCATTGAATCTAGCCTTTATTTCAGTGGCGCGGTAAAGAGCGACAGTTCACCAATCCTAAAGATTTGGTTTTGGTGGGAGGGAGAAGATTAGTTATGAAGTCCAGGGGGGGGTCCAGTAAGGGAAAAGGGTGAAAGAACAATTGTTACAATTGTGCATAAAAGAGCTAGTCAAAGGGAAGTTGCATTGTGAAGGGGAAGTACAAGATGTCTTACCTATATTTAAAAGCTGTGCCCTAGTCCACGTATGTCTCCAAGAGGATAGGGGATTGGCAGCGTGGCAGGCCCTAGGCACGGAACTGGCGCGGACGGGCGCAGACGGGCTTGCCTTAGGCGCGCCTTCGGCGCGCAATCGGCGTGCCCGCTGCGCTCGTCCGCTGCGTGGCCTGGAAATGCACATTTTTAGTAGTGTAAAGGGGGCGTGGCCTGAGGGTGGTGGGCGTGGCCTCCGTGTGCCGAGCAAATGGCGGCAAGCTGAAATTGCAGTCCGTGATAGCGTTAGAGTCCGCTGTGGGGAAGTGCACAGGGAGAGTGTCAGGAAGGCTTTAACAACACAATATGCAACAATTAATTAAAATATCAACAGATAATTCTCCCGACTTCCGCCTCAGGAGAGAAGCAGTCTTCTGGCCGCGCTCGTGTTCAGCGCTCCTAAAGTAGCTAATGCAGGGGGCGTGGCCTGAGGATGGTGGGCGTGGCCTCCGTGTACCGAGCAAATGGCGGCAAGCTGAAATAGCAGTCCGTGACAGCGTTAGAGTCCGCTGTGGGGAAGTGCACAGGGAGAGTGTCAGGAAGGCTTTAACAACACAATATGCAACAATTAGTTAAAATATCAACAGATAATTCTCCCGGCTTCCGCCTCAGGAGAGTAGCAGTGTAGTGCTTGAAATCAATTGATAGCCTGCCAACTCTGAAACCTCCCGTCTACTAGCTTCGATGTATGTATCCTGAAGGCAGATGATGTCCGCCTTCAAGAATTGGACATCCACACTAACCTTCAGTTTTTTGAGGGGATTGTTTTAGCCACAGATATTAATAGATGCTATTCTAAGCTTGCTAATTAATCTAGAAGGTTCGTTTTCTGTCGAACGGCATCTCGAAATCGTGCACCCCAATCACTTTACACATACCTGCCAAAATTAACATAACCACAAAACTCTTCCTTTGGATCATCCACCCCCACCCTCCCACGCCCGCTCAAAAAGGCAAGAAAGGTCCATGTACCCTTGTGATTCCTCCTGTGTCCTGCTGTGCTCCTAGCCGCTCTCCCTCTAAATTTAAGACATAAGAAAAGAGCCCAAAAATTAAATAAACACAACAAAGTCCCTACCGATATCCAAAAAGAACATCATAATGTCATCCCCAAACACCCTACAAAAAGTAAGCACAGAGCGTTGCCCTAGTATTGTTTTCCTATTTACACGAGAGTTGCTGCATATACTCCTGCGCTTGTATCTCTGAAGTAAACACCCTAGTTGTGCCTTTAAAAATTACCTAGAGTCGGGCGGGGTTCATTAAAAAGAACTCACAGCCCAATTTCTGAAAAGGGGTGATTAACTGACACAGCCTCCATCTCTTTTCCACCATAATGTGACAAAAATCCGGTCTTACAAAAAAGGAGTGCCCTTCTGCTGACCGCCTAGCATCGGGTCTGGCTTTTTCAAAAATTGCCTGGCGCAAAAGAACAAAAGAAAATTTCCCAAAAATATGAGGATATCTCTAGGTTTTTTATTCTGCCCTGCTTTCTTTTTCGATGTCACTCTGCACCTCTGTTTCCCAATTCCAGTGTGCAAGTTCTGGAAATGCCCACTTAAATAGCCTAAGAACAAATCTGTGCCCTCAATTTCACTGGTATTGGTGAGTTCAGACTCGTCTGTTAGATAATAAATTTGTCTCATTCGGGTGTCCCTGTAATGTTGCCAGATCCGTGGGCAATATCTGAGGTATTTGGCTCTTGGGAGCTCAGAGTGCCCTGTTCTTTTTGCAGAGGGGTATTTACTTGCGACCCACACCTTCCATCCTCTCCCATCTCAGCCCCAGGGTCTGGCTCAAAAGACACACTATTAATGTCAGTCAATTTTGTCATTTTTGCATCAGTATTTTCTTTTTGTAATGCCTCAAGGGACAGCCTACCTTCGCTTGTTGTTTTTCCAGCTGCATGCCCTTCAGCGCTTTCCAGTTCTTTAGCCCTTTCCAGTTCTTTAGCCCTTTTGGGAGCTTTAGCCTCTGCTTGTGGGTTTTGTCTGATTGTTGCTGACCTGCGGCCGGCAAACATCCCGGGAACAGTCTGCTGTTTGGGCCTAGTTGCCAGGTCGATGGGGCGCTGCTCACTGCTGAACGTCCTGCCGTTGATCCCCTCCTGTCTCCGCCGGCAGAGTGATTCGCATTCACGCTCTTCCCCTCCATAGAAGTCATCCGAGCTGGCGGCATCCCCTTCGCTCCTTCAGCCGCTCCCCCTTACTTCATCGATGATTTCAATTTGGGGGGCATGTCGGTGAGCCTCAAGACCGCCACTTTCTTCCACGTTGGTGCCAGAAGCCGTAAAGTACCCCAGGTAAACTTTCTTCCTCGTTCTAGCGATTCCAAGAAGAATTTATTTTACTGCACTGGCTAACAGTGCTCAGGTCCCTCGATCTGGCCTCAGCCAGTGTCTTCTCTCTTCGGGTGTTTTTAAATTTTGAGCCTCATTTCATATTACTTCTTCGTGGCAAGATGAGCAGCTCTCACTGCAGCCACACAGCTGCCATCTTGCCCTCTCACACCCCCACCCTGAGCTTGCTTTCAATCATGGCAAGCGGATACTCCATGTCCTCTCCTGTGGCTATGAAACCTGTATCCTTGGTCCAGGGAGTATCTCCTCATGCTTAAGGTACTTTCTCTTAACCATAGTGCGGAAGGGTCCAGTATCTCTCATAGCAGGAACTTTCCTTTCATTGCTAATAACTTTCTGCTCAAAACACATTGTGTTAGCATGAATGTGCTTCAGAGCATCCTGGTCCCTCTCCCAGATGCCTATAACTACTAGGTTGAGTGCAACCGGGCCCTCTTGGGTCCCTACACCCACATGTAATGTGCTTGCGATTACTGTTCTGCTGGATCAGAGTCTTTTGCCTGATAATCTCTCTTAAAGTGTCCCACCTATTGGCACATGAATTAAGTCGCCACTTTAGACTTAGAAGAACTTCCCTGTCGCCCCTTTCCATGATGCTCCTTCCTGGACATTACTACCAATTTTTCTGGGGCACTCCTCGAATCTCATAAGAATTACCCTGGCCTTTAACTTCTGGTCTGGAACTCGTCTGTGGAGAGTTCCTCTCAACCTTTGGCTTAGAACCTTGCTGCTCTAGCCCTTTGTGAACCCTCTTAACTAACCACCAATCAGACAACACTGTGAGTTTCAATGGCTTCCTCTCTGTCTAATCAGACCGGTATTTCCCAAGTGAGGTGGAGCACTCCTCCTTGAGTTGCACTGTCACTAACAACTGATTAAAGACCTGAAAGCCCTTGGCCTCCATCCCTTTTACTCACTCATTTCAAAACACCATAAATCCAAGATTCATACAGAACACGTCTGCCTTTTTGCACTCCCTGCATCTCTGAAGACTGAGCTGGCTTCAGCCCAAATCAGCCAACCAGAGCATCCTTAATTCACTCATAGACCATATGATCAGACACAGGCATCCTTCCAATAATAGCCGTCTCTTGGAATGGCAAGCACCTCATTAAGGTAGCTACCTTAGACACCCATTTAAGGCCTGCCTCAAAGCTCGCATAGCATTCCAAAATGCCCTGACCTTCTACATGCACAAGATCTTTTGGATCCTTGTCCACAAGCTGGCCTGAACTGGTTGTAGGCTCACTTATCCCAGATGGAGATGTCATTGCTGCCATCCTAAGTTTCTCTCTCTGAAGGGCTATCTTGTCCCTCTCCAGCTCTTTCCTTTTCATTCTAGTTCAACTTCCACTCCCGTTTTTCTTCCCATTCTCTTACTCTTCTCTTGCTTGCAATTTCTCCTCCTGGGCCTATTCCTCTGGTCTCTCCCACCTCCTCTCCTCTTGTTACTGGTGAGCTAGTCCTACCTTCTCCCTCTTAAACTCTCTGGCCTCTCCTCTTCCTCAGCCTTAGCTTTCTGAAGATTCAACTGTGAGCTCAGGGTCTCTGCTAGAGTCTACCCACCCAAGGAATTGCCAACAGGGGTTCCCTAGAAATTCGAGGTGGTGAACACACCTGGGGGTTTCTAGAAACTATGCAGCAGATTTCTACTTCTGGCGCATCTCTGCTAATCAGCAGGGATGTGCCTGAAGAGTTGAAATGCATCTGCCCACCCGTGTGCCACCACTGATGTGCCGCATTTACAATGCGGCACGCTGTGGCGCACGGATGGGCAGATGCATGTCACATCCCCGTCGGAAAGGCGGTGCATTGCTGGAGTTGCGTCGCAAGCACGACGCAGCTCCAGCAAGGCTCGGGGGTGCCCTATCCCTAACATGCTGCGTCAATCCTTACGCCTGTAGGAGGCGTTCCTGTGCCGGAACACCCCCCCCCCCCCTTGCACCAAACCGCCTACATGTGGCGCAAGGTTTTACAACGTGACGCATCTCCCAGATGCGTCACATTGTAAATACCCCGCAGCATGGCGCTGGCTTTGTGCCGCCACGTCACAAAAGTGACGCAACAGCGTCGTAAAAGAGGCTTGTAATTCTGCCCCTTAAGGCGGTGAGTGTTTTGGTGAAAATCTAGAAAAAGCATCAGGTGGCATGTGCCTGGGAAAGATGTGTCCCAAGGGGACCCTGGATGCTGAAACCACAGTGCTCTTTTGGATTCCTACCATGGTTCCCCTCCCCAAAGTCAACTACAGACTCATTCCTTTGGCTCAGTATCTCAGCAAGGACTCTCTGTCCCTACTCCTGATAATACTCCTCCCTCTGTCCCTACATAAATAATTTATCTGATTATATGATCATGGTGCAGAGGTCAATTTCGAACTTTGTGTTTTCCATTGTCTATGTGTGTTGCCTTTGTGTGTAAAAAACGGGACTTATTGTACTATTGGCTAAATTGGAAATGGCCGATGCCACACCTTTATCCAGACTCTTAAACGTTAGGTGCCCCACTGCTTGCCGCCAAATGTCATAACCCCTTTCAGAGTGCAAGCAGGGGTTACTGGCCCCAGCTGTGTGGGCTGAGGCTGTTTACTACTGATGTAAGGGGGGCCCAATCTACTATGGATGCTGTGCAACTGGGCCCAGTACCCCTTCAGCACATGACTCTCAGTGGTAGTGTTGGTTGAGCAGTCCAAGGCCTCTCTGAGGGAGGTGGATAGAAGGAGTGAACACAGGCTCACAACTCAAAATACGTGCAGCATCAATAAGTCATTGTCCAGTCAAATACTTGCTTTTATGGAATAAAGAAGTATTTTATTTTACCGCTGATAACAAAGCGAGAAACGACATTCCCAAACAACTTCCAAAGTCTGCTGAAGTCAGGGCTCTAGTGTTTCTTTTGGCGGTTCTCTGACTCCTACTCTTCCATCGCTCTAGCAATAGCGGTTATTCCCCATTCACTATAAGCAACATTCTGGTAAAGCGTTGCTAGTAGTCTGAGTCTCAGGAGTCCCCCTCCAACTCTGTAAGTCAAAGATGTTTCAGCACCAAAGTGGCATCCGGAATGTCAAGTGTTTCAGTGCCGAAGTGCTATTTGCAGCATCGAGTGTTCCAGCACCAAAGTGATATCTGGCACACAAATTCCCTTGATGTCAGCGAGCCTGGATCGGTCTTATCTGCAACTGCAGTACTGAAGCTAGCAGAGTTAATAAGTGTGCCCCCAACACAGGCACAGGAGCTGCAGCGGCTGTCTCCAGTAGGTTCTCTACATGTGACCTAAGTGGGCTGTGCTTGCCGGTCCTCAAGTTCCTCACACATGGTTGTGTGGCACACCAACTGGTGGTTCTTAGTGGCTCCCCCAAGCTGGGTAAGTGCTTTGATCCTGCCCACAGCAAGCGGGGAGACTGGGGGGATAGTAGTGCAAAGGTCCAAAGCTGATTTTCATTGCCAACAGCCTTTCTCATACTATGATGATACCAACCAGGCCATACATATTAATTGGTCCCAGTGGCCCCCTCGGGCATACAGTCAGTCTCCCCACTGCATACAGGTTCTGACCTGATTGGCCCAGCATATTTCCTAACGGAGGCCTCTCCTGACATATGGTGTCACTGGTTTACCACCACACATGGGCTACAGCTCTCTCAGCATGGCAATCCCTTCATGGCTGCAACTCGCGGCATATGGGGTTGCAAGCTTCCCACTGCTCACGAGGTACAGCCCACTCCATATGGCTTTCTGTTCACGGTGGCCCCTCAAAGTATACGAGGTCACTGGTTCTTCGCTGCACACAGGCAATGACACATTCAGCACAGAAATTATCACAGTCCACTTCATGGAGGCCTTCATCCTGCACACAAGAGTGACCAACTTTCCCTTCACATGGGCAATGATCTGATTCATGCAGCAGCTGTCTCCTCACAACACGCTAAGAGAATCCACTCTACAGGATTCCCCACTGGACCTCTCGCTTCAACGCTTCCTCTTTCTCACATGGCACACTGGTCTTTGCAAACAGGGAGACGCTGGTGTTGTAGGTTCCAGGGTAGGAGATCTTTGATTCAGTGGGTGATGCACCTGCCCCCAGCAGGGAGACTAGCAGCCCAGGGCCCCCAAGCCTGGTCACAGGCAGCAATCTTGCAGATCTTCTCCTCCTCCCACAGCCCAACTGGCTGCTTGATCGGTTACCATTTTTGAGGGCTCTAGCTCCCCTTGTACTCCATTTCCAGACACCAAATGTGATTTAGAGTCTGAGTCTTTGTACTTTATGTTGGGGGTCTGCATTCTTTTGAAGTACCCACTGCTCTGCCCTCTCTTCCTCCAGAAAGTGGTCTGTCACAGCAAAAGGAACTCTAAAGATGATAGCTCCACAACACAGGCCATGGGAGTGACTAGGATTTCACACTTGGATGTCAGCCACGTGACATGTGTATCAAAAGGTTAGCCCAGGGTCTCACCCATACTCTTTATGGGTCTCTTATCAGCTCTAATTCCTTCCTGAGGTGTACAGAGGGCCCTTCCTTTTTATCTCTCTCTGAATCAAAGAGCATCCTTTGGAGTATACTGAGGGTTGTGTGGCTCCCCCTCTCCCCAGTGTGTCCCACCCATCTTGCAGGAATGCAGCAACACACAACACTATTTGGGGGGGATATCCTCTACTTAATCATGTTTCACCCTGAAGCGTGGGTCTCCCAAAATAGAACCTAGATTCAGCCATATACTGTTACCATTCGCAAGCACACATACACCCAACACATGTGTACAGCAGACATGCACTGCACCACATACTTCATGTATTGTACCACTCAAAGGCATATATACACCAAGTACATGTGTAGGAAACCGGCTGTGTTGGTTGACTAGAGTGGGAACCCTGGTCAAGCAGCTACCACAATCCTTGTCAGGGTGAGGCACAAACCAATCCTAAATGAACCTGTACTCAACCCTCTGGTAGCTTGGCAAAGAGCAGTCTGGCTTATCTTAGAAGCCATGTGTATAGTATTTGTGCAACATTTCAAACAGTAATAATTTGAAAAACACAACACAAAAAGGATCTTGCACCAAGATATTTTAAATAAATAAAACAAGACAAACATCTTATCAGTAGAACTGGAGATATGAAAGTTTAAAGATTTCAGTGAAAATAGCGCAAAAAAATCACGATGGGCCAAATGTGGATATCGGACTATGCCAGACCCGGACAAATTCAGGCTGACTATTATGGAGCAGCAGTTTCGAGGTTAAGCTAGGCTGCAATCAGAGTCCTCATCGAGTATCCTGTCAACGAAGGCTTGTGATGCGAGGACCTCTGCTGAGAATGGGTTGTGCACCAGAAGTTCTGATTAGGTGGCAGGCTGCGATGCATGTCTTTGTGACAGGGGAGACCCATGCACTGGCGGCGATGCACTGGCTCTACACGGGGTTGCACAGACCAGCAAAGGTGATTCTAGTTCCACTGGATCCACAGAGGCTGGCAGAGCACCTTATCCCTAATTCCAAGTCCAGGACTAGGGTGGCACCACTTGGCTGGGTAGACTCACAGATGGCAGAGTGCAGGTTTTGGGGCAGAGTTTGTTGGAGCCTTCTATCCCCGAGGCACAAGTCAGAAGGCCAGCCAACTATCCCTTGGTGTCACTCTTTTGGTCCTGGGTTCAACAGATGCAGATATGGCAGTGTGTCCTTCTCGCTCAGACAGGGCTGCAGGTAGCAGGTCAGGGCAGCCGTCCTTCAGAGCAGAAGTCCAACAGAGTGGCAGTCCTTACAGCAGGACAGCACTCTTTTTCCTGGCAGAGTAACCGCAGGTCCAGAAATGTCTTGAGGAGTTGGTGTCTGAGGTCCAATATTTATACCCAGTTCTGCCTTTGAAGTGGGAGAATCGTTTAGAGACATGGTTATGCATCCTTTGTGTGGAGGCAGGATACAGCCTATTTAAGAATATATGGGGCTGTGCCTAGCTTGCATCATTGGGCAATCATGCAAAGATGGCTCAACCATGCACACCTAAGCTCCCTATTGTCTGTGGCCGTCTAAGAGAAATACATAAGCCCAACTGTCAACTACGCCCAATCATGTGAATCGGCGACAAGCTAAAGGCACCAAATAGCTAAGGCAGGAAAATGCCAATGTTCTAAAAGTGCCATTTATAAAATTATAATTTTAAATCGGACTTCACCATAAGGTAGGATTTTTATTACAATTCCACAGACACCAAACATTAATGAGTTCTGTTCTCATTTTGAAGGTACAACATATTAAATTTAGGTAACCACAAAGTTATCTTATGGGTGAGGTGGGACTTGCAGTAAAATAAAATTTGAGTTATCTCTCTACCAGGACATGTAAAAAGTAAATGTATATGCCCAACCTTTTTAATACAATGCACCTTGCCCTCTGGGCTGTCCGGGCCTACCGTAGGGGTGACTAGTATCAGGGGTCTCTAACCTTTCCTGTAATAAGAGCTACTCCTGATCAGTAAAAATAATTGTGAGCTACTGAAAGTCAAGTCACTTCTGTGTTATCATCAAACACCTCCTCGCCCAGCTTCATTGACTTTAAACCTAATGTCCACAGAGCCCGATACTATGGTTTGAACAAAATACTGTGACTATAATAGAGCTGCCATGTGCATCAGTGAGTGCATGGTCTGTGGGGCCGTATGAACATGTGTGTGAATTAATGGGATATATGTGCATGGGTGACCGATAGCCTCTGTTGTATGTTCTTGAGGGAAAGGACATGCGTTTCGCCATATGTGGCACCATTACATGTACAGAACAAACATACAAAAAACATTTTTACATGGGAGAGTTTAAGGTGCAGGGAAATGTTCTGTAAAAATGTTCATCATAAAGAAGATTTTTCTGTACTTGATGGAACATTGTTCTGCATTTTAAATTTCTCACTTAAAAAAAAAAATGGCTGTATTTTTCAATTATAAATATGGCAGTGTGTCTACCAGCCACTGGGAGCAACATGCCTGCTGTGTTTAAATGAGACACTTTGAAATGGGAGAAAAGTCACCTGAAGAGTTAACTTTGTTTATATGCATTATACAAAACCCATTTTAATTTTATCCCATGTCAGTGTCTTTAGAAACAGCAGGCCTATTACTCCCAGTGGCCTGTAAACATGGTCCCATACTTATAACATAACATGTGCATTTGTAAAGCGCATGTTTTACCCAGAAGGGTATCTTGGCGCTGAATTAGATGTTTATTGTTAGCCTACTCAATGGTACTCATTTTATCGACCTAAAATGGATGACCAGCTGAGTGGACATGCCGACATTTGAATCTGTGAGCATGAGGTCAAACACAGGCCCCTTCAGTGGGTGCATTAGTCCACTGAGCCAACAGACCTGGGATAAAGGAAAATACAGTAATTTGCTTAAATGTGAGGAATTTAAAGTGAAGAAACATGCTTCATAAAACATTAGAACTTAATTAGATTATGTTCAAGTAGAGAAAAACATTAAGACAATGTTTCATATAAACATTTTCTTCACTTTAAATTTCCCCTATTTAAAAGAAAAAGACAGTATTTTTCAGTTATAAATATGGCACTGTGTCTATCGGCCACTGGGAGCAAGATGCCTGCTGTTTGCAAATGTGACACTTTAAAAGGGAGAAAATTAAAAGAAGGGGTTAATTTAATCATTAAGTAAACCCTTCATTTTAATTTTCTCTCATTTAGACGCGTTCAGAAAATCATTTTGTTCTCCTGCCCCAATATTGAGTTGACAACTACTTTTATTAAAGAGTTAAATACCTCAGTGCTTCAGTTCTGATCCTCTGTGACCCCCAAGGGTCATAATTCTGAGTGGAGCACTGTTCATTATCAGGTCCTGGTATCTGTAGCCTGTTAATAATGTAAAATAAACATAGCCTTACCTTAACTTTAAAAGGAAAACACAAGACTTATTATTGCAGTTGTTGGTTAAAAATGAACTCAAGGGAGACCGCATGGAATAGGTGAGGGAGGGCTCACCCCCTTGGCCTATTTAGTTGTGACTGCGGCTGTGTGTGGGGAGCCGCTGTTCCGCTACGCCTCTTCATTGCCGAGACCAGTTTGCGGGCGGCCTCGTCCCTGCTGCGGGGCTGCAGCACAAAGCCGGACAAACCCCAGTCACAGAGGCCCAGTAGGCACCAGATAAGTGGGAGGTCAAAAGCCAGAGGCCTCTAGGTCCTCAGAGAAACAGAGTGAAGATCTGGCGCGAGGAGAGTATTATACTATACCCAATGCCTGACCTTAAGATGGCTGCCACTGGGGACATCTGGCACGTGGAGCTATACCTTGTTTTTGACCTAAAAGCAGCTGTATAAGGTCCAGGAAGGATCATACCTGATCCTAAAATAGTAACTGACCCCCACCCCAGGCAGGTTATGACCCTCCCAGCGGGCAAGGAGGGGACGTCTCGAGGCAATCTGACATGGCCACATGGCCTCAGAAGTGCGGCAGTCACCAGTCAGCCAGGCTATTGCCCAAAAGCAGCAGCACTCTGGGTCCTAAAAGGATGAAGCCTGGCCCTAAAATGGAATTCTACCCCCGCCGAATGCATAACCGAATATGGGGATCAGCTTAGTGCCCTTGGTGACCTTTGAATAATCAACTCACTACCCAATCACACAGCAGAGAATGCAAGAAATAAGTGAGCCTGAGCCTCCCCCACAAACTAAATTTTACACGAACTCCTAAGCGCAAAGAGACTGATCAACAAGGTTGATGTCCGGTGGAGCTGCCTAGACAGCTATAGAGGAGATCGACTCTGGGTCACCCCCTTGGCCGTCACCTACCCAGCCGGACCTTGGACATAGTTCTCCTTGTCTCTACCACTACCTCTGATCCCTTACCTCACCCCTCTTCCTCCCATGCCACATTCATCTTGTATCATGTACCTTTGTAACATTGCTATTTGTTTGTCTTTTTTGAGTATGCATCACCATGCTACAGTAACTGATTGTAACCATGTAACTTTTACCGAACTACCTACCCCTCCCCGCTCTACTCCTCCCCACTTTCCTGCCACTGACCTCTGCCCTCACCTGTCCTGGCCCTAGTCCCCACCCTGTTTACCTGTGAATTTTCCCTCGTTATTTGAGATCTAGCTATTTTGTCTGATGCCCGATGGAGCTACCTGGTTTAGCTATAGGGGAGACAGGTCGGGGATTCCCTCCTTGGACGTCACCTACCCAGTTGGTCTTTAGCCAGACTTCCTTTCGTCTCTCTCCGCATCCATGTAGGTCTCTCCTTCTCTCCTCTCTCAATATATTGAGACTGAACTATTTTGTCTGATGCCCGATGGAGCTACCTGGCTTAGCTATAGGGGAGATGGGCCGTGGATTCCCTCCTTGGTCGTCACCTACCCAGTCGGCCTTTATACAGACTTCATTTAGTCTCTCCTTGTTGTCTCTTCCCCTATCCTCCCTTTCTCACCTTCCCTGTCCCCTCCCATCTATGCTCCGTTTATTTTGCCCTCCATGTTCTTTAAATGTTTCCCATTGAGACCTAGCTATTTGGCCAAAGCCCGATGGAGCTACCTGATAGCTATAGAGGAGATGGGTTTTGGGACTTCCCCCTCGACGTCACCTACCCAGCCGGACTTTGGGCAGACTTTCCTTCGTCTTTCTGCCGTATCTCCCTCCCACCCCTTTACACTTACCCCCTTCCCCTCTGCACTTCACTTATCTCGTTTTCTATGCTCTTGTAATTGTTTGTCTAGCAACTGATGTAAATTGGAACTGATGTAATCTTTTAAATTTGTGGAACCTCATGTAAAGCGCTCTGATACCTCCAGTTCTAGCCAGCGCTATATAAAACTCTTAAAATAAAAATACTCTGAAGATTACGGCTTGCTACGAGGTAGCTTGCAATCGATTTGGTTGGAGACACCTGATCTACAGCCATACATTCATCAAACACATGTTTATTCACAGGCAGCAGAGTGAACTCCTGTGAATTATCCAGATGCATGACTTACCTGTCCCCTGCTTTCACTTGCCCATTCTACAGAAGCCCCACTACAGTGTCTCACTCCATTTACCTCCTGCAAGTGCCCCAAAGCACTCTGCCCCAAAAACCAATTTACTGTATGTTTCCCTTCCTCTGGGGCCCATATACCACCTGTCTGTCTGCATTCTCTGTTTGCTGCTGCTTGTTGACTGCAGCGGTGTTGCCAGATTTAAAATACTAAGCACAATCCCCTTTAAACAGAAGCCTAAAGCTAGCACAAAGCCTTTCATAAGAAGCCCCAAAACAGCCCAGCCCTCAAAAATAATCGAAAGGAGCATCATGAACATTAACAAAAGTATTCTCACGAGTGAACAAAACATTTCTGTAACATGCTTTAAAACTCAAACTCACTATTCTTTACTGACAGCAAATTCCCGCAGACTGAAGCACAAAATATGTGTGCCATATCCTAAAGCTTCTGTTTGATTTCTACATGTCTTATTTGAATAGTAAAATAACATAAATGTATTTATTCAAAATTGATATTACATTTTACTCCTCTGTAAACAGCTTAGCTCAATCATGTACTATTGCACATTTGTATTTGCAAGTACTTTCAAATGCTTCACACGTATCCCCATTACAAAATTGTCATCACACTACCATTGCCTGAAGTGTCTTTTTCCTTTATGGCCGGCTAAATAAGGACTCCTTCATACTATATACCCAGATGCTGGTTAAATTGTACATCATCTTCACTATTTAGTCTATGGCCGGCTAAACAGCAGAGATTATTTACCATTTTGTTGGCCGCTGGGTAAATAGGAGAGATTTTGTACTATTTGGCCAGCAGCCGGGTAGATGCTTCCAGTGGCCATTGTACCTGGAAATACCAGACTGTTCTGGGGGAGAACTGGCGTATGTAAGGGGATGCTCCACGGATAAGCTTTAGTGGATTAGTAAATCAATTATAACTGATTATACAAGGGACATGAAAGATGGGTGTGTGGTCAAGGATTAAGGCGGCTGACAAAGCATGGGTTATCAGTTAGCACAAGTGACTGCACTTGGGGCTCGTTAAATTGTCTGTTAGTAAGGTGATGGCTTAATCCGTAAGGAGATGTGCCCAGTGTGCAATTCTGTGATCTCAGACCAGTCATATTAAAGCAAATTTGTAAACACTAATAAATAAGCCTGTCATGATAGCACTGCCTTACCCCGGCATTGGAAATTATGGAGGTTATTGAGACAGGGATCCATGGTGGTGGTGGGATCTGGGAGAATCTTGGTATTTCTTACCTCTTCTTTGTTGGTCACAGTTTTGCACTGAATTACACAGCACACCACATGAAATGCGAGGTGTAAGCCAGAATGAAGAAAGGTGCCCTACGTGACTGGAGAGTGTGTGACCCGATCTCAAGTTCATAGTAGCAAACTAGTTTTTTGACCCATGTCTCACCACACACAAAAATCATGCATATGCCCTAGAGGTCAATTTTGTGAAATGGACAGTGACCCTGAGCAGGGCTATGGTCTAGAGAGGCACACTGGACCGACTTCATATTCTATGATAAACTCTGTCTCTAAAACCCTATCTCCGTTAAACCCTAATAACCATTTTAATGACCCGCTCCCCTCCAACTGCCTAGCTGCCGCTGCCCAATCCATTATTCCTAGTTGGACTGCAATATTTAACGCCTCTCTCCAGCAGGGATCGATTCCCAATTCTCTGAAAGCCGGCCAAGTCCTCCCCATTTTGAAAAAGCTGTCACTGGATCCTGCTTCCCCAGACAACTTCAGACCTATCTCCAACATCCCTATCTTATACCAGAGTGAGCATACAAGTAAATACATACCCTTCAATACTACAAATCCCTAAATTATAAACAGAGTATTGAGGATTATTATTCTCACAATTAGCACCAAAACCATTAAGGACCTACTTTTCAACTCCTGAATAACAGTGTAAGGAGGATATGGGATAACTACAGAGGATGAATGCAGGAGGCCGGGCAGCACCGGGTGCAAATTATCCTGTCCCTGTGAGAGACTACTCCTAGTTAGGAAAATACTGTTTCTCTAAGACAGCCTTGTCTACCCCTTAGTAGCACAAAACTGAGCCAGATGGCTACTTCAGAGAAAGGGTTAAGGGGTAGCAGTACCAGCCCAACATCAAACCAATGAAGTAAAATTAAAATGTATTTTATGATTAAAATACGACCTATGACAAAGGTTAGAACAGCCACTGCAAAGTTATAGCATTTCAAAGTAACAATTAGATTCCACAAGGCTTCTCCATTCTGCATGGGCAGTCAATGAAACTTCCTGAGCAGGACTCACAGGTGACCACTGGAGGTTTCTTCGCACTTCTGTGACACAGCATGGCTCCTAGCCCCATGCTGCCTCTTGTCTTCAGTTAAGCCAGAGGCGCTGGATGAGAGTCACTTACCTTGTGCAGGAAGGCACAGTTTACACCGTCCAAGCTTCAGAGAGTTACTGTCGGGGTATCTCTATCTTGGGTCTCCATGCTGGTCCATTTGAGTCTGCCTAAGCCAGCAGATGGTTCCCGCTCCTTCCCAGTAGCCAGTTTAGTCCTTGGCGCTGACACCTATGTACCCACCTTCCACTGGGGAGAGCTCTTGATCCAGATGCCAGAGTGCAGTCAGTTGTTTCAATCACTCACTTCCCAGCTCGAACAAGTAATCTTAACCAAGCCTAGGCCAACCCAGTTACAACTGGTCGGCTTCTCAAGAAGACCCTTCTTGATGCCCTGTTATGTCGTTGGGGGATACCAAGAGATCACTTAACCCTGATCCTTTTGCAGAATACGACACGGAGTTCTTGGTCAGGATAGTCAGAGTTCATCAGTCTCTCAACTGCTTTCAAGTTCTAAACCAAATACAGACATACAATATTTGATTATAGTTTCTGGAAATGTTCTGACTTCCAGTTGTGATCTGTCTTTTCCGAGCTCTCACGACATCCAGCCCATGTGGCTAACAGGCAACTCATATAACCCTCCATCGCTTCCTTCACATCAGGGGTCTCTGGCAACAGAAGTGTGGATGTTTGAAATAAGACACTTCGTTCAGAAATACCTAAAAGCACCTATCAGAAGTGGCAGAATGTCCTCTGATCTTCCACCTCCAGCCATTCCCTAGTGAACTACAGGTTTCTCAGTTTAGAAGTGGGTTGGGGTACCAGGCCAATTGCTACAGGGACGTTTCAAAGACAGGTGGGGGCCCAGACAGAAAAATATGGTTCAAGCCTGGGGTAAGGTTTAGGAACAAAAGTCATCAAACCAGTTTGAAAGAAACCAGGGTTGGTTTCCCAAAATAGCTTGTGCGAGGGGCTGCCCATTTTTTTAGGTTGAGTTTAGGCAGCACACGTGCGCTGTATGCAAGATCTGTTGTGTTCAATAAAATGAGTTTGTTCCCGCCCGCTGCTTATCATAGGTTGACTCCATTGTCGCTCTTCTTTGCTGCCCCCTAAATGGTTAGCGCAACCAATATCTTACTTCCATTTAAAGCTTAGGAGGACGGGCAAAGTACAGTTTACTTACGCTGTGATTCTTTATATGTTTGGTAGATTTTTTTTTTTTTGTTTCCTGCCTGTGTGCATGTGTGAAGGTGATAGGAGGCTCAGCCAATGACGCTTGTGCATGCTGAACTCCTCCTCCCCTAGTTTCTTACCGTTATTAGTGGGCATTTTCAAAGGTTCGAACTGACCACTTAAACTTACAGAATTCTCACCATAAGTGAGAAACCTGTAGTAAACTAGGGAGTGGCCTGCGTGGGGGATCAGGGTAAGGTGCTATATATGACAGTATTTAAAATTAAACCATCAAGATTTTACAAAAACTAAAGGGCAGATTTACAAGCCCCTTGCACCAGTTTTGCGTCACTTTTCCCATGTTAAAAGTGACGCAAAAGTGGCGCAAGTGACTTGTAAATCTCCCCCATAGTTTTTCTGCTTGTCAACTGAAAGATTGGAACACCTTCCTTTGACCAGAAGGAAGTGGCTTGAGAGCAAGTGTTTGCCCAGTTAGCCACCAGAACCCGGATAACTCGTGAATCATATAAACTATTACCTCATGAGATATTGCCGCATATGGTTTTGTTATTCAGTTTGATGCATGCTCCAGAAGATACAGCTGGACGATTCTCTAACACCCATATAGTGAGTTCTCTTCAAACCAGGGAAAGGCCA
This sequence comes from Lissotriton vulgaris, assembly GCF_964263255.1. NCBI lineage: Eukaryota > Metazoa > Chordata > Amphibia > Caudata > Salamandridae > Lissotriton > Lissotriton vulgaris. The sequence goes on from NW_028241743.1 coordinate 346,814, forward strand.
GGTGCAAGCAGGTGTGCCTTCCACTGCCTACAATTAGATGTAATCCTTGATGGAGGTCTTTGCATCCACGAGATTCTCAAGCGCTATCCCCGTGTACATAATGTGACCAGGAGGCTGCTTTCTTCTCATCTGCTGCTCTGATCGGTCTCTGACCCTTTATAAACAAGAGGCAAAATATGCCCATACTTACTCTACGGCATTCGGACAGGGGGGTCTTATTAGGGGGGGACCTCAACATCGTCATGGACCCGGACAGAGACAGGTCGGGGCATAGACAGAGGGACACTGGGGCTCTTTCCCGGGATGGGGTGAATTGGCTCCGAGATAGGGGGTTGGTGGATATCTGGAGGGCTGCCCATCCCCACAGCACGCAATACTCCATTTACTCCCATGTCCACTGTACCTATGCTCACCTGGACCACTTTATAGGGTCATCTGAACTCCATTCCCTGGTCAGATCGGTGGACATCATCCCCGCGGCACTGTCGGACCATGACGCGATTACACTGACTATCGACTGGCGCTCGGCGAACCAAAGAAGGGCGAAGTGGCGTCTGCAGGAGTCTCAGTCGCAGAGGCCAGACGCTTGCCGACAAGTGCGGAAATGCCTGACTGATTATTTAGAGTCTAACGACACTGGTGATACTCCGTTGTCGACACTTTGGGGTGCCCTGAAAGCGGTAGTGCGAGGGGAACTTATTGCGCTCTCGGCAGCTGACATCCGCGCGTGTAAAGAAAAACGGAGGAGCTGAAAGCCAAGGTGCTGGAACTCGAGCGTGTCCACAGCAGGACCGGGGCCCCGCGTATGTGGCGACAACTCAAAGCAGCCAGAGCTCAGCTGGCACGTTTAGAGCTCGACCGGGCGGAATACGCCGCCCTCTGGCTCAAGCACTCCTATTATATAGGCGGAGAGGACCGGGAGACTCCTTGCTAGCAAGCAGCGGGCGCGGGCAGAGCGCTCCAGGGTAGCGCGGTCCATACCCCCGACGGGACAAGGGTCAAAGGGGATGAATAGATTGCGGAGGCCTTTCAGGCGTTTAAGCCTCTTTGTATAGGTGGGATCCCACGGTGGAAGGAGCGGGGGGAAGACTACCTTGACCGAGCAGCAGTTACAGCTCTTAATGCTTCTGGGGCGGCTGCGCTGGATGCCCCCATCAGGATGGACGAAGTGATCTCTGCGATAGCACGCCTCAAACCTCTGAAATCTCCTGGCCCGACGGGTTCTCAGCGGGCTTTTACAAGACCTTCTGTCAAATTCTGGCGCCTGTGTTGACCCGCATGTTCAATTCCTTTAGGGGGCCTGGTTCGATCCCGGCGGACATGTTGGACGCTGATGATGTTGTCCTTCCTAAGCATGGGAAGTATCCCACCCACTGTGCGGCATATACACCGATCTCCCTTCTGAACTTAGACTTGAATTTATTCACAGGGGTTTTAGCAGCGAGATTGGGCCCGCTCCTCCCGGGTATAATCGAGCCTGACCAGTCGGGCTTTGTCCCTAACAGACAAAGTAGTAATAATACCAAAAGAATCCTACATCTCATCGACAAGGCCCATTATGTAGGCGTAGACGCTTCTCTGCTTTTGATCAACGCTGAGAAAGCTTTCGATCGGGTGGCTTGGGGGTTCTTAGATAACCTATTAGCCCATTTCGGGGTGGAAGAGGGCTTCTGGGCCTGGGTGGCGAGTAGTTATGATAGACCTAGGGCGACGATCCGGGTCAACAGATTGTGCTCCAAGCCTTTTGAGATCTGACTGGGCACAAGGCAGGGGCGTCCCCTATCCCCCCTGCTCTTTGCGTTGTATGTTGAACCCTTAGCGCAGCGCATCCGGGACAACCCTCAAATTTCTGGCATCCCGTTCGGGGAGGAACAGCATACAGTTAGCTTATACGCTGACGATATCTTGGCGACGCTCACCTCCCCCCAGCGGTCTGTTCCTGCTTTCCTGGGGGAGCTTGAAGAATTTGGTAGAGTATCAGGATTCAAAGGTAATGTGGGGAAGTCTATGCTTTTGCCCCTGGGCCTCCATGAGGGTACCCCTGCGGAGGCCTTTCAGGGGATGGGGTCTTGAGGGTGCAGGGTGAGGTCCCCTACCTTGGCATCAGATTAACGCCGTCCACTCACTCTACGCTCACCCGCAACTACATGGCACTCACCCTTCAGGTGACGACAGCTTTGCGTTGTTGGAGAACGTACCCTTTATCGCCGATGGGCAGGGTTGCGGCTGTTAAAATGTCAATATTGCCTAAAATATTATGTTTTTCAAATGATTCCGGTGATGCCTCCCCTTTGTTACTTTTGTACGCTACAGTCCGAGATACAGCTTTTTATCTGGGGCAGGAAGCGACAGAGGCTCCGCCGCGACCTGGCTTTCAGTTCCACAGGGGAGGGTGGTCTTGGGATCCCCCACTTGGTGACTTACTACAAAGCTGCCCAGCTCCGGTATCTAGTAGAATGGAGCAGACCAGAATCCGAAAAAAGGTGGCTTTTTCAGGATAGGGCCATGGCACGCCTCTACATGTGGAAGATTCCCTTCTTAAAACCAACTGACTGCCCCTCGTATATGTAGAAATCTCCGTTCACTCGCTCAGCGTTGAAGGTGTGGGACTCTGTCGCTTTGCGGAGAGTTCTCACGTCCTTCCCCTCACCTCTCACTCTTTTTGATAATCTGGACTTCCCCCCGGTACTGATGCGCGAGCTTTCCCTCAGTGGCTAGACTCGCCTTGCAGGACACCTTTTTGACCTTCAGGGCTTCATTCCCTTTTCGGCTCTGCTGGACTGGTACGGCATTAAAGATCCCAAGCGATTTCAATACTCTCAGCTCCGCCACTGGCTCACCCATCCCGATGTGCGCCCCGGGGTTAGCCGTAAACTCACGACGTTCGAGAAATGACTCCTTTCCAAGCACTCCGTAAAATGATCTCTGACCTGTACTCTAGGCTGAGGAAATGGAAAATCTTCATTCTCAGGGAATACTTACTAATAGAAAAAAAGGACTTGGCACAGAAGCTGAAATATGAAAAGACATCCTTATTAAACCTTCAATAAGTGAGGCTACGTCACCCAGCTGCCTTAGCAACTGAATGAAGCAGTCCGAGGAATACAGAGAACAGAGGCCTTTTATAGGCTTAGGGTTACAAAACTCAGCATAAAAGTAAGGGGCAGTCCCAGCTTTTGAAAGCATGCAAAAAGCCCAACATTCCTTCTTACACAAGCCGGACAAACCCATAATAAAAGACCACAACCCATATCGTAAACAAGCCATAAAAGAAGGAACAGAAACAGATGAGAAGTAGGATAAGAGGTGTGTATGTGCATACCAAACTTTACAATCTCCTGTGCTCTGATCCTTAATCTTGATCAGCTACTGGGCAAGGAACTGGTCTAACAAGGTCAGCTTCAGGCAACAGGGTCAGTTCACTCAGGTCATCCAGGAGTCAGCTAAAGTCATCGGCCTATGTGAGGGCAACCACAAAATGGCTGCCATGCATGAAATGGAACCCATGGTTCAGAATGAAATCTCCAAATACATAGTGAATCCATGTGTGTAACATAACGAAAACACTCATACTTGCTGAACTCACTGTTTACGGTTCGCTGGTACCAAACTCGTAACAGAACCACGACCTTTATGACCCAGGTTCAGAATTCACGGAACCTCAATGCTGCTCCCCCCGGCGCGTCAGGAAAAGTCGGCAGGCCAACGCCGATGGGAAGCGGAACTGGGTTGTACTCTTTCACCAACAGAATGGCAACACATTTATCACAGGGCTCACCATACAGTGCGGAATTTTGGGAGCAGGGAAGCTGCGGTAAAGGTGGCCACCTATTGGCACCTGACGCCGGCCCGTTTGCACCAAATTAAGCCAGCTCGTAGCTCTGAGTGTTGAAGGGGGTGCAGGGAAATTGGCACTTTGACCCACCTACTTTGGGAGTGCAGTGAAGTGCAGGGGTTCTGGGATGAAGTCCTTACAGATGTAGATACTTATTTTGAAACAGAGATTCCTCGATTCCCTGCATACACTCTCCTGGGCTTACCTAATGCAGTCACCTTCCCACTTAAATCGGTACGGGTGAAACAAATGGGGATCGCCCTGGGTGCAGCTGTACATCACATCTTATCTCTCTGGGGCTCCAAGATCAGGCCATCGCATACAGGGTGGTTGCATAGGTTGTGGTATGTTGTTGGCATGGAGCGCATACAAGCCACCCTCACTGCCTCAACAGGCTCCTCCGGGAGATATGGCGCCTGCTCGTTGGATTGCTGTCGCAAGAATTTAACGAAGGGACGTGCCCTAAGTATCAGCGACTGCTCAGACTCACAGAGGCTCCGACTCCTGCGGAAGGGTCGCAAGATGGATAATCCATGGTATTTTTGCTTTTTTTTCCCCTTGTTGTATGGAGATTGGCACACCGGTTCCGGGGCTTCGGGGTGGTGATAAACTCAATTAAACATATTAAAAAAAAATAATAATAAGGATGAGGTTCCTTTTGCCAGGCTCATATTTACTGAATTTTACATCTGAACTTCAGGTTGTGTACAGGTGCCAGAAATTACTTTTGCTACTATTTTTTGAATGCAGAAAATTAGTGAGGCCTTTATGCGGCTTTATAAAGCTTGGATCTTATACTGACAACTTTAGGTTGCATGTATTTCCCTTGACCAGTTAAGGAGGAGGATACGGTCCCGTTACAAAGTGTAATAACGAGTAATGCAAAGGCACTCAGCTATTCCTATTGCTCCTGGAAAAATGGCAGTCTTGTGTGAGGTCTCAAAGTAAGAACAGCAGCTGATTCTCAGAAGTTAACCATTTTTGGGCACTTATAGCGTTTCAGGCTTTATGTTAACAACAGGTTATATTTTTAAAGAGCAGATAAAACAAATTTTGAGAATACAAATGTATTTGATAAGAGATCCGTTTTTATTTTTAAATGCAATACAGGAGGTATTGTCCATCATAATGTATACTTAGTATAATACCCCACTAAAACTCTATTTTCGTATTATTATTGTTACACATACATACAATCAGACCTCTTCAGGTGCCATTCACATTTTGGTGCTGCCCACCACAGCATGGCCATTGGCTCTCTTCACTGTGACAGCATTTTGCTTGTGCACAACCCACTAGAAAGTAGTCCACTCCAGTGCGAAGGCTATTGGGACATTTCTGCTTTTATTTCTGGTTCACTAATTGTATTTATTTATTTTTGTGATGGTCCATGTTGTACTTTTTTTGCAATCATATCTACGCCACCTTTAGACGGCAGCATAGTGCCATTTTGCATATGTTTGCAAAAACAAACTTGACATCTTGCTTAGACAAGACCTATTGGCTTTGCTTTGCCAATGCTTCTGAACGATGCATCATAGATACAAATCTCCTGTGGGGAGGGGAGTAATAAATGTCCCCTGTTACCAGAACACCACCATCATTGGTGATTTGGACCAAGTCGTCTTGTTGTACTTCCCTTTGCAATAAATTCCAGTTTATTATTTTCAAAAACAAACATTTATACACAGAAACTCTAAAAATAAGAAAGAGGAACTGCGTTATAAACTTCAACCCACAATATTGCATTTATCGCAATGATTGCCACCTGCTTCAGGTGTAGAGTGAGGTGACGGAGGAGAAACATTGGTTAATCAGTGATTCTCAAAATGTCTGTAAAATCAAACTCCTTATGAGTTTTGAAAAACGCTTTACACTCCATGCAGATCAAATAAGGATATTTGAAAAACTAGGCATTGTTTTGTTAATTGATGTGCAGCAGATGCTATGATGATTAGAGTGGCGGAAAGATATATATTTTATTTCTTTAAGCAGCAGAAGCTCAGAAACCCTTGAGTCAGTGATCTGTGCACCAAAGGACTGCGGTACAAAAGGGGATAATGGACGGAGCGTTTGAGCAAATCAAACACTCACCCCCAGTAAACTGATCTGGGTTTAATCCATCACAATTCTTTAGCTCACTCCGCCACCCCAGTTCAGACGTGGCCATATGCAACTCAGTCTGACCCTGTGCCTCATGGAAACAGTCCAGCCCGAACTGTCAAGCCACCTCTTCCCTGGACCGGAAACAAGCATCCTGGGACCGGTTTCGGGTTCATAACCAGGCTATCTTGAATCCAGTGGCAAAGTGAGCAAGGGACTCACGTCTGAGCATATCCTGCCAACTTAGGGCGAACAAAGCGATACAAAAGGGGATGATGGACGGAGCGTTTGAGCAAATCACTCACCCCCAGTCAACTGATCTGGGTTTAATCCATCCAGGCACAGGGTCAAGACTGATTTGCATATGGCCATGTTTGAACTGGAGTGGCTTGGTGAGCAATATAACGATGGATTAAACCCAGATCTGTGACTAGGGGTGAATGTTTTGACATTGTGCAACATTCCTTCCATCATCTTGTGTGTTTTGCTGTTCACCCTATGTAGGAAGGGTATGTCCAGACCTGGGTCCCGTGCTCACTATGCCACTGGAGTCAAGCTATCCTGGCTGATGAAGGCTGATAGCCAGAAACCGGTCATAGGATGCTTGATTCCGGTCCAGAGAAGACATGGCTTGGCAGTTCGGGCTGGACTGTTCCCATGAGGCACAGGGTCAAGACTGATTTGCATATGGCCATGTCTGAACTGGGGTGGCTTGCTGAGCAAAATAACGATGGATTAAACTCAGATCTGTGACTGGGGGTGAATGTTTTGCCATTGTGCATCATTTCGTCCATCATCTTGTGTGTTTTACCAAAGGACTGCAGCATCACAGTGGTGGCTGACCCACCCTGCTTAGGGTAAGTGACTATCACAGTTTTATTATGGCTGGGTCCGCATTGCCTCACATGATGGGCCCGGGCATGGAAATCAAACAACGGCTCAGCATGCACTAGAAAACTCACAATGCATAAGGCCCATTGCTGTTTTGCACTTCAGCTGCAGCCACCCAAATATAGTGGCCTGCTTAGCAATCAACAGTGGTGTGTGTTTGCTGCACCAATCAATTCACCGATTAATGCACTATCATCGCAGATACCCAGCTGGTCGGTGGGGATCTCTAGATATGAAACGTGGTGGTAGTGCACCAAGCAATAAATGATACTGTGGAAGTTGAAATTATTTACGTAAATTTACCTCATAACAATGTAGAAATGTGAAAAAGCATAAGGCAGTAGACCACAGAAAACGCCAGCACCCGCACCGTTATTACCCAAATGCATTTGAGGAGATGTGTATCTCACTGTGTGCACACCCTCTGCCCCAAAAGCACCAACCTAATATAGGGAAAACTAGTAAACATGAAGACCAGAGGTGCACCACATTTGGACTGTTTGTATAAGTTTAAAAATGTATCCACAATATTCCAAAGTCTGTAAGAAATCTTCTCTTTATCAATGCTTCTTATATGCACAGCAAAAACCAGCCAAACGTGCAAAAAGAAAAAAATGCTGCTTATTTGTGCAGAAAGCTCCCATTTCTATTGTTATATCCCTGCTGAGCCTCAATATTTTCTTTATTCCATCCTTTCCCTTTAATAAAGTAAATGTTTTTTGTAATTGGCGATTTAACGTTATAATTGAACTGCAGAACTTGACTTCGTGAAATGTGCTGGAAAATGTATTTCTTTCCTTCCTCACACTATATGACTTATCGTATTTTAGATAGTTTCCTCTGCAACATTCGTATAATGAACAAGTTTACCGATGAAAGAAAATGCTTGCTATAGACTTGAATTTCATGATCTAGCAAGGACATGCTAGCTATAATTTCTCATTTCATAGAGCAGCCCTTTGTTACACAATGAGACAGTAGACAGCTAACAGAGTAGGTTTGTAAACGTTCTCATGAGAACATTCCGAGATGTATCTTTTTGTAGCCGCATTAAAATAACATGTCCACATGGACCTTTACTGTGGAAATCGAGAGAGATGACCGAACATTAGAAGATCCTTTCCTATTGTCTAGAGAAGATCCAACATTCGGAGTCTGCAACGTTTTGTGCTATTCTATATAGCATTTGTTCCTAGTTAGAGATGCTATAAATTCGACGCACATCTTCCCTTAATATGCCTTCTAGCACTTGACTAAGCTACTCTTGCCCAAAATTGCTTTGAGCTACTGCTAATGGGGATTTGATATTATACTGATGCCTTTTTGGAGATGCTCTTCATAGCTACTGCTGTTTTTATTTCCTTCTACCTGTTTTAACGGTTGCTACTGTAGCTGTTACAGAACTTGGCTGAGTTTCCACAACTACTTTTTATAGGGAGTTCGACTTTTCATAACTTTTAGCCTGTTGCTTCAAATTGTACTAGTTAGTTTCCTAAAAAATTCTTTATGGGTTCTTGCTAGGAAAGTTAAGGTCCTTTAGATTAAGATATGGATTAATTCAATATGAAACATGCTGTTATTTTATATGCTCATTCTAACTACATGTTCTCGATATTTTTGTCAACAAATTTATCTGACTAACCTCAATAAAAAGACAAACATACAGACTAATCTCTTAATGAGTAAATAAAACTTTAAAACTTCACCAAACCTTGACTGAACATTAAATACTGTAAGATGATGATTAATTTTTAAATGTATTTGGGTTGTGCTCTATTCTAACACGGTGGCAAAGATTAATCTGAAGAGGTGTGTAAATTGGAGATTCTCTTAGTAGGTTTCAAGGTGGAGCAGTTTATCAAACACTTATGAGATTGCTGCACTCACAAAGATGGTAGCAGAGGATATGTTTAACACTATGTAAGGAGCTATAAAAAATGACCCCAACATTTTTTATTTGGAATCCCTGTTTCCTGAATCCAATGTCCAGAACTTGAAAATCCGACAAGTGTGATTTGGAGGTGCTTGTAGTTCTGAAGATGTATGTATCAATAGGGCAAATGTGTAGTGGTTATGATACTGTCTTTCTACTAGTTGAATTTTAAACAGAATAAGTGGGTACGAAGATATAGTCAATAAGTGGTTGAAAAGGTGTGGGAAGATTTCAGACTAGTCGTAGTAAAAAAGATATTGAGATAACATAATAATTGAAAACTTGTTAGCAGAGATTTAAGGTGTAGTGTGTGAGGTACCATCACCTATACCATTCACATACGGACAATGAGATTTGTTGTAAATTAATATATTTTTTCAAATATTGATATTTACATATTGTAGATAACAGAAACATAGTCATCATAACAATAACCACTGTTACGAAAGTACAATCATCATGGAAAAGCGTATCATCAACACCAATGTACCCCTTTAGAAACAATAACTATGGCTCGAAATTCGGTGAGACACGGTTCCATATTCTGGCATAACGGCAATATAGTGGGTTATGGTCTAGTGATGAGCTCCATGTGCAGTGGCATCAGCACAATTAGCTGCTGATGGTGTGGATTCAAGTTTATTGTTCAAAAGGTGTAGCCCGTAGTAATGTTTTCAGGGACCTCATATTCTATGAAACTTTAGAGGACAGTCCCTAGTGGTATATGAAGTATTTTCTGCGGCCATCACCCTCCTCCACTCCAATATCATGCGAATCTCCTCCACACCACAACATCTAGCAACGTCTCGCTTGGCCACTGCCAGACCCGATGAGGCAAAGAGCAGCTGAGCCCTGTTGACATCAACCTCACTCAGGGTCCCCAGGAGGACAAAACCAGGGACAACTGGTAGCGGTATCTCCAAAATCATCCCTAGCTCCCTGACGATTGCCCCCCCCCCCCCCCCCTAGACTTCAATAGCTGGTCATGCTCGTATTGTGTGATAGAAATCACCCTGAACGGCCCTACCTTTAAGGCAGTACTGTGTCTCCACCCTACTCATCTTGTGCAGTTTCTCTCCATCATAGTATATTCTATGTAGGATTTTATATTGGGCGAGGCGTAATCTAGCGTTAATGGCTACTTCCCTAGGGTGCATTATGGCTGCCTCCCACTTAACATCCTCCAAAGTTCCCAGGTCCCTCTCCCATCCCTCGCTCAGTCTCCCAAGGTTGTCTGGCATAATATTGTTTATCGTTTTATAGGTAATAGAAACCACTTTTTCTACAAGTTCCTCTTGTAACAGCCTCCCCTCCAATGGTGGGTATTTAGGTAAGTCAGTGCATGATATAGCCATTGCTAGCCATGCGTGGCTGTGCATATTTGATAAATTGGGATCTATGAAGCCCATGTTCTTCTGTGTTGACCAGGGTTTAAGATTGTCCAGTTCTAAAATGTCACCTATCGTGGAAATGCCTACCAGGTTCCATGCCCCAAAGCCCTCTAATTTAAGCAAATCTTTAAACCCCTCCACCCTCCCAAAGTGGCGTAGCCCTGGTCATCCGGTGTGTCCACCCCATTGCTCTTGTTGCTCTGTCCCATGCACTCCAGGGTAACTTGTGTCGTTGGCAAACGTTTGGAAGCTCCCTTGCCACCATAGAGGTAATGTAACTATGTGTGAGGTTGCATTAATTCCCTCTCAAGCCTGTATGTGGGATGATCTAATGCCCTGTGTAACCATTCATTAATGGGGATTAGCTGTGTCTGCACTGTAATGGGCCTCTATGTCTGGCAGCGTGATCCTACTGCTATTGCACTGCAACGTTTTTAGTGCTATTCTGAGGTGGCCGGTAAAGAAATAGAGGGAGGCAGTCATAGCAGGAAGTCAGAGTGAGCAAGATGAGGGAGAAGCGGCACGTTACTCACTTACAGAAATAGCAGGAGGAATGTATGCACATGTTCCTTGCAGCCAAGGTGATCTGGCAGCAATCACAAATAATTTTCCCAAATTAAGAGACAAGCCAGTGCAGTGGTATGCACAAGTGGAAAGGTTCACAAATATTTTAAAGGTGTTGTGGACTGATTTGAATACATTTTTCGGCATTGTAGTACATGGCGATTTAAGGGCTGAATGTAAGACTGTGGTATAATGGTCTAAGGAAGAACCAGTGAGGGAAGTTAGAACTAATGTACCCTCACCCACTGTGATGGAAAAATGTGAAGCAATATGAAGGGAAGAGTACCCTGATAGATTTGGATTGGCTAAAGATTAAAATAACTACCCCAAGAACCGAAGGAAACTGCATTAATATTACCACAGAATATTACAGGTGCTTCAGAAGCACAGTGGATGTGAATATAGTTACCCCCACTTTTTGCTGATGTTTCACTGTTTTCGACTTAGATGGACTGGGATCCTGCTATCCAGTCTAGCTGCTTTCTCCTCTAAATTGACTGCATGTACTTTAGGCACACTCCAGATTGGATTCTGGGGTACCTTTATAAGTTCCTGGTATATGGTATACTATGTACCCAGGGCATAGGTACCCCCAGAGGTCTATCAGGGACTGCAGTATGTATTATGCCGCCCCTGAGAGACCATTCAAAATCACACCACAGGTCTACTACAGCAGCCTGTGTAAGGTGGTGCGTGCACCCCTTACTTAGATATAGGTTCACTATATCTATTCTATATCACTGCACATATAAACTATCAGTCACCCCTATGGCTGGGCTTACAAAGTCTGAAGGCAGGGTGCTGGGTTTTATGTGAGAGGGTGCACCTGCATGAGCAAAGCCCCTCTGCAGTGTTTGGAACCTTCTTTCCAGGGTTGTTTGTGATGCATCCAAACCATATATACTTAAGGGCATTATAACCTCACAGTAAATGCTAACTTTGAAACGGCTGCAGAGAAACAGGTTGTGTTTGGTGTCAAACACCTTGGAATCATACCTCCTTGCCAGTAACTGATGGGGGAGGTATAATACCACCCTCCTAGAGAGACATATGTGACATACAGGGCTACCCGGTACAAGCTTTCTCGAACTGGGCATCACAAAATGGATGCTGCCAGCCACAGACACGAGTCTGCCCTCCTGCTGCTGAGCCATGTTCGAGCAGGAGAAGGTTTGACAAGAGGCTTCCTGTCACAGGAGGGTGTAACCACCTCCCAGACAGGATTTAGTGTATTGGGGCTGGGTGGGTGCACTCAGAGTGCTTTGATGTCTGCACTTGGGGCAAATTTAGTGTCCCTGTGCATAGTCCAGCTCAAACCGGTTGTAGGAGCCATTTGCTCCTGCTCTGGCGCGAAACTGGACAAAGGACATGGGTGTAGCCACCCATCTGTCCTGACCCTCCCTTAGGTGGGTTCCCAGAGTTTGTCCCACCCCTTCCTTGGGTATAAAGTAGGAACCCCTGACTACAGGGGTCCGATCATTATACTTTGGTCCGATCATTTTTTGGTCAGCTTCAAGGTGAGGTAAGATCTGCAGCATGAGATCCCATCTATCTTACCTACCAAATCGGGGTCTAGAAATTGTAAGAATTTAGATAAAGACTCTTTTAATCAACATCTCACGAATAACATTCCTTTCATCACTTCTATCAACTTAGCAGCCTTGGACACCATTCATACCTGGATTTTTTCATCCATTGATGTGCGCCTTCCAATTTTCATTAAAAAAGTGAACAATCATCAACATCCTGCCCCCTGGTTTTCAGAAAGGTTAAAAACAGAGAAAAACAAATGCAAAGTGCTGGAAAGAAGCTGAATCCAGAGGTACATACAAATTGGCTAAAAGGGACTACCACATTCTCTGCAAAGCTGCCCGAGCTGAATATGTAAACAACACCATTACATCGGCATATAACAGTCCCAAGGTCTTGTTTAAATTACTCAAAGATCTTTCGGGAGCAGCATGCCAACCTACTCCCCCTGTGCTCAATGAAGCTCAATGTGAGGACATAGTCAAGTTTTTTATTGGCAAAGTGGAGAAAATCTATGCACCACTGAATGTAGTAACAACTAATGTGGGACATCTAATGGGGAGCTCTCTCCCCACATCAGGGATGCGTTGCTCCACCGGCAAATCAGATCACCATGCCTACAAATATGCTAGAAAACGGGCAGCCTTCGGACACCCCCTCTTTCAGCCACATCCTAAATAGCCTTAAATCTGGCTCGCCCAGAGATCCTTTCCCCATCACCATTGTTAAAAAATTGGAATCATCGTCTCTCAAAATCATTATGGAGTTGCTTAATGCGTCTATGCAAGAAGCAGCCGTTCCATCAGCATGGAAGCATGCCATGGTTCGCCCACTCTTGAAAAAAGCTGGTGCTGATCCGACGGAATTATCTAATTCCCGCTGATCTCTTTACTTCCAGCTTTCTCAAAAATGTTAGAAAAACATATACACCAACAACTGACATAATTTGTTGACTCCCACAAAATTTTGCACGCATCACAATCTGGTTTTAGAGCTGGGTTCTCTACAGAAACAACGCTTTTGGGAGTTACAGAAACTCTGCGTCAAAGTCTTGATATGAGTGAAACTGTGGCACTCCTACTGCTTGATTTGAGTGCTGCCTTCGATACTGTGTCACATACCGCCCAACTTAAAGCCCTCCAATCTGTGGGCATTGTCGGGACAGCACTCAAATGGCTCACTGACTTTCTGACCGACCGGACTTTTCAGGTCTTTTCATCGTCAGCAAGTTCTAAATCCCACGCTTCTCCTTATGGAGTACCACAGGGTTCTATCCTCAGCCCATTATTATTTAATATCTACGTTAGACCCCTGGCTACAATAGCGGAAGAGGCTGAGCTATGTATCCATTCGTACGCTGATGATACCCAGCCAATTCTTTCTCTCTCTCCACCAATGAGGCATCTAAGGTATCTTCTCTTCAGGCAGGACTGCAAAATATAGCTGTTTGGATGCATGCCAACATGTTAAAACTCAGGTGGTGGAAAAACAGAAGTATTAATTCTCTGTAAAGACAAAGACCTCCTTTGGGGCCCCCCCGACACTGGCCTCCTCAAATGGGTGATCTTCCCCAGCCGATGCAACTGGTCCACAATCTAGGCATAATCACTGACAACCAAGAAGCAAGCAGTCAGGGTCGCCTCAATCTGCTTCACCATCCTAAAATGGTTCAAAAAAATCATCTGGTTGTTGCCTAGTTCCACACAAAGAACTGTGGTCCAGGCCCTGATTACTCCTAGGCTGGATTATGGCAATGTCCTGTATTTAGGACCAAACAAGGAGGTAGTACAAAAATTGCAGGTAGTACAGAACTCGGCAGCAAGACTGCTTTGCCAGGTGCCTAGAGAGGCCTCTATCTCAGGTTCCCTCAGCGACCTCCACTGGCTTAGGATGTAGAACGGCATTAAATGTAAGGCCCTGTGTTATATGCATAAAATTAAACTGGGCACAGCACCACAGTATCTTAGCCCCTTAGTCCATCCCAACCTCCCAAAACGTCTTCTCTGATCCTCCAAACAGGCCAAATTTCTAGTCCCTAGGATCAGACGGTTACGTATGGGTGGCTGGTCTTTTTCTTATCTGGCCCCCTCACTATGGAACTCTCTCCCCACGCCACTTCGGCATGAAACCATCTATAAAAACTTTTGCAAAGGTCTCAAAACGTGATTATTTAACCAATAATGTTTTCCCTCTCTTTCTGTGTTGGTCCGATGGCGCTGGGAAACCTCCGGATAGCTGTGCTCCTTATAAAATAAAAACGTATAATAATAATAATACAGGACTTTAGATTTTACCTAGACTAAACTCTGCTACAGAAACCAAGTACTTTGACGATCTGCACGACACTGGTTGACTGAAGAATCTCGCTTGGAGTGAAGGAGTTACTCCCCTGCAAGGAAGGCACCTAAACGCATTTGACCGGTTTGCATCTCCGAAGCGACTGAGGACTCCGAAGATTTCTGCAACACAGGAGGTGGGTTCTCGAGGTCTCAGAGGTTGATCTGCGCTCTCAGCAATTCTGAGGCCCGTATCCCTCGTGGGGACCGTGCAACCCGAACCGAACCCCTGTGCACCAAGTTCTTTTGCAGCAGCATATGCTTTTCGGCGATCCTGGAGGCTGTGCTTTGTGCTACTTGTAGTCCGGACGCCGAGCAGTAATTGCACCAAAGATTTCCGGCCTACGCTCCACGAGTGTTCCGTGGGCTGGTATTTCGTGATTCAGCTCGAGGTCCCTTTGCGGTCCCTGGTCTGGTGGCCTGTGGGTCACTGTAAATTTAACTGACTTCCATAGGCTTTCCTGGTTGCTCCAGACGTGCCCTCACTCTCCATAGCTTGGAGAGTCCCCAGGTCGTTGTTGGTCCTCACCCAATCATCTTTCCTCTGCCCGTGTGGGTTGCAGTTGCCAAGGCTTGTTGGTGTTCAATCCGGACACTAACCCCCGCCTCCCCCCTCGACATCCTTCGTGGGAAGGCTAACCTCCGGACTTTGGTCATCGTCTACGTCTCCTGCAAAGTCAAGCTTCACCACTTCTCACCTGAAGCACCCGGCATCGGTGGACATTCGTCTACCGTGCCCATGGTCACTGTGAAGTGACCCAAACGCTGTCCCCTCTGATTTCATGTTCTTCTCACCTCAGATACAGGCTTGGATCCACCGGACACTTTTCATCTTCCTAGTAGCAGCACTTTTCCGCATCACACCACTGAAAATGACGAAAGTTCCCAACATCACTTGAACCCTTTGTACCCAACTCCTCTTGGATAGGTAACACGGGTATCTCGGTACTATCAAGGGTGCTGTCTTTAGAACCTTCTATGTTTAACTAGGTTTGTTCAAAGTCCTCTCCGAAGTTTCCTTATCTCTAAAATTCCAACCGCAACTTTCCCACAGAATTGTACGGAGCTCGCGTCTGTGTTCTCACACTGCACCCGTTCTCCGTGGGTCCCCTGTGTCACTACTTTGGGTGGTTCCAGCGATTCTACGTGCTCTAGGCACTGTATCTAGTCAAGTCGTGGTTGTTATATCACTTTCTTAGTATATGGTTTGGTCTCCCCCTGGAGCCCACTGTGTATTGTGCTACTTACTGTCGTTCTAGTGATCCAACATTGTGTGCTTCGTTCTCTAATCTCATAAAGAGATTAGTAGAGAGTGTTTAGTAATTATTAGATATATTTTATATATTCCTTGTGTGGTTCTCCTTTCATTTGGTCATTCAGGAAGGTTCTAATCTGGTAAAACAAGCTGCTTTACATTCCTTCGAGACTTAGTCTGAAGGCTGCTCTCCATAGCTACCACTAGGATAGCCTTCAATGAAGGTGGTCTTGAACTTAATCATCAATAAGAGTGGTTTGGATGGGTTCAAGGTGCCCACTATAATTAGTGGTCAGCATATACCAGGCCAACTTCTCACACTAACCTGAATGAAAACACAAAAATACAGACTAATCTCTTCATGAAAAAAAAATACTTTAAAATGTCACCAAACCTCTCATCATTGGCTGAACAATAAATACTATAAGTTGATGATTCATTCAGAAATGTATTTGTGGAGGTGTGGTCTGGCCACGGAAGAAGATGGCCGCCTAGGAGACTAGCTCCACTGGACCCCGAGCGGGAAATGTTGCATCCCCGAGGTGGCTTTTCACCACCATCCTGACGGCCCTGGATGCGGGAGCCCTCAGACTGTCCCGGTGCTGTCATCGTGGCGGAGAAGTGCACGGTGGGGGCGGCCGTAAGAGCTGCGACGTCTGGGCCTGGAGGCGTGTCTTCAGGTTCGGCCTTGTGTGGCGTCCGAGCCCGCTCCCTGTGCTGCCAGTGTGAGCCTGAAGCACCGGGGCCGCTCCAAGTACTCGGCAGTAACTCTGGGAGGCATCGCTACAATACCTGCTCCCCCGCCTCTGCAACAATACCACCATTACTGGGAGGCATGTGGCGGGGACGGCAGATCGGAGTACAAGTTGTGGGCCTAGAAGCACACCAACAGCCTCGGCCCCGATCAGCAACCCAGTACCACCTACCATTTCAGCATCTGGGATTCGTCCGCAAGGGAGCGGACCTCGACACCAAAGAGTGCTATGCGCTGCGACAGAGCTGGAACTGCACCATCCCCCCCGGTGTAAGTAACAAGACACTGCCCACACTCATGAACACCCGGCCACCAGCACCAGTGAGGGTGACATTGCCCCCTCCCCAGCCATCACCTGGTAAAGGTACGGGGGTGTTCTTGCAGTGTGGGGTTGAAGGAGACAAGACATTGGCAGCAGGCCACCCACTGGGGCCACAGATACCCCACACCCCTCTGCCGCATGGACTCAGTACCAGCAGTGGGAGCCTGAAGAACCAGGGCCGCTCCTCGTGCTCAGCTGGGCCCTCTAGCATCGTCACTGCGGTGGGGGCTCCCTCTCGCCCCGGCATCACCATCACACCGGGGAAGCGTGTGGTGGGGACGGCAGATTGCGGCACCTATCTATGGTCTAGGGGAGCGCCAACCGCCTGCCCTAGAGTGACAGTCTAGTCCCACCTACCCTCCCAGCATCAGGGAATTGACTTGCGGTTAGCGGCTCCAGATGTCCCTTAGTGCTCTGCATTGAACTGTACCATCCCCGGCGCGACTAAATAAGCACCGGCCGTATTCTACAATATCGTCAGTATCAGTGAAGAAGGCATAGCTTCCCCCAGCCTCAATCTGATAAGACCTCTCAGGCTGGTAACGGCAAAACTAGGTACCGGGGCACGAATAACCATGGCAAAACAAGGGCGCAAGACCTCCAGGCAGCTCTTATTCACGGAGGCGCTGAAGCAACAACCGCACACAATGGCTGCGATAGTTGATGACCTACCGGCGAGTGGCTCGCCTTGATGATCCCAGAAGCAGGAGTCACTATGGACCGTATCCTACAAGAGATCTCCTCAGTCAGTCGCAGATTGAAGGGGACAGACTCTAATATTTCCAAGCTGGCGGCTGAAGCCAAATCAATACGGGCGGACCTGGCTGGGTTTCACTCCGGTGCAGAGGCTCTGGATCAGGCTAACGGCGGTGTTATGCCGACTAAACACAGTGCCGGACAGGGACCAAGAACTCCTCCTCTTACGCAGCAAGCTCATCTACTTGGAGGACAACAGCTGAAGGGACATCGTCTGTTTCTTTGGATTTCCGGCATCTGTTGAGGGCCCACATGCCACCCCGTTCTTGAAGGACATCCTCCCGAAGCTTGTTGGAGCCACCTTCGATCCACCCCTGGAGATACAAAGGGCCCACCGTATAGGACCGCTCCGCAAGGACTCCACTATATGGCCACTGCCGACTATTGCCTGTTTTCTGCATCACGACCAGACAAGACAAATCCTATCAGCAGCGCATGCACAGGGTTCGTTCACTCAGGACGGCTACATCATCCGGATGGCTGTTGATTTTTCTAATGAAAGGCTCCGGCAGCTGAACATTAAATATGGTCTCTTTGAACCAGCGGGATTTCGCATCACCAAGGATGGTAATTCCAGGGACTTGTAGGACCCTGAGGACATACGCATGTTTCTGGTCAATGTAACGGGTCAGGACATGGATACGCCTAAGGGCGACTCAGAACTTCCCCCAATGTCGGGTCCATCTCAGTCGACGGAGACTAGGAGACGGACCTCTGGAGGAATGTGGCAAATTGGTAGTGATGAGGACAGATTGGCACGTACGCAAGAGGACAGAGCCTCTACGCTCCATGCAGTGGCCGCCTGTGCCCATGAGTCACAGAGGGACAAATCTTTTTCGCCTTTGAAACCACTACTTGAGCCGGACCAGGGACACAGCGGTCCTATGCTGGAGGGCCCGGGTTGATGATCACTACTACAGCTGGTTATGCAGCCGAAGGGGCAGTGGGACAGTGTACTGTATTGAGGGGTGTTTTAGACCTTGAAGGGCTGCAGTGTTCCACCTTACTCTCTCATACTGTATACTTGAGTTACTGAAGTTTATAGCTGTGTTTATGTTCTGCATCAAAACAAATGTAGATTTGACTGTTGTATAATAGCATTGTGTGGTAGTGATGCTTCCATCCACTTCCCTCTGCCAACTACGTCCGCTCCAGCACCCCCTCCTGTGCACATGTTCACATTGACACACCAAGAGTGTAACACAGACGCTTCTCTAGTGGGCCACATTATTATACATCATTATACATCACTATGCGTTCCAAGCTTACATATTCATACCCAGTAGGGTCCTGTGCGGTGGGGGGGGGGTCTCTGAGCCCCCACGCGTCACCACATACAGGAGCCACGTGATGCCCCACCGTGAACCGGGTGTCTCACACCCCTTACCCCACCCAGGTCCATTGCTTGTTCACCTTCTCTCTCATTGGTCCTTCCTCTATATATATTGATGAGGTTCCCCATAGCAGCGGCCTACCCCGCTACGGGAGGTCGGTGCCCCCTTGAAGAGGCGCTCTGTCAAGTGTAGACCCAGCGTAGACAGATTAGCGCTCCCTGTGAGTGGAGGCAGAGAAGGTACCCCTATTCTCGGTGTCCCATTGCCTTCTCCTTACCCTTTCGCTCTTCCCAAACCCCCCCCCCCCTATCTGTACAGCACATTCCATTCAGGAACCGCACACTTTCCCTGTGGTAAGTTACTGTGCATCCCTGCCGACTGAGGCGCTCTTGCAGTACACTCGGCCCTATAGGTTTCCCTATAGTCCAGCGACAGCCCTAGCGACCTAATAGATCTAGACCGTCAGGGAAGTGCCAGAGGGTTCCCACACATTCCCCCCCTTTACTTGTTCCTTCTGCTCTTCTATTTTCTCCTCTCTTTCGTTCTCATTCTTTCTTCTTTGGGTCCCTGGAATCGGGCCCCTACTCCCTTTCTCCTTAAAATAATTCCCTGCCTGTAACTCTTCCGAGTAAGCATTGTAATCCTTCGGGAGATCTGAAGCCTTTAAACCCCCCCAACTCCCACCTGGCTTCACTCTCACATTGCGCCCACACCCTGCAAGGTTCACCACTCACTGCACTTGGCCGGCCCCCTAGATCTGCACCTGCTGCATTAAACACTATGACTCCCCTGCGCCCACTGCGAGGGGTCACATGAAAGGTTCACGGTCTAACACACTACATTAAGCGGAAAAAGATCTTGGTGTACCTGCAATCTAAATGCGCAAATGTAGCCTTGCTGCAGGAAACGCACCTAGACGCTGTGGAATCGGACAAGCTGCAGCAACACTGGGTGGGGAAGATGATACACAGTAGTGTGCAGGCTGAGGCTCCTGTGATTGAGGGCCCACCCCGCAAGTGGGGAGAAGCAATTCTTCTCCGGAAATCCCTTCCAGCGACAGTGACAAAGACTTGGACAGATACTGATGTACGATACGTTTTTGCACGGCTCAAGATAGGTGATCATCACAGATGCTTGGGATCGATATACGCTCCAACAGGGGCAAAAAAAACGTCCTTCTTGCAATTAAATGGAGTTCTGTCAGAAATAGGTGTCTCCCAATTCCTCATAGGTGGGAATTGGAACCTAGCGAGGGATCCGATCCTGGATAGGACCGGAACGCTGGACAGGAGCAATCAGGGCCGGTCCTAGAACTCCTGGGGCCCTGGGCGAAAGGGAAGATGTGAGGCCCCTCTGATTTGCATGTAACTTGCAGTCGCAACCGGCATGACTCGCGTGTGGAGGGTCTCGCGGGAGTTCGGGAGGTGGGGAACAGGAAGCAGGCAGCCTCCCTCCCCTCCCCTAAGCCAATCCCAATGCTGCAATGGCATTGCAGCCTACATAGAGAAAGGCCAGAGTGTGCATGACTGGTTTGGTCGAACAGTCCGCGCCCATAACAGTTGGCAAGGCACTCCTCCCCTGCCCTAAAGCAGACCCGTTCGCCCCCAACCAAGCACTTCTGCTTTCTCGCAGTGCTAGAAGTAGAAACATAAAACGGTCATTTTAGCATTTTGTGTTTCTGCTTTTGCGAGAAAGTAGTGGGGCGACGCTGCTCCGCCCTAGTGGAGGTCCCGCCATTGGTAACATCACAAGAAGTGACAACACAGAAAGTGACATCGCAGGACTATTTATCTTATTTGGCATCCCTGAAGAGACCTAACGTGGATATCAGTAACATGGACAAAAAGATAAATATACAAATGAACTAGGTCCATATATTTTAAAACTGTTAAATGGATTACATTTGTCTCATTAGATGGAAAAGCTAGGAGCAGGTCTCACAAAGATGTATATTATTTACTCCTCGTTAACTGATTGTTTCCAGATGAGTGCAGGATACACTTTCCAGATCTGCCTCATAAAGGGGGAGATCCTGTAGAGGTAATGAGGGGCGGGATCATTCAAAATATAAAATGACACAAGAGAAAACCTCTCACACCATGGATATAATTGCACGTTTCAAAAGGCTCCCTTATCTGTCTGTGCCATTATTGTGCTACCTTAGGATGACATTAATACCTCATAATTTGTTTTAACGTAAGTCTTCTCACCACAATCCCACACTCCCATGCTAAGAGACGTAGGACAATCTTTTTTGTGTGTGTGCTCTTTACTCGCCAGAATTATGTTAAGTACAAAAACACAACACATATAGTGAAAAATTACAAGACACCATTGCAAACAAATAAAGATTGTACATAAACAAAAAAGACTTAGAACAACCTAGACCACTGCTAAATCATACATTGACTTGAAGGTATGCTACAGATTCAAGGGGTTGTCAAATTAACGTTTTTGATTTGGTGGTAGAACTGTAGGAAGTAGAAGTGGCCAGCTTTAGCGCTGGTGGAGCCCTGTGCGACAATGTTGGTGCCCCCAATGACTTGCTCTGCCACGGATTCCCTCCCTACCACCCATTAACAGTGCCACTCAAGTCTCCATAACTACACTCTC
Source organism: Lissotriton vulgaris (assembly GCF_964263255.1). NCBI lineage: Eukaryota > Metazoa > Chordata > Amphibia > Caudata > Salamandridae > Lissotriton > Lissotriton vulgaris. The sequence goes on from NW_028241743.1 coordinate 368,431, forward strand.
TCTCAGATGCATTTAATTTGCACTGTCACTCGTTTTAGCTCTGTGCGCCATGCACACACCTTAGCGCTGAAGCGCAAGGGTGTGAGCATGAGTGTAGCATAGGTTTTGTACAGAAGGGTACCCTTCCTGTACAAAGTACTATGCTGGGTACGATACAAAGCTTTTCCCACTTTGCATACGTGCTGCGCAGTGTAGCGCGCATGCAAAGTCGTAAAAGCATAGAGAAATGAAAGCATTTCTCTTGTTAGTGCCTCCTTCGAAGGGGCGTTAACTTTTGAAGCAAAACCATGTTCACAAATCTTTGTAAATATGGTTTTGCGTCAAAGGGTATGGGTGGTTACATGGGAACACCCATGTACCACTCCCTCGGCGCAAAGTAGCGCAAAGCAGTGCTTTGCGCTGCTTTGCACTACTTAGAGGGTGCTTTCCAGCGCAAAACAAGTTTTCGCTGGAAAGTAAATAGCAACAAAAAAAAATTGCGCTGGTTAGTGTCACTCTTGTGATGCAAATCCAGCGCAAAAGGTTTGAAAATCTCCCCTTCAAGTTTTATCTCTCTCTCACCTCTACCCTCCATTCGCTGTTTCGGCCTCTCAAGCTAGCACCTCTCCCCTACATGCCTTGCTATTCACCACTCTTCTCTACGGCCTCTTACCTTGCTTCACCTCTTGTGCCAGGACGCAATAGAGGCCCCTGCAGCACAGATGGGCCCACAACAATTCTGAGGGCCCCATCTCACCAGGGGGCTCCCATTCAGCCTAGGGCCAATGAATATCCGTGAGATGTGGGAGACTCTGGGGCCCATTATCACATTCTTCAGAACGGGGACCCCATCATTTTGTGTTACACAACTGCTCTTGTGTTACTTTTCAGATGCGTAAAGCAATGAATGGTGAGTGGCTTGAGGGGTTATATTACTTGGGTGTATCTTGAAGGGTTCATTGCACTCCCCTTGGGGTGATAAGGATGAGTGTGGGATCACGCCCCCATCCCTCCCCCTAACTGAATGTTAGCATCTCCACTACACTTTTAAAGACCAAATTGCTTATTCTTCCTTCAATTCATGTCAATTACATGGAAATAAAAAACACCAAGCGCTTATAACTGGAGTTTATTATTTATGTTTACCTCCTTTTATGTTTGTTTTGTGTGAACATGCTTGTTTGAGAAAAAAAACCAGTTGCAAAAAAGAGAAAAGAATAATAAGCCCTTTATCCATTTTCTGTCTTCTCCCTTCCATGGAAGGAGCAGCGCCTTTTGTGATGTGAGATCACTCTGTGTTTTTGTGTTGTGAGCCCTGCAGGATGCTCTGCGTTTCATTCATGCAGGGGCAGGCCTCACTTCACACCTCACAGTTCAAGTAGCTGCCTAACTGCTGTTATGGAGATGCAGCGATTAGGCTGATCACGGCCACAAACACAAACCCGCCTTGCCCACTCTGCAGCATCTGAAAGGATGAGGTGTCATATTGCTTTTTCATTCCATGGCAGCCGGGCGAGGTGAGGGGGGCCCCCCCGCCGTGGGCCTCGCACACTACACCATGGCTGCAAACCCCAAGGGAGGCGGCTCCCCCCCGTCACTCTTACAATGGCACAATTTCAAAAGGTTGATGGGCTCGTGGGGGGGCCCCATCACAGTTAGACAGCTGCGAGGCCCTGGGCAGCCGCCTACTCTGCCCATGCCTAGCGCCGGCCCTGGGAGCAATGTAGCTGACAGGGCATTGCTGGAGGAAGTGATGCACGATAACGGACCGATAGATCACTAGTGCTTGAGCCACCCAACAGATACGGAACATACCTTTGCCTCCCAGGTGCACGGTACGCTATCCCGCCTGGACTATTTTCTCACCTCCCACAGAGTAGTACAGCTCACCCAGGGAATACCAAATCCTGGAGGCGGCCCTCTTGGACCACTCCTCCGTCCTCCTCTCACTGGTACTTGTCCAGCCCTGGGCGCAAGCCCTGGCGACTTAATATCCAGCGCAATCCACAGGTAAATCCCTCTTACCAACACGTCACGGGGTTCCTAACAGACAACCAGGAATCAGTCGACTCCAGCCGAACTCTATGTGCGGCAGCAAAGGCCACCATACACAGCAGGCTTAGGAGGAATTCGGCTCAAGCCAACATGCAAAACTAAGACAAAGAGCGCTGGAAGTCGACATCAGGAAGTATACTCGTCTATATTCAGTACGTCCTAGGCCACAGCACCACAAGTCTCTGGAGCAGGCAAAGATGGCTTTGAATATCCTCTTCACTACTAAAGCGGAATATGCCCTACAAAGAATGAAGGGGAGGTATTTTGAATACTGGGGAACAGGGAGGCTCCTGGCAGCTCAACTCCGCCAACGCGAAGCGTTCTTGGCTATTCCGGCTATTAGATTAACAGCGGGCGATACCCTAACCCAACCCCAGGATATAACAAACAAATGTGCCTCCTTCTACAAGACCATTTACACCCCAGGCCCACCAATAGAGATGGACAGACGGACTTAATTTCTGCGGGAGGCAAAACTTCCTCACCTCTCAGATAAAGGAAGGGAGCTCTTGGAAGGGGAGATCAGCAAAGAGGAAATCTCCTCAGCAATAGCGAAACTACCCTATCATAAAGCTCCCGGTGATGATGGTTACCTGACAGAGTTTTACCGCTGGGCGGGGGAAGAGGTGGTCACTACGCTGCAGGCAGCGTTTTGTGGAGCAGGACAGTCAGCTTCCCTAGGCCTTATCACCAATAATGCTGTCAGCAAATTATACCCAAACCCGGGAAGAACCCCCTGGAGTACGGGAGCTATTGGCCTATCTTGCTGTTAAACTGCGATATAAAGATACTGGCAAGTATAGTGGCCGCACGCCTCCGCAAAGTTATGCCATCTCTAGTACACGCTTCGCACGTGTGCTTTGGCCCGGGTTGATCCTCCAGGAACCATCTATGTACTCTCGCTCACGCCCTGGGGGCGTCCAAGGACCTCCCTACGGACGCTATTGCCCTCTCTCTTGATGCAGGGAAAGCATTTGACCGGATTGAGTGCGAATACCTCTTCCGATTGATGGAACATTATGGTCTTGGGGCTCAATTTATAGCTAAAGTGCGCCTCCTCTACGGAAACCCCACAGCACAAGTGAACTGTGGCGGATTCTTATCCAACCCCTTCTCCATACGTAGGGGGGACGCGCCAAGAATGCTCCCTGTCGCCACTTCTCTTCCTCTTGGCTTTGGATCCACTGGCCGCCACCATGCACAATTCGGCAGCCATCACGGGAGTTCCACTCCCAATAGGCGACTCCATTTGTATTTATATGTGGATGACATCTTGTTAACCCTCACAGACTTGCCCAGCTCCCTTCCGTCCCTGCTCCAGATTATCGACGACTTCTCCTACCTCTCCGGGTATAAGATCAACTGGGGCAAAAGTGAAGCACTTGCCCTCTCGGTTGGGACCACGAAAGCAGCTATACATGGGTTCCCCTTCAAATGGCAACACTCGCGCCTCAAGTATCTGGGAGTTCTAGTCAATGAAGGCCTAGCAAGCATGGTCCAGGACAACCTCAACCCGCTTATTACCCAGCTGCAACAAGACTTCGAAAAGTGGACGGCCTTGGGATTCTCGTTGTAGGGTAGAGTGCACGCAGTCAGCATGGTAACGCTACCATGTTTCAACTATACCTTGGGGATGCTGCCGATGCAGGTGCCTCTCAAATCTTTGTGGCAAATAGATTCCAAGAAACGGTCGTTTGTGTGGGGCTCTGCAAAAGCAACGCATTGCAGCGTCCAACCTACAGGCCCGTCACACTCACGGGGGACTTAGCCTCCCATCGGTAGAACTCTATGCATTGGCGTTACACCTTTCCCAACTAGCGTGCTTCTTACCAGACTTCCCGGACCTGCCACAATGGGTTCCGTTGGAACGACACCTACTTTCGGCCAGGGAGGGACTCCCCGTCCTATACATGGTGAAGCCCGGGAACAGTGGTACAGTGCACCCAATTATATCCGCTGTGCACATGGCCCAGCACCGAGCTCACAAGCTTGGACAAGAATCCAGAGCACACTTAGTGTATCAAATCAAATTTCAATCTTCAAATGGCCAAACCAATGGGATAGATCAAACCAGACATAAGTTTTCAAAAGTTTTATTGTTCAACAGTGTTCTTTTCTCAGAATCACTGTGCCTATCACTCTAGCCTACACGTGTTTCATCACAGCATGTGGCTGTGAATCTTCAGGGCTGATCTAAAAGATCGAGGCGCGTTATCGGGAGACCGGTGATAATTCCGTCCCGGTCCTAATCGGGATGTTTCTGTACACAAGAGAGCGGTACCGAAGATAATCGGTTTCCGTTCCGTCAGAATGGGGGTAGCGTGTGAGGTTACACAGCGTCGGTATTTCGGGCCGTTTGTTGCCCGTGGGTTGAGCTTGGTGCAGCTCCAGTTTCCAAGTGCGGGCTCACAAGCTGTTGGGCATACATCCACGTCTGCACGAGAAGGCCCCATTATGGGGAAACAAAGCTATCCGTATCGGGGGAAGGACTTGTGTTAGCGGGTATACATTCCATTGATCAGATTATCTGCAACGACTCCCTGAAACCGCTGGCACAAGTCGGAGAGGAGTATGGTCTCCCCACAACACAGTCCTGGAAATACACCCAGCTATAACCGGGTATGTAGCAGTGCTTGGGAACCCCCCGGACCTGCTCCGATCTCCGGTATTCGCATTTCTTCTTGTCGGGGGACGATATAAGGGGGTAATGTCTGGACTGTATGGGGTGCTAGCACCGCACCGCATCATGATCCCTCCTGGCACAGAAGCTACGTGCCAGGTGGCAGGAATGGCTGGCGATCACGTACGAAGATAACAAATGTGTGGATATACTAGAAGCCCTGGATAAAGGCGCAAAGGAGGCACGGATGAAATTCTGCCTCTTTAAAGTCTTTCAGGACTGGTACTGGACGCTCATGCAAACTGTTGGAGATGTCCAAACTCCCGATGCGTTATAGCACATATCATCTGTGAATGCCCTTCAGTGCAGGCTTTTTGGGAGTACTGGGATGGACCCTGAGCGCGACCATGCCACTGTGTCTACCGCTCACGCCCCCTGAAGTACTTCTGCACAATCTGCAGCGGTTCTCGGATCTATTCAGACCACAACGCCACCTCTTTCATACAGCTGTGGCCACGGCTAAACTTTGCATACTGCGCCAATGGAGGGCTGCGACCCCCCTGACGCAAGAGTTCTGGTTGGCAGCTATGATTCAAGGGGCCTCCCACGAGAAGATCATATATAACCTACAAGACCAATCAGTTTTTCTGGAGGTATGGACAACCTTTCTGAGCATAGAGGTGTGTCTACAGCAGGCTCTGGTGCCTAAATGCATAGGCGGTCACAGATGCTCTACAAGCCATCATATACCCCTAACTTTTACTACCACCCATTGACACACTCTCTTCTTGCTCTTTTTCATTTCCTCTAGTCAATATATTGATTTCTCTTTCTCAGCACTACTTCAGTACTCTCTGCCGCCACCTCAGCACTACTATAGCTCTTGCTGTTCATGTTATTATTACTTTTATTATGGTCATATTCACTTCCATTATCACTAATACCTTTATAGGGTGATGTTCCCTTTTTTCCTTTTCGCCCCTATCCCCCTCCACTTCTCCCATACCTTTTCCCCCTCTGGCACTCCCACACCCAAACTCACACCCGTACAACCATTACTGTGCCGCCATGTGATCACAGGGCTTAATTACTATACAGTCAAACTGCCAACGGACTCTTATTATATCAGAGTCCCTACGCCGGGACTTATCAGTGACCTTCCCTCCCGCCCCCTCCTCCCACGCCCCTGCTGTACTGGTCTTTCGGTTCGTCCCTCAAGAGGAAACTAGGCGCCAAGAAAGCAAGACACATTCTTCTATAAACAATCTGAGTTGTTAAGGGGAGGCGAAGCGCGGGCCTAGAGAGGGTGACATTTCTCATTCAACCCCATTGGGGAGGAGGCAAGCAGACGGGCCTGTGCAGGTATGCACATACCCCCTCCACACCTTGTTTCTGTTTCTGGGTCCTCCCCAACCCTTCCCTCTCATTACCCTAATTTATAGATTGCAGTGGATGATAGTTACTTGTAGGATTAATGTGTCACAATATTTTGGAGGCACGTCACACGTCTGTATTGATCATGAATATGTAACCTAGACTAATGTATGTACACCCCTACTTTATTTCTATGTTCAATTGTTTGAATATGCAATAAAGAAATAAAACACAAAAAAAATGTGTTGCGCTCCATTCTAACAAGGTGGCAAAGATTCATTAACCTGAAGAGGAGTGTAAATTGGAAATTCTATTAGTAAGTTTCAAGATGAAGATATGGCCTTTTCCAAAGATACCAATAGCAACACATCTTCCTCAATACCAAGGAAAACTTTCTTCAGAGTCCACATCTTCAAGGTGCAGGTCTGAAACTGCTGTTGTGGATGGGGTTGCGGGCTATGACAATATAAAGAGTCTCCTACTTAACCATACTATCCTCTCCTCTAAACCCTTTTTGAACTGTCTTTACTACCATCACATTGGCATTGGGTTTCTCAATGGAAAATCGGGAAACAAGCCGGGAGATGATTTACCCCATGTGAACATTGGTTACTGGCTAAGGAAGTGGTTTGGAAAGGTTGCTGTTTGAGATTTATCAATTGCTACAGCCAGAAATATCTGCTAACAGGATGAAAGGGCAGAAACGATGGGAAGCAGAGCTGCAGCGGAAATTAACCTACAGGGAGTGGAAAGAGATATATGACAGAGTGGGAACAAGTGCTGCAGTAAAAGAAACTTATTAAAATTGCTGGATAATAATATAATACCCCAGTCAGCATAGATCAGTGGAACAGGGAACATAGTGATGATTGTTGGAGAGTATGTGGTTTCGTCCTAAACATATTGTGGAATTGCCTGAAGCTGGAAAGATGCTGGGTAGAAGTATTGGGTGAAACAGACTTCATGTGTAGTGCCACGGTGATTAGATTACAGGCTTACGTTATTTTAGAGGTTACAGATAGACTAAGATATATAGCACTGTTTCCAGGGGGTGGGTGATTGATAAACTTGCTGCTATGTGCGGCTAAGCAGGTGGTTTTAAAGAGATGGGGTATGGCCAAAATACTATGCGATAGTGCAGTGCTATATCAAATTTGGGAGCTTATTGAGAAGGAGAAGAAAATAAGGTCACTGGAAGGGAAACTGGTATACTTTGTGAAAAAGTGGAAACCATGTTTGAATATCTTGTCAACCATATTTAAAGTGAGCACTTGATATGTGATGGGATTTGCCAAATCAGTATACCCAGAATTAACTCATCACGGAACTTTGTGAATATCTTGAAACCACATAGGGACAGTGAAACAGGATCCAACGGCTCTGTATGTGATAAAAGCAATCTTTCATAGAAATGCAGAATGCGATGGGCTCGGGGAGGTGGGGTTACCGATGTGGTGTTATTTTATAGTTGGTGTTGTTTATACCTATGCCAATAAGCTTTGCAGCCAAGAATTTATATTGGCTTTGATTTAATTGTTATATGATGCAACCGTGGCCATAAAATTATTTAATCCATAAAATGTTCTTTAGGACATACAGGAGGGAGGCAGGTTCTGAGCCTACCCCCCAAATGTTTTGGGCACCATCCTCAAAAGTGAAGTGTTTATCACGTTTCAAGCGCTCTTAAATGTATTAGATAAATGAAGTGTCTCATAAACTAAAGAGATTTGCTTGGATCACAAACTAGTGAAATGGGTAAGCTATAGACAACAATTTGCACTAAAAGAACACAACTCCACCAAGGTAGGATTGGGGGGCACAATCTGAAATTAATCCCAGGACCTGCAAGGTTTGTCTACACTACCGGGATCAGTTAAACAGTCCTACTGTGTAAAAAGAAAGACCTCTGTTGTCATTGGTACCAATCTCCAAGTAAAATGTAGTTCAAGTGTTTGAAGAATAAGTGATTCCTTCATAAAAGGCTGGCATTTGGAACCAAACAGTCCATTCCTTCCAGCACAACTTTATTCTTGGCAATGAAGCAAACCTCATTTAGGCTTCGGAGAGCACATCACTAAAGAGCCTCACAAACCCAGACAGTCCAAAGATCTATCAAGTGATTTCCCATGGCTCCGCACAACAGAGACAAATTTCATGTCAATGAAGGTACTAAGATGCTTACCACCCCCAGAAAAAACAGAGAAGGTGTTTCCTGACTGCTCACATCCTCTTTAACAGCGGGTACGTGGGTGCACATGCACTCTATAAGTTTTCCCAACATAACAGCTAATGGCAGTAGAAAAAGGAAAAACTGGTTTTGGGTTGATAAGCGTGGTACACAGTACCATGGATCTGGGGCAGATGGGTGGAGGAGGAATGGTCCCCTGACTGCCAATAACTCCCAGTAAGTCTATCCCATAGGCTTATATTTTAAGGTTAATCACAGGTTTGTCATGTTCTGTACTTATAAATTGCACTCAACAGCTAGAATCACAGGAAATCATTTAATCCCAAGCTTTCTTTTTTGTGGGACATCAACAGAGTCCTCACATTTCCAACACAGTTTTAGGAGAAGGGTGGAGTGTTGATTACGTGTTGTGAAAACTAAAGTTGTGTTTACAAAATGCAGAAATATCTATATATACATAATAAAAACGAAAGAATGTTTGTCCTTTATGCATTACTACACCATTGATCCGATCGCCATGAAACATTGGGAAGCTGTTGAGTACACTCCCGCGAAGGTTTCTGGCAAAAAATAAAAAAAAATTAAAAATTGTTAATTTGTTGAGTACACTACCGCGAAGGTTTCTGGCAAAAAATAAAAAAAAATTAAAAATTGTTAATTTGTTGAGTACACTACCGCGAAGGTTTCTGGCAAAAAAAAAAAAAAAGAAATGGTTAAATATCGGCCCCCTGGGGCCCTCATAATCTTTCCAATACTGAACGTTTACAGTTTACGGTGCAACTCGCTTTTGCAATGACCATCAACAAAGCACAAGGATAATCGCTGCAAGTGTGTGGACTAGATTTGGAGAATCCGCGCTTCTCACATGGACAACTGTATGTGGCCAGCTCACGCGTCGGAAAACCTTCTGATTTATTTGTGTACGCACCAGACGGAAAAACAAAAAATACTGTGTATCCACAAGCCCTCTAATAAATAAATAGAATTGAAACAACACTTTAAAATGTTTTCCATATTAAAATGAATAAGTTTCAATAAAAATGACACAATGTAAATTAAATGTTATCATAACAAGTTTCCTTAAATTTCCTTTCTTCTGAGATTGCAGCAACGCGCAACGGGTAAGCTAGTTAGTTATGAAAGAACTGAGATTTAATTCAGAAAAATGTTACAACTCCATTACAGTGCTTAATTTGTAAAATATGAAGTGCAGGTGCTCTAATGTTTGTCGGAGGCCACGCCCACGTTTTTCTGGCTCCACCCACTCCCTACACTGGCTCCACCCGCTTATTCTATTACTTCCACGTTCCACCCACATCTTCAACTGGCACTGCTAAAAGTCAGGTGGCATCTGTGTAAAAACTGAGCCCTGTTTGCTGATTTTCTTTTTTTGGACTGGAGCCCTTGGGAGGACCTCACCGGCCCCATAGGCATGGAAGAGCAAGTTTGAGTCTGAAAGCCTTCTCTGACAACCTCGAAGTTGCATTTAGTGGGGTCAGGCATTTTTATGCCCCTTCCTGCCCCTCCCCTGTGGCTACAGCGACCCTGTACACACATAGTGGCCGCAATAAAGACACCCATCAGACTGGACATAAAGCAGGCGGAAAAGCGATAAGCCGGTGAGGTGTGGCTCCCAGCCGTAAGCCTGCTGCCTTGAAGAGTCGCCGACGTCAGAAAGCTGCTTGCAGTGCTGCAAAACTCAAGACTAATAAGTAGGTGCCTGCCACCGACCAGAGTGTGTGTACTGTGTGTGTTAATAATTACATACATTATTTCTTTCCAATGTTGGGAAACAAACTATTTACATCGGATTCCCCTCCTTTTAGGCCTCATTACTAACGTGCTAGGAACTGTAGTTTCTTCCGACTACCAGAAGCACAAACTTTTTTTTGTAGGGACTCTGTCAGACATTTTTTGTTGATTCACCTCACTCATGCACTTTAGCCATTAACCCTTCGAAGTAATCTGCTTGGTTCTTAAAGGCACCACGCAGATAACATAACTTTCGGCATGCCTTCCACTGCATGAAGTAGTATGACAGTTCTCCTCAGCTTTTAGCTGCCTCCCGTTAGCGCACTTAGTCCAGTAACTTCTTAGACTTTCTTGTTGCTCAATGGAGTGTAATTTCGAATATGTATATGTTTCACTTGTCTTTATTGCTTGTTTTTGCTCACAAAAGAGTGTCAATTAAAGCACGATTTCGCCATGCTGGCTCTGCGCAGTGCACTAAGAAGAGCTGCGTAAGCACAGGTAAGAGTGACTTCCAATAAACCGTTACACCGGGCATTAATTATGCGCACATGAGTGTCACTCCCCTAACCCTTGAAATGTCACTTTTCAGTTATGAAAATGCCACAAAGCATTCTGAAACCTTGCCAGCTAGGTCTGTCCCCCGGTTCAGTAAGGTAAAGTTCCCCACCCAGAGGGGTGCGGGGTATAGACACTGTTTTCCAGTTCTGTAAAGGGGAGCTCAGCGGATGTATCGGCACTTCTCTCCAGTTGCACCCAGATTGTTATATTACAAGAAGGCGACTGGAAGCAAGAAACCATCTACTGGGCAGCGTGGGGCATGGCACCTGCGGCTTAAATAACCAGAGAGTGTTGCCGGTGTGTTAATACTATAGGAGGAGGGCTTTAATTTGGACGCTTGGTCAGTCATTGGGCACGGCATGTGTGCTGTGCAGCATCGAGGAGTCCAGCACTCGGCGGCACCGCCGCCCATCTACAGATCCACTCCCTCTGTAAGAGCCAATGCACCCGGGGCCTGCTGATTGTTATCTTGAGTTGAAAGATAGAAAACGGTCTAATCAAAATGAGCCCCCCATGGATGACATCTGGCTCCTCTTTTTATTTTACGCTAGCCTCGCTTTGGCCTTTTAACTTTACATAAACCTTACCCGGAACTGGCTGGCCAATAATGAGGCGCCGGCAGGGCAGGCCTCGCCCTGCCATATCCAGATACATGAAACTGTACCACTTCAGCTGGCGGGCTGACGGCTTCCGCTCCTACTAATAGGCCAGGCACATATCCATCATAATCCTAATAATCGTCATATCTTGTGGAGCCATCAGAAGTGAGCTGCCTCCCACCCTGCCGGTGATCTTACAACCGGACCAAGCTAAACTAAGCCAACTAACATTCCAGTAATATGCCGTCACCATGCCAAAACCAAATCGGGTTAGTTAGCTTACAATTACTGCTTAACTTTTAATCTTACCGTTACTCCTGGTGGGCCAGCCGGCAGGGACACACACTGGTTGCACTACCTTTTCTTTAATTAGTATGATTAGGTCGCCTGGGGCTGCTTCTTGCTACCAAACCGTCAGCCCTGTACTACTGGCTGGCTGCTGATCAGTGCCTGCACAGGATGCCCAGATCAGCCCTTAACGTCGTTGTCTGTCGTGTCGCGTCGGCCGGACTGACTTGTGGGGAGCTGCAGTGGTCATGCTGGGGCGAGGCAATCAAATGTGGAAAAAATCCGCGCTTGCTGCACGCACAGCCCCTACCCCATCGGAGCCTCCAGCGCGGCCCGCCCAAATAAATCAGTGTATGTGTGTGTTCTGAGGCCCGCCCACCGCCAAGTGGCAACAGTTAACACTACAGTGACTGAATTAAGAAGGAACGCGGCCCGTGGCCGCCATGTCTACATATTATTTAATTTCTGAATATTCACTTGGGCTGCAGGCGGTTAAGAAGCCTCACAGCAGCAACATTAAACGCCATGACTCACACTCGGTACACATGAAAAACACGCTGCGGGCCTGCGGCGGCTGCACTTAATACATAGTAAAAGTATATTTTAAAAAACATCAATGTGTGACTGTGCAGCAGATACGTAGACCCGGCCCTGATAATTAAGTGCCGGTGCTAAGCACCGGAAAGCACCGGCACAAATTAAGCACTGCTCCATTAACTTCAGACCATATCTTACTGGAAGGGAAGATAATAGTTAAAAAAAAAAAAAAGGATCTGCTTCCAGAATTATAAGTGTTCAAAAAAAAGCACTGCACAGAGAGGCAATCGTCCAGGAGACATTCCATCACCATGGCTAATATTCTAGGACAATATTATGATTCCAATGTGTTTATGCATCCATTGCCTTGGGCATTTTGTGTGTTGACGAAAATACATGTTGATACAGTTAGCTTTATTTACAGCTCCGTTAAATCCACGGACAAATTGCACACTACTTCAAAATTTTTCAGGGAACGTCTCCATTTCTTGCTTGATTCTGTTTTCTACGAGCAGTGCCAAGTTGCCATCTGTATTTGGAAGATTGTAGCTGACAAAAACTTGCTTTTTGGTCTTCTTGGCTGAAAGAAAAAATAAAAAAAACATTTTGATTCTAGATCCTACTGCAGTCCAACTAACTGTAACTGTTAGAAGAGTACAGGAAAGATCATCATTGTGGGTTAACTTTGCTTTCTGTCTGGGTGCCTGATCATCTTACAACACCATAATTCTGCTGACACGTATATATTTCCGAATTGTGATAGGTTTGGCAAGATACTGTTTGAAGCACTGCTAGTATATGCTAAATGCTACCTTTATTTTGCCATCCTTACATCTGGAGACATTACATTGCAATAAGTTCATCACAAGTCTTTTAAATAGCAGGTCCTTTTTCCTACCTTTACATCAGGAGTTAAATAGCAGAGTAAGTCATTTAAATAACATTTAAATGCATGTACTATTATATATCTGTGTGAGATGAGATGATAAGAATAACATGAATGAAGGCAATGTCAATTAAATGTGTACGAATAATTAAATAAACGAAAGTGTTGCTTATAAAGCGCACTGACACTCTTTGAGGAGCATGCTGGCGTTGGGCAGCAGCAGAATTGACTACATAACGGATTAATAACCCACCAACAAGCAGATCAAAGGAAGAGAGAGTAACAGCAAATCAGAGATACCAAATAGCCATGTCTTCAACTGCTTTCTGAAGATGGCCTCTGATTCAATTAATCTCAGGTGACTGGGAAGAAGATTCCAGGCCATTGTATCCAGAAAAGCGAAGGATCAACCCCCTCAAGTTTGGAGTCTAAAGGGGGGGGGCTTCAAAAGATTGGCATGTGAGGACCTCCGGGTCCATTTGGTCATGTGACGGGTGAATCTGGCAACTAAATATTTAAGCCCCAACGCTCTGTATGCTCTAGTCTAAAACTAAATAAGAGAATTTTGAAATGGACCCTTTTATGAACTGGCAGTCAGTGTAATACTTTTAGAGCTGCTGAGGCGGAAGATTGACGAGGGAGCTTCAGCTTATAAACTGAAGTTAGTATTAATTTAACATTAAAATAATGTAATGTATTTATTTAGAAAGTTAATTCTGAAGATAATTAATTTCGTAATCTAATAATATTTACAACTGGGTAAAAAGATTACAAATTATGAGTTTAAAGTACTTACAAAAATCTTAAATAAATTAAAATGACTACAAATTCTAATATTCATCTGAGTGGGCTATTATTATAAATGTTAGTATATATCTATATAGCTCTATGAAGCATTAGTATATGTGTGAATGCCTGTGCTGGCATTATAAAATATTTGTTATTCAATTCTATACATATGCTAAAAAAAGTGTTACCTCCTCCCACCCATGCAAAGTCAGATACTCATTATAGTGTTTTTCTCTGTTTGTGCTCTTTATTTTATGTACACTGCCTGACTTGCTAGTTGTGAACTTCAGTCTAATCCAGTCCCAAAAACCGACTCACAAGTCACATTTATGGGAATTCTTTCTCAGGTATGCTTTTTATTTTTCATGTGTCTAGGTGTGCATGACTGCCCTAGGCCTGGTCAACTTTGGGGTTCCCTCCTCCCTTCCATGGCTGTTGAAAAGGTTTTTTTACAAGACAAAACTTGGAGGTAACTTGTGAATTTCAGGATGGTGAAAAAATATTTCAGCCCTAATCCAGCCAGTCAAGTAAAAAAAAAAAACAACTTAATATGATTAGCAGGGTCCGAAGTCATAACTTGCTAAAATTGGGGAAATTACTTATTTTTCACCACTCCCTCCATTATCTTATTTTTCCCTGAGGGCAGATCTTCACAAAACTTGCTGACTGAGTTAGGAGACTTCACGTTTCGAACAAATCTGTCCACTGTGTCAAAAGTCATAGGCAGATAAAAAAAATACATTTCCAGTGGAAACACCATCAGAACCATAACTACACAGTGGCAATGGAAACTACATAATATATCTAAAAAGGGGATTAATGGGTTTTACCCCCTCCCAAAATAAGATATTTAAACATTATGAAAATAAAACAAAAAAGAACAACTAAATGAAGGTTAAATCTCTACATTTTGAAAGATTGTGAGAATTACTGCAGAGGTTGCAATAAAATATATTGCATCAGAATATTTATATGGTTTTATTTAATCAATGTCATTGCATTAATTAAAAAAATGTATTATGAATGCATTATTTTCCACCAACCAGGCCACTTGCAGAAACTGGTAAGTCATTTGTCTTTGGAACTGCTTCTCTTTGATTAGTCTATGCAGATGGAACAACCATTCAATGTAATTACTTTTTTAAGTTGCACCAAAGGTAAAGGTGAACTCTTAGAAATACTCAGAAGAGCTCGGTCCACGACCTGGCTTATGAATTTGAATTTGAATTTGAATTTTAACAGATTTGTAGAGCGCGCTTATACCGAGACGGTTTCATGGCGCTAGGTAGCGGTGAACCAGTGGACATAAAGACGGAGGCTAGACTGCTAGGGATCTGGAGAACAAGAAGGTCTTAAGATGTTTGCGGAATTCCGCATAGGAGGTAGAAGCTCTAAGGGCAGGAGGGAGAGAGTTCCAAAAGGATGGAGCTAGGACCGCAAATCTTGTCCCCCCGGACCTCTTCTTCCTAAAGCGGGGAATTGTCAAAAGGGCCTGGTGAGAAGAGCGGAGCTCTCTGGCCGGAAGGTAGGGTGATATGATGTCACAGAGGAAGACAGGGGCAGTCCCTGACCTAGCCTGATAAGTCATGCAGCCCAGCTTGAAGAGAGCCCTCTCCTTCACCGGTAACCAGTGCAGAGATTGCAGCAGAGGGGTGGCATGATGAAATTTAGGGAGCCCGTAAATCAGGCGGGCAGCCTGATTTTGGATCTGTTGAAGGCGACGGATCAGGTAGTCTGGGGCGCCATTGTAGACCACATTCCCATAGTCAAGGCGCGATAGCACCATGGCCATGAGGATAAGCTTAAGGGCGGGAACAGAAAAAAAACGGGAAACCTTACGAATAGTGCGAAGTGAAAAGAAGCAAGAGGACACCACTGAGTGAACCTGCGTGTGAAGGGAAAGCTGGGAGTTGATAAAGATGCCCAGGGTTTTAACCTTAGGAACCGGGAGGGGAGGGGGACCAAGTGAGTCGGGCCAAAAGGACGGCGACCAGAGACTGCAACCACTCCCGGTCAAAACCAGTTCGGTTTTGTCGGGATTTAGTTTGAGGTGGTTGCAGTTCATCCAATCTTGGATGAAGAGCATCACCCTCTGGAAATTCTGGGCAGAGGAGGGAGAATGGGAAAGGTTAAAAATAAGTTGGAGGTCATCGGCGTAATTGAACACCGAGACCTCCATCTGCTGTAAAGAAAAAATAAGGGGTGAGATGTATAAATTAAATAGCAGGGGAGACAAAGAGGAGCCCTGGGGAACGCCGCATGTCACTCTGCGAGGAGGGGCAGCAAAGTCGGCCAGATGGACAGCCTGCTCCCTGTCCGTTAGAAAGGACCGGAGCCAGGCATGGGCCGAGCCCCCAATGCCCGCCGCCTCGACACGGGTCAACAGGATGTCATGATCCACCGTGTCGAACGCGGCGGACAGATCTAAGAGGACCAGGGCCTGGGGGAGGCAGATGTCAATGCCCTCCCTCAGTTTGTCCATCACCGAAACTACCACCTTCTCGGTTGAGTGCAGCGGGCGAAAGCCTGCCTGACAAGAGGAAAGGCGGCCGGTAGACTCCACAAAGGAGCTCAGAGTTCCGGTGACATGAGCCTCTGAGACCTTCGCTAAGTAAGGGAGAAGGGAAATGGGACGATAGTTAGCGGGCAGAGATGGATCGGCACCTGCCTTTTTCAGAATCGGAATGATAACTGCTGATTTATGGGCGTTTGGGACGATGCCAGTTTTAAGGGAGTGGTTGATTAATGTGAGTGGGGGGGGGAATAGCAGCTGGAGAAAATCTCTTTCAGGGCAAAAGCCGGCCGATGTCCTGGGGTGAGCCCGATTTTACCCGAGCCAGTATGGGAAGGAGGGTTTCTCGTGTCAAAAGGGGAAGCTGAGTGAGGAGTGGAGCAGCGGGGGGCAGGGGAGCAGTGGACGGTGTCGGGAGTGAGGGAGGGATGTTGGCCTTAATGAGAGCTACCTTCTCAATAAAGAAGGAGTTGAGGGAATTGCAGAGTGATTGAGACGGAGGAATTTTGGAAATCACCCTGTCGGAGGCAGCGAGCTCGTGTACCGTGGCGAATATTTCCTTAGATTGATTTTCCGCTGCCAGAATTCTACCAGAAAAGTACTCAGTTTTAGCTTTTAATATGTCCCTTTTATATTCATTGAGTACCAGGCAGTACTTTGCTCTAAGAAGGGGACAATAGGTGCGTCGCCATGCTCGTTCTGCTCTGCGCGCCGCCAACTTCTTGGATTTTCGCTCCCACCCCCCTCCTGAGTTCTATGGGGCGTGGTTCATTTGTTTACAAACTTCTAGGTTCCTCGAAATAGAGGTAAAACCCCATACTTACAAGTTTGTATGATTTTATTTTCATGCACCTTTTCACACATAGTGCTATTTTTAACTTTCACTGCCTTTGGCAGGGTGGGCCTTAGCGTGTCCAGACCTGTCAAGGTTGACACTCGCAAACTGGTCCTGAAGAAAGCCCTGTAAAGTCACACATAACACGGGCAGAAACATGTTGACCTCTCTTTAAAAGGGAAACACCAGTATACTTTATTTGGTTAGTTTTCCCCACACATAGAAAGCTTTTAATATGTCAGGTTGACCAACCAATAAATGATTTTTTGGTACAACCTTGGACATTTATAAATTCACTACTTTTGCAGCACACCTGGGAGGTATTCGATCTCTCCCGGTGGACCCGATGATGAAGCATGTCACCACTAGGGTGAGTGAGGGTTTCCTGAAAAAATCTTGCATTTTTTCTTGAAATTGGTCTTTCCATACGACCACTTACAACTGGCCTCAATCTCACGTGCTATAATCATTCTGAACGCTTATTCTACGGACACTCTTCCTTTGTTTATTTACTAATTGACTGGGGACCAAGAGTGCCCGAATCCCTTTCTCTCTTTTTGTTGACTGTCTAAGTTCAGTAACACTCCTAGGTGCGTATTGGCAGTAGATGGAAAGGGAGTCTGGTATAAGTATAGACGACAAATGGTGATGTCAGGAGAGGTGCACCAGCCACTCACAGCATCCCGAAATGACACCACCGGAGGACAGAAACAAGATCTCATCCCACAATGATTATGGCGCAAGCGGGCATCTGCTACACTATCAGAGTGCAGTCAGGGAGGATGTCAGTCTCAGGGTCGTTGTAGGTGGCTAAACGGCACCTGCAAGACCAGGAGGCGCCTTTCCTCAATCCTCGGGCAGCAATAGCGCTCCAATCAACAGGATCGCGCCAGGGGGCTCCCTGCTCACCTCTTCATCCGCGCTGCAGTTGAAACACAGGCCAAGTTTGCATGTGGGCTCAGCCGAGGCCTCAAACCAGACGCGGCCCAGGCTCAGTGATAGCGCAGTTAGGCCCTTGTAGGTTTCTCGTCTCACAGTTGGGTAGAGGGCCGGCCTGGTACCAGTCAAAGGAGCCTGCCCTCAAGATAAGGGGGTGCTCTCACTCAAAACCCCAGACAACGCCGGTAATCTAGTGCGCAGTCAGGGAGAATGGTAGTCTCAGGGCGGCAGGGATGGCCCGAGGGCAGTTGCAGGGCGAGGGGGCCCCTCCTCCCAGGCCCCAGTCAGCAACAGTGTTCTGGTCAACAGGACCCCACCAGGGGGCCCCGCTCACTTTTTCAGCCACACTGTAGTGAAAGGACAGTCCCGGGGTGCGTGTGTGCTCCATCAGGGTCTACTACTGGATACAGCCCAGTTTCGATGGTGGCGCAGTTAGGCCCCAGCCGCGTCCTCGCCTCACAGTCGGGGATAGGGCAAGTTTGAAACCAGGTGAGGGAGCCTGCCCTCAAGATCAGAAGGCATCTCCACGGAGTCCCAGTCAGCGCCGGCAGTCAGATCGCCAGGGTCGTGCTAGCGAGCCCATCGCCCTCCTCGAACTCCCCAGCGGGAGTCGATCGCATGCCCAGATTGCAGGTGTGTCCGGCAGATGTCTTCTGCTGTTAGTGTCTGGGCTCCTTTTTAGCAGGAAGGGCAGGGTAAGGCGTGGGCAGGCCTCCATTCAGTCGCTGCGGGCCACTCCACTCAGGCCGGCAGCACAGTGTATTCATCGGATCGGCAAGGGGAGGCCACACCCAGCCACCCCCCACCCCCCAGTCGAACTACAAAGCCCGCCGGAAGATTTGTCCACGGCCTCCTCAGTCAAATCAGGGTTTGTAGGGGCTCTGCTTGGACCGAATATTGACCACAGCGTCCAGGTGCGGAAAGGGGAAGCAAATATCAGAATTTTCCCCTGGAGTTCATAGGAATTGCTGGCTGTAGCGGGTCCTGCACAGGAGCTCCGACAGTGTGCGGCTGCCATGCTCAGCGGTTAGCCACGCCCCAATCACTTTCACAAACTTTAGGGAGATATTTAATGTGGTGAAGGAAGCCAGGGACTCCTTAGCAGCCGTCAACATTTTATTAGTTAGAGCCTGAAGAAAAGTGATCTTCCTCTCGCCAGCCACAGCTCAACTGACCAGAGTAGTATCACTAAACCATCGAAGGTTCCAGAGAACAAACCTGAATAAAGGCTCTTACAGTTTTTAAAGGAGCAATGTAAAGATACCTATAATATTAAAATAGCGATGTCAAAACCCCTGCAACACATTACTACACAAGATCACATAATCGCTCAATTATCATCCATTGCTTTTTGTGTAATCACATGATTATCAATAATCCATGCCATTGATGTAGAAACAAAAACTTCACATTGAAAATTCAACAATATATGGCATTGCCACTATCCAAACACAAACTTAACAAGTCCCAATCCATTTGGGTCACAGACCCTTTATCAGGGGTATACTGAAATAAAGACAGTATTCACAAATCCAAATATTACCTTGGGAAAGTAACAGCAATGCAGTCTAAAAACAAAAAGTAATAATAACATCTATGCATGTTAGTTCACCAACTGTTAAAAAAAAAAATCCCTTTATAATCGCCTACGTTTTGATATCATATTTTTATTTTATTTATTTATATTTAATCTTATAAAGCGCACAGCTACCCGAAGGTTTTCCGGCGCTAAACCAAAGACAAAGGGAGTGTGCTTGCTGACTCATTTATTGATTGAAAAGCCAGGTTTTAAGATACCTGTGGAACGTAAGATGGTTAGATTCCGTTCGAAGAGGAAGAGAGTTCCACAGGGACGGGGCTAAGAAGGCAAATGAACGACCGCCCATTCTGGCTCTCCTAATTCTGGGAATCTGGAGTTTGTGTTGGTTGGATGACCGCAGAGAGCGCGAGGGGACGTACAGATGAATCAAGGATGTTAGATATTGAGGTGCCTTACCCCAGATGATTCTATGTGTGAAACAGAGCGCCTTAAATTTAGAGCGACTCTCAATGCGGAACCAATGAAGGCTATGCAAAGAGGGGGAGGTGGAGGATTGAAAGGGTAAATTACATAACAGACGCGCTGCCACGTTCTGGACAGTCTGTAATTTGCAAATTACCTCTTTGCTAGCCCCTAGAAGAAGGAGGTTACCATAGTCCAGGCGAGAAGTAAATATAATCAAAATGTACACCTGTTAAACAAATCATAAAAAGTCAATACACCATATAATCATGCATGTGCCACCAGCCAACGTGGGTTTGTGTACAAAATGAAAGAATAGAAATGTGCTTAGCTTCTTAAAAGTCAAAGAAAATCACCACATACCAGTGTGCAAGAGCAACACGCTCACAGACGGATAACTTCATACAACATCAGATAGTCAATACATTGTAAAAACGATTATGCCAGCATCCAGACTGGTGTACACTGTACTCAAACTGATTTATGACATTGCCAGTGAAGTTTTTGCCCCTCTTATAACCGCCAGCACCACCTGTAATACAATCTCACAATTTAACTGTGCAATTATCAATGGTCACTTAATACTTACTGTTTCAGTCCTCTTTGCAGACTTAACTAAGAATTTGCATCAGATTATCTCTTTTTAACTAAAATATTGGTAACTGCTGATTTCTTCATCTTTGATTGCCATAATTTGAAAAAATGGACCACAAAGACAGGAGCAAGCCTTTTAATTACTCATAGGTATTAATTCAAAATCGCATCCACTCTAGCAATTACAAACATGGTGAATTCCTGCCTGAGACTGTTTGGTATAGTGAAGTAATAAGAAAATGGTAAAGGCAATCAATTTTTTGGCTTTTTACTGACCTCAAGTGTCCGTGGCCCCTTTCTGGCCCAGGAAGCTATGGTGGTGCCTTTTGGGTGCCCCTCACTTCTGGTGGAGGGTGTTAATGTTTGGTGGGTCTGGCACAATCCTCCTCAGCTGTTAGCGTTTCTTTGCTAACTAATGTCTTAATTTGACCAACAGAGAGTCACACTTAACTTAGGTCTAATTTTCTTTAGGGCTGTAGATGTCCATATGAGTCAGTGTTTTCCAGTTCTCTGGTCAGATTACTTTTTAGCATAAACGGCAAATGGGAAGCTGTTCAATGACAAAGCCCCCTTTTTAGGTCGAGGGACCATAGGCTGCGCTTGCGCAGTCTCGGTCCGAGATTTAATGTCTCTTAGTATAAGGGCTTAAACCCACCACTCTTCTTCTAAATGGAAGCCAGCCATTGGAGGAGAGGGGCGTCACTCCGTTCAAGCCTCGTCTTTTTTGGATTCGGGGCGTGTTTTTTGAGTTCTTTCTCGCCGTGACGTCATCCGTCACTCAACAACAAAAACCGCGCCCCCGAATGCGAAAATGGCGCCGCTTTTGTGACGCCATTTCTGCCCGACCGCCGCCGGAAGCGAGAAGCTGCTGAGTCCTCCGGTGAGTGCTTGCTGTCCTGCCCCCTCGTTGCTCGTGCTTGCTGTCCTCCCCCCCCTCGTTGCTTGTGCTTGCTGTCCTGCCCCCCCCTCGTTGCTTGTGCTTGCTGTCCTGCCCCCCCTCGTTGCTCGTGCTTGCTCCCCTGCCCCCCCTTGTTGCTTGTGCTTGCTGTCCTGCCCCCCCTCGTTGCTTGTGCTTGCTGTCCTCGTTGCTCGTGCTTGCTCCCCTGCCCCCCGTTGCGTGCTTGCTGTCCTGCCCCCTCGTTGCTCGTGCTTGCTCCCCTGCCCCCCATTGCTTGTGCTTGCTGTCTTGCCCCCTTGTTGCTTGTGCTTGCTGTCCTCCGTTTCTTGTGCTTGCTCCCCTGCCCCCAGTTACTTGTGCTTGCTGTCCTGCCCCCTCGTTGCTCGTGCTTGCTCCCCTTGCTTGTGCTTGCTGTCTTGCCCCCTCGTTGCTTGTGCTTGCTGTCCTGCCCCCCCTCGTTGCTTGTGCTTGCTGTCCTCCGTTGCTTGTGCTTGCTCCCCTGCCCCCGTTGCTTGTGCTTGCTGTCCTGCCCCCTCGTTGCTTGTGCTAGCTCCCCTGCCCCCCGTTGCTTGTGCTTGCTGTCCTGCCCCCTCATTGCTTGTGCTGGCTCTCCTGCCCCTGCGTTGCCCGTGCTTGCTCCCCTACCCCCTCATTGCTTGTGCTTGCTGTCTTGCCCCCTCGTTGCTTGTGCTTGCTGTCCTGCCCCCCCCCTCGTTGCTGGTGCTTGCTCCCCTGCCCTCCGTTGCTTGAGCTTGCTGTCCTGCCCCCCTCGTTGCTTGTGCTTGCTCCCCTGCCCCCCGTTGCTTGTGCTTGCTGTCCTGCCCCCCTCGTTGCTTGTGCCTGCTCCCCTGCCCCCCGTTGCTTGTGCTTGCTGTCTTGCCCCCTCGTTGCTTGTGCTTGCTGTCCTGCCCCCCCTCGTTGCTCGTGCTTGCTATCCCCCTGTTGCTTGTGCTTGCTGTCCTGCCCCCTCATTGCTTGTGCTTGCTGTCCTGCCCCCTCATTGCTTGTGCTTGCTCCCGTTGCTTGTGCTTGCTGCATTGCCCCCTTGTTGCTTGTGCTTGCTGTCCTGCTCCCCCCTCGTTGCTCGTGCTTGCTGTCCTCCGTTGCTTGTGCTTGCTCCCCTGCCCCCCCGTTGCTTGTTTTCTTATAGTGGCTTATCTTTCAATGCTAATGTTGAAGTGAAACTGTAGACATATGTAATGAATATAAAATCATGAATCCAGCATTGATATTACAGAGCTGTAAACTATCTGAAATGAATTTCTTAACATTTTTCAGAATTTGAATTTCCTAATGTTTCCATTAGAAATTTGAGGGCACCTTGTAAGACTGTTCGCTGAAGGACTTTGGGTTCAGACTATTTAATTCTAACTGCTCTTGCGCCTCAGGTTTAACATATTGCTAACATCCTGGTTGTTCTTACCCTCCTCTTACTTTGAAATCTTTTCTTTAGCGCATCACTTATTGCTCGATTTGAAAGTGTTGAAGTTAAGGCTTGTTGTCATAATCCTACTAGTTTTTCCTTACGTGACTGGTTATTTACCGAGGACAGATTTAAAAGTGGCTATCGGATAAACTTGTACAAATGGCAAATTTGTCAGTTTCATACATTTTGCATAGCTATGGCTAAAATGGGTGACAGATTCTGGCATCCATTCACACTTTGGTCTAAACTGTAACAGGCGCTACTATTGAGCAATCCTTCATCCACGGCGACCACATAACTCAGTAATTCGAGAACTTTCTGCACCTGTTCATCTTATTCCTTTTATCTGGTATTCATCATAATACACCATGTTCCTTCTGTCTATTAATTCCCAGCAGGCTCTTCTCTTAGCGAGTGGTACCATCTCACTTCTCTCCCTGAATACTTGCATATGAAAGTTGACACTGCAGTATTTATGGTCCTACCAGTGTGCTCGATGGTAATTTTGTTTACCTGTGGTTACCTGTTACTTTTATCACAAAGTTAAACATCAGTCTAAAGCAATACTCCTGGTTTTGTATTTTTACAGTCTTAAGTATACATGATTGTTGTAGTCGCTTTGTGTTAAGCGGTGCTCGTGTTTTTAAGCACTTGCAAAACTTCTTGCATGCTAATTTGACCCTTCTTGCATGCTTGTGCTTGCTGTCCTGCCCCCCCCCCCCTCGTTGCTTGTGCTTGCTTGTGATCCGGTTTTTGTGCCTCTGTGCCTCTGTGCCCTGCTTGTGATCCGGTTTTTGTGCCTCGGTGCCCTGCTTGTGATCCGGTTTTTGTGCCTCTGTGCCCTACTTGTGATCCGGTTTTTGTGGCTCTGTGCCCTGCTTGTGATCCGGTTTTTCGTGCCTCTGTTCCCTAGGGCGTTACTGGGCAGAGAGGTGTGTGTGTGGCTCTGTGTAGGTGGCTCTGTGTGTGTGTGGGTGGCTCTGTGTGAATGACTATGTGTGGGTGGCTCTGTATGTGTTCTGTATGTGTGTGTGTGGGTGGGTGGCTTTGTGTGTGTGGCTCTGTGTGGGTGCAAATGCAATAGGTCTCGCATTTGCGAGCGATTAAGCTATTGGCATTGTAAATGGCAAAGCCATTTATTTATGCTTTAAAAACAAAAACATAAATAAAAATAATGTCATGAGCAATGCCAATAGCTCTAACTTTAACAATGCCGAGACCATTGCATTGTAAATACTTGTTTCAACGTTGAAGTGGGGGGAAAAACTAGTTTACTTCTGTTTTAGGTCTCACTCAACAATGGCTTTGACTCATATCAGTTTCTTCTCAGAATACACTGAAGGGGCGGATCAATTCCTAATATTTTCAGATTAACTTTGTAATCAATTGGCTGCTAACTAGCATTACCTGAAGGTGTAAAAATACTACCTGTGCCATTACGGTATAACTGCACTCAGGAAAGGATCTCACATCTGGAAATCAAATGAAGAGCATCTTAAAATACAACTAGTCTATATTCATAGAAAATGGCCTCCAAGGCTTAGAAAAAAAGCATTTGCAATGCAATAGGTCTTGCATTAGGAAAGTTTGAGCTATTGGTATTGTAAATTAAATTTTTTTTTATTTATGTGTTGGTTTTGAAAATAGCTAAATGAATAGCTTTGTCATTTACAATGCCAATAGTTTTAACTTTTGCAAACGTGACACCTATAGCATTTGTACTGCAATATGTGTTGTATTTACGTGACTTAGATGTATTGATATTACAAATAACAATGGCTTTTAATTGTTTTAAATATTGAATACTTAAATAAAAGTTATTGTAATTTATAATGGCAATGGCTTAAACTTTTGTAAATGACTTTTGTGAAGATTATGTTCAGTGTATTTTATTGTGACTAAAATCCAAGAACAGAAATATTAACATCTTTTTGTGACATTTGTAATAAAGCTGGCACGCAACCAGGCTCGTGCACTGCCCTGCAGCCTGAGCACACACCACTTCCTGTGCTTGCCCTCCACGTCTGACAGGTGTCAGTCTCCCCTTCGACCGTCACAGCACAAAAGAGGTGTATACACCCGGAACTACTATGCCGCTGTGACCCCCGTTGCTGCCGCTCTTGTTAGTACCACGGCCACCTCCCTGCCTCCCCAACATGGCCGCCCGCCCCCACACACACACTTCGGCAACTTTCGAGACCTCGGCCCACTTCGGCTATTTCCGGCGAACAAGAGGTGCTAATGCTACCCTCTATGCGTCTAAGATGCCATGGAGTGCTAATGCTACCCGTTATGCATAGCGGAAATCAGGCAGCCTTTGTTGGGACGTGGGCGGGGCCTGCAAAGAAACAGGAAGGAACTGCCGGGAGAACGTCCTGGAACCCTGCATGCTGAATGCTGGCTGCCGAGGGACACGCGGAAAGAGCCCGGTGAGTGGGGGTGGGGGGGGTGCGCGCGTGTGTCTGTGTGTACGTGTGTACGTGTGTCTGTCTATGTGCGCGTGTGTCTGTTTAAGGGGGGGGTGTGTGTGTGTGTATGCAGTGTGTGTGTGTGCATGCGTGTGGCTGTGTATGTGCGCATGCGTGAGTGTGGCTGTGTGTGAGAGGCTGACTTACGTAATCTCTCGCCATAGAGAATAATGAGAAGGACAAATTATACTTCACCTTATGAGGTTGCTTTAAATATGAAGCAACGTATGGGCCAGGGGCATTATTTTTGTAGAACTGAAAAGAGTACGGGCCGTCCGCCATCTGATTTTAGGTGACTAGAAGTATGCCATGTACATGCTCACAGTTTGGGCACACTGCAGTTTGGTGCAACGCCAGTCTAGTAGCATCAATCTTGCTTCAGCAGAAACAGATGACACACAAACATGCCCCTCGTACAGTGCTCAGATACAACACCTAATGAAAAGCTTGTGTTACACTCGGTCAATGTAACTTCAACTTCTTAACTTTAGCACCACTTGGACGAGGTCCTTCCCATAGTAAGCGCTTTTGTGACTGCCAAGCCTATTTCACATGCCATATTTACAAAAACACACACTTTAGTGACTGTCTGCAATCGTACCTGCATGATGCCACATTTGGCACAACAATCCTTTGCATGACGCCACATTTTGCGAAGCAGACGCGAAGTAGACTCCACTTTTGGCACAACACTTTTTTGCATGACGCTACATTTGGCGAAGCAGACATGGCAGCGGCAAGTTAGTTGCACGTGTTGTTTGACATTCTAAATAAAACATGTTTCGCTGTAGATGCACAAAATGTGCACACTCTTTAAAGCTGTATCTCCTCTACGTAGTGGCAAGCTAGCACATGATTAGAACAAGCTGAAACAGTAGCTAGATGCCTCTATCTATAAAATGAAAAAATTATAGGGAAAATATAGTAAATAAGCAGAGTATCATTTCAGCATATTTCTGATGAGGATATGGAGGTAGTAACTCGGAAAGTCCCACTGCTAAAAAGGCTAAATAGCTTTCTATATTTGCAGTTTTGCAGCAGCTCAATACAAACGCAATCTCCCGCTATAGAGAATAACGAGAAGGACAAATTATACTTCACCCTATATGAAGTTGCTTTAAATATGAAGCAACGTACGGTCCAAGGGCACTATTTTTTCAGCACTGAAAAAGTACAGGCTGGCCGCCATCTGATCGTAGGTGACTAGAGGTATGCCATGTACATGCTCACAGCTTGGCACACTGCAGTTCGGTGCAACGCCAGTCTAGTAGCATCATTCTTGCGATAGCAGAAACAGATGACACACAAACATGCCCCTCGTAGAGTGTTAGATACAACACCTAATGAAAAGCTTGTGCCCTTGTAAGCGGTGGTGCTAGCTCTTTTCTTAGACTGTGATAGCTGCACCACTCTACACAATTTATACATGCACACACAAACACAAACGCACACACACACACGTACACACACGCACTCACACGTACGCACGCACACACACGCAAAGTAATAAACAAGAATATAAACAGTTCCTGAAACTCTGCACAATTTATACATGCACACACAAACACGCACGCACACACACACGCGCACACACACACGTACACACACGCACTCACACGCACTTGCTGGAGCTTAAAAAACACGCACGCACACACACGCGCACACACACATGTATACACACGCACTTACATGCACTCCTTGGAGCTTAAGGGCACGTTGTGCGTTCAGTGGGTATTCTTAATTTAGTAGTATTGCTTTTGTTATATTACATGCTGTAATGTTAAACTTTACATATGTAGCACAGTGACTGTTAACACTCGTACGAAGTAAAAAAAGAAAAGCACAACACCTTTTTGCATGACGCCACATTTGCGCAAGCAGACATGGCGGCGGCAAGTTAGCTTTAGAAGTATCTCTGCCACTTTTAGAACAGCTCTTACATAATAAAGGTGCCACTAAAATACTGTGTGACACCTGATTGTGGCTAACTTACAAAAGATCACAGTCTTCAGCAGCTCTTCGACATCACGCTGTTTTAAAGCGTCCTGCAAACTCCCCCCCCCCCCCGAGTAACTGGCTCAAAAAAACACACCTTTTGAACGACACCACCTTTTAAAAGACAACCGATGTCTACTTTTGCATTGCGCCGGCTTCAGAATACAATACACAAACCTAAACTTCTTAGGCAGCTAGTGCCAAAGTGCTTTACATTTGCATGGCGCCAACTGGGTATGGCATACTTCTTCAGCAGCACGCGTTCTAGCTTCATAAAATGCTGACTTCATTTGCGGCTGTTGTCGACCTTTAATTTAAACGTAGCTCTTCAGTCGGAGCATGTCAGCAAATAAGTGAGCGTGCTAATTCAAAGGCAGCCTTGGAAAGCCCAGGCTCCACAGCGAAAGCGAAACTGACACTGAACACACAGCAAGCTGCCAGCAGCGCGCTCCCGCAGACAAAACTGACACTGGAAAAGTGCGCGTCCGACTCGTGTCTACATTCCCAGAAACGGGCAACAATAGTTGTCGAGCAGACAGCAAGCAATCCTTCGCATTGCTTGCACGTCTAGGCTCGACCTAAAAAGGAACGTTTTGGCCAAAAATTCCAACCCATTCAATAAAATCTTAAATCTCATGAACAAACCATAGAAAGTCTTTCTGACTTTTTGCAGTTTTCTTTTGCCCTCCGCACTAGAAACATAGATTAAAGGTTCCCAAGCGCAGGCATTAGCAATATACTCCTACGTAATCAACATTATCCAAGCCTTCAGAACTCCCGGAATATTGCATGACTCACCTGCAAGCCAATACAGAAACTCTGATAATGAAGATTCAGAAAATATCCTTCACTAAAAGTCAGCAATAACTCGTGCTGAGATTTCTGCAACTTTTATGACCAAGTTACTAAATATTTTTCAGTCACTGTTATGGGGCTAACTTCTTAGAACAGCAATCATAATAGTGTTGCATAAAAAGCGGACTTTAGAATGTACAATACATATCATTTTCTACCTTTTCAGGTATGCCATGGAAGTCTAAGATCCCGGAAAATTAAGTTTGTGTCCACTTAAAGATTGTTCGGATTCTTACCGATCTGTTTTTCACCCAAGACTTGAGACTATGACAGCCTTAAAGGATTTCTGGGATAAGCTACAAAGCACTGAAGATCAGGAGATACTTTTATTGACTGTCGTGCAGAACCACGTGCGGATTTTGACACAATCAGACGCTTACTACTGCTCAAGCATCTCTGGTGTCTAGGATTTTACATTTCTGGATTCATGCACTCAATATGCTATGGCAGGAACCTTGCTTTCGTAGCTGTATAACAATAAATGGAATGTCCCTCAATTATCATTATTCCCTATTTTATTTAATATTTATCCCAGGCCCTTCGTCCATTTAATTCACTCCGCGGGAAGGGAGCTTAATTTGTATGAAGGCGATACCCAATTCTAACTGGAGGTGTTGGATCAATAGAATTGTTTGCCAATGTGTACTAAAGCGATGCAGATGTAATGAATTTATTTGGGCCACAAACACTTTCAGTGTTATCTTCCTTAATGCCCTCCACCCGCTTTACGAGGAGTCTCCACTGGAAATTCTAATATAGTGAAAAACTTGGGGATCCTTTAGTATTCTGACATGCCTTTGGTCGTCATATCAATAAAGATATTAGGGGATCGTGGATCAGATAGCACCAACTCCGCAGAGTCCTCTACTCCCTTCCAGAAGACACGTACCCACTGGTGGGCCCTAATAGATTCTAAACATAATTATGGCAATATACTTCTTGAGGGACTCTCCAAATAGTAGATAATCCAGCTTCAACATTTACAAAATGCCATGGTGTATCTTAAATTTGACATGAAGGCAAAGTTCCCAATTTGATTCCAGATTTACAATGAGCTCTTATAAGAGTGATAATGAAGTTCAAAATCCTGTTCTTAGTCTATAAATATCTGTACAAGGATGAGACTAAAAGACTCAGAACATCCCCAGCAATGTCTCAATCAGTCTCTTATTTATAGTGGCTTTTATTTATTGCTCATTCCCAGAACCCAATGCAAGGCCTAGGGATTATCTTTCCTAGGGCCTAAAAGCTAGAAACAGCTACCCCTCCATCAACAAGATACTCAGTATGATGGTTTTTGGGAAAAATGTAAATAGTGGGTTTTCTGCTACCTCTCGATTCTCTTCTGCCCTAGCCCCGTGACTTCAATCACACCTAGATATAATTTCATCAGCTGAGTGCACGTAATTAATAAATAAAAGTACTCCGGCTGTACTCATGTTTTCTCAAATTGAGACAAGGATGTGGATATGAAAATGAATGAAAAAAAGTCTTCAGTAAATGTTATTATCAACTGCAAAAATGTCTAACGGCCTTTGCTCTGTGTATGAGTGTCCTCAAACAACTTTCAGAGTAACCACATAATTAACTCTTTGTGCTGATGACATACCCAAACACTACAGGATGCACACCTGTTGATCCTCTGTCTGTTGGTTCAGCGATGGTGGATGGAAATCAGTCCCCTCCCCTAAAAAGGTCAGTAACATACAGTTCTCCATACAACTAAAGATGTGAAGTCTAAATGGTAGATACACGTTGAAAAATGTTAAGTAACATAGTACTGTGGCTAAGTACATCAGCTTAAGAAACAGGAAAAAGAAATGACAAGCTGAACCAGCATTTGCAAATGCAATGGATTGTACCATTCCCAACCCTCACTCCAAAATTTAGCCATTGGCAAAGAAGTCCCGGATTTTTGAGCGAAAGCTAGCTAAGCATGTATGCCAGTGTACACATTGCATGTGTTTACATGCACTGGTTGTTCTCTTTTTAAGAATGCTTTAACCTTAATGTACTTTAATGTATTTACATTTCTACTTTGGAACCATCTTGCCAAGGCTACATACAAGATGCCAAGTACATTATGTCAGGGTAGGTACCATCATGCTATGCATAACCATACAAACGTCATGATTTTTCACCATACTTCAGGAGGCAACATTATGCTAGGTTTGACTGCCACGCTAACAAGGATGCCAACTCTAGGAAAGTAGGATCTACTTCTATGGTTACCCCCACTTTTTTGCTTAATGTGATGCTGTTTTTGACTAGTCTGACTGGGATCCTGCTAATCAGGACCCCAGTATATCTGCTTTCTCCCTCAATTATTGTGTACAGTACTTAGGTACATCCCAGATTGGATACTGGGTTACCCTTATAAGTCCCTAGTATATGGTACCCATGCACCCAGGGCATGGATTATGCCACCCATGAGATACCATTCAAAGAGGAACTAAATGCCTGTCATTTCCCATTGTGTAAGTTGGTGCTTGCACCACTTACTAAAGATACAGGTTTACTATATCTGAGGGTCACTGCACTTAGAACCACGCACCCTGCCTTCAGGATTGCAAAGGCTTGCTATAGGGGTGACTTATAGGTTTTAAGTGAGAAGGTGCCCCTGCATGAGCTGGACACCCCTGCAGCCTATGGAGTCTATTCTCCCGGGTTGCCAGTTAAGCCGCCATATCCAATATAGAGGGGCACTTTAATCGCACGATGACCATCTCGAAAACGGCTGTAACGAATCCTAGCATTTTTGGTATCAAACATGTTGGAATCATTCCTGCAAACTGTAAACGGTGTGGGAGGTATGCTCCCAAGCACTGGAAGAGCCCTATGTTAGGCTCTCAGTGTTCCCGGTAGCAGCCTTCTAGTTTTGGACAGCGCAAAATGGTTGCTGCCGACCAGAGACTCAAGCAGAGGAAGGTAGAACAATAGGTATCTTGTCACAGGGAGGTGTGACCACCTCCCAGACAGGATCTAGTGTATTAGAGTTGGGTGGGTGCGCTTGCAAGCGCCAGAAAGTCTGCATGAGGGGGACATTTGGTGTCCCCGTGCATAGTCCAGTTCAAACCAGTGGGAGCCATTGGCTCACGCTCTAGTGCAAAACTGGACAAAAGGACATGGGAGTAACCTTCCTTTTGTCCACAGACCCTCCCTTGGGAGGGTCCCCTGAATCTTCCCAACTCTTTCCCTAGGGTACTTAAGGGCTTACCTGGGTATAGGTCTTTAGATTTGCCATGGGATAAGATTCAGATCAGACACCATTGCACTTCTACCGTCTGGTAATTTTGGACTTCGCTGAACTTCATTTGGGCCTCACTTTGTCTCCCTTCCAGTCTGCTGCATCGTCAGTGCCTGTGCATCAGGCAGGAACCTTCCAAGGCCTGTGAAGCATTAAAGACACCTGAAGTAATCTCCCTTGGAGTGAAGGTGTTACTCCCCTGCATTCGCAGGCACTGCAACTAGGTCGACTGGTCTGCAGATCCTGAGTTCCTCCGGACTCCGTGAGCTCTGCAACACAGGTAGTGGTTTTCCACAGCTCCCGAGGCTCCCCTGCCCTCCCACCAAGTTTGAGGCCAGGATCGCTCGTGGGGGTTGCAATACCCGAACCCCTCTGCACCGCGTCCAGCTTGCAGTTGGAAAGGCTTGTTGGCTTTTTTGCAAGAAGATATTTGGGGTCCAAATAGCCCCAACCTCAAGCACCTCCAGTGACCAGAATCTTCAGCCACACTGCATCCTGTGAATCATGGCCTGCATCTTTTGGTGAGCTGCTTGAGGTCCCCTCGCGACTCCAGTGCCTCTGGCCTGTGGGTCCACTTGAGGGTCACACTTGTTACTTTTGGGCTCCCCTGATTGCTCGGGCCTGCCCTAACTCCCCTGCTTGTGGGAAGTTCCCTGGACATTGCAGGTTCCAACTTCACACCTTCTCGACTGCTTGCGTGGGTTGCATTTGCCAAGGCTTGTTGGTGCTCCCGCCGGACACCGACCCCTCAGCACTCGATTTCCTTCGTGGGACAGCTTGTATCCAATTCCTAGTCTTCCTCAGCGTCGCCTTGTCCTCACAGCTGCTGAGTCAAGGTCATTTACATCGTCCATGAACTGACATCGGAAGGCATTAGTCTTCCAAATCTCCTGGTCACACCTGAGTGACATAGACTCTGTACCCTCTGCGCTCAGGTCCTTCTCTTCAAGAATCCACGTTTGGATTCCTACGGAAACTTTCCTCTCTTCCAGCAGTGGCACTTGTCATGAAATCCTCCATTGGGTTTGACAGCAGTTTCTAACACAACTTCACACCCATGCACCCGGCTTCCCTGGGATAAGTAACTTGGGTACCATGGTATCCATGGGTGGGGTGGCTCTCCAACCTTCTTTCTTCCACAGGGTTTCTTCAGGGTCCACTGGGAGGGGGTCTTAATCCTTAAAAATCCAACCGCAACTTGCACATAGACTTGTATTCAGCATGCGGTCATGTTCACACTCTCTGAGGGGGCCCTATCTGCTGACCTTGGGTGTTTCTGTGGGTCCCCAGCAATTCTACATCCTCTAAATATCTTCCTGACTCGAGTCGTGGTTCTTATACCACTTTCAAAGTATATGGTTTGGTCACCCCCGGGGCCCACTGTGTATTTTGTGCTATTTACTGTGTTACTTTGCAAAAGTATTGCGTGCATTGTGTTTATCTCTGTGTTGGAGATATTAGAACATACTAGAGAGTATTATATAATAAATAAATATTTGTATAAATACTTGGTGTGGTTCTTTTAATTTAATCTATGCTATAAGATTGCATTCTGGTAAAACAAGCTGCTTTACACTCCTTGAAGACTAAGCCCGAAGGCTACTCTCCACAGCTACCACTTGGATAGCTTTCTAAGGTTGTCTAAGACCTCTTAAATCATCATAAGGGTTGTCTGGAGTGGTGCAGGGTGACCACTTACATAAGTGGACGGCATATACCAGGCCAGCCTCTCACACCAATATTATGTCAAGATTTAACATCACGCTGCTAGAACCAGCATTATGCCATGGGTGCCAACAGTATGCCAAGCACTGCCATCATTGTGAATGGATCAGCTTTATGCCAGAGTTTGACACCTGGTGGCTAAGGATGACCAAAATATGCTAATAATGAACACCATTTTGCAAGGACTGCATTATACCATGGGTGCACACAATATTTAAAGAATGACTACCAATCTGTCATGGGTAAGTAGATGTGGTGCATTCCTTTTTAAAACCATAAGGAATGAGTTTGCTAAATGTCTTTATAAGGAATGCCTCCACTAGGTTCTGGTTACTGTATTTTTTTACATTGTCTTTTAACCCCTTGACTGCTGGCCCGTTTCCGCCCCTGTGCTGTAAACAAATGAACAGGGGCGGGCCATGACGAACCCCAGCCGTCATCAGCACACGAGCACCGTAGTGCATGACGGCTGGGGTTCGTCATCAGCATGCAAGGGGTTAAAGCAGCCTAATCCTGCATACGTGTGCATGATTGTGCAATATGCTCCCTATTCACGGATTTGAAAAATTGGTAAAATAAAAAGATATTCTATTGGTAGTCTCTCTGTCAAAAGAGAAGTCTCAAACTCCTGAATTCGGTTCATCATAAAAAAAAAAATCGGTTGTAAACAGCAACCATAAAATAACAGAATATTATTCCATAAAAACATGCATATAAAAAACATATACAGCATAAACATACAGTTAAAAACAGATTTAAAATACTCAAGTCTTGAGCGCCTAGACACCAGGACAGCTTGCAAGAAACTTACCACAGCAAATAAAACATTCATTAGAAAGCAACTGTAAATACATAAGAGCAGATTGTACTTGAATAAAGTTCTTAGTCTTCAACAATGGTATCAAAAACTGCTCTCTGGGCCAATTATAGAAGTTACAAAACAAAGTCCAAGGTGTCCTGCAGAGACCTGTTGTCGCAAGGCGTCCTGTAACCAGAATAGACCCATCTGTGGGATGTGGCCAGAAGAGGATGTAATTGATTAAATCGAAATCTGGCTGAAAGAATCCTATCTCACTTATTGGGTACCTGGACTAAGTAGTGCTCCATACCCTCAACAGTCTTTAGGGGCATGTGTCCCCTCACCAAGGGTTTTGTCAGTTCAGGCTCTTCTCTGATTAGTGATGACCACTCAAAAAAGAGCACTTTTATGCCCTGTAGTTCTTGGGGTGACAGAAGGTGAACGTCTGCTCTTCCTAGTGCGGCAAAAGCTGCCTTAACATAGGTTAACTAGGGAATTCTGTATGCTCCATTAAGGGACAAACAATCCAAGAGGATCAGTCTATTAAGCTTGAGATCCTCCCTGGTCCAGATTTGTATTCAGCAGAGCAGAGGACAAAGAATGACTGAGTTGACTAAATACCTAATTCCAAGTTCAGCATGTACGGAAAAAAACGGAGTACATAGTGGAACCTGAACTAGTTGCCTTAGAAATTGATTTTCAGCTGCTTGGATTGTACCAGTCTCCTCATACCCCCAACTCTCGCTGCCATACTGAATCCGGGACACACATTTCGCGGGGTAAATCATAAGTAGGACTTGTGGAGACCAAGAACCCAACATATGTGCAAAGCTAGCCAATACCACAGTGGTTTAAACAAGCTCAACTCACTTCCCCTCCAACAGGGGCTGCCAGTTGTTCGTGAAATCAAATAGCACCCCTAAAAAGGGAAAGGCTGAGACATCATCCAGTGTATGATGGCCCATCTTGGAACTAGTAGACCCTGGACCCTCCATTAGGACATAAGATTTAGTCAAATTCACAGCTAGGTCGAAGCTGCCCATAAAGGCCACAACTTTGTCCAAGAGAAACTGCAGCCCCAAGCCGTGTGGGCCATTAAAACGGCATCATTGGCATATAACAATACCAGGAGCAGGCTCAAACCTAACCTAGGGCAATCAGGCAGAACCAAGAGAAGGACTTGCTCAAGCCCCTTAACCTATAGGGTACACAAGAATGGTGCAAAATCGCACCCCTGCCGAACCCCATTGCTAGTCGGAAAGGACTGAGTGTGAGCAGCACCATGCAAAAAACGTGTAGAAGTGTCAGAATTTAGGTCTGCCAAGAATGCCACTATATTTGGCTCCACCCCTAACTTGAGCAGCAGAGCCCACAATTTTGTGCGATTAACCCAAGTGAATGTGGATGTAAGGTCCATGAATGCCAGATAGAGAGATTCAGGCTGAGCTGCAGTGTACTTCTTAATAATTAAATAGAGATTCAAACATTAGTCAGATGTAGACCTCCCTGGCCTGAAGCCATATCTACCCTTGCGTCTGGAGTGCCCTAAACATCTCCGGGTGTGAAAGTGCCTTGTTCAAGGTCTCTGTCAGCCCTGAGTTTACCCTGTCCGGGATGGTCGTCTATCGCCCACCCGGCAGCGATGTGGCGTTCAGAAATGCTTTCCCTGATATTGTTGGCCCTTTGGTCGCCGACTGTGCCAACTTTTCTATCATGGGTGACTTAAACCTACATTTCGACACCCTCTCTGGCCTGACAGTGCGTTCCATCTCTTCTGACCTAGAGGCCTTTCAACTTCCCCAGATGGTTTCCCAGCCTACCCATCTGGGGGGGCATATTTTGGATCCCCTGTTTACCAATCTGTTGGGGATTCAAATTACCTCTGTCTCTCCGGTGGAATGGACAGACCACTTCTTGGTGTCCATCCTCTGCCCTGTTTCGGCCACTCCTTCCATCTCTACGGCTAGACGGGTTCAGAAGAGGGCTTGGAAAAAGCTTAGGCTAGAGGACTTTCATCGTCTTCTATTAGAGGATGTGGAAAGGGGGTATGACCTCTTCTGTTCATGGATAACTAGGGCCTTGGACTCTCTGATACCTATCGTTTCAACTAAAATCAATCCCAGAGAGTCGAGTCCCTGGTACGATGGCACTCTTCGGGCCCTAAAGGGTGCCTGTAGACGAGCTGAGAGGGCTTGGAGGAAAACCTATGGGGCTGATCTAAAAGCTGCATACGCCAAGTCCGTTAAGCTCTACCATCGAGCCATCTGCCGAGCTCGTGCGGCTTTTTATGCCACCGAATTCTGGAACAGTCCGAATCCGTCAAAAGCTATCTTTAAGGCCGTAAAAGATCTCACGGCGAAGCGGACTACCTCTACGACCGTAAGCTCCCTTTCCCATTGTGAATCCCTTGCATCTTACTTTTTGGGGAAGGTCCAAGCTATATATAGGACATTCCCTAGCATAGGGTTCACTGAGGAAAGTATTAATGGGGTCCACCATCAGACTACACTGCTTGTCTTCCCCCCCCTCACCTTGGATGGTTTTGACAAACTTGCGCTGCAAGTCAAATCTGGGTCTCCATCCGATCCAGTAAGGCCTGCTCTCTTCCGAGATCAAGCTTTTATGGGGCGTACAGCCGTATGCTCCCTCGTCAACCTCTCCTTGGAAACGGGAACTGTTCCATCTAAGTGGAAACAAGCTGTGGTGTCCCCGATCATTAAAAAGCCCACCCTGGACCCTTCCAAGCCTGAAAGCTATCGCCCCATGTCGTTGTTACCCTGGCCAGCCAAGATCACTGAGGCCCACGTCAACCTGGCCCTGTCTGAACATCTGACTCGGACCAATGCCCTCGACCCCACACAAAACGGATTCCGTGCTGGTCACAGTACGGAAACTGCGTTACTTGTGATGGTGGAACATCTCCGGGCAAGGTTGGATGCTGGTCAAACGGCGGCGCTTATTTTGTTAGATCTTAGCGCCGCCTTTGATACGGTAGATCACAGCATCCTCCTGCGTCGGCTCGAGGAGACTGGCATTGGCGGTCAGGTGCTGCAATGGTTCCGCTCCTTTTTAGATGACCGCTCCTTCTGTGTTGCCATCCCTCCCTTCGAGTCCAACTACCAACCACTGGCCATGGGGGTTCCGCAAGGGTCCTCGCTGAGTCCCACGTTGTTCAATCTTTACGTGAGACCGCTGGCTGATGTCGCTAGGCAGTGGGGCCTTACTTTGGTCTCATATGCCGACGACACTCAGCTGGCGGTTACTCTCAGCGGGGATGCGGAGATTGAGGCCCCCAGGTTTCAGTCCGGACTGAAGGCGGTGGCTAGCTGGCTGACAGGCAACTGCCTTCAGCTAAACGCCACTAAAACAGAGGTGATGGTCGTCGGGAAAGGAGTGGAGTTGTGGGGTGACCACTGGTGGCCCTCAGAGTTGGGACCTACTCCGATCCCGGTATCGGAAGTGAAAAATCTGGGGGTATGGCTGGATGCGGGCCTCTCTTTTGTAGGCCATACTAAAAGAACCGCGGCCTGTTTTGGTCTCCTGAGAGGCTTGAGACCTGTTCTCAAGTTCTTTGATGCCCCGACCAGGCAGCTGGTGATCCAGGCTACTATCATCTCCCGCCTGGATTACGCCAGCTCTCTCCTGGCTGGGGCTAACCAGGCTGAACTAACCCGCTTACAACGGGTTCAGAATGCTGCGGCGAGGGCGATTGTTGGCTTGCCCAGATTCTGCTCAGTGACAGGTGTCCTTCGCTCCCTACACTGGCTTCCGGTTAGGAAGCGCATCCTCTTCAAGGTTTTGTGCCTTGCTTTTAAAATCTTGAGAGGTACTGGCCCGGAAATCCTGTCGAGTTGTCTGTCCTTTTATGTTCCTGCCCGTAGCCTCCGCTCTCAGGGTCTGGCCCTTGCGGTGGTTCCCAGATTCAGGCTTAGCCGCAAGGGAGGCCGCTCGTTTAGGGTAATGGCTGCGTCAGCATGGAACTCCTTGCCTGTTGAAATCCGCTTGCTGGAGGACCTTCTGACCTTTCGGAGGGCTATAAAAACCTTCTTGTTTTAGCTGTTTCTTAGTTTCTGTTTTTAGTCTCCCGTTGTGTTACGTGCTACCTTGTCTCTGCGCCAGGACGCTCCTTGGCTGGAGTATCTGTGCGCACAATAAATAGTCGTAACATAACATAACATATTAGACGTCCGTCAGGATATTGTTAGCATCTGACCAAGCCATCAGCCTATTAAGTATGACCCCTCCCAAGGAACTTCACTAACAAATCGATCAAGGAGATGTGGCGGTAGCCATTGAGGGTTATCTTTTTTACCCTTCTTAAACACACACGATCCCCACCGTTGACCACAAGGGTGGCACCCCACGACGCGCTGCTGCGTTCAGTCCCTGAGTCAAGAGGGGGCCCCATAGCTTATCATCCATCCTGAACAGGTCCGGAGGGATCCCCTCAGGACCTGAGACCTTATTCCGCGTTAGTGCACATAAACCCGTAGTTACTTCATCCAGGGTAAATAACGCAGGAACCTGCCCCAGTTATATAGCTACCATATCCTCACCCTCCGTCACCTATACAAAATTATAGATATATGCAAAATGGTCTACCCATTGGTGTTCAGAACTGTGGGTACATACAGCTGGACCGGTCCCATTTGTAAAACGGCCAATTTACTACCCTCCTGAAAAGGGAGCTATCTCCACTTTCGCTTGCCTGGATTAGTTCCTAACAGACTAGTTCCTGCAAGATATGTTTACGCTTGGCTAAAACCTGCTTATGGGCCTGCCTAAAGACTGTCACAACTAGGAAATACTAAAGGGGTTCTGCCCACATCACCTTCCCATACCGGAGCAGGGGTCATCAAAAAGATGAGAAAGTAGAAAAAACGGTATAAAGGGATAAATTTCGCATTTAATATTCAGATCCAAGAAAAATTAAATTATCTTGTTCTTTACAACTTAATGTAAACACATATAATTAAACATAATTTATATGGACATATAAACGTATCACAAGAACAAGTGGTACACAAAATTAATCCAAGGAAGAGCACATCACAAAATATACATATATACAATTTCTATATACAGCTTATACAAAGTACAAAATACAAACAACGGGGTACCCTAAGAAAGGCAAATGAAACCTTTCTCAAAATATATACACTCCCACTTATGATTGATATAGATCAAAAAGGAAATCCTGTTGGCGCCTGAGAAAAAAATTCTCTCACAAAACTAGCTTAAAACAGGGTGCAAGAGGTTGAAACAAATACCAATAGTGATAGAGGGACTCCTTCAACACAGAAGTGTCGACGCAGTCGCGGTCGCGTTTCAGCCAGTAGATTCTTTATGGCTTCACCAGGACAGGGGTACTTGCAGGAAAACTATCGATAAACACGCCACTCCCACAGGGGGAGGGCACAAAGGAAGAAATCCTCTCAAACTAATGCCCGTGGCCCTTCAGGGCAGTCACAAGCATGCAAAGTCCACTTGTCCAAACACATGAAGAGACAAAACCCATGGAATGCGTTAAATGGCAAAAGAAAGCAAGGCGGCAAAATTACGCTCCTACAGCAGCTTACAATGGAGTCACACTGGCTAAAAAACCGGCATCCACCATCCACAGGCAGCAGACTCTCAGAGTTTGTGTCAACTAAAGACTGTCACAAGGCTCCTATCTCTTGGGACCTGCTTCAGGGCCATCTTCAACTGCTGTAGGCACTTGGAGCAGGCCCTATCAAACCATTTTGGGTCTTGCTCTCCCACGTGGGTAGATGGCACGGACAATAGTTCCTGGACTTTGCGGTCAATTCTCTCAAATGTTTGCAGGACATCCTTCTCGAAGGCATCTGCATCCAAACAGACTGAAATCTCTTGGGCAACGCTGGAAAATAGGGAAACTTTAATAAGCAGTGGATCCACCTGGGACCAGTTAAGTTACATACCTTGGGTAACTAGGGAAAGCCCTGTAAGACCCCCAGTCAGTGGTCGATCAGAATCCATAAAACCCTCCAATTCTAAAAACAAGACTTTGAAGAGGTATATTATTTCAGTCAGCCTTGTGTTTCATTTGTGGTTACAGATAGTTGGCCTATTTGAGGTTCTGGCTCTGCTAGCTTTGATTCTACAATCAGCTTTTCACAGGAACCTCTATGTTGTGGTACCAGTGGCTTTCCTTAATTTCGTCTGGGTGGCAAAATGCAACGAAAGTGAACAACAACTTTGATTAAATGTATGCATACAAATAAAAGACTATTACGGTCAGTGGTGTATGCTTTGCCACTAGTGTGCTGATAGCATCTATCATCAGATCGGGAGGAACAATCCTGATACGGAAGCTCCGTTTCACAAGAGGGCGGCAGCAATGCCTTCCCTCTGTACCTATGGAGCCCGCATAGACCGAAACAAAGATAAGAACATAGTTATTTTCGTACCAGAGGCAAATAGCTGACCTGAACCCTAATAGAACACAGGGGACAGTGTCCAACCTGACCATATTAAGACAAAGGGATCCTCCAAATTCAATCTTCTGATTGATCCTGATGAAAGCCACCAACAATTCCCGGGCACAGGAAGGCTGAACCATGTAGACATTGACTTTACTAAAAGATGTGATGGATACATTACACGTCCATCATACACATCTACTTTTCTTTCAACTTACTGTGGGTAAAAGTAAGACCAAGGTTAAAAACGTGGAAGTTCCTAAGATGCTGGTCATTGACACAATTCTAGACCCAGATGACGATGATATGGGTGACACTGATAACCTGGCAGACCTTTTTGATCTGGTTGATCCTCCTTCCGCCAAGAAAGCCAGACTCGATGCTTTTGCGTCCCAACCCGTTCTCGACACGGAGGGCATCCCTATGTTTGATCCCTCGTCCATCAGACACCCCAATTCTACGGAATGGTTTCCCGCCCCTCATGTGGGAGAATATATATCTTCTAAGCTACGTCTTCCCTTGGACAAGTCTGTTAGAGAGAAACTCAAGTCCGAATGCCCCAAACGTTCCCAACCATGTTTTATTACTG
This sequence comes from Lissotriton vulgaris, assembly GCF_964263255.1. Taxonomy (NCBI): domain Eukaryota; kingdom Metazoa; phylum Chordata; class Amphibia; order Caudata; family Salamandridae; genus Lissotriton; species Lissotriton vulgaris. The sequence goes on from NW_028241743.1 coordinate 409,383, forward strand.
TGACTCCTTCCATAGATCAGCCTCTCCTTACTTTCTTTTCGAAATTTGGCAAAGACCCTCGCAAAGGTGTCGACAAGGCATTGTCCACCTTTCAGGACAAACTTCTAGATGTTGTTGGTCCCTTGGCACGGGTCCTGGACATGGCGGAAGCGGCTCGCCTGGAGGGTTCTGACCTCAATCCTGAGGACGTTTCTCTGTGGATCCAAAGGTCCTTTTGTCTTTTGGGCAATGCTAATGCCGCGATAATTCATGAGCGCCGCAAGGGACTGCTGATCAAGTTAGATCCAAAGTTGGCGAACCTGGCTACCCAGGAACCTGGTGTGAAGGATGACGGACTTCTCTTTGGTGATTCCCTTGTCAAGGATCTCAGCCGCTATGTCTCTAAGTTTGATTCCCTAGACAAAGCCCAATTCTCCATCAAAAAAGTTTTCGCCCCTCGGGTTTTTGGCAGGGCCGGCAGAGGCAGGAACCACTCTTCCGGCCGCGGCTATCAAACCCAAGGTTCCAGAGGCGCTGCCAATTCCGGCTATCAAGAATACAAGCCACAGTTCTATCCCCAACGAGGTCGTTGCTTCCGTGGCCGAGGACAGAAAGGCTTCCGAAACAACAACGTCCACAGTCAAGGTAGGCCCCTCACCTCCCATTGGAGGTCGACTAGCTCTTTTTCTTCACAGGTGGCGCACCCTCACAGGAAATCCGTGGGTCCTCAATTATGTCCAAGGCTATCTCATAGAATTCTATGCTCCTCCTTTCCAGACTACTTTTCCTCCTCTGTTGTTTTTTTCCGCAGACTTAGCTCTGCTCGTTTCGCAAGAAGTTCAAAATCTCCTTCTCAAACAAGCTATCCAAATTGCTCCCTTCGACCCCTCGGGTTTCCTAAGTTCTCTCTTTTTGTTTCGGAAAATGAACAAAAAGGTTCGTCCTGTCATCAATCTCAAGTGGTTCAACCAGTTCGTGGTTTATCGTCACTTCAAGATGGAGACCATCATCCATCTCAGAGACACCGTATGCCTATCCGATTGGATGGTCAGACTAGATCTGCAAGATGCCTATCTCTCAATTCCCATCCACGAATCTCACACGAAATATCTACAATTTCAATGGCTCGGTGTCACTTACCGGTTTTGTTCGCTTCCTTTCGGACTTTCTTCCGCGCCTTGGTGCTTCACCAAGGTGATGAAACCTGTGGTGTCTTACCTTCGGTAGTAAAACAAAAGGGAGAGTAAGGGTATTTCACTACAATGTGTGGTAGGAACTCCTGGTCCCCTAAAGTAGATATATAACACAACAAAAGGAGGAGTACCCCCTAGAGGTAGAACAGAGACAGTCTCTGTGCCAAAAGCTTAAGGCTTAATCAAGCAATGGTGCCCAACCTTTACTTAGGACATTGCATATCCTTTTTGAAGACCCCTCACTCACCAACCTAGTTGGTGACATGCTTCATCATTGGGGTCCCACCCCGCTGGCCGAATGCCAACAGGGTGTGCTACGACACCTGACTACAGTGAAGCAGGTCATTTTTTCTTTTATATGTGCAGTGATGAAAGGTGAAAGTGATTTAAAAAGGGGCCAGAACTACTCACTGCAAGTTTTTATTCCTGAGTGACTGGACACCCTAATAAAAGAACTGTGACACCTATGTCTAATTATGTAGACTCCGGTGTACAAGACGTGTAGTGTTATTAAAATAGCGACGTGTGCTATGTGATTTAAAATTAAGGTCATAGGTCTGCATGTTTCAACCTCTTGCGATTGTGGGTTTTCGTCAGGACCAAATAGACAAAAAATGAAAGACCTGGGTGGTACGCACACGCTAAGGTGCGTCCTGCCCTAGATCGGTGTAAATTGGGAACACAAACTTGTGTCCCTTTTCAAAATGTAGTCTTCTCCCCACTCTGGAAGAAAAACCTGTGAAGGAAAAATATCAGGAAAAAGGGGTTGGGATCACAATACATAAGACAAACGTTTGTTGCACATTTAACATATATAAAAGAGGCAACTGTGTGAAAAGGGCGGATTGCCCTTCTTGTGGGTAGACAAAATTGGTTGATTAACCATATTAGTGACTACCGTGTTACGACCATACCCCGCCCTTGTCACAGGTATATGGCGTAGGTATTGATGACCCTTATATCAGGTCGTGTTACTGTTTAAAGTTTGTTGCTGGGAGAGATCAAATCGCGGTGCGATCTGTGCACATTTAAGCATTTCGTGGTGGTGGATGAATACTTTCTGGGAGATTTATAGTGTTTCATGATATATCCGGTAAAGCTACATTTAATTAACCACTTTATATGATTTTGAGAAAATGTAGCAAGGTCACACCCGGATAGTTGTAGCTTACTCATAGAGCGGTTCGTGTCCGCTTCATGGGCGTCTGTGTTCCAAAGGCGATGCTCGCGGAATCTAAAGAAATTAAAAATAGAACACGATCGGACGGTATGGTGAGTGACGGATTGTCCACACATCTGTCCGTACAGATATCCCAGGAGATCGTGTATGATCAGACTTACTTGCGGCTTCTGATCCTAGAACTGGAAACCTACTTTGTTCCATAGACAGTGCGCCCCGTGGGATTCCCAACCCATAGTGAGGACGCGATCAGGTAGTTAGGCACTCCGCTTCCTGGAATGGGTGGGGTCCACCGAGTCAGGTGTGCCGGTTGGCCAATCGACACACTGCGGTATCAGGATGAGGCTTGAAACACAGTTTCTATGGTGACCAAGGGCGTTCAAGGAAGAAATGAGAGACGCCCTAGTTACGGGTAATGCTTTGCAATTAAATGAAACAGTGAGTGAGGATTCGGTCATCCCATGACCGAGTTCCACGGAATGTTGTCATTAAGACCAATCCTATGTGTAGACAGCCTGTAGACCCACCTTTGTTCCTTCTCAAAAAGCAGTTGGGTCAGGTTGTTATCGGGGCTTATCTGTTCAATTATAGTCCACTGTAGGTCTTCTACATTGTAGGTTGCTCCTGGAACCTGGTAAGGTATAGACAATCCAAGGCCACACAAACTGTAACAGTGAAAACGTAGTTTACAGAATAACGTGCCCATGTGATCTCCACTACATTGGCATGACCAATAGAAAAGTGAAACTATGTATAGGGGAACACAGAAGCACTATCAGGTGTAAGAAATCTATGTCTAGGCTGACAGAACATTACCTAAATGCAGGACATACATCAGAAGACCTACAATGGACTATAATTGAACAGATAAGCCCAGGTAACAGCTCTAGAGGTGGTGTGTGACCATAACAGTGACTAAGGGACAGTAGGCTGTCCGCCTCATTAATCACCGTTTGGCGGCTACTTAAGAGCAGAAGGCGACCTTGTGAGTGCCTCCACTTCCGCTTGGCCCACAGACAGAGGTACTGACGGACAGGTGAGTGTCCTCCTGGACTCTCCTCATATTAGCCAGGCTGTGCAGAAGAGAGCAGTCCAGTCAGTCTCTGTTTAAGTAGGGAGACTACAAGTAGTCTGTTAAGTCCTTATTTCTTTTAATATGACTGTGATATAGAAGGGGTTTTTGATGAACCAAACTCCTTGATACTGAAAGGGCTCCTAATTGAGGGTAGCCCAGGTAGTCTTCTTTGGGACTTTTTCCAGCCCCTCTCACTAGTGCCACTAGATTGGTTTTTATAAAGTTCCCAATGCACATCATTGAATGAGAGGTTTAAATACCATCATAAGATTTTTCATAGGCACTCTTGAATGTCTGTATTATGCTATCTTCAATGCGACACATGGGTAGCTGCGATGTGTGTGAACTTTAGCTTGACAGTTGGGTACATATCACACGTTCGTTGGGTTTGTGTGTAGAGCAATTGGCTTGGGCACTGTAGAACTGTGTGTTTATTGTGTCCTTTTTCTACACCACAGAGCGGGGCCTCATACTCCGGAGCGGTTGCCGGGTGAGGTGAGGTCTTCACCCACACAAAGCTGGGTGAGTATCACTTTGAGGAAATGCCTCGAAGTGATTAAGCTATTATGCTTTTTTCAAATATGCAGAATGTAAATTATTCATGCAGGTGTGTCTTGTCTATACAGTCTCTCTGTATGCAGGTGGTTGTGTATATGTAATTTAGTGTTGTTGTACAATACTTTTTTGTTTATTGATAGGAAGAAGACATGCTTCTCTCCCACCAGTGGACGTCTAACCGTTAAAGTTCCTGGTAGATATGTATCTTTCTACTAGTAATCTTATCGCTATTTTTCACTTAACACAACAATTGTAGTTATGGCTGCAGTAGCTAATTTACATTAAGGTCCTGAAGAATGCCGGGGAAAAGCCCCTTTGGCTGAAACATGTTGACCGTACTGCACAAGCGCCATAGGGTAGTCGTTCTACCAGGCGCGGTTTTTATCCCTTGACACACGGGCTTCTGTTTATACGCTCTTTCAGAGTCTGTGTAGTCAATTTTATTTATCACTTCCACTTGAGCACTGCACATTATTTAGTCCACTACATGGTAAACATCATGGCTAGTTTTCTGACATCCAGTTCTACACCGGCACTATATGGCCGGCTGCGATATGGATCGATCTGCAATTCCCACGTGACGTAAACTCCACCGCAAGGGTGGACTGATGGGATTTGTACTAGCTTTGTGTTTCCAATAACCTCCAGCAACATTGGTTCACATATGCAGCCTACTGTCCCTTAGTCACTGTTATGGTCACACACCACCTCTAGACCTGTTCTGCTCTCTTGTGTGTTTTTTCCTGACTATTGGGGAGCGAGCAGACAGGTCGTTAAATATTCCCCCCGACCCTCCACAAATGTTTGTTTGTTTGTTAGTATTTAGAGCAACTTTTTAGTTGCGGGTCTAGTAATTTTGGATGTAAACACAGTTTTTTGCATCCTAATAGCTCACCTAACTTAATTGTGTGTGTCCCCCTCCTGTCTACCTAGTCACCACCATATTCCCCGTTCAAAAGACATTTGATGTCAACACTTTCTGTACTTTATAATTAAAGCATTTTTGCTCTATGGTGGCTTTCTCATTGTAAGAAACACGTCTGAGACATTTATTCGCATGGATGGTTTCCACTAAATTTAAGCCTGGTTGAGTGCCAGCTGTCTGCCGCACGCCATAGAGAGCATAGTCTCCCGGCATGATCGGATGTGCTTGTTATGGGACATATACCAGACCGAATTACAGTTAAAATTCTCACAGGAGGCGAGTAATGTTGCATATTTATCAGCGTATTGAGCATAGTAACCTGTAGTATCATTGATGCAGTGTTTTTTCAAACAAACCATTTCTTACGTTTTTGAACTGTGTGCGCATGTGCGATAGAGAGGTGTCTCTTTTCGCGCTTACTCCCACGGTTTTGTGAGACTCAATACTTAAGAGAACTACATTCTCACACGACGCATGCAACGCTGCATTGTAACAGCGACTGACCATAGAATCCTTGTTATGTACGATGAAACGGGTTTGTAACAACAAACCTTATCTGCGTTTCCTGCATTATGTGCGCATGCGCGATGGAGTAGTATCTCGTTTTGTGTTTGCTCCGATAGTTTTGTTCAGTAGGATGCCCCGTATGCCTCGTCCGCCTCATTAATCACCGTTTGGCGGCTACTTAAGAGCAGAAGGCGACCTTGTGAGTGCCTCCACTTCCGCTTGGCCCACAGACAGAGGTACCGACGGACAGGTGAGTGTCCTCCTGGACTCTCCTCATATTAGCCAGGCTGTGCAGAAGAGAGCAGTCCAGTCAATCTCTGTTTAAGTAAGGAGACTACAAGTAGTCTGTTAAGTACTTATTTCTTTTAATATGACTGATATAGAAGGGGTTTTTGATGAACCAAACTCCTTGATACTGAAAGGGCTCCTAATTGAGGGTAGCCCAGGTAGTCTTCTTTGGGACTTTTTCCAGCCCCTCTCACTAGTGCCACTAGATTGGTTTTTATAAAGTTCCCAATACACATCATTGAATGAGAGGTTTAAATACCATCATAAGATTTTTCATAGGCACTCTTGAATGTCTGTATTATGCTATCTTCAATGCGACACATGGGTAGCTGCGTTGTGTGTGAACTTTAGCTTGACAGTTGGGTACATATCACACGTTTGGCTTGGGCACTGTAGAACTGTGTGTTTATTGTGTCCTTTTTCTACACCACAGAGCGGGGCCTCATACTCCCGAGCGGTTGCCGGGTGAGGTGAGGTCTTCACCCACACAAAGCTGGGTGAGTATCACTTTGAGGAAATGCCTCGAAGTGATTAAGCTATTATGCTTTTTTCAAATATGCAGAATGTAAATTATTCATGCAGGTGTGTCTTGTCTATACAGTCTCTCTGTTTGCAGGTGGTTGTGTATATGTAATTTAGTGTTGTTGTACAATACTTTTTTGTTTATTGATAGGAAGAAGACATGCTTCTCTCCCACCAGTGGACGTCTAACCGTTAAAGTTCCTGGTAGATATGTATCTTTCTACTAGTAATCTTATCGCTATTTTTCACTTAACACAACAATTGTAGTTATGGCTGCAGTAGCTAATTTACAATAAGGTCCTGAAGAATGCCGGGGAAAAGCCCCTTTGGCTGAAACATGTTGACCGTACTGCACAAGCACCATAGGGTAGTCGTTCTACCAGGCGCGTTTTTTATCCCTTGACACACGGACTTCTGTTTATACGCTCTTTCAGAGTCTGTGTAGTCAATTTTATTTATCACTTCCACTTGAGCACTGCACATTATTTAGTCCACTACATGGTAAACATCATGGCTAGTTTTCTGACATCCAGTTCTACACCGGCACTATATGGCCGGCTGCGATATGGATCGATCTGCAATTCCCACGTGACGTAAACTCCACCGCAAGGGTGGTCTGATGGGATTTGTACTAGCTTTGTGTTTCCAATAACCTCCAGCAACATTGGTTCACATATGCAGCCTACTGTCCCTTAGTCACTGTTATGGTCACACACCACCTCTAGACCTGTTCTGCTCTCTTGTGTGTTTTTTCCTGACTATTGGGGAGCGAGCAGACAGGTCGTTAAATATTTCCCCGACCCTCCACACATGTTTGTTTGTTAAGCCCAGGTAACAACCTGACCCAACAGCTTTTTGAGAGGGAACAAAGGTGGGTCTACAGGCTGTCTACACATAGGATTGGTCTTAATGACAACATTCCGTGGAACTCGGTCATGGGATGACCGAATCCTCACTCACTGTTTCATTTAATTGCGAAGCATTACCCGTAACTAGGGTGTCTCTTATTTCTTCCTTGAACGCCCTTGGTCACCATAGAAACTGTGTTTCAAGCCTCATCCTGATACCGCAGTGTGTCGATTGGCCAACCGGCACACCTGACTCGGTGGACCCTGCCCATTCCAGGGAGCGGAGTGCCTAACTACCTGATCGCGTCCTCACTATGGGTTGGGAATCCCACGGGGCGCACCGTCTATGGAACAAAGTAGGTTTCCAGTTCTAGGATCAGAAGCTGCAAGTAAGTCCGATCATACACGATCTCCTGGGATATCTGTACGGACAGATGTGTGGACAATCCGTTACTCACCACACCGTCCGATCGTGTTCTATTTTTAATTTCTTTAGATTCCGCGAGCATCGCCTTTGGAACACGGACGCCCATGAAGCGGACACGAACCGCTCTATGAGTAAGCTACAACTATCCGGGTGTGACCTTGCTACATGTAAATGTAGCTTTACCGGATATATCATGAAACACTATAAATCTCCCAGAAAGTATTCATCCACCACCACGAAATGCTTAAATGTGCACAGATCGCACCGCGATTTGATCTCTCCCAGCAACAAACTTTAAATAGTAACACGACCTGATATAAGGGTCATCAATACCTACGCCATATACCTGTGACAAGAGCGGGGTATGGTCGTAACACGGTAGTCACTAATATGGTTAATCAACCAATTTTGTCTACCCACAAGAAAGGCAATCTGCCCTTTTCACACAGTTGCCTCTTTTATATATGTTAAATGTGCAACAAACGTTTGTCTTATGTATTGTGATCCCAACCCCTTTTTCCTGATATTTTTCCTTCACAGGTTTTTCTTCCAGAGTGGGGAGAAGACTACATTTTGAAAAGGGACACAAGTTTGTGTTCCCAATTTACACCGATCTAGGGCAGGACGCACCTTAGCGTGTGCGTACCACCCAGGTCTTTCATTTTTTGTCTATTTGGTCCTGACGAAAACCCACAATCGCAAGAGGTTGAAACATGCAGACCTATGACCTTAATTTTAAATCACATAGCACACGTCGCTATTTTAATAACACTACACGTCTTGTACACCGGAGTCTACATAATTAGACATAGGTGTCACAGTTCTTTTATTAGGGTTAGAAAAAATTACCCGCTCCACTGTACTCAGGTGTCGTAGCACACCCTGTTGGCATTCGGCCAGCGGGGAGGGACCCCCATGATGAAGCATGTCACCAACTAGGTTGGTGAGTGAGGGTTCTACAAAAAGGATATGCAATGTCCCAATTAAAGGTTGGGCACAATTGCTTGATTAAGCCTTAAGCTTTCGGCACAGAGACTGTCTCTGTTCTACCTCTAGGGGGTACTCCTCCTTTTGTTGTGTCTTACCTTCGGTCCCTAGGTATTCGTCTCATCATTTATCTGGACGATATCTTGCTCATGCACACCGACAAACAGACTCTTCTTTCCAATCTCAAAGATACTCAGTCTCTTCTTCTCGAGCTTGGCTTCCTTATCAATTTGGAAAAAGCCATGTTAGTTCCTTCTCAAAGTATAGAGTTTCTGGGCTTCCGCGTGGATTCATCCACTGCCTCTCTTTACCTTCCGCAAACCAAAGTCTCAGCCATTCGGTCAGAGATATGTCAAGTTCTTCGTCTCTCAGAGGTCTCCCTTCGATCACTTGCAAGAATCGTGGGCCTTCTGTCAGCGTCTATCCAAGCCATCTTTCCCGGACCTCTTCATTATCGCGCCCTGCAGCGTTTGAAGATAAAGCATCTCCGCCAAGGGCTGGCTTATTCAGATCTCATTCAGTTAGACCAAGAGTCTCGTCTCGAACTACAATGGTGTATAGACCATTTAGATGTGTGGAACGGAAGAACGATCTTCGCTATGGCCCCAGATCTTGTGTTAGAATCAGATGCCAGTCTGTCGGGTTGGGGCGCCCGATGTGGTTCAATCTCGACTGGAGGTACATGGTCTCCAGAGGAGTCGTCATTGCACATCAATTGTTTAGAGATGCTGGCAGGCTCCTTTGCAATTCGCAGTCTAGCGAAAAACAGGGCAAGCTGTTCCATTCTTCTTCGAATGGACAATGTTTCTGCGGTCCGCTACATAAACCATCTCGGTGGCACAAAATCCAAACCACTCTCAGAACTAGCAAAGAGCCTTTGGGAGTTCTGCCTCCAGCACAAACTGTCCCTCCGAGCGGAGTACCTTCCAGGCAATCTCAACGCCATTGCAGATTGGCACTCTCGTTATCTCCGAGATTCAAGCGATTGGAGGCTTCTTCCCTCCGTATTTCTTTCTCTCTCGCAAAGATGGGGCCCTTTCTCTATAGACATTTTTGCTTCCTGTCTCAATTCCCAACTACCCGCATTCTTCAGTTGGCGACCGGATCCTCTCGCTCTGGCGATGGATGCTTTCCTTCAGGACTGGTCCCTTCACCTCAATTATGCTTTCCCTCCATTCTTGATGATCAACAGAGAGCTTGCCCAAGTTCGACGTCAGTCGACCTCCCTGGTTCTTCTAACTCCTTTCTGGCAATCTCAAATCTGGTTTCCTTCGCTCCTGGAACTTGCTGTGGACTTTCCGGTTTTTCTTAGTTGTCAGAAACTGTTTGATATATCAAACGATTGCAGATCCCGGAAGCATCGCCGTAGTAGGAGCAGGGAGGCCGAATCGCGAATTTACGTGCAAGGAGTATCGTGCTAACATAAGGAAGCAACCTTTAACACAACGTCAATTGAAAAGGTCGTGTTAAGTTGGGGATCCAGTAATTCAAATTCTGGCTCTACAGAAAACCCATATCGGTGGCTCCTACTACTAGAGCGCAAAATCAGTTAATGAAATTATAAGGTATCACAATCACGTGAAGACATATGTCTATACCTGGTAATATGCAGCATTGTTGAGACCCGAAAAGTATATCTGGGCAGAGAGTCCTCCATGATTTATCTGGATGACAGTTTCTGACAACTAAGAACTTGGTCCTGAAGAAGGTTTTAATTGTTTCTCCAAAACCGAAACGCCGCGTCGACCCCTGTTCTTGTGAACTTTTTAATAATGTATAAACTATTTGCTTATTGTGTATGCCAATGATATTGCAATGTTTTTAAACTTGTTTCTGTAAAAAATTGTTTTTATTACTTGTGCTTATTGCGATTTACATGCGACTCTGAAATAAACACACAATTGTTATATTTTTCTAAAACTTAATGTCCTGTCCTCTTTAAGCTTGATAAAATCAAGGGGAGTATGAGCTTAGTAGGTATTAAATACATCTGATATTTGTTGCATCATTATGTTGGCTGATATATAATCTAAGAAAGCTACAAATAAGATTTGGTAACAGTATTGTGTGATTGGTATTAGTAAAAAATAAGACTCTGGGCACCTACAAAATAATACTAACCAACTAGGGTTACTTGTGGGACTTCCCTGTTTTTTCAGCTAATCTCCCCTGTCCCAGAATTGACAGATAAGGGGGCCTCCTCCATTTTTCCTTAAATTTTATTAAAGACACGGGCGAGTATTATCCCACCACATCATTACTAATTAATGTTTTGTTTTTTCCCACCCTTAGGAACTCCGGCTTTGCCACCAGCCACTCCTTAGGACAGCGGCTGCTTCTGTGCACTCCCTTTCTTCAACTGGATAACCGACACACTTCCTCTCGACTTTCCTTCATCATTATCCTGCAGTTCTGGTTTTCCTTCAGGATCTATTTACTTGGATATTGACTTTTTGCATTTTGTTTTCCTTAATTCCACTGTTTATGCATTCTTACTGACCTTCTCGCACAAGAAAAGAGGGCTACTCGCGGTCAGAACTGGCCATATATAGTACTTAAGTTGCGATTGGTTGTTATTTGTTTTCTTTATCCCCATTGGCCAGTAGTTGTTCTACTGAGCCTTCTGGGTGTTGTGGTTTTTTGCTTATCTTGCGGCTATTTGAAATAAAGCTAGAAAAGAAGCCATAATACTCGCCTCTGTGGGGTGGGGAAAGATTGACCCAAATGAGCTGACACAAAGTGGTAACTGAAGCAGAATCTGCTATATTGAACTGCTTAGACCTTGAGGCCAGTGAAGAGAATGTAATATCCCAATTTAAACTAATATTAGTGAAAGTAAACGAATGCCTTACTAAGAAACAGAAAGGGTCTAAGGAAAAAAAGAAAAGAGGTTGGTTTAGCCCAGGATGTACCGCCGCCCATAAACACTTAAAGAGAGCATTATCAAAAACAACAAGAAACCAGGAGGAGATTAGGATCCTGAGGAAACAATACAGGCTCGCGTGTAAAGCGCGTAAAGAGGAACTAAAAAAGGCCCTATGGGATCAGCTGCATGAAAGTTCACTCAATAAAGACAGCGATCTGTTCTGGAAGGTGGTAAAAGCACCGTTCCTGAACGACACAGATGACCAGCCTAGCATAGAAGTGGCCATCGAGGGCCAAACCTGGGTCAACCACTTTGCTAAGATCTTCGGACAAACCCAGGCTGTAGTCCCCATAGACAGAAGTCACTCCCCAAATCAGGATAAAGTATTCCCAATCCCACTGGAAATCCAATTACATGAAGTAATCACAGCAGTTAATGCTAGCAAGAGTGTAAAAGCGCCAGGTCCGGTTGGGTCCCGGTCGATTTCTTTAAATTCAAAACAGAACTGTGGGCCCCCATTATAACTAGGGTGTTCAACGCAACAATGCAGTGTGGTCTACTTACCTCTTGGACACAATCTATACTGGTACCCATTTTTAACAAGCTCTGGCGTTGCCAATAGGTCTCGCAGTAGGAAAGTTGGAGCTATTGGTTTTGTAAATGACAAAGCCCTTTATGTATTTAAAATGATAACCAAAATAAAAGGCATTGTTATTTGGAATTGTAATGGCTCCAACTTTCGTAATGCGAGACCTATTGGCAATGTGAGTTGTGTTTCGTGTGTGAGTGGCGTTGTGTGTGTGAGTGGCGTTGCGTGTGTGAGTGGCGTTGCGTGTGTGAGTGGCGTTGCGTGTGTGAGTGGCGTTGGCTGTGTGAGTGGCGTTGGCTGTGTGAGTGGCGTTGGCTGTGTGAGTGGCGTTGGCTGTGTGAGTGGCGTTGCCTGTGTGAGTGGCGTTGCCCGTTGCCTGTGTGAGTGGCGTTGCCTGTGTGAGTTGCGTTGCATGTGTGAGTGGTGTTGCGTGTGTGAGTGGCGTAGCGTGTGTGAGTGGCGTAGCATGTGTGAGTGGCGTTGCGTGTGTGAGTGGTGTTGCGTGTGTGAGTGGCGTTGCGTGTCGTGTGTGAGTGGCGTTGCGTGTGTGAGTGGCGTTGTGTGTGTGAGTGGCGTTGCGTGTGTGAGTGGTGTTGCGCGTGTGAGTGGCGTTGCGTGTGTGAGTGGCGTTGCGTGGTTGAGTGGCGCTGCATCGTTGAGGTTACTAGTATACACTCTAGCCTAGAAGTGCTCGCATATTACCAGTATTCACACCAGCCTAGAAGTGCTTGTGCTAGCATGTTATCAGTACTCACACCAGCCTAGAATTGCTTGTGCATGCATATTGCCAGTATTCATTCTAGCCTAGAAAAGCTTGTGCTGGCATGTTTCCAGTATCCTAACCCTTTGCGAAGTGCCAGTGCTCGTGTACTACCAGTTTTACAACTCAGTCAAGAAGTGCCTGTGTCCTTTTCTACAACCCAGCGCATATCAGTGCTTGTATATTTTCAGCATTATAACCCAGCATAGAAGTGCTTGCATATTATCAGTATTCACTCTAGCCTCGAAGTGCGGTGCTCGCATGTTATCAGTAGGCACACCAGCCTAGAAGTGCTCGTGCTCGCATGTTACCAGTATTCACACCAGCCTAGAAGTTCTCGCGCTAGCATGTTATCAGTATTCACACCAGCCTGAAGTGCTCGCATGTTATCAGTATGCACACCAGCCTAGAAATGCTTGTGCTCGCATGTTATCAGTATGGACACCAGCCCAGAAGTGCTTGTGCTCATATATTACCAGTATCTAAACATGTCGAGAAACACCACTGATTTTAAATTATGAGTATTGCCAACAACTTAGAAAGCACCAGTGCTGGTGTATTAGCAGTACTGCCAACTAACTGTAAAGTGCCAATGCTCGTATATTATCAGTACTGCTTACCAGCTGAGAAGTGCCAGTGTTTGTATATTAGCAGTTCTTCTACCCAACTGAAAAGTACCAGTGCTAGTACATTTTTAGTACTGCTAACTAACTGAAAAGTGCCAGAGCACATATATTACCAGCAGGGCACTGGAATTATGCGATTTCGTTTTTCACATAATTATAGATTTACCACATTTGCCACATAGTCCACTATGTGCCACATAATGTGCAGATTTTAGCCCCGTACAAAATGTCGATTTAACCTCTAACGGTTTAAACGTTACTAAAAATGCAGTGCCACGTGTTGCAGCGCAGAGGAAGGCCCTTGGCAAAGCTGGAATGGTCAGCTTTCTGTTGCTTAGTGCTATGTATGGGTATTGAATTGGTACAGAAGAAGTGCAACTAATGTACAGACAAAACAGTATTACCAAGTTTAAAAAGAGGCAAAATAATTCAATCAAACTATTAAAAAATGTGCTGCATTATGCTAGATAAATTGCTTTTTCTTGCTGCATTGTTTACCAAAACCTTCTGCATAATGCGGCCCTCTCCTGCTGCATAATTCCAGTGGTCCTGATTATCAGTACTGCCAACCAGCCTAGAAGCGTCAGTGCTATGTATTATCAGTTCTCAAGACCCACTGAGAAATGGTGCTTCCAGTTTGTCACTAATATGGATGTAGCGCTGCAGCGAAATTCAGGTATTTCCATATATAAGTTAGTGAAACCTGTCCTTGAAGTGCCAGTGCTTGCAAATCAGCAACGTCGCTACTCTACTGAGGTACAGTGCCTCGACCCAGACATCCTGTTAAAAGCCGCGCAGAAGAGCCTTTCTCTGTTTAAAAAACTCACGAGCTCTTGAGTTTAACCAGTACTTTAATTTTTCATGTACATTTATTGCAATCCGGCTGAGAAGTGTCAGCACTCGTATACTGTCACTGTTGCAGCCGCCGGGTTACAAAATGGTTTTAGAATTTACAAGCACCCGTACTCTCGTCTGAATGTATTACAAACACTGAACATGGCCGATATTACCATATACAAACATTACAGCCTTGCTCACCACAAACGGAAATGCCTCCAGGCGCTAGGAAAACAGGCATTCTTACCCAGCTAGCTCAGTGGCAGACAGTTTATCAACCACGGAATGGTGAAAGGCCAGACTTGAAAGCATGTGGTGACAAGACGGAGGGGAAGGCAGAGAAGGCCAGCTAGCTCAGTGGCAGACAGTTTATCAACCACGGAATGGTGAAAGGCCGGACTTGAAAGCATGTGGTGACAAGACGGAGGGAAGGCAGAGAAGGGGAGGGGGGATGAGAAATGCGACACGGTGTGAAGCACATCAAAGGGCTTCTCCTCCCCTAATTAGGGGAGGAGAAGCCCTTTCGGGAAACTGAAAGTACGGCCGGCCTGCGGCCGGCCATGAATAATTAGGGGTGGAGAAGCCCTTTGATGTGCTGGGCTGGCCCTGAATGCACGTGCATGTTTAATCACGTGGTTCACGTGAACTTCATGAAAACCGCGGGGCTGAAAGCCCTTGGTTTGACGATGATTTTCGCCACTTGAATTCTCGCTCCGCTCGATGCGCTTGCGCACATCGATAGGTCGCGAGACCTAAAAAGGGCAATAGAGAGGAGGTGACTTGTTATCGACCTATTTCCCTCCTCAACTCACTGGGGAAGGTACTGGGAAGAGTGGTACTCCAGCGTTTGCAGGATTGGGCAGAGGATACCGGGGCCCTCTCGGATATCCAGTATGGCTTCCGAGAGGGACTTGGAACAACGGAACAAGCCCTGAACCTGGCCCTTTTGTTGGGAAAATACGTGTCGGCAAAACGGGGGAAGGTCTACATGGTTTATGTCGACCTTTCCGCGGCTTTCGACTGCGTATCCCACGCAAAATTATGGGCGTTGCTGTCCGATATGGGAATTGACGAGGCCCTGGTGACTTTCCTCAGAGAACTCTACTCGAACGCCTCTTCCAGGGTGCGTTTCGGAGTACGGGGTGAACTGTCGGAATCCTTCTCCATAGAGCGTGGGGTCAGGCAGGGGTGCGTCCTTGCCCCCTTCCTTTTCTCCCTCTATACAAATGGTCTGGAGGTGGAAATGCTGAGGGGGGTCTGAACCTGCCCCGAGTGAACAAGAGACTGGTACCCGCGCTCTTGTACGCGGACGACGCGGTGCTCTTAGCACGCACCCCACGTGAGCTCCAAAAATCCCTGAATAGTAACGCTAAATTCATGAGCGACCTAGACCTCCACATAAATATAAAAAAAACTTATGTCATAGTGGCGGGACAAGCTAGGAAACAGGAAAAAGCTATCTTCCTAAATAATGAAAAGCTGGAAACCACCTCCCAGTACCCTTATTTAGGGATTATGATAGATGAGAGGCTCACCTGGAGAGCAGCCATAGAAGCGCGCAAGCACCAACTGCTCCGCTCTATCGCTGCCCTAATGAAATTTGCACAAAAATTGGGGAAAAAGCCTCCGGTAGAATTACTCAAGATCTATAGAGCCAAGTGCCATTCCATCGCACTATACGGAGCGGGCCTATGGGGACACAAAAATACAAATGCCCTGCAGGTAGCAGAAAATATCTTCCTGAGATTCTTGCTTGCGGTCCCAAAAAGAGTCTCCACCTACGCCTGTCATGCAGAACTGGGACTTCCACATATTGAAGATCTGGCTAAAGTTGAACCAGTACTTCTTTGGCGCAGAATATGGGTCTCAACAAAAAAAACACACTCACCAAAGCTATTATCATGGACTGTATGACTCTAGACAGGGCCGAAAAAATAGACTGGCTCATATATGTAAAGAAACTTTTTGTAGACCTGGGAATGCCGGAGTACTATCACAATCCTGAAACCATTGCCGAAATACCAAAAAAAGAACTAAAGGCAAAGGCGTTGAGCCATTTCGAAGAGCTTCGCATCACTGGGGAGATCAGGAAACAATCAGTACAGCACTCCATAGCAGTTATGACCACCCTGGAAATGGAACCTTACTTAACCTACGTAAACTTGCAGTTTGAACATTTCTTATTAACGAGATTTAGGTTGAACATTTTCCACAGGGTGGTAGCATTCCCTAAAAGAAACAGTTGGGAAGAATGTTTAACTCCTTGCCCATGCGACGAACTATCGGAGCAGTCAACAATGCATACTGTTTTGTTTTGTAAATTCTATTCTGCTCACCGCAAATTATGGCCAATCCCTCTGCTTCGATCTCTACATCTTAGAAGATGCCGCCCTGCTATGTTACGGTTACAATTTTTAAACTCGGCTTATGTGTGTAAAGTTGTTAGCACCTTCTTAAAATGCATTTTTAAGCACAGGCTAAACCTTCAAAATAATAATCTCTAAAACTCTTTGATAAAACAATGATGATTTTTTTACTGAACTGAATCTTAATCTGTAATGTCAAATTTTATGAAATGTCTGTATACTTTTATGGTTTTCTTTGTAAAAATGAAACCGAATAAAGATTTTTACTTACTTACTCGCCTCTGTGTCTTTAATAAAATTAAGACTTTCCGTCATACATACTAGGAAAATCTACATTGCTCTCCCTTTCTGGTGAGCTGTTACTTAGACACAGAATAAACTTTGCTTCAAGGAAACTGGTGTCCTCATCTTTGCATCGGAGTTTATGTTTTTAAAACTTAGGTATTTTCCCATTTAAATTGTTAAGTCAGCACCAAAGAACAGAAATAGATTTCTCTCAAGAGCTTTAATGAAAGTGAAACATCAAGATGTCAGGAGTTTAGCTCAGTAAAAATTGAACTGTGTTAACTGTTTGAGTGAACCAAGATTACCTCACTGAAAAGTGAACAGTATTTTACTGCCAATTGAAGACTGAAAACAAAACTAAACATGCTACATCTACTACTATGATACGTTGGGCAAAATACACTCAGCAGAATATTAGTTTTGTTAGATAACTTGATTGCCTGTCAAGACGCAGCGAGAGCAACAGCTATTTGTAAATGACTATTTTCTACCCCAATGTTAAATACACTATAAAGAAATTAGCTTGCTGACAATAAGACTGGGGGTAAGAGGTCTGTTCAGAGGATGAGGCAGATGACTTAGGGATGCGCTAAAAGGTGTACCTCTGGGGTGGGGGCTTAGTGGTGTGTCTCAGATGGTCAAAGTGGATAGGTGTGCATCATTAAACTGCTATAAGCAGGCAGCTTTGCCTCTACACACGCAGGGGGAGGGGTTTGACGCTTTGGCATTTCTATTTTTTCCCCATGCTACAAAGGGTAGCAGCAGGACTTTTCTTTAACCTTTAATCCTTGCACTACAACAATACCTTGTTTTATCAGCAATGGGAGCTGGTTAAATTATATAACCCAGGGTTTTTTGGGCGAGTGACATACAGACTAAACGACATTGGGCATCCTATTGTTTTACATGAACCTTTACTGTAAGCGCCACAACGCCTCATCAGGGGTAGTAAGTGCTATGTAAATGCAATTCCAATTCAATTTTGTCCTTTTTGGGTCGAGCCTAAAGCAGCGCATGCGCTGCTTGCTCGATCTTTTGTAAAGGGCAAAAAAAAGTGCTACCTACCAGAGTTTAGCTGGCCTGAAGCATGAGTGCATGTGTGCGTGCATGCGCAGCCGCCATCTGACTCCTCCGTCACGGGTCATTAAGTTGCTTTCCCCTCTGCCTCCGTCCTGCCATCTGTGTTTTGTGTTTGTTTCACACTGCAGCCACAGTTCATGCTTCTCCTTCTCGTATGTAGTTTCTCACTCCTCCATTATCCTCCTCTTTTTTCCTACATTTACACTTTTAAACTGATTCTTTTTTATTTTTTTTACGAGGTGATCGCTTTTTCATATTCCTGCGATGGTCTCTTGGGTGAAATGGCACAGCAGCAGTAGCATGCTCTTTTATTGCCTCTCTTGATTTGGTAACACTTTGTAAATATTTTAAGGCTGAGGACTGAGTAGCTTGCATCTGCATCTAGCTGGCATAATTATGTCGTTGCTTTATTTTTACTGCCTAACTGCGTCTTAAACGATCTAAAGTTTGGTATTAGTACTTTCGTAGTAAAAACTCCAACTTGAGCAAGGATCTTGCCTTGGCACATGCATGCTCGCGAGCTGCACGTACCCGGGGATGTTCTGCCCCATGCAGGCCAGCCGCCGGCTCCAAGGGTCCATCATCTCTCGGCGGGCAGTCTATCATCGTTTATTTTACTAGTTCTGTCTCCCGGACTCGATGTGAGAGGGAGCTCGCCTTTTTCTGCAGCCTCTGAGAGCTGTCTCCTCAGCCCTGCTCGAACTCCGCGGCGGCAGACGCGTGAGGCACTGCAGTGATGAAACCTGTTGGAATTCGAAGCGGACCAGCTGGTGCCTTGTATTTGTAACCAGCGATGATTCAAGTCTTGCAGATTGTGAAAGAGCTGGTGTCACCGTCGAGGCGCCGAACGGCCGTGGGGAATAAAGGTAGGTGCAGCTCTAGCCTTCAGCTGGGCAGGAAGTGCACAAATTGGGTGTGTATGACAAAAATCTGCCCATAAATAGGACTTTATTTCAGATCTGCTATTTAATTGGCTTCATTCCCTCTCTCATCTGATACATTTCTTTCAAACCAGACTTTTAGGTGCCCTTCACGCATATGCTTCCTTTCACACCTTCACCTGAAAGTTGAAACCCTTCAGGCTTTAGCATTGTAGCCTTTGTAATAATGCCGAAGCCCTCGGAATTTCGACATGTGTTTGGGGAAAGATTGACAGCTGGTGTTTTGTATGTATCGCTTTGGAGCATTTCTTTAACTGCATGTGTATGTATACATATATTAAATCACTACCAATATATGTGTATATATGTAATGTCGCTGTTGCAAATTTAACTCCGGGTGTCAAGCATATAGACTGATAATTCTTTATAAATGATATAATGTATATATATATATATATATATATATATATATATATATATATATATATATACATATACATACACACCACCACACACACAACCACACCGGACCACAAGCATGCACACACAAAACCACAAACACAACCACACACACACACAACCACAAGCACACACACAAGCACACAACTGCGCGTGTATGTATACACATATTGAAACACTACCAACATAGGTGTATATATGTCATGTCGCTGTTGCAAATTGAACTCCGGGTGTCAAGCATATAGACTAATGCTTCTTTAGAAAATATGTATTAACTACTGGCGGTCACCAGTAGGTAGTTATAGTTAGGATCTAGTTTCCATAAGAAATCCGCAACATTCTATTGAGAATAACTTTGGCGCCGGTGGACGAATCTTTGCGAATTTCTCAAAGAAGATGGCCTGCTCCGCTCCTCTCCTTCCCTGAAAGTTTGGGGGGGATTCGTCAAGTGGGGGCTGAGATAAAAGGGGGGTCCCAAAACGTGTTTTCCCCATGTTATTTTCCATAGGACGTTTAGACACGGCTACAGCTCGAACGGCTGAATGGATTTATAAGAAAGTTGGTAGAAAGGTAGAGTCCGGCTCGCAGATTACGCTTTTCTTTGAATGGTGTAAATCTGTCCAGTAGTTGCTGAGAAAATTAACTTTGAAAAAATATATATTGGGCTACATTGGGCTATATATATGTTAGAGCCCAAATGTAGCCCAATGTAGCCCAATGTAACCCAAAGATGGCCACCAGAGACAAAAAAAAACAAATGTAGCCCAAATATCAGCCAGATGTAGCCCAACTATAGCCCAATGACAGAATGTCCCAGAGTGTTCTAAAGAACAACTAGAGCGCTAACAGTCTTACTTATGACAAAAGTATGGCACACCTGAAGTCATCTTGATTGGAATAAAGTGTTAATACTTAAAACATTTAATTTGCAAAGGAACAAAATGAGGGGGTTCATTTTGCCATAGAAATTATGATTAGTGCTGAAGAAAGAAAAATTAGGGCACATTTTGAGTGACTTCTCAAATCCTCTTATATTTCATTAAAAAAATTCTGATATGCAGTCTCCCGAGATGGCCACCAGAGACAAAAGAGCCCAAATGTAGCCCAAATATCAGCCAGATGTAGCCCAACTATAGCCCAAAGACAGTAGTTAGGACCTAGTTTCCATCGGAAATCCGCAACATTCTATTGAGAATAACTTTGGCGCCGGTGGACGAATCTTTGCGAATTTCTCAAAGAAGATGGCCTGCTCCGCTCCGCTCCTTCCCTGACAGTTTGGGGGGGATTCGTCAAGTGGGGGCTGAGATAAAAGGGGGTCCCAAGACGTGTTTTCCCCATGTTATTTTCCATAGGATGTTTAGACACGGCTACAGCTCGAACCGCTGAATGGATTTATAAGAAATTTGGTAGAAAGGTAGAGTCCGGCTCGCAGATTACGCTTTTCTTTGAATGGTGTAAATCTGTTCAGTAGTTGCTGAGAAAATTAACTTTGAAAAAATATATATTGGGCTACATTGGGCTATATATATGTTAGAGCCCAAATGTAGCCCAATGTAGCATAAAAGATGGCCAACAGAGACAAAAAAAAACAAATGTAGCTCAAATATCAGCCAGATGTAGCCCAACTATAGCCCAATGACAGAATGTCCCAGAGTGTTCTAAAGAACAACTAGAGCGCTAACAGTCTTACTTATGACAAAAGTATGGCACACCTGAAGTCATCTTGATTGGAATAAAGTGTTAACACTTAAAACATTTAATTTGCAAAGGAACAAAATGAGGGGGTTCATTTTGCCATAAAAATTATGATTAGTGCTGAAGAAAGAAAAATTAGGGCACATTTTGAGTGACTTCTCAAATCCTCTTATATTTCATTAAAAAAATTCTGATATGCAGTCTCCCAAGATGGCCACCAGAGACAAAAGAGCCCAAATGTAGCCCAAATATCAGCCAGATGTAGCCCAACTATAGCCCAATGACAGAATGTCCCAGAGTGTTCTAAAGAACAACTAGAACGCTAACAGTCTTACTTATGACAAAAGTATGGCACACCTGAAGTCATCTTGATTGTATTAAGTGTTACCACTTTATTCCATTTAATTTGAAAAGGAACAAAATGAGGGGTTTCCTTTTGCCATAGAAATTTTATATATATTCACTGAAAAAACCAAAGGTTTTACACACGTTATAGTTAGGAAGTAGCATTTACAAAACCTAATTGTCAGGATGAAGCCTCACCGCGCCTGCCCAATTGTTAAGGAACTACATTTCCCATGAGCATCTGTTCCAGGAAGTATATGGGCGATGGAGACAGGAAGGAAGTTGCACGTAATTCTGAGTCTTTGCTTTGATTCTATCGAGATTGGAGAGGTGCCTGAATGCTGCGGCGGTTAGCTGTGGAAACCGGCTGGAACCAAGGACTCGACATCACTCGTTCTTGTGAGGTATTGGGGCGGGCATTACAGCCGCTGGGAGCCGCTCTGCTCGCGCGCTGTATTTCCTGTTGTTGCAAGTATCCCTGTTTGTGTGCCGGAGGATACGCGTCGGCTGACGCGTGCTGGTTCTGAAGGGGGAAACTGATTTTGTGGTTTCCGCTGAACTGAGCGGCGGCCGCTGCCAGTTGCCGTGACATTCGTTTGTTCTAGGAATTGTGCCGTTTTTCTTGGGCTTGAGACTAAAGCGGATAAAGCAGTGTTCCGTTTATCAACACCGAGGGTGTGTTTGGTCACGTTTTCGCTGGGGTAGTGTGGTGGTCACAACTACCTACCGCCAGTGCTTTTGGAGTATAGGTGATAGTTGCTTGCAGCGGAACGTAGTGGTGGTCGCAACCACACGTTACCGTTCAGCTACGTGGACATGTGAAGGGTTGTTTCATTATTCTTTCCTTGCCCATTTTTCAGTTATATGGCAATAACATTTTTGAGTGATTATAGAGCTTCCTCTCTTCAACTCTTTATGTTTTATGAACTACTGGGGAAGAGATCTCTACTGCATTGAATAAGTAGAGGACTACAAGTCTATGGGGTCATATGAACAGTCCTATTCCTAATGATATGGTGTGTATGGGTATTGGTGGTAAAGAGCTGGTATGGAGGTGTAGAGATTAGCAATTGGTGTAATAACAACTGTGTTCTGTTGCAGGAAGCTGGACTATATCTGTCTTATGATGGTTGGAGGAAAGTGTACAGCCTCATAAGGTATTCGGGTTCTATAGAGGATTTATGAGAGTAGACTTCAACATAGACTTGTGCTATAATTCCTATGTTTTGTCATTTCAGATCCCTTGTCCCTGCTGACCTTTTCTCTTCCCCTTCCCCGGTCTCTTTTCATTCTTTATCCCTCGCCTGATGGTTCGAACCCCCTGTGTTTTACATCCAGGGTGTTGGTAACATCGGGAGGTGGACCCCTTTGTTCATCGATCGTATCCTGCGGAGCGGGCCCTGACACTAATAGGTTTGACACATGTTATAGTTAACTGGACATTTTACTCATATAAAACCAATGAAATTCCCCTGTTATAGTTACTTCAGCTAACTATAACTCGCGCGCCCGCAATGCACTGCTGATGACGTCACATATTATATCACTCATGACATGGTCAGTGACATCACTCATGACATCACTGATGATATCTGAAATAACATCACTGATGAAATCACTGATGACATCATCCTTGTAAAAGAGTGGTAGACGTCCTCTCAGCGTAATATAACCTTTGATACACACATTTAAAAATAGAAGCTAAAATGTTCAAAGCATGAGTGATGTAATATGTGACGTCATCAGCAGTGCATTGCGGGCGCACGAGTTATAGTTAGCTGAAGTAACTATAACGGGGGAATTTCATTGGTTTTATATGAGTAAAATGTCCAGTTAACTATAACATGTGTCAAACCTATGTTTTTTTCAGTGAATTTCATAGGTTTTGTAAATGATGCTACTTCCTAACTATAACGTGTGTAAAACCTTTGTTTTTTTCAGTGAATATATATATATATATATATATATATATATACACATATACACACACACTCACCACACAACCACACACACAACCACAAAACACACACACAACCACATACAAAGCCACACATACACACACACACACAACCACCCCGTCAGTGCACACTTTCACCAGGCACAGACACCATCAATCATCAGTGCACGCGTTCACCGGGCACAAACACTACCAGCCGTCAGTGCACGCTTCCACCAGACACACACACCACCAGCCGGAGGTGCACACTTCCACCAGGAACACACACCACCAGCCATCAGTGCACAATTTCTACAGGCACACACACCACCAGCCATCAGTGCACATATCAATTGTTAACGCATCCACAATTAACTATTGTAGCAATCGAAACTTTGAAACATATTCCTCTAAAGCGCACCATGCCACCATTGCTACAAAAATGAATACACATTTTTTTTGCCTACAATTTATAGACTTTTGTTGCAATTGGTGTTGCAATATTTAGCAATGCCAATAGCTCAAACTCAATTAATGCGAGACCTATTGCATTGCAAATGCTTGTAGTATTTACTTCTATCCTCATATGGTTAAGCTGATTGAGAAATTGTTATATTGTGCTTTCCTTCTGCTTCCAAGTATATTCAAGTACATGAAAAACAATTCTATTCCTTTTGTTGCATTAATTGTTATAAACACTGTATGAAAAGGATAAAATAATAATAAAAGGGTATAGTTGAGTTAAGAGCATGGTGCAATCAACTGAAGACATGTAGTATAGTCAACGTACCTAATCTTTGTGCAAAAGAAGATGCTGTGGTATCTGAGCTGTCTCCTAGGATACAAGTAGCCACTGGAATAGAGTCCTGAAAACAAAGCAAGTTATATGGTAATTTCTGACATAAAATACTTTTATTTGATCTGTTAAAATCATAAAAAGAGTGGAACATACCATAATGAAAAGGTCATCATTCAGATACAAATAATTGCATTAAAACATTTTTAGTTATCGTGACCCTCGTGTGGGATGGAGCCAGAAAGCAGCGGATTATCATTAACAGCGATGTAAACATTTCCATGCTTTCTGTTGGAATTAAAATGTTAATGCCAACGGAAAATGGAGAGGGAGCAAAGTTCAAAACAGCTATGCATAATTTTCTGTCCAGTTTCTTAACTCACTTTAGTTTCATATCCTAGAACATTTACTGGTTAGATCATGTTTGTGCCTAGGGCTCGTTATAGAGGGGGGCTTTGGAAGAAAGGTAGTACAGAAACAGGTCTGAAAAGGACAAAAGGCCGGCAACTTTATGCCCTACTGCCAGGTTCTTATTTTGATGTTCCATTCCTTCCAAGGTTTCATGCTGATTCTTTCTTTTCTATATATTTTTATATGGTAATTTCTCTGCAGCTGTAGAGACAAGTTGCTGTAAATTCTGTCTACGTCTGATGTGATTATGTAGTTTTCAACAACAGAAGTTGTCATTCAGCATTAGAAAGTAAACAAACTTATTTTAAAACTGATCTGGAAGGAAGTTGGACACATGAATTTAGCTCCTACTTTAAATTGGATTGTTTTTATGTTCTAGTTAACACAATGCTACTATTATAACCCCATCCTATTGATTTTTTCCTCAACGGGATTGGGGTATGTCTGATCTTTTTAAAAATTCAGAAGAGTAACCTGAAAAATACCACACTGTAACAAATTGGTAAAAACGCAGGTCACTGATTCCACCTCAGCCACTGGCTTACCAAGAAAAAACAACTTTAGAATATCAGCTCGAATCCCATTCCAGAACCCCATGTCAGAGATGAACTCACACAGAGGCAATATTGTGTGGAGGTGGATTTCACAGAAGAACCCATACCAGTGACATATAGCACACTGCAACAAACTGGTAACAGCAAGAGTACACCTCAGATGCAGGCTTACTAAAAGCTGTCAACCTCAGAACATCAGTTCACATCTGAAAAGAAGAGGCTACTCCTGGTAAGTTGAAGCCTCTTTATTATAGACCAGTCCTGTCAACTCTCAGGCAGCAACTGCCAGAGCCCCCACATGTAGGAAGGTTCCATGCAAATACAAAGAAAGGACCCAACACACCTCCCTTTGTATAACAAGAAAAGAAAAGAAAACAATGAAAGAAATAAAGGGAAAATTAAATGAGAAAATATAATAACAAACAATGAAGAACCAATGTAACCCTTACTGTAAAATACAAAGGAAATAGAATGAACATTGGACAAGAAATGCAAATAACAATATATGCATATTAATACATGGCATAATCACAAAACTTGGTCGGTACAGTTCTCATCCTCGAAGAAAATCTTCTCTGAGCAGAAGAGGATGACTGACCACACCCATGTGAAGGAGTGACCCTAGAAGAAGAACCGCTGGAGCCAGAAGGTGAATCAAGAGTAGCACGTGAAAAAGAATTGACAGAAGGATCAACACAAACACCCATCTTCCCTCCTACATACACAATTTTGGATTGAGGAACAATAGAAATGGCACACTTATTCCGCACCTTCCCATTCTCCAACACCACCACACGTTCTTTTACTTCTTTGACCCTTGCAGGAGCAGAAAAACGAGAATCACCCTTGCGAACAAAACCGGGTTTCTTGATTCTCACCCAATCACCCACACGCACAGGAGAAACATTCACAGAAACAGTGGCATACTTTGACTGAACAGTCGTTCTAACATCAACGACGCCATTAAGTTTAGATGGATCAACAACCTTCCTGGACATCCAATCCTTGTTCAATTTAGAACCGGCAACCCTACCCCCGAGTAACGTAAAAGGAGATATTCCAGTACTAATATGTGGAGTAGTTCGAAAAGCCCATAACATATCTGCAACTGCAGTACGCCATGACAAACCATTCACAAGAGCTAACTGTAGGTGGTCCTTAATAACGCGATTAAAGCGTTCAACTAAACCATTGCTGCGGGATGATAAAGAGATGTCAATACATGCTTAATGCCAAGTTCTTTAAGAAAATCATGCATCTCCTGCGAAACTAGTTGAGTCCCATTATCCGTTACCAGTTCATCCGGAAGCCCTTCACGAAGAAATACATCCTTAAGAAAACCAATGACAGAAGATGAATTAACACAGTCAACAAATTTGACTTCGGGCCATTTAGACATATAGTCTACTAAAACCAAGGCATACAAGGGTGACTCACCAGAAATGCCAAAAGGACCAACGACATCAAAAGCGAGTTTAGACCAAGGGACATTTTTGACTGGCACAGGATCAATAGGAGACGGATGGGCAACTTGGGATTTATCGCTGAGAACACAAGCACAACAGTCCCTAACAAAATGTTCAATGGACCTATCCACACCAGGCCACCAAAAGTCTTCACAAATTCTGCGTTTCATCGCACGAATACCCTGGTGACCCTCGTGAGCAAGATTTAAAATTTTTGTTTACATGCACTCAGGAACAACTAAAAGGCCACCCCTACGTAAAATGCCGTCCACCACGGACAACTCATCACAAACTCTCTTGTAAGGTATTAACTTAGGAGATAATTCATTGTTAACAGGCCAACCCTGAACTAGAAAATTCACAACCAACTTAATTTCCTCATGCTCAGACAAAGCATGCAACCACTCTTGTTCAGAAAGCGCACCATTCACAACACTGACTACAGTTCCCACAGCACATACTACGTCAAGATCATCATCAGAATGAAGCGAGAGATCATTAGCCACAGGAAGACGAGAAAAACAGTCAGCGAAGATGTTTTTGGCACCAGGTACATACGGTAAACAATAATTAAACTCTTGCAACCTATATTGCCATTTGGCGATTCTAGGAGTGGCACGACCACCACCCTTAGTGGTGAACAGGTCCACCAAAGGTTTATGATCGGTCCTGAGAGTTAACACATTACCCCACAGGAAATTCCGAAAATACTGAATGCCCCACCATAAGGCCAAAGCCTCTTTCTCAATGGTGGAATAGGAGCCTTCAGCACCACGGAGAGTCCTGGAAGCAAATGCAATCACTTCTTCACGACCGTCATTTATCTTTTGCATCAAAACCGCCCCTAAGCCAATGTTGCTAGCATCAGTAGAAACAATACATTTGTCATTAATATTAAATAGTTTTAAAGGGCGAGCTTGAACAATTTTTTTTTTTTAGATGCAAAATTGATGAGCACACTTGTCACACCATACAAACTTGACATTCTTCTTGAGAAGTTCTCTTAAGCTTGAAGTTTTGTCGGCAAAATTTCCACCAAATTTTGCGTAATACTCCATGAGTCCAACAAAGGAGCGCAATTGGTCTTTATTGGAAGTCGGAGGAGCATTTTGAATAGCATCTACATTTTTTACTTTCGGTTCAATCCCCTTAGTAGAGATGTGGTGCCGTAAATAGTCAACCCCCTCACGAAAAAACTTGCACTTTTCCTTCTTGAGCGTAAGGCCATGGGTCTTTACTGTATCAAGAACTAATTTTACCCTGCTGTCATGTTCAGTTTCAGTAGGTGCATGTACCAAAATGTCATCCTGGAAGAACACGACTCCCGCTGTGTTTCTAAACAGACTGCCCATTAAACGCTGAAACACAGCGGAAGCCGATGCCAGGCCGCAAGGCATGCGTTTGTAACGAAACGCACCCTCCGGGGTGACAAAGGAGGTAAGATGTCTGGACTCCTTGGAAAGCTCAACCTGATGATAGGCCGAAGAAATGTCGAAAGAGGAAAAATACTTGGCCCCATCAAGCGTAGCCAACATTTCATTAATATTTGGCAATGGTTGGCGGTCAATCCAAATGTTGGCATTCAAGTCGCGCAAATCCACACACATCCTAAGGGACTTATCCGGCTTACGTGCAAGAACAATGGGAGCCAACCATTCTGATCCCTCAATGTCCTCAATGACATCCATGCGACACAATCGTTCCAGCTCCTCTTTCAGTTCGGCACGCAAACTCAAAGGTACTTTACGCACTTTGTGCGCAACAGCTTTAGCACCATTTTTTAAGACATTGCGATGTTGAAAACCTTTTAATTTCCCAAGTTTATCGCAAAAAACATCGGGATACATCTCGATCCACTGATCACCAGACAAGTGTTTCACAACTACATCATCTGGAACGTTAGGAGATGAAGGACACGAGTAAAACTTGGAAGCTTCACGCCTGGATATAACCATGTCAGGGTGGTTAGGATCAAGGATGATCTCCAGTTCCCCTTGTTCTTGCCAACCCAGCAAATTTGCACCATCATTAATCACAAACACAGGACCTGAGGCTGTATCTCCACTGAATTCTAAACTTGCATCAAGTTTGCCCAAAACTTCCACTCTCTTACTTTGATAAGCAAAAATTCTGATATCGGATTTCTGGAATTGGAAGTCACCAGATGTACCAAGATCTTTGATATTAACCAGAGTGAACGGAGACCCCAAATCAGCCAAGAAAATCACACTCACGCCATACCATTCCAAAACTCCGCTTAAGAGAGGAAGTCATGCAAAGGGAGCTAGCATAGAATGAAAGAAGACTAGAAGGTACCCAAGGGGAAAACTGTTCTGATAGCCTCAACAGAGGGTGTCTGACAAGGGTGTATTTTAGCCCCTTTCCTGTTCTTAATATACACAAATGGTTTGGAGGTCTTTTTATTAAGGAGGGAGCTTGATTTTCCTAAAATTGGCAGCAAATCTGTTCCTTTATTATCTTACGCAGATGATACAGTGTTAATGGCAACAACAGCTAATAGCCTTGAGAAAACCCTCAATATTTTATTGATTTTATGTCCTCCCTCGACGTAAAATTCAATTTTATCAAATCGTGTATCATGGTATTGGCCCTGAGACCACAAAAAACGAGAATTTTGTCATACGAGACAAGAGAATGGAAAAGGTAGACAACTTCAGGTACATGAGGAATTCATTTAACAACAAGTTGAATTGGGACCCTCTTGTCACAGCAAGAGCACATTACATTATACAAACAGGGCCGTGGATGGGTTATTTCATTTTGCATGTAAATTAGGACACAAGCCTGTGAGGGAACGAATTACCCTATATAAAGCCAAATGGCTCTCTATTGCAACGTATGGGGCAGGGGTCTGAGGACATCATAAAAGCAGTCAGCTACAAACATTGGAAAACAAATTCACCAAAAGGTTATTGATAACCCCAAATAGTGCCCCCACCCGTCTGTCACAAGGAACTGGGACTAGAGTTTATAGAGGATAACATAGCTACCGCACCTTTGTTTTTTTTAGGCATACATTTGGCTGTCTGAAGAACTATTTTTTTCCCTAGAAGTAATTATAGACTGCCAAACCTTTGCCAATGCCCTAAAAATACCATGGCTCCACTTCTTGAGGGACAGATATCATGAGATAGGATTGGGACACTTTGTTTTGTGACAACCCTGAAAGTATCGAACCGAATGCTAAAGCCATTATTAAAGAGGCAATTTACTCCAGGGCCAACATGCGCTATCTTGAACAAGATGAGATAGGCCTACCACGGATGTCCCATTGCTATATTATCTAACTTTTACTACTGATCTGCAGGCTTGATTTTATTTAACCAGATGCTGTTTACGCACGGTGCACTTTTTGTTGGCATTTCCACGTCAAAGAGGGTGGGCTGACAAGCTCATACTTTGTTCGTGTGACAACTCTACAAGCCAAAGCACTTAATTCTATTCTGCACCTTATAAAAAACGGCGAGGAGTAAATTCTTAGTGCCATTAAGGAAAATCCGCCACTGCACATACATTGTTGCTTTTAACTTCCTGCACACATTGGCTACCCCTGATACCTGCATCGGGGGAGCGAATTACATAAAAGTTTCTATGGCTATTAGAAAACGCTATGAGTAAGAGCTCCCGTACAACAAATGGTTTTATTTCATGCCGTCTTATACCGTTCACTGTAGAATTAAAATCTTATGCCTTGGGAATTTTATGACCTGTGTAATACCATGCTGCTTCAATTCAATTCAATAAGTAAAGAATGTTATGTTACCGGAATTTTATGAATTGTCTTTTTATCCTATTGATTGTAATGTTTTATATACTGTGTTAATTTTATCATAAACTTTAATGGTTCTTTGAACCCAATTAAAGTTATTCTTGACTGACTGACTAGAAGGTAAAAGATACCTCAGCTAAAAGCCACTGGAGTTTTTCATAATGCTCCAAGCCTAAAACTCATTCTCTTCTATGTTCCACGTTTGAGGCTGTTCAAATCCTTCACATTTCTTTCACTCTAAGACCATTCATCAATCAGAGAGTCAATCTCCTGACACTTCTATTGCATCAGTATAGTGTGCATGCTCA
This sequence comes from Lissotriton vulgaris, assembly GCF_964263255.1. Taxonomy (NCBI): domain Eukaryota; kingdom Metazoa; phylum Chordata; class Amphibia; order Caudata; family Salamandridae; genus Lissotriton; species Lissotriton vulgaris. Next base: position 439,922 of record NW_028241743.1, read on the forward strand.
CCCACTTATAATGCAGAACGTGTAACAAGCCAAGTAAAAGGTCCAGTCCTTATGGGCGGTAAGAAATGCAGACAAGGCGGTACCAAGGAGGCACTAACAAGCCTATTTAGGAATCAGAAGCCAGCATTTAGGAAGGACAGTGACACAAGCCAATGACAAATAGGGGCGGAGAGTGGGCGGGGCTTCCCCTGCATACTTTATTACAGCATGCCTCGCAGAGCGAGCAGCATATGCGCACTGCCGCTAGGCTCGACTTAACTAGGTACTGCAGAGAAGAAAAGGAGCTGGTAATCTGGACAATGTAACTCAGTAACCACCATAAGGCAATCAATTCAACAAACAGCACAGAGTTCCTCTGGTTACCAAATGTTTTCAGCTCTGCCTAGAAACTTTATCAAGGCATACCTTTTTTATCTCAAATCACATCTATATTTTCCTAAGGTTTTAATTCATCACTTAAAATGGTGAATGTCGTCACTAAAAAGTTTCAAATACCCCAAATGAGGGCATGCCAACATAATGAAAAGAAAAATATCAAATTGAATAATATGCCTTTACCTCAAAAACATGCCTTTAACATTATTTACATATCCTTTTATACATAGATAGGTTCCAAAATCCTTCTAATTCCTTGGGGTTTGACTCCTTCCAGTGGCTGAAACTAACTGCTCCCCTGAATTGTCCCAGAAGGGATAAATGTTGTGTATTATTCAGCAAAAGTAACATTTATATCACTCTGTATATATAATATGCCATTGTCCCTTGTTCTTCCCAAGATACAGTTCCTCCATTGTCAGGGTTTGCCAATCAGGCAAGCAGGCTCCCTCATTTGTCATGTTAGTCATGGTCATGAGCCCCAACAAATATGCTTTGTAATCAAAGCATCTTAATCTCTCCAACTGGTGTGCTAGCCTTTCTTTGTCTTCCACTAGAGGTGCCTGCTATTCTCAGTTGTTTGATCTCCTAATCTCAAGGTCACTTAATAACATTGCCTGCTTTTAACAGTTGCACAGTAGCATTGGTCTAACCCCTATCATTGTTTTAATACAGTGGGTGCGTACTATTGTTCTACAGGCATCCCATTCAATGAGGCAGTGCCCTTAATTTCCCCAAAATAGGTTTGGATTGTCTGCCGTGATGAGTGCCAAAACACCTGGTCCTCAAGTGTCTCAACTTTCAGTTTCCAAGTAGGAATCGTTGCTCGAAGTCTGTTCCGTGCCATTCTCAAGAGTGATGGGTTATCATTTGAGAGAATTCTGTCCAGATATTCCACAAGTACCACCGTTTGGTGTGTTCAAGAGCAGCATAAGAATTTATTTATGTAGTAACCATGCTACGCTGGTATTTTGTAACCAAGTAGGTTTATTCAGAAGAAAGAGAACAGGTGGTAAATCACAGGTAATTCATAGCCCCACCAGGAGCAGCCTGCTAGCTGCTCAGCCCCTCTCATCAACTGTCACACCACATTCAGTGACCCAGGCATTCTAGTGAAGGTCCACTCACCAACATTCCATACAGAGTAGACACACACAGGCTGAGCAGCTAGAGTGAAGAAACATAGGGAATGAAACATCATGTGAGGATACTACATATAGTCTGACATGTAGATCTTGTATGTCAGAGTAAAAGGTGTATAGTTTGATATGTGAATAAAGCACTCTCCATTAGTCTACCAAATGCCATCACATCACCCAGTATTAAATGTTCAGGTTGTCCTAGCAGTCGCCAAAGCCAACATAGGACGACAGGGCCTGTCCATTTCAGCTGAGAAATCTACTGTTATTTCTTGTAAGACTGTAATCTGGTCTGCATTGTGAGCATATATGTTTGAGTGCTATGTCTGACTCAGGACTGTAAGCAACCCCAGGTCATATCCATATTAGTATCCCCCTGGCATAAGCGGAGTAAACAGTTTAATACAGCTTGCCCCTCTGCACCTATGTAAAGCCAAGGCCTCTTCCTGTGTTTGATGAGTCTCCAAAAGAAAGGCAATGTGAGCTCCTCTTATTTTAATGTATGCTAGTCTTATATAGTTTCATGGCATTTTAAGCCCCCTCACATTCCACATGAGGATTTTGAATTTTAGCTGCTTGCTACCCACTATGTGATAGACAGCATGGCTTTTCAGCCTCCAAAGCTCCCAAATGTTTTCCGTTGTGATCTTGTGGTGTTAAGGTGGACTGCATCACCTCCCTGCTTATAATTTCACACGCAAAACCCCATCCTCACTGGCTTTATCTGTCATCAGCTGTTCTGGGGGGTCACTTCAGCCATTTTTTTGGTTTATCCCAGAACTTTGTGACTGCTCAGAGTCAAAGTTTGATGCTTCTTCTGCCGTCCCTATAAAGTGACCCGCAGTTGCGTCATCCTGAAAGGAAGCATCCACTGCCATTGCTGTCTCTATCTTGCTACACTGGTTATTCAGAATCTTCTATTCCTTGTGACTCTCCTTTGCTGTCATCACAACATAGCTGTCCCGCGGTATGCACTCACTGTGGCTGTATGGGTCGCTATCAAACCCCAGACCTCTTTGGGGTCGGTGAAGAGTTGGCCTGTCAGAACTTTTAATTTGGATGGGTCCATGAAAATATACCTCACTTAACCACGATAGAAGAGGCTCTTTGTTGCTGGACAGCATCTGTAAAGTCCGGGAAGATCATAACTTTACTACTCCAGGCAAAGGCGTTGATACTCTGTCTAGTGCATAAAAAGTCAATAACCGGTCAGAAGCCAAAGTCTGCACCAGCCAACTTTCTTGGAGTGTAACCATCTTGCTGCCTTTGATCCACTAGGGTAAGTTATTCAAGAAATCAAACATTCTCAGTTAGAACTCTTAGGTATTTCTGTAGCTTCTTGGTGGCTGGTTTCAGAACTGTTATGTTCCCTGCATTACTGATTCATTTTGCCACCGTCCTGTAATCACCCCATAGTAAGCCCAAGATGAAAGACAGATCTTTATGTTCTAAAGTATCCTTGGTGGTTCTAATAACCTCAAGAATGGCATCAAGTGTGTTTAATTTCTCAGTTTCTGTACTTGATAGCTGAGGGGCCCCCTCACAAGTCTCAAATGTTCCATGTACTCCTTAATTTATTTGGCACCATTGTTTCCTTTATCTTAGATTTCCTCAACATTGTGGAGCACTTTATTTTAGTTCTATTTGTTTTGTGGCAACTGCCAGAGGTTTTGCGATAGGTCAGTTCTTTATGTCATCCCTCAGCTCGATGGCTGGATCCAGGGAGAAGGCAATCACCTATGGGGGAGCACAGTGGCTGGGTTAATTCCTGTTTGAATTAATCTTAATGATTCAAATACGAATATGCATGCTCAACATAGTCAGTGCCCCTTCCTGCTTGCATGTATTTGTCAGACTGCAGTCTGTTCCTAATAGCAGTTTCTCTCCACCTATGCTCACATACTTCCTCATTGAACTTAAGGGGCAAGAGGCTTAGTCACTCTAGGGTACGTCACCATGTCTCCTAAGGTCTTACTGCGGTCTTGTTCCATACTTTGTTTCAGGCCGAGCAGGGAGCTCTCCCCTCATGAGAATTATTTTTGCAAACTGCCAAGTCAGGTCCTCTCTGAACCGGAACACAAGGAACCCAGGACCGGTTTTGCCCTCATTATGGGCTCATTAGCCAGGTACAGCTTGGTTCCAGTGACACTGTGTTCCCGGTACCCACGTCTGGGCATACCGTCCCAATTAAGGCGACACAATTAGCCAGTGGCTGACATTAATTCAAGCATTCCATCCATCACTGTTTTGTACACTTATTGTGTCGCCCTAAATCAGACGGGTTTGCCCAAATGTGGGTCCCGTTCACATGGTGTTTCTGGAACCAAGCTGTACCTGGCTGATGAGTTCATAACTAGGAAGAACCCGGCCCTGGGTTGCTTGTGTGCCGGTTCAGGGGGTACCTGGCTTGGCAGTTCGGGCTAGACTGTTCTTAATGGAGCAGGGTCAAGATTGATTTGCTTATAGCCGAGTCCGCACTGAGGTGTCATGATGAGCAAAATAACGATGGATACCAGTGGTTGAGATGAATTCAAAAGTTCCATCCATCACGGTTTGTATGCTTACTGTGTTGCATAAGTGGGACGGGATATTCCCAGACATGAGGCCCGTGCATACTGTGTCACTGGAACCCAGCTGTACCCAGCTGATGAGCCCAAAAATAGGGTGAACCGGTCTTGGGTTGCTTCTATGCTGGTTCAGAGAGAACCTGGCTTCCTTCGATGGGAAGCCAATTGAGGTTTTTGAGGTCTAGTGAGATGTGCTCAAATCGTTTAAAACCTGTTAGTAGCCGGGAAGTCGTCATAGGGAACTGTTGTAAGGGGGGCTAGGTGGGTTTTAGGAGTTTGTGTGGATGGCGTTACCATAATCCTGTTTTGAAAGGACTAAAGACTGCACTACTGTCTTAAAATCATCAGTTCAGTTAGGGATAGTTACATAAACACAGGAGAGACTTTTCTTTAGAAACTAATCTTTTTCCTGCAAATTCATTTTGTATCTTATTACTTCAAATCTTCTTACTAGTTGGAAAGTCACCACTGGATTCTTCAGCAACAGGTAAGGAAAGCATAGCAGAACAAATGAAGATGCACTACACACATAGTTACAAAATCAACTAGCTGCTTCGAGTGGCATTCTGCTCCAAAGGTTAATTTTACAAAGTACATCCAGCTTTCATAGATGATTTTTAAAGTATATTATTATCATTACTAACAATTGTTGCAGTATAGCATGAAGGACTCCCATTACACTTGCACAATGTAAAGTCAAGATACAGCCTTGAATAGGGAAAGCAGAATGCAGTATAATACCAACGGAATGATTTGACTCTCTCTCTAGCAGTTCACTCTCCTCCAAAACAGACAGGTCTACTTAATGACCACAATTTCTCACCAAAGTCACCGCTGCTATTGGCCTGCACACTGCAATTCAGTTTCGAGATAACAATGACCTTCCCGGGAGTGGATTACTTTCAAGGGGAGATAGATTAGAATTCAGTTACCAAAACACCTTCCCTCTCGTAAGCATAGTATGTTATGTTAACAAAAGTTTATAAAGCGCAGGGTCACCAAGAGGTTTCATGGCGCTAATCATGCGTAGTGTTGTTGTGTAAGGACTATTAATAGGCTTGCTCAAACAACCATGTTTTCAGGGCCCGGCGGCTTGCTGTGTTAATTAAGAATGTCTGTCGACACCATGCTGGGCGTAAGCCATGCTTCTGGCCTAGACTGCCTCCCCTCGGAGTCGACGCTGGCGCTTTTTGTGAGGTGCAGTGTGATTGTTTACTGCTCAATAAAAAAGATTTAATACTAAATCCCAAGAGGTTGTCCAGCTCATGATTGTCAATGGGAGAGAATTCCAAAATTTGGAGGCAAGGTAGGAGAACCTGCAGCCTCCCTATCGTTTAAGTTTGATGGCCTGGATGGTTAGTAGGTGAAGGTGGGCTGATCGTAAATTACGCCGAGGGACATGCTTTATGACCATATCACTGATAAATTTTGGGCTCTTGCAGTGCAGCGCCTTGAAGGCTAGACAACCCATCTTAAACGCAGCACGTGGAGCCACGGACAACCAGTGAAGTTTTAACAGCCAAGGCCTAGCCGATTGCCATCTTGGCTGTTTATAGATTAATCTTGCCGAGTGATTCTGACCTATTTGTAGATGTTTGAGCAGAAACAGTGGCAGACCGATGTGGAGAGAGTTTGAGAAGTCAAGGAGTGAGAGAACCAGCGCTATCACAACCTGTATGAGGGCTGGGTCAGCAAATGAGCAATCTTCCTGATTTCACGCAGTTGGAAGAGACTGGTGAAGACCACTGCACCCACTTGTCCTCTGAGTGAGACATCTGCATTTATAGTGACCCCTAGACTTTTCACGGAGGGGGAAGGGGTGAGGGGGGTCCTAATTTGCTCGGCCAACAATGCGGACCCCAGCAGACATCGCTCTTCCCGGGCAGCACTAGTTCCATCTTTACTAAGTTGAGCTTCAAATGATTAAGGTCCATCCAGCGCTGGATATGGAGCATAGTAGTTTGAAATTCCGCAGCAGAATTAGGAGAATACAGAAAGACGAGCTGAAGGTGATTGGCATAATTGAAGATGGTTATCTTTCTGTTTTTTAGTGAGTGAATCAAGGGCCTGATGTAAAGATTGAACAGCAGTGGGGAGAGGGACGAACCCGGCGGGACCCAATAAGAAGTGGCCAATTTGGGGGCAGTAAAGGCACCAAGAAGTATGGTTTGAGTTCTGCCTGTAAGAAAAGACTTGATCCAATTGTATGCAGGTCCTTGTATACCTGCTTGTTCGAGATGTTATGATAGACCGTGTCGAACGCAGCCGACAGATCCAGTAGCACAAGAGCCTCTTAATGTATCCAGTACCGCAAGGATTACTGACTCTGTTGGGTGAGCAGGCCGGAATCCAGCTTGGTTTGGCTCTAAGTATTCTGATTGTTCAATGAAGTTAGAGAGGCCCCTGGCCACATGGGCCCCCATAATCTTAGCCAAAAAGGGAAGAAGGGATATAGGACGATAGTTAGAGGAATTCAGGGGGTCAGCCCCTGGTTTTTAGGTCTCGCCTGTCGATGCGCATGCGCATCGAGCTTGTTAGGTCTCGCCTGTCGATGCGCATGCGCATCGAGCTTGCGAGACTATGGGGGCTTAAACACTCTTTAACCAACTTGCAAGGAATCGTGGCGATTCCTTGCAGTGCACGAGAAATTTAAGCTCAATGCGCATGCGCATTGAGCTTAAAAGCGCGTGCACATGCCCCCAGCCGCCTGCCTTGCCCACTCTCTCTCTCACAGCCTCCCCCAGCTCCGCCCCCTCACTTCTTGATTGCGGCCGTGCCTCCCCTACTCTCCTCCCCCCTCCTCCTCCTACTCTCCTCCCCTGCCTGCCGTGTCGCACCTCTCCCCTCTCCCCGCTCCGCCCCCACCCCGCCGGAGCCTCGCATCACTCTGCAGTCTCTGCCTCGCGCCCCCAGGAGCTCCAATCCTCAAACGACTTGTTGGTGTATGTGCCTGTGGAAAAACAAGGTGCTGGCAAGCCAAAGCCCTTCTTTTATTTAATGAATGAAGATTGTTTTAAAATGGAAAGGCTTTGAAAATTGCTATTTCCATTGAAGCCATACTACTTGTTTAACCTATGTCCTATGTCCACGCAGTATCGCCTGTTTACGTGTTTGTAGTGCCAAGATGACGGCCAACCACAGCTTCAGAGCACCTCTCTCGCGCACAATCCACCCCGCCGGAGCCTCGCATCACTCTGCAGTCTCTGCCTCGCGCCCGCCATTGCCCCCTCCCCTTCAAGGGGACTGAGCACGTGCTCTCATTATCTCACCTCCCTTTATAATTAATTTACGGTCTTTGCAACTCCCCAGCCATGTGTTGCTTTGTTTTCGCTGCTTCTTTGTTGTTGTGTCGCCCCACATCCGCCTCTCACCGCACCGACGCCACCTCGCCTCAGACGGCCCCCTCCCTCCCCCCCCTCTCTCTTTCTCGCACACTTCTTTCGCCTCCCTTTGAACTTCTCCCAGCTCAATTACTCTCCCCCTAATTTCCCATCACTTCCCTTTACAGCTCTTTTTCGCTCTCCCTCACAAATTCCCCCTCCTTACCAATTCCAACAGATCACCCCTCCCAATACTGTTCGTCACTGGGCTATAAGTGGGATGCAAAGGTGTTTGGGGGAGGGGGTCTCCAAAAGGTGTTTGGCCTATTTAATTAAGGGTGTGGCTTAAATATGTAAACTCATTTTCTGTGATTTCCATAGTATGTGCCACCCAACCTGACTTTTGGTTCCTCTCCCAGCTTTCCTTTATTGCATCCAGTTATAGAACACAAAAATTGACGTGCACCAAAAACCTAACAGGACTATTGCAATTTATTTATTTATGTGTTTTTAACATAGCGCGTACTTTACCCAGAGTTGTCAGAGCGCTTTAGACTAGAGCAAAGTAAATTACATAAGGAAAAAGTGACTTACACCTTAATGTGTTCAGACATATGTAAAATTGACATGCTTGGCATGACACTAAAAGTTGTTGCCCTTTCGGCTGCTGTATTTTATTGCCGCGGTAGCTACGAGCTGGCTCGATGCTTCCCCAAACTCCCATAGTGTTTACTATTGCACACAGTTCTCTGCTGCAGACACTCAACCCTCTGAGTTAACTCATCATTTAATAAACATTTTCCAGCTGGAGCCCTCTTTGGTTTCTTCCCTGGTGGGAACCACTGCGTATTTGATTCAGGTCGCCGTGTGGCCTGTTTCAGATCACGTTTATATGCGAAATAATAGCTTTCTGCGCCGCTGCAGGGGGTTTCTTACCTCCACTCTAAATATGCAAGGATGCGATAAATGACGTCAAAGTACAGGAGCCGAGAGGCCTCCTATTTCTCTGAGGCGCGTTCATGCGCACGTCACCTCCGTGCACACAGAGGTGGCTCGCGCGAGTGGACCGTGCACGCATGTGCATACTGATGTTTCTTTCATCCCTGCCCTATCCCTGGGTTTCACCTCACCCCCTATGTCCAACGCATCCACCACCACATCCACCACCACATCCCCCACCACACCCACCACCACCACATCCACCACCACATCCACCACACCAACATCCACCACACCAACATCCACCACACCCACATCCACCACACCCACATCCACCACACCCACATCCACCACACCCACATCCACCACACCCACATCCACCACACCCACATCCACCACCACATCCACCACCACCACACCCACCACCACCACATCCACCACCACATCCACCACCAGGTGCAAATGCAATGTTCTTGGATTTTCGTCACAATAAAATACACTGAACATAATCTTCACAAAATTAATTTACAAACGTTTAAGCTATTGCCATTATAAATTACAATAAATTTTATTTAAGTATTAATTATTTACAAAATTAAAAGCCATTGTTATTTGCAATATCAATACATCTAAGTCACGTAAAGACAACACACATTGCATTACAAATGCTATAGGTGTCACATTTGCGAAAGTTAAAACTATTGACATTGTAACTGACAAAGCTATTACTTTTGCTATTTTCAAAACCAACACATAAATAAAAAAAGTGTCCTTTACAATACCAATTGCTCAAACTTTCCTAATGCGAGACCTATTGCATTTCCAATGCTTGTTTAAAAGAGGAACTACTGTAGCCTTCTTAAGGGCACTGGGTACCTCGCCGGGACTCAGTCAGGAAAGGGAGAATGCTGTGAGGTAAAGCAGAGAAAGTGTCCCTCAGGACAGGAGGTGGGCAGCAGTCATTAGGAGACCCGATTTAACATGGGTCATGAGATCTAATAGTATGTTAGGACATATAGCCGCGAAGTGGTTCATAATAAATGAGTTTCTGGAGATGTCATCCAGTGATTCTGTGTTGACAGTGGGGGGGGGGGGGGGATACTAGCCTTGATGGTGGAGATTTTATCCAGAAAGAAGTTATTCAGAGAATTACACAGCTCTTGGGTGGGAGCCTGGCTAGGTGATATTCTCTCATCCCTACTCAGGTCATTCACAATCTTAAAGATTTCTTTGGGTTTATTATGGGCACTTAGTATTCTCGCTGAGAAATAAGCAGCGTTGGCTGCCAGTATAGCTTTTTAGGGCTCGCCTGCTGTGCGCATGTGCACAGCTGGCAAGTTCTATAGGGGCTTACCCAGTGTTTAACCACCACTGGCGATTCCTTGCAGTGCACGAAGCGCGTGCACAATGCCACCAGCCGCCTGCCTGCCTGCCTCCCATTACCACATCAAAGGCAGCCCTCCCAGCGCATTTGTCACCCCTTAATTATTCACGGCCTGCCGGCCGTACTTTCAGTTTAGTCTCCTTTTATAACTTGTTTAACTTGTTGTATTTTGCTGACTGGGTTCCGATGATCAAAAGAAACTTTGAGAAAGCTTTTCCAACTAGAGGAACGAATGGAATGTACCGGGAAGCTGCAGTTTGTTGCTCGACATAGAGGTTATGTATGTGGGAGGAGGTCGCGCAAGAGACTTTGATTTTGCACTTCAGAATGAGAAACTTCCTGACCCATTTTCTTTCTCATGATTGTAGACTCATGGTATGTAACAAAGATGTCTGCACATAATAAGGAAGTTATGTAACTTATCTGAAATCTTTCAATCCGTTTCTTTTTTCCGACACGAAAATACATTAGATAGCAAGGTTATGGACAGCGTGGTATCTGTTACCCTCTTTCAAAGGGGTTGGCTGGGTGATTGATGGTATGTTTGGTAACTCCTTTCACTGCACATACGTGAATGATGCGTTTTGGTGCAAACCACACACCCACAATTTTTCCCAGGTACTTTTCGGCAGGTCAAACCTGCCAAATGAAATTGCGAGGAAAATGCAGAGACCTGTTGGTTTTGGTGCTCCGAGTCTCAAAATCTACTTGTTACGCCTCGGGGAAAGACCTAGAGTAGATGACCATTATTATACCAAATAAATGCTAAACATATTGCCACAAGATTTTATTGGGTTCGATAATTATGGCTTCCGACAGCAGGGCACTTGTAATGAGCGCCAGAGGTCCTCCCATGCCTTGAGCCGTGTATTGTTTTGATGAGATGATATCATAGTACATGGCTCAATAGTATTGTTGTTTAGGAAATCAAGGTTGGTGGAACGTCTGCTATACATTTTCTGCCTTATTATTCAGATTTCGAGGATTTCGAGGCAAGCACTGAGTCTCGGACTGCAGACCTCTTGCTGGCTCCTGCTCATAAATTCAAGAGGTTGGGGAAGAGATAAGTCAGGCCGTACATTCACCATATTTATCCTGTAGACTGCCTCTGCTTGGAATTAAGTGATAAATGTGGATATCTACCTGTGCATTTTGGATGGTGCTCGTCTTCAGCCAAGTGTACAGGTGCATAAACAAGGTTTATCAACTAACTTCAGAATGAGAGATGGGTATTAAATCCGGAGTGGAGCGGTGCCTCGGCCACCAAAGTGTTGCCAAAAGAGAGAAACGTCTTGGGCAGTCTTCTTTACTGATGCCTGTCTCTTACTCACTCCGCCTGCCTAACCAGTAAGGCTTACCCCAACAGCCTCTTCCATTTTGCATCACAGCTCCACCCACCACACAGCTCCACCGATGCAGCCACCACACAGCTCCACCGATGCAGCCACCACACAGCTCCACCGATGCAGCCACCACACAGCTCCACCGATGCAGCCACCACACAGCTCCACCGATGCAGCCACCACACAGCTCCACCGATGCACCCACCACACAGCTCCACCGATGCACCCACCACACAGCTCCACCGATGCACCCACCACACAGCTCCACCGACACAGCTCCACCGATGCACCCACCACACAGCTCCACCGATGCACTCACCACACAGCTCCACCGAGGCACCCACCACACAGCTCCACCGAGGCACCCACCACACAGCTCCACCAAGGCACACAGCACACAGCTCCACCGATGCACACAGCTCCACCGAGGCACCCACCACACAGCTCCACCGAGGCACCCACCACACAGCTCCACCGAGGCACCCACCACACAGCTCCGCCGATGCACCCACCACACAGCTCCGCCGATGCACCCACCACACAGCTCCGCCGATGCACCCACCACACAGCTCCGCCGATGCACCCACCACACAGCTCCGCCGATGCACCCACCACACAGCTCCACCGATGCACCCACCACACAGCTCCGCCGAGGCACCCACCACACAGCTCCGCCGAGGCACCCACCACACAGCTCCGCCGAGGCACCCACCACACAGCTCCACCGATGCACCCACCACACAGCTCCACCGATGCACCCACCACACAGCTCCACCGATGCACCCACCACACAGCTCCACCGATGCACCCACCACACAGCTCCACCGATGCACCCACCACACAGCTCCACCGATGCACCCAAGACACAGCTCCACCGATGCACCCAAGACACAGCTCCACTGATGCACCCACCACACAGCTCCACCGAGGCACCCACCACACAGCTCCACCGATGCACCCACCACACAGCTCCACCGATGCACCCACCACACAGCTCCACCGATGCACCCACCACACAGCTCCACCGATGCACCCACCACACAGCTCCACCGATGCACCCACCACACAGCTCCACCGATGCACCCACCACACAGCTCAACAGATGCACCCACCACACAGCTCCACTGATGCAACCACCACACAGCTCCACCGACACAGCTCCACCGATGCACTCACCACAGAGCTCCACAGATGCCCCCACCACACAGCTCCACCGATGCACCCACCACACAGCTCCACCGAGGCACCCACCACACAGCTCCACCGAGGCACCCACCACACAGCTCCACCGAGGCACCTACCACACAGCTCCACCGATGCACCCACCACACAGCTCCACCGATGCACCCACCACACAGCTCCACCGATGCACCCGCCACACAGCTCCACCGATGCACCCACCACACAGCTCCACCGATGCACCCACCACACAGCCCCACCGATGCACCCACCACACAGCCCCACCGATGCACCCACCACACAGCTTCACCGATGCACCCACCACACAGCTCCACCAATGCACCCACCACACAGCTCCACTGATGCAACACCCATACAGCTCCACCGACACAGCTCCACCGATGCACCCACCACACAGCTCAACAGATGCACCCACCACACAGCTCAACAGATGCACCCACCATACAGCTCCACTGATGCAACCACCACACAGCTCCACCGACACAGCTCCACCGATGCACTCACCACAGAGCTCCACAGATGCCCCCACCACACAGCTCCACTGATGCACCCACCACACAGCTCCACCGAGGCACCCACCACACAGCTCCACCGAGGCACCTACCACACAGCTCCACCGATGCACCCACCACACAGCTCCACCTATGCACCCACCACACAGCTTCACTGATACACCCAGCACACAGCTCCGCCGATGCACCCACCACACAGCTCCGCCGATGCACCCACCACACAGCTCCGCCGATGCACCCACCACACAGCTCCGCCGATGCACCCACCACACAGCTCCGCCGATGCACCCACCACACAGCTCCGCCGATGCAACCACCACACAGCTCCGCCGATGCACCCACCACACAGCTCCGCCGATGCACCCACCACACAGCTCCACAGATGCACCCACCACACAGCTCCACAGATGCACCCACCACACAGCTCTGCCGAAGCACCCACCACACAGCTCCGCCGAAGCACCCACCACACAGCTCCGCCGATGCACCCACCACACAGCTCCGCCGATGCACACAGCTCCGCCGAAGCACCCACCACACAGCTCCACCGAGGCACCCACCACACAGCTCCACCGATGCACCCACCACACAGCTCCACCGATGCACCCACCACACAGCTCCGCCGATGCACACAGCTCCGCCGATGCACCCACCACACAGCTCCGCCGATGCACCCACCACACAGCTCCGCCGATGCACCCACCACACAGCTCCGCCGATGCACCCACCACACAGCTCCGCCGAAGCACCCACCACACAGCTCCGCCGAAGCACCCACCACACAGCTCCGCCGATGCACACAGCTCCGCCGAAGCACCCACCACACAGCTCCACCGAGGCACCCACCACACAGCTCCACCGATGCACCCACCACACAGCTCCACCGATGCACCCACCACACAGCTCCGCCGGTGCACACAGCTCCGCCGATGCACCCACCACACAGCTCCGCCGATGCACCCACCACACAGCTCCGCCGATGCACCCACCACACAGCTCCGCCGATGCACCCACCACACAGCTCCGCCGATGCACCCACCACACAGCTCCACCGATGCACCCACCACACAGCTCCACCGATGCAACCACCATACAGCTCCACCGACACAGCTCCACCGATGCACCCACCACAGAGCTCCACCGATGCCCCCACCACACAGCTCCACAGATGCCCCCACCACACAGCTCCACAGATGCACCCACCACACAGCTCCACCGATGCACCCACCACACAGCTCCACCGATGCACCCACCACACAGCTCCACCGATGCACCCACCACACAGCTCCACCGATGCAGCCACCACACAGCTCCACCGACACAGCTCCACCGATGCACCCACCACCCAGCTCCACCGATGCACCCACCATACAGCTCCGCCGAGGCACCCACCACACAGCTCCACCTATGCACCCACCACACAGCTCCACCGATGCACCCACCACACAGCTCCACCGATGCACCCACCACACAGCTCCACCGATGCACCCACCACACAGCTCCACCGATGCACCCACCACACAGCTCCGCCGATGCACCCACCACACAGCTCCGCCGATGCACCCACCACACAGCTCCGCCGATGCACCCACCACACAGCTCCACCGAGGCACCCACCACACAGCTCCACCGAGGCACCCACCACACAGCTCCACCGAGGCACCTACCACACAGCTCCACCGATGCACCCACCACACAGCTCCACCGATGCACCCACCACACAGCTCCACCGATGCACCCACCACACAGCTCCACCGATGCACCCACCACACAGCTCCACCGATGCACCCACCACACAGCTCCACCGATGCACCCACCACACAGCTCCACCGATGCACCCACCACACAGCTCCACCGATGCACCCACCACACAGCTCCACCGACACAGCTCCACCGATGCACCCACCACACAGCTCCGCCGATGCACCCACCACACAGCTCCGCCGATGCACCCACCACACAGCTCCGCCGATGCACACAGCTCCGCCGATGCACCCACCACACAGCTCCGCCGATGCACCCACCACACAGCTCCGCCGATGCACCCACAACACAGCTCCGCCGATGCACCCACCACACAGCTCCGCCGATGCACCCACCACACAGCTCCACCGATGCACCCACCACACAGCTCCACTGATGCAACCACCATACAGCTCCACCGACACAGCTCCACCGATGCACCCACCACAGAGCTCCACCGATGCCCCCACCACACAGCTCCACAGATGCCCCCACCACACAGCTCCACCGATGCACCCACCACACAGCTCCACCGATGCACCCACCACACAGCTCCACCGATGCACCCACCACACAGCTCCACCGATGCACCCACCACACAGCTCCACCGATGCACCCACCACACAGCTCCACCGACACAGCTCCACCGATGCACCCACCACCCAGCTCCACCGATGCACCCACCATACAGCTCCGCCGAGGCACCCACCACACAGCTCCGCCGATGCACCCACCACACAGCTCCGCCGAGGCACCCACCACACAGCTCCACCGAGGCACCCACCACACAGCTCCACCGATGCACCCACCACACAGCTCCACCTATGCACCCACCACACAGCTCCACCGAGGCACCCACCACACAGCTCCACCGAGGCACCCACCACACAGCTCCACCGATGCACCCACCACACAGCTCCACCTATGCACACACCACACAGCCCCACCTATGCACCCACCACACAGCTCCACAGATGCACCCACCACACAGCTCCACCGATGCACCCACCACACAGCTCCACCGATGCACCCACCACACAGCTCCGCCGATGCACCCACCACACAGCTCCGCCGATGCACCCACCACACAGCTCCACCGAGGCACCCACCACACAGCTCCACCGAGGCACCCACCACACAGCTCCACCGATGCACCCACCACACAGCTCCACCGATGCACCCACCACACAGCTCCACCGATGCACCCACCACACAGCTCCACCGATGCACCCACCACACAGCTCCACCGATGCACCCACCACACAGCTCCACCGATGCACCCACCACACAGCTCCACCGACACAGCTCCACCGATGCACCCACCCTACAGCTCCACCGAGGCACCCACCACACAGCTCCACCGAGGCACCCACCACACAGCTCCACCGATGCACCCACCACACAGCTCCACCGATGCACCCACCACACAGCTCCACCGATGCACCCACCACACAGCTCCACCGATGCACCCACCACACAGCTCAACAGATGCACCCACCACACAGCTCCACTGATGCAACCACCACACAGCTCCACTGATGCAACCACCACACAGCTCCACCGACACAGCTCCAACGATGCACTCACCACACAGCTCCACAGATGCCCCCACCACACAGCTCCACCGATGCACCCACCACACAGCTCCACCGAGGCACCCACCACACAGCTCCACCGAGGCACCTACCACACAGCTCCACCGATGCACCCACCACACAGCTCCACCGATGCACCCACCACACAGCTCCACCGATGCACCCATCACACAGCTCCACCGATGCACCCACCACACAGCTCCACCGATGCACCCACCACACAGCTCCACCGATGCACCCACCACACAGCTCCACCGATGCACCCACCACACAGCTCCACCGATGCACCCACCACACAGCTCCACCGATGCACCCACCACACAGCTCCACCGATGCACCCACCACACAGCTCCACCGATGCACCCACCACACAGCTCCACCGACACAGCTCCACCGATGCACCCACCATACAGCTCCACCGAGGCACCCACCACACAGCTCCACCGAGGCACCCACCACACAGCTCCACCGATGCACCCACCACACAGCTCCACCGATGCACCCACCACACAGCTCCACCGATGCACCCACCACACAGCTCCACCGATGCACCCACCACACAGCTCAACAGATGCACCCACCACACAGCTCCACTGTACAACCACCACACAGCTCCACTGATGCAACCACCACACAGCTCCACCGACACAGCTCCAACGATGCACTCACCACAGAGCTCCACAGATGCCCCCACCACACAGCTCCACCGATGCACCCACCACACAGCTCCACCGAGGCACCCACCACACAGCTCCACCGAGGCACCTACCACACAGCTCCACCGATGCACCCACCACACAGCTCCACCGATGCACCCACCACACAGCTCCACCGATGCACCCATCACACAGCTCCACCGATGCACCCACCACACAGCTCCACCGATGCAGCCACCACACAGCTCCACCGATGCAGCCACCACACAGCTCCACCGACACAGCTCCACCGATGCACCCACCATACAGCTCCACCGAGGCACCCACCACACAGCTCCACCGATGCACCCACCACACAGCTCCACCGATGCACCCACCACACAGCTCCACCGATGCACCCACCACACAGCTCCACCGATGCACCCACCACACAGCTCCACCAATGCACCCACCACACAGCTCAACAGATGCACCACCACACAGCTCAACAGATGCACCACCACACAGCTCCACTGATGCAACCACCACACAGCTCCACAGACACAGCTCCACCGATGCACTCACAACAGAGCTCCACAGATGCCCCCACCACACAGCTCCACCGATGCACCCACCACACAGCTCCACCGAGGCACCCACCACACAGCTCCACCGAGGCACCCACCACACAGCTCCACCGAGGCACCTACCACACAGCTCCACCGATGCACCCACCACACAGCTCCACCGATGCACCCACCACACAGCTCCACCGATGCACCCACCACACAGCTCCACCGAGGCACCCACCACACAGCTCCACCGAGGCACCCACCACACAGCTCCACCGAGGCACCTACCACACAGCTCCACCGATGCACCCACCACACAGCTCCACCTATGCACCCACCACACAGCTCCACCGATGCACCCACCACACAGCTCCACCGATGCACCCACCACACAGCTCCGCCGATGCACCCACCACAGAGCTCCGCCGATGCACCCACCACAGAGCTCCGCCGATGCACCCACCACACAGCTCCGCCGATGCACCCACCACACAGCTCCGCCGATGCACCCACCACACAGCTCCGCCGATGCACCCACCACACAGCTCCACAGATGCACCCACCACACAGCTCCGCCGAAGCACCCACCACACAGCTCCGCCGATGCACCCACCACACAGCTCCGCCGATGCACACAGCTCCGCCGATGCACCCACCACACAGCTCCGCCGATGCACCCACCACACAGCACCGCCGATGCACACAGCTCCGCCGATGCACCCACCACACAGCTCCGCCGATGCACCCACCACACAGCTCCGCCGATGAACCCACCACACAGCTCCACCGATGCACCCACCACACAGCTCCACCGATGCACCCACCACACAGCTCCACCGATGCACCCACCACACAGCTCCACCGATGCACCCACCACACAGCTCCACTGATGCAACCACCATACAGCTCCACCGACACAGCTCCACCGATGCACCCACCACAGAGCTCCACCGATGCCCCCACCACACAGCTCCACAGATGCCCCCACCACACAGCTCCACAGATGCCCCCACCACACAGCTCCACAGATGCCCCCACCACACAGCTCCACAGATGCACCCACCACACAGCTCCACAGATGCACCCACCACACAGCTCCACAGATGCACCCACCACACAGCTCCACCGATGCACCCACCACACAGCTCCACCGATGCACCCACCACACAGCTCCACCGATGCAGCCACCACACAGCTCCACCGACACAGCTCCACCGATGCACCCACCATACAGCTCCGCCGAGGCACCCACCACACAGCTCCGCCGATGCACCCACCACACAGCTCCGCGGAGGCACCCACCACACAGCTCCACCTATGCACCCACCACACAGCTCCGCGGAGGCACCCACCACACAGCTCCACCGAGGCACCCACCACACAGCTCCACCGATGCACCCACCACACAGCTCCACCGATGCACCCACCACACAGCTCCACCTATGCACCCACCACACAGCTCCACCGATGCACCCACCACACAGCTCCGCCGATGCACCCACCACACAGCTCCGCCGATGCACCCACCACACAGCTCCGCCGATGAACCCACCACACAGCTCCGCCGATGCACCCACCACACAGCTCCGCCGATGCACCCACCACACAGCTCCGCCGATGCACCCACCACACAGCTCCGCCGATGCACCCACCACAGCTCCGCCGATGCACCAACCACACAGCTCCGCCGATGCTCCAACTAAGCTCCACCGATGCACTCCCCAAACAGCTCCACCGATGCACACACCACTCAGCGCAACCACAGCATCACTCAGCGCAACCACAGCATCACTCAGCGCAACCACAGCATCACTGGTTCAAATATGTTCTTTCGATGTTTCAAGCTGTTTTCAAGCTTTCACGCTTTATTACAAATCACAAAAAAAGGTTAATATTTTACTTCTGTTCTTGAATTTGTCACAATAAAAAACACTGAACAGAACAAAAGTTATTTACAAAAGTTTAAGCTATTGCCATTACAAATTAAATAAATTATTTAAGTATTATTTTTAAAAATTAAAAGCCATTGTTATTTGTAATATCAATACATCTAAGTCACGTAAATACAAAACGTGTTGCATTACAAATGCTATAGGTGTCACATTTGCGAAAGTTATAACTATTGGCATTGTAAATGACAAAGCTATTAATTTAGCTATTTAAAAAAAAAACCACATAAATAAAAAAAAATTCATTTATAAGACCAATAGCTCAAACTTTCCTAATGCGAGCCCTATTGCATTTCCAATGCTTGTTTATACTCCTTGCGAGCTAGCAGAAACTGCTGTCTATCTTCGGTGGAATAGCAAAGTCTCAATTTCCTCTCTAATTGATGGAGCTTGAGTTTTTGATCTTTTAATTCGGTGGTGAACCATTTGTGGGCATCCGAGTGTCTAACACAATTAAATTTGGTGAGTAGAGCATGTGCATCGCTAGCCGACAGTAGCCAGTCCACAATATCCGTTTCCATGGAATTAACATTGGGGCTAAAAGGCTAGGGTGTTAATAAATTCCTGTTTGTCGAGGGTTCTACACTTTCTTGTCAAGCCTCCCGCCACCTTGGGGATCTTAATCCTGCCGTTGAGAGTAGCTGTAAATTCAATCAGATGGTGGTCAGACAAAATGTAGGGAGAAATTAAGGGCACCGACAATGTGAGGTTATAGGACCAAATTTGGTCCAGGGTGTGCCCCTTTATGTGGGTAGGGGAAAATAAGTGCTGGGACAGTTTAAGTTGGAGAGTAATTCGGAGGGTTCTACAGCATGTGGCCCGCCAAGATCGTCATTGAACCAGTAGTTCAAGTCACCGATAAGTAGGACCCTAGCATTGTTCATGACGAGGTTGGCCATTTGCTCACTTAAGGAGAGTGGGAAGGAGGGCATGGTCTGGGCGGGGGGGGGGGGGTCGATAGATGAGCACCAGTACAAGAGACCCAGCGTTAGTGTCAAGTGTAATGACAATGTTCTCTACCTCTGGCAAGTCAAGGAAAGTCACAGTGACAAACGTATGGTTTTTATGTATAATGGCGGCAACACCACCACCCGTCTTCCCAGAGGGCCGATTGACAGCCAGGATAGTAGTCACTAGCGTCCAGCAATGTGATACCTGTGTCTGTTCTTATTGTGTATCGGGTTTTTGAAATTATATGGCATTGCAGCCTCTATCCAAAGTTCTGCTACGCAGCTGATTTAAGAGTCCTGCGCTTATTCACATGTACAGGCATAGTGACGAGGTAAGGTAATAAATATGCTTAAATAAATCAGCCTGGCTTTCCCTGCGGTGGGGTACTCGTGAAGCTAAAATGTACAGCTATGTCTCCATTGTAAAAAGAACTAGTGATGGACAGAATGCAGAACAATGTCATACATTCACCCAAGTACAGAGATCTGGGCATAAATCCATTGTTTTTTTGCTCACCATGCCATTCCAGTTTGGACCCAGCCATATGCAAATCAGTCTTGACCCTGCGCCCAATGGGAACAGTCCAGCCCAAACTGCCAGGCCAGGTCCTCCCTGGACTGGAAACAAGCATCCTAGGACCGGTTTCGGGGTTTCACCCTTCTTCAGCCAGGATAGCTTGATTCCAGTGGCATGGAGAGCACGGGACTCACGTCTGAGCATACCGTCCCACTCGGGGTGATAAATGCAAAAAGAACGAGTGATTAACAGAATGCAGAACAATGTCATACATTCGCCCCAGTACAGAGATCTTGGCCTAAAACCATCATTTTTTTGCTTGCCATTCCAGTTTGGACCCAGCCATATGCAAATCAGTCTTGACCCTGCGCCCAATGGGAACAGTCCAGTCCGAACTGCCAGGCCAGGTCCTCCCTGGACAAGAAACAAGCATTCTAGGACTGGTTTCGGAGTTTCACCCATCTTCAGTCAAGATAGCTTGATTCCAGTGGCATGGAGAGCACGGGACTCACGTCTGAGCATACCCGTCCCACTCGAGGTGACATCAATTGTGTGTCTTTTGCTTTCTCGCACTAAGTCTGCCAGGTATGCCCAGACATGGGTCCTGGGTTCACTGTGCCGCTGGAATCAAGCTATCCTGGCTGAAGAGGGGTGAAACCCCGAAACCAGTCCTAAGTTGCTTGTTTCCGATCCAGGGAGGACCTGGCTTGGCTGTTCGGGCTGGACTGTTCCCATGAGGCACAGGGTCAAGACTGATTTGCATATTGCCAGGTCTAAAATGGGGTGGCATGGTGAGCAAAAGAATGATGGATTTAACCCAGATCTCTTGACTGGGGGTGAATGTTTTGATTTGTTCTGCATTCCGTCCATCAATTGTGTGTCTTTTGATGTCTCCATTGTTGCCATCAAGAATGTGTTGCTCTTTACTGAAGAAGGACAACTATCCTGAAACACATGTCTAGAGATACACAGCACTGGCTACACCAACAAGGGTGAAAAACTAAAGCCTAACCCCGAAGTAAGTGTTATGCACTGCATTTAATATGATGCATTGGGGCAAACTGAGTGCTGGGATGTGAGGCAGTGTGTGCCCACCCTCCTTCTGTTTTAAAAGGCTCCCTTGAGCTAATGAGCTCTGGTTGATGCACCTGCGCCCAGTGAGTGATACAGAAATCTGCAAACACTTTGGGCAGCATTTCCAGCACTCCCAAAGAATGTGTTGATCTCTACTGAAAAAGGACAACTATCCTGAAACACATGTCTAGAGATACACAGCACTAGCTGCACCAACAAGGGTGAAAAACTAAAGCCTGACACTGAAGTAAGTGTTATCATGCACTGCATTTAATATGATGCTTCGGGGCCAACTAAGTGCTGTGATGTGAGGCAATGTGCACCCATCCTCCTTCTGTCTGCCATCATGGTGTGTTGAGAGCGTAGTTAACCAAGATGAAACTTCCCGGTGCATGCGTTCCCTGAACGAAGGGACATGAAGAACAGAGCTTGGGAAGACAATAGTAGTAAAGATTTGGACGTGTGAACTATTGTTCCTGCTAAGAAACGCTCCATCTCGTTTAGAATGAATTATCCTCCATTTATAGTCGATGATTTGCTATGCCTTGATTTGCAGCCGAAATACGTTTCTATGTTTGAAGAAGCTACCGGCAAAGGAGACTGAAATGTGGAATGGGTCTGGAGTGCTTCTCCTCAGAAGCTCTAGCTGGTTTATAATACGCTTTACTTTATATCCGATGAGTTGCCATCTATTACCATCCACCCAGACTCCATCCAGCCACCCTTACAATCATCGAGACATCCAAATATCCATTCACACATGTATCCCCCCGATGTACCCCCAATACCCATCCACAGCTATCCTTGCATCCACTCCAGACACACAATTAAAACTGTAGCAGAACCTTTTGCTGAAGCAAAAAAAAGACACGCAAAAAAGGACCGATTGGTACCTAGAACTGCCCGCCCCTCCCACACTGTAGGCAAGCAAGAACCGAACACTCACATATCTGCTGCACATGGCCACTGCAAGACTAGAAAAAGATCCTGAAGAGCCAACCCAAAGGAAGAATCCGCCAGACAGACGCATAACATGAAAGTGCACTCGTAATTCGCCAAGCTTCTCGCTAAAGTCGTGCAGTGAGATGCCAGGAGTCCCAATAGTATCGCCCTCATCCATGATTTAGCCGCACGCACCTCCTGGGCCAGCACTAGCAAAATAGCTTCGAAGTTTCGAAGTTCCAGTTTCACTTTCGTTTTGGAGCGTCAAACTAGAGGAGCACGCGTGACGTAACATTTAGCGTGCTCTGCTTTTCATTTATATCCAGCCTTGTGTATACAAAGAAGGAACGGGGTGTAAAACTACACACGAAAGGGCACCAAAAGAGCTCTGTTAGGAATCAAGTGCTCTAACAAATTGCCCAACCTTGCTAACAAGATAGGTATATTTTCTAGAGATATAAATACAGTTTTAATAATCAATTAAAACAGGAACAAATGTATCTAACTAATATAATAAATCCTTTATTGCGTACAGTCACGATTGAAATATATTTCTTTCCAATTAAACATGCAGCAACTTCCTTAATCATAAAGTAATTAAAACAACGCAGTAATGGCAGCATTTCAGTATCGACCAAAGAGCCCGGTTTCCTGCAGTCCCCTTTCTGTGTCAATGACTACTCTCTTTGGATTGGCTCTATTGGACGGAATAGTATTGCCCGCTGTGTATGTTCTTGTCGCTGTCTTTTCCACTCTTCAGGCAGATACGATGAGTAAAGAGACTTGAGATACAGGTGGCATCAGCCCCGAGCGCCTGGAAGTGGAGGGGGCTGAACCTGACGCATCTTTCCAGTCATCCGGCCAAGATAACAGGCTGATCGACCCCCAGATCGAGGACTTCCACTCCACAGCTGAGGTGCGCGGGCATTGGAATGTTTGGAAATCATATTGTTTCGTATGGTAGTTTAGTCACGTCACCGCGCATCCTAGACCATGCTTCACATTGACGTGTAGTCGTAGGTACTATCAGTGGTCGAAGTGAATACAAAAATTATGAAAACTGATCCTGAATACAGTGGGGTCGGGTCAAAGACTTGACTGAAAATAACACTATATATATATATATATATATATATATATTTTTTTTTAACTTTCAGGTAACTACACATATAATTCATTTTCTTTTCTTTCTCTGCATGCAAAGTGGGAGGAGTTTGTAAACACCAATCACCATGTTAAAAAACATAAACAGCAATTTGTCAGAGTCAGAAGATATAGCCTGTCAATTGACCTCTGTTACTGAAGCGCAGCAAATGTGACAAGATAAATACAGAACTACACATTTTTATTTATTGCTTGGACTTTCACGACCCACTTAAAATCGGCATCTGACCTACAAGTGAGTCACCTACCCATAGTTTGGGAAAAACTGAACTAAACCAATAGTGAGGAATGCCCTATTTTATGTTATGAAACCTCTGTTGGTTAATGCAATCACTGCAGATGTAGCTACGAGTGGATCGACAGAATTGACTCCTGGATGGTGCAGTGGGTAATAGTGACTTACATTTTCAGTCCTACGAGGTCCCCTCAACCTGGGACCGAACATACTGTGAATACATAAGCCTTTATTTTTAAATTGCTTTTACACACAGCACAAGTTAAGCTGCTGCAAAATGTGCCAATGGATTTAGTCTAAGATAAAGTGCTTTTAAAATATAGACTTTAGTTCGGGCAAACATTTTTATTTATGTTTATTAAAAGGACACACTGTAGAACTGAACTGGTAACACCCTTGCATTACCCCATTAAAAGAATAAGTCTTTGTCATCATTAAGCTTCAAGTTAAAGCCAAAGCTAGCGCCTAAGCAGGCTTTACATTTACTGAATAACCAGTTGCTTATATTCACATTTATTTTTGGTAGCAGGCACCATGATGACCTTACTTGTTTCTTCTTTTGCTCTCTGCCCCTCTATTGGTTCATCAGCACAGGAAGCCCTCTCACTTTCCACCAAGGCATCTCTATGGTGGCTGTTTTTTAACAAAATATAGAGGAAATTTGTTTTGTGAAATTAAAACACGTGGGCATGTTGTTCTCAACAGATCCCTCCCACTTCAACCTCTGGGTAATATATATGTTCAGTGGCAGGCAGATGATGGGGTCCTTCGAAGAGCCATCTGTGTCACCTAGTAAAGTTTAATTGCCAATTACTATTTTCCCATGGGATTTATCGATGTAACAATCTGATGTATTGCTTTTTCTCAGAGGATTACATGGGTAATGGCCAGCTTTTATTATATTTTGACAGTGATTTATTCTTTTAGAACGTATGATTCCAACTGTAAGTAATCAGTAATGGACCTTAAACCCACCACCATCATTTTTAGGTCTGGCTAGAGAAAGTTTTTGTTTTGTTGAACGAGTAATGTAATGTCAAAAAGCACTACATCATTTTAATAGTAATGTAGTGTAGAAAAAGGGGCTTTTGGTCAGCTTTCTTTAGATTATGGTTTGTTGGACGGTCAGTGAAATATATTTCAGTCAACAGGATAGCATGGCTATTATGAGTTACTGTGGCCGCCCTCTTTAGTTAATAGTCTGGTTCGTAGTGTCTGTCTTATTGTGGGTCAGGTTATATGATAGGCCTGCTTAGTTATTTATATATTTAATACAGTTTGTTTTATAACATAACCATTAAAACTGATTACGTTATTTAACAATACAACACATTAAAATAATAAACCCACATTTATTTGTTATAAAAATCAATAATTGAACTACAGTGCTCATACATTAATGTTAAACTTTCTAAAATAGGTGAATATAAAATGATCCAATCATCCGTCATCACCTACTTTCTAGGTTGAATCGCCTAAAATATTCTGTGCTCTTCCTCTAGGTGATTTTAAATTCATCTACTAGACAAATTCCTATTGAAATTGTCCTTTTCATTTATACCAGAACAACACAAAATAGTTTTGTCCTTTCCACAAGCGATTTGGTTCAGGTAGATGAGACCTGAGTTAACCCCTTCGATGCTGATGACGGCTGGGGGCCGTCATAAACCCGCCCAATCGTGATTCTGCCGCACAGGCGCAGAATCGCGGCCGCGCCCAAGGGGTTAATGTTTCCTGTTGCTCTTTGCAAAGACTCCATGAAACTACATTTGGTAAGAGTACCTTCCATTAACGAGTAACACTTTGTTAGGGGAATTGACCAATTCTCATCAATTTAGTCACCTAACTTTAATAGATGACTTGCCTTTAATATGTCACGCCAAAGCCTTATAAACGGTACACTTTGTCTTCCCGCAACTTCATTGTGTGCTCAAAAAGGCCGCATTCATGGTTTTCTTGTAGTGTGCGTGATCTTGGAATAAAAACAATCGTACTGGAAATGCTTGAGGTAGTTGTTGCCAGCCATAATGTTTTGGCAATGTTTGGTATATTAATATTTAGTTAGCTAACAATGTTCTAAATATTAAAAACCAAATCTGCAGAGTTAGGCAGCAGAATACTTCATTTATTTAGCTTAAAATCTTTTATTCTGTTTTAAGATATTCTATATTTTTACTCTCTTTAATTACTTTTTTGCTTGCTAATCTTGGTACTGTGTCTCATTCAGCTGCCCCCCTCCCTTCCACCCCCTAACATTTTTGTTCAGGTTTCCTTATCACAGAGGTATAGTTGGAGTAACATCATTAGCTTTTGTCTGGTTTTTGCACCCCTTGTTTTTCACTTTGTGTTTGGGCGAACATTATTCAGTGAACAATCCGAGTTTGTGTGGATGTTTATTTGCATATGTTCATTGAAGAAATATTAAAGAGGTGTGAAAAAAAAGACCATAATCAAAAATCGCAAAAAGACTGGAGTTATTTAGATGAGTTGCATTCGGGAACATTTGTTTATCCAAAAGAATTGCTCGTGTCAGTTACCACGTATCCTCATTTATTAAACGATTTTGTTATCCAAAACATCACCACTTTCTCTGCTCTTATAGTCTGAAACTGAGTATTTAGAAATATGCTGACTTATAAATTGAGAAAAACTGTCCTCATTTCAGAATGTCTGAATAGATAATGTTGTGTTTCTTCATTAAAATTAGCTTTCATAGATACTGTGATTGCTGTGCAGATACTTTATTTATGAAAATGCACAAATGCCAGGACACCATGTTTCAATACAGTGCATCTTCTGTTGCATGGAAGCTGTCACTTCCATTATATGTGGACAGGAAGCCTAGGAAATGTCGTAATACAGTTAGAGTGCCAGCGTGATGGAGGCAGAAAGCAGATCGATAAGCTTGTGCAGAGTCTCGCAAGACCAACCACATTTTTCTCTGATTTTTTTTATCTTTTTTGAATACAATAACTAAGTTGCTGCAAGAAGTTTGTCAATAATTCACCTCCTCTTTATTCTTTTTTAGTAAATTGGCTCTTCATCCCCATGTGTTGATGGCAATTCTGCTGTTTCAGCTTTGTGAAGTAGTGTTGGGACATTCTGCTGTCTATTGTGCGAGTCGTGATGTTGATGAAGGATGCAAAGTGCTCAAGTCTAAAATGGGAGCATTCCCATCTTCCATTAACACTGCACCTGTCCAAGGCTCTGTATTCCCATGCGCTTAGCAAGCTTCTAATATTTTGTCCAGATGAATCTAGCAATGTGGGACTCTGCAGTGGTTGCTTTATTAGGAACTTCAGAGTCTTTACTATACTTTACGATAAACCTCTGGCAGAACTTCTGATGCATCATGTGAGGCCCAACATGACAGACATATTCCAACACGAGAGACAGTCTCTCATAAATCCTTGATAGTGGTATTGATATGTCCTACTTAAAATAGGTCATTTTCAAAAGGTATTTAAGCATCCAGGCATGAGTGAACTTAATGACCCACACTAAGACATAAGACTGTCAGATGTAAGCACACGTTGGAGTTTTAGGTCACAATGCAAAGTAACTCCTAGTACATCATCATATCCGGCACTGAATGACCCACACATCAGAAAGGTTTTCTTATCTGGAATAGCTTCCTTAATGAGGATGATGGCTTCACTCTACTGGTACTAGAGAATGATAATAATGGGATCAGAATCCCTATCGACACAGGTGCTACCATGAACTCAATGACTGACGAAGAGCTTGCATATATGTTCAAGAACATTAATTTGCAACCAACCAACGTAAGGATTTGTATTTATGGCTGAAAGACACCTTTGCCCTGCAGGGGTTATTTTTGATCCACTTTCAATGTCCCAGAATGTATACTTTCTTAGTCAAGTAGCTACGGCGACTTCATGAATGCTTCCAGTCTCTCTCTTTGCCTGCACCAAATCCATGCTTGGCACTTAAAGTGTTGGAGGACATAGGGGCTTTTGAGGATATAGAGAGTAAGACACATTGTTATTTCTTTATTCTTGTTTTTGTCACCATATGGAGCAGACAACTTCTCTCCAGGTAAGTGTTTTTTATTCAGCCCCCTCAGTAAAAGAGAAACCAGTTTAATTGCAAACATGTATTCACAATTACTTTGATTCTTTCAGAGATTCATTAAGTTCTTAGATATGAGTTTACCTGAGGATGTGTCATCTCACAATAAAGGGTTTTCTCACACATCTGTCTCTGAAAACCTGTCTTTTGTCAGGAATTCGCAAGTCTTTTTGTCAGTTCCTGTTTAGTTCTTCACAAGAACTAAGATTTATTTTAAAAAACAAGTTTTAAACCGATTCTTGGGTTCACTTTATTAGGTAGAGTAGCTGAACAAACTTATCACAAACTTCTAACACCACTCCTTATTATTAACAAGCATTTACAATGCAATGGTCTCGTCTTTGTTAAAGTTAGAGCTATTGGCATTGCAAATGGCATTTTTTTCATTTTTCATTTAAAAAAAAAACATAAATAAATGGTATTCTCATTTGCAATGGCAATAGGTGAGCATTAGAGAATAGTAGAGAGTATTAGCAGTCACAGAGCCCAACACACACAGAGCCCGCCCCCCCACACACACACATTGAGCCCCCCCCACACACACACACAGAGCCCAACACACACAGAGCCCCCCCCACACACACACACACAGACACAGACAGCCACACACACACAGAGCCACATACACACACAGCCACACACTCACAGAGACACACACACACAGAGCCACACACACACACACACACAGACAGACACACACACACACAGAGCCACACACACAAACAGAGCCACACACACACCACACACAGAGCCACACACACAGAGCCACACACACACAGAGCCCAACACACATACACACACAGCCCAACACACACAGACACAGAGCCCAACACACACACACACACACAGAGCCCAACACACACACAGAGCCCAACACACACACACACACACACACAGCCCAACACACACACACACACACACACAGCCCAACACACGCACACACACAGCCCAACACACAAACACACAGATCCCAACACACACAAACAGATCCCAACACACACACAGAGCCCAACACACACACAGAGCCCAACACACACAAACGGATCCCAACACACACACAGAGCCCAACACACACACAGAGCCCAACACACACAAACAGATCCCAACACACACACACAGATCCCAACACACACACACACAAAGAGCCCAACACACACACACAGCCCAACACACACACACACAGAGCCCAACACACACACAGAGCCCAACACACACAAACAGATGCCAACACACACAGAGCCCAACACACAAACAGATCCCAACACACACACAAACAGATCCCAACACACACACAAACAGATCTCAACACACACACACACAGATCCCAACACACACACACACAAAGAGCCCCCCACACACACGGAGCCCCCCCCCCACACACAGAGCCACACACACACACAGAGACACACACACACAGAGCCACACACACAGAGCCACACACACACACAGCCACACACACACACAGAGCCACACACACACACAGAGCCACACACACAGAGCCACATACAGAGCCCAACACACACACAGAGCCACACACAGGGAACAGAGGCCAGAAAAAACGATCACAACGAGGGAACAGAGGCCAGAAAAAACGATCACACAAGGGAACAGAGGCAAGAAAACGGGCACAACACAACGAGGGTAGAAAAACAATCACAACTAGGGCAGAAAAACAATCACAATGAGGGAACAGAGGCCAACCCCACAGTCAGCGTCAGGCCAGGACAGCTGTCATTCAAGGCCAGGCACTGCCAGGACTTCCCGGTTTCCTCTCCGAGGCCCTTCCTGCACCCCCCTTACCACATGCAACCACAGCGCAAACACTCCGAGCGGCCATGTGCCAAGCACAGCGTAGAGGAAAGGAAAGGCATGCCGTTAGGGCACCCTTCTTGAGATCAGAGTGCTGCGCTTGGCAGCGGGAGTTGGCAAGTCCATTCCCGCTGCGCCACATCCAAACAGGGCAAGAAATGGGGTCCGCCTCGGATAAGGCCACCCCACGGGGCCCCCGCGTACATGCCTACCACCCATTACAAGAAGCACCAGTGAGCATCATCAGGGGGGCACCGTGGAGCTGATCGAGGATGGGGCATTTTGGAATTCATAATGAACGGTGCGAGTTTAGAGGCAGGAAATGCCAGTGCTGCACAGAATACATTCCAAGGACATTTTTTTGCAAAAAAGTTACTTCGATGCTAGCTCTTTCAAGGTACTGCTACCTGGGTCTCTCTTGTCAAGCAAGTGATGGGCAAATCTTTCATCGTCTACCCTATTAAGGCTCCGCAGTACTCCCAAAACCGCCAGAGTACCCTCCGCCCAGCTCTACTCACCACTTGCGGCTGCAGGGGCGACACAGCTCCTTCTGCCCCCGGGGGCTCCTCCGGGTCTCAGCTACCCACACAAGGAGTCGAGGAAGGCATGGAAGCAGGTAGATGCCATCCCGTCTCATCCACCTGGTCCTCTGGGGCAAGAGAAGTAGAAAGGAGGGAAGCAGGGGTGCCAGAGCCCACGTGGAGCCTTGAAGCGGTGCGGCGAGGCACCTGGAAGCCGTGCAGCGAGGCTGCGGTGCTGAGCCCGGGTGGAGGGTGTCGGTGGGGAGAGCACTGCCGCTGTGGTGCGGGCTGGGCTCGGCGCTGCTCAGGAGCCCTGCCAAGCACCTGGCGTGTGGCTACACATCCGAGGCCTCGCCGCAGCATGGACACACAAGTCGAAAGTATTCCGCCTTCCTCCCACGGCACTCGCAGCCCAGGAAAGGGAGCTAGGGAAGAAAAAACATAGCCTGAAACCAAAGGGCACGCACGTGGAGGGAGGAGGAAGGAGGGACACGAGGCAGGCAGCAGGCCAGGCACGCTCGTCGAGCACCGTTCGGGCCCTGCCTCTGCCTGTCCCCACGGGAGGCCATGACTGGGGCCTAATGTACCGCAGCGCGTGGAGAGCACGGGGTTATCAATGACCTTGAGGGAGAAGGGTACAACGAGGGAACAGAGGGCAGAAAAACAATCACAACGAGGGAACAGAGGCCCCGGGGGGCGTGTTTTTTGTTGAGTGACTGAAGACGTCACGGGTGAAAAAGACAGCAAAAAGCACACCCCTCAATCTGAAAGGACGGGGCTTAGAGTGACAGGCAAAGCTCTTCTCCAATGGCTGGCCGCTGTTTAGGAAGCCAGCCAATGGAGAAGAGCTGGCTCGTTTACCTCCCTACTAGAAGACATAAAATCTCGCCAGCGAGACTGCGCAAGCGCAGCCTACGGTAGCAGAGACCTAAAAAGGGGTTTGCAAAATGTCTAATCAAAGCTAAAGTTTGACGTTGAGTGTTCTTTCATGCTCATGAAAACCCTAACCTTTGTCTTGGCTTCATGATATTTGCAATTTTTCTTTCAAACCTTTCCAGTCATCAGGATTTTTTTTTCTAGGTAGTAAACTGAAGTCGCAGGAAAGAAAATCCAAGAAGACAACTACTTTCTAAGTTGAGGCCCCAGGGTCTAGCGCATAACCAACAGGTAAGTGGAAGCGCAACCGGAAGCTGCTTATCACCTTGCCAAGCGATGTACTAATACTTGGGTGCTGTTTATCTAGAACCACACTCAGGATGGCCGCTCCTTGTTATGTGACACTGAAATCTTAGTTTAAGTTTGCAAAACCATGGGATGTTGCTTAAGCAGTAACTGAAACTGCAAGAAGGTTTCTGTAATCAGGCCTCCTAACACCCATGCATATAACAGTGAAGGTTGGGGACAAATACCTGACAAATGGCATTAAAAGCTGACTGCACAGATTTTAGTGCCTCACCAGGCATTTGCACTGAGAGGATTGTGGTGCACAGTGGTACCACAGGATAATCATGATGGGAAGGCCTTTATATTCGCCTTGTGTCATGAAACATACAAATACATAATAGACCTGTCTTTGCAGCATGACAGTTGGTAATGCCCAGGGTCTGCCATAGGCCGGGCCTTTGGACCAGCCCTGCTATGCTCTGCTGTAGGCCTTGTACTATGGGGTTGCCTCACTGTAGCTTGGACACAGTGACCAGGCCCTGTGGCTAGCCCCTACATTACATGGCCAAACGACCTGCACAGTGGAGTTTGCTACACAGTGATTGACTGCAATGTTGGAAGTAAAATATTCTAAAAATTCTAAATAGTCACTAAAGACCTTTAAGAATTATTTACAGTTTATTTTGTTCATAACACGTTTGTTTCAAAAATACTCAAAATGCAGTACAATAAACTCAATAAAAAATTAAGATTACACATCAAAACCTAAACAAAACAGAAATTACCAGTTATTTGAGCAAACCAAAACTCGCCCCCATATATACTGCTCGTTGCACCATTTATATAATAATTGACATCTTACGGGCATCATTTTGTTGCACTAGGGAAAACGGCAAGCAGATATATGAGTTTATTATAGTCAGTGGAATGGGGCCTAGGCCCACAGGGGATGGGTGCGCTCAGCCCATGATCCATGTATAATGAGTATTCCCGAACCCTGGAGGTAATGCACAAGCCACTACCCTCTCTACACACTATAGGAGACTGTGTGCTGTGGGTTATGTGAATATAGGGTGCTCACTGTAGGTCCCATCCACAGGCCAGGCCCGGCACTGAACCCCTGCTTCGTACAACAGATTATGTTCCTAAGGACATTCAGCACAGGGGTTGGTTATATGGGAAACCCTGCAATAAATCACTGTTTCTCATGGCTGGAGATCAAGTTCAGTGAGTTAAATACACATGGATCTTAATGCAGGGCTTGGCCAGAGGCCTACCCTGTAGCATATGTTTACACCAGAAGGCCATCAGATCATGTGCAGTGAGTTATATTCACATTCAGGGTGGTCTTGGGGCGTGTCTGATGGTGGCAAGTAGCAATACATAATAAAACAACATCATTAGAGAAATGCACACAGGCAAACATTTTATATTCATAGTGATGTCGTTGATTATGTCAGTGCTGAGGAGAAATGTCATTTTAGATGTCATCTGTCACGTTGTGTGAAAACATGAGCAATGCAGTGCTGCGCTAACTGCAGTTGGCCAATTCCGGTTTCTTTTTTAAGACTTTATTTCATAACATCACTTGAGCAGTTGTTTAATTTAGTGAATGTAAATATGTGTGTGTATACATATATATGTGTTGATTAAAATCATTTTTTACGTATACATTTGTCAAGATTCCACTGGCTATTGTACAGCCTGATGGAACGTACTTGTACTTACATGTGTGATGTTTATTGAAGCTTCATCAGGGATTTCCTGATTTCAAACACACTTTTAAAGCTGTGTCTGAGCATTTCAAGGTTCTCAGTAGAACATATAACAGTAGTATAAATCTGAAAGCTGTAAAAAAAAAAATAACCAACTTTGGTAAAGACGAGGATACTTAAGAAATTCTTAAAACGGTCCCACTGATGTTTTCAAGAAAAAAAAACATTTTATTCATATTGAAGTTTTAGCTAGGATTTGGGTGTCTGCAAAACAAACCACATTATATTCATTTACATGACATACACAGTACTCCAAAATGCTATAATGAATTTACTTGGTTGAATGTCATGCAAGTTACTTGGAAACCCATACGAGTCACATGAAACTCCACCTTTTCTTCTCACAACACAGGATTTTTAAGATAGGGAAACCTTTAGTGATATTCTGTCTGCATGGTGCTTATATCCCTATTTACACTGAACTTTGTATTGGCTACCTTATTAGAGAAAAAAATATTATTTTCTTCATATACAGCGTTTCTTTTAGAAACGTTTATGGAAACAATGTGGTGGTCCTTGAGAAGTTTGCAGTGATCCTTCTCATATTCATTGAATTGAGCATATGTACATACACAAATAACAATTCTTTAGAAAATTAAATCTGTTTCTTCAAAAGGCAAACATAACGTATAGCTAGCTGGTACATTTTCGAGCAAAAGGCTACTCCAAAATGTGAGAAAGGTTGGTAATACGGCACAATGCTCGTGGAGGTGAAAGGAATAATGAAGGTACAAAAACACATGAAAAAATAACAAATGGGGGAGTGAGTAAAGAGGTATAAAGATAGAATCTACCTGAACAGTTTCTCGAACAGTGGCTGAAATCCTTTCTAGCCAGAAGACCACATCTCCCCATGTTTCCTTGTTGATTGTGCCCACAGGGCCCTCGCGAGGTGTTCTTGGATATCTTTGCCTTGGGAAAAGGGACAAGGTAGGGATAAAACAAATCAGAATTTACAGGCACACAGATTTATGGACTTGTCCTTCTTGCTGGCCAAAAGGAGAATAGCTCTGAAATGGAAGACAGCGCAGGGCCCACTGATAGTGGATTGGAAGAAGGATGTGGACAGCTGGGCTAGAGGAGAGGACCTTGATCTGTAAAGACAAGGTCATGAAGAGGCGTAGACCCCTGGCAGAACCGTGAGCCTGGGAGACCCGCCATGAGACGACCCGAAAGACGCAGCCGGATGACTTGAACTCCGGAAGGAGTTTGCACATAGTACTGGTCCAGTGAGGGAGGAGGACAAGCAGGAGATCCGGCGGCTGGATGCTTCATTCTGAGGAGTTAGGCATAGCTTCTTGTTGCCCTAGGAAACTTGTGGGAGACGGTTGCAATGTTTGGCCCCTTGGCAAGCTCACTCCCTTCCTTCTGCTCTATTATATGTCGACCCCCCTCCACCTCTATTGCCATGGGGCTCCACCCCCCAACCGTCCTTTTCATGGCACTAAGAGAACACAAAACCCTCTAAACGCACAAAAACTGAGAAAAAAATATCTGATATGTAGGTAGTGGACCCCCGGAAGTTGTAGTCAATGTTCGGTTTAGTTGGGTATGTTCTGTTTGCCGATTCCCTTTTGTTTGTTCTTCTTTCTCTTCTGGCTTCTAATTGGTCCGCATATGGACATATTTATTGATGGGCGAACATGACACTTGGATAGAGGACGCTGCTGCTCCCCGTGAGACATCCTAGTATATCGAGGTCCTGGTAACAAGTGCAGGAGATAAGAGCCGGCTGTGTCGGAACAGGGTTAAAAATGGGGTTAGAATCCTGGAAGTGAATAACTGATGTTATAACCCTGTTGTTGATAACAAATGCTATTAGATGGTTCAGACGGTGGCAATATGCACATAAAGAGAGTACTTGAATGTATGGTTTGTTTTGTTTGAATGTCATAAATACCAATAAAGAAGATTTTTAAAAAACCTGAATTTACAGGCAACGGCTTAAGTGAAAAGACAATTACATTGTAAATTCTGTTTTGTTGTTTAATTCATTGTATTGTGTAATTTAAAAAGCTGATTTTCAAACAAATTATAAAAAAAATTAACATAGATGTGAATGCTCACTGTTTTATCTGTTTTGGCGATATTAACATCTATGAGATATTTCTATTCACCAAGGGACAGCTGAGCCTGAAACGCGTTGAGGTGATCGAAGTTCACATTGATTTTGGTTAGATACGTTGAACAATAAATACTTTATTAGGATTTTGACTCTAGAAAGTAGTATGGCACAGTGAATTAAACTCTATAACGTATTTCAAGGAATTTATTCTTGAGTCACAAACTATAATTTAAGGTAAGGATCTTGAGGTAATCCGGCTTAAAGATAAAGTTGTGCAGGTTATTTTACCTTCTCTAATGCACAGAAAAGAATAGTTGGAGTTTTGCGTGGGACAGATGCTAGCCAAGTTGCTCATGGGGCTTGATCTAGTGATCCCAAAAGGATCAGATCTGCCCTTGTAATTCGAGAGTTCTTTAAACAGTGGGGCAATGGATTGCCTGTCCAAACCTTTTTGCCACAGGGTATATTTTGAAGCAGCTGTGCAATTAACAGCGCCAAAAAAGGACTTTCCCTGTAGCTTTTATGAGCTGATTTGGAGTGAGTTCATACTGTTTATGTGCTCCAGTTCATTGACTGGCATCTATCAGATTAAGGGCCCTTCTGTCATCCAGTTGATCAGACTGCATGTGAAGTCACTACAGGCCTGTCCCAGTTAGGCCATGGCATCTGACAGTGCAGGGACTGGTGCACACCCCAACTTCTGCAAAGCTGGCAGGCTTTCTCTCCTTCCTTCATTGCTGTAGGCTGTCACTCCCTGTGCAATTGAGCATGTAGTCTGAACCTCAAAGTTTTTACCCAAGAAGGACTGCGAGCTAATCTTTACTACCAAACACAGTTTCTGGTGTTTGCAAGTGTTGTCTTGAATCCCCCATTCTCTCTACTTGGTGGCAGCACTTTTGGCTGGAGAATCCTGCAGAAGAGAAAAGTCTTTAAGACTCTCCCCCACCTAGGTTCATTCTGCACCCGTGACAGACAGTGTGTTAATCAAGCAAAGACCCCTTCCAAGTGCGACTTAAAGCAGTTAATTTCTGTGCCAGAGCAGTGGGAGCACAACTGGGAAGTAAGTTCCCAGTTGCAGGTAGGTGGGCTGTGAACATCTACTCGGTGGAGTTCAAGAGATACATTAGGCATTTTCCAGGTACCGATGCAACTGCCTTTACACACGGTTGGATTTTAGCGGATAGGAAGAAGCTCATGTGTAATTTCTACACACCTCCAGTGTGATTTCTGAGAAATTAAAGTTTAAATTCATTATTTACTTTACACTGTTAATTGATTGTGTTGTGGATCCCGGGCAAGTTCAGCCAACCGTTACATATAAATGTTTTCATGGTTTTTTTTTTAGATTCCAGTGTTTTAAATTCAGGAAGACGCCTCTGGGAGTTGAAGATTCACTGCTGAAAACTGTGATCTGCATATCACAAGGCTGGATCCTGGTATTTCTTGGGTAAGAAATTGCGCCTGGTTATTTATAGAGATGTCAGAATTGCAGCATGAGGTGTTTTCCAAAAAGAAGCTGTGCTATGAATCCGCTTGCTGTCAGAGTCAAACTCTTGGTGGATAAGGCACCTTTTAGAGGAATCTGAAAGCTGCTGTTTTGAATTTGGAGGAAGGTAGGGGGCCCCTAATTATATCACTTAGCACTTCAATGATTGAATGAAAAAAAGAAGCGCATGCCACACTAAAATGGTTTATTTTGTGGGTGCATATTGTCATGAATGGTGCTGGCAGTATATATGTATACTAGAAATTTGTGATCTCCTATTATGATATGACCTTACAGAAAAATCAATAAATACACACTTTTATTACCACCCCATGTCTAAATGTATAGCTTCTAAGTGGCACCACTGAGATTTAGCACCATTGTTAATAACTATAGGGCAGCATCTGTCTGCCCCCATTTGGAGGGCCCCAAGGCAGATAGTTTTGCAGGCTTCCACCGCATTGGCGGAGGTCAGTTACCGCACGTGAATCTGAGGGTAGCAGTGGCCAGCAGCCACCGGCTTCTCATGGAGTTAGTGTGGGGTGCTCAAGCTCCGAGCTCCACAAGGAATCAAGAAACACAATCAGTTAATTATCCAGGCCAGTTGCTTTTTCAGAAAAAGAAAGTACTTGACTCACACAGCAGTGTTAAATGCTACACAGTCCAATTGATTATACAAGACAGTGTCAATGGTTGTGATGCTCCTTCGTGGAACTACAATCCATAACTCCTCTTACTAGTCCCTCCTTGGTGGCCCTCTTTCTGGTTGTCCGCCCTTTTTGAGCAATTTTAAAGTTAAAGCGTGGATTACATTCAGGTGCAGTTTCTTTAGATCTGCAACAGTCAAATGCGCCCTCAGTTCAAGTTTGCACAATGAGTTTTACCTTTTGCGGTGAATTGTTGTATGCAAAGGTTAGGTAATTGCTCTTAGGCAGCTCCTCCATAGGTGTGCGGCAGGGGGTGTAGGTAGTGGAAAGCTCACAGGAGTGCCAGGAAGCCAGAGATGAGCTGCATCAAAATACATGTGCGCTCAAGTCAGTCTCCGACGCTGTGGCTGTGGCGCTGGTGCGGAACCGACCACAGTAGTGTCCTTAACTTGCAGGGGTGTGACCACTGAGTGGGCCAATGTCATTTGCAGCCCCGATCAGGCCAGCAGTGGTCACAGTGGATGCAGCTTCAACTGGGCTAGAGCTTGCAGCTCCGGATGGGTCCTACTATGACAATAACAGTAGTAGCAGTCCTGGATTGGACTTACAGTCATCACAACATTTGCAGTCCCCGGCCATGCCTACAATGTTCATGGCTTGTAGCGGTTCCTGCTAAAAACTGGGATAAAAGACCAGGAAGACCTTCTGTCACATGGGTCACTCCTAGCTGTCTTGGGCAGTCAGCTGTCTCCGGCTGTCCATTAGTAACCAGGGTCATGCTGGGCCTCTCTCTTCGTGGTCGGTCTGTTCTCCTGCATGGCTCGGCAGACTCCTTCCCATTTTCAGCAGGCAGAGAAGCTTCTAGCTACATTAGACAGATATACTGCTCCTCCAGCAGAAAGTTTAGACTTCAGGTGATGCCCACTCACCTTCAGGAGACTGACTGTTAAGCACACACCATCCCTGGTTGCACAGACGTTTTTGTGTACTCCATGGAGCTCACCCTTCCTTATCCATAAAGGACTTGAAAATTGAGCAAAGTGGTGGTGTGTGCATCCCACTTCTAACCCCACTTTGTAGATAGAACTGTTTGAGGTGAAACTTCTTTCAAGTGTCCTCCTCCGGCTGCTCTCCAGACTCAGCCTTTGTATAGAGTGATACGTTTCACAGGAGGTAGCACTGGGGCTGTTCCCAACCTGGAGCACCCACAACACAGGGATAATGAGGTGTGAGGTTTCTGCACCTGGTTGTTGCCAGTCCAACATAAGAGAAAATATCTGGAACATACAAAAGGACAGGCTTAAGCTAGAAACATTCTCACCTCACACAATAGTGATTGCCGTCCCTATCCCTCAAGAATATACACCTCAAACCGATTGTGTCTCCCCTCTAACATTCACTTAATGACAGTGGTCAGGATGATGAGTTGGCAACTCCTTGCTAACAAAAGGCCTCATGCTGTTTCTAAATGTAGGCCAGTTTCCATCCTCCTCACTTCAGTGTCTGGATCTTCTCCCTCCATTTACCCAAAGCACTACACTTCTGCTGTCTGCGAGAACAGCCCCTACCCTCTATGTTGTGCTGTGCCATGCTAGGGGCATCCAAAATGGATACTAGAGGCCCCAGTGCTCAGTCTCACTCACACATATTTTATCACTAGACATGAGTTACAAGTACTACACATGTACACACTTGACATAAACAAAAGATGCCCGGGCAAGGTTGTGGACATGCACAGAATAGCGGAACATTATGCATTGAGGCCAATAGACCACTCTTCCAGTGCCACAGATAACAAGGGTTATTCGCACTATTGGTCTTTCTAAAAGCATAGTATGCTGCCACCACTGCTTAATCTGCTGACCCAGGACAGGGACAGTAGTCCTCTTCCCATAATGAAGCAATGCTTGGTGTGCACCTCCAGGTCACAGCACAGGTCCAGGATTTCGTGTAGTCCATGATAATGTGTAGCCCTCTACACACACACCTAGATTAGTGTAACATTAGTATACCAGATATGCATGCAGTTGGGTACTCTGGCAGGGGAGATGGTATACCAAACAGGGGCCATTCCTGCCCCAATTCATTGCTACTCAGTTAAATACAACAGGCCCTCTCAGGACCCTTCACCCAAGTCGTAAGGTTGTTAACAACATAAAACCTAATACTTAACTATATGAAAGACTGTAACCTAGAGCACTGCGAAAAGCTATTCATGCAATAATGCAAAATTGTGGAAATAAACAACATGGCTGATTTTTACCTTTGGTGAACACAGCCATCAACTAATCACATAACTAGTTCTCAGAACCATGTACCATGGTATACCGCAAACTTATCACAGTATACCATAGCACAATATATAACTACGTTTTATACAACTTATAAGTTTAACATTACTTACACTATTTACATTTACAAACAGAAAATTTGCATACATATTATAATGTATATTTCGTAGATATAACATTGACATCTTTTCACACATTCCACTTTACGCCACTCCACTGTATAACAGTTGACTTTATGCCACCCTATTGTACGCTATTTAGAATATGCCACTCCAGTTTACAATACTCCAGTCTACGTCACTACTTTGAACGCTAATTCACTGCATGTTGCTCCCATCTACTCCACACTGTATCCCACTCCAGTCTTAAGCACTATACTCTACTCTGACGCTGTTCACCACTATATTCAATTGCACTGTCATGTATGCCAGTTTACTGGACTCCCCTAACTCTACTGCTTGCAACTGTACACTATTCCACTGTACGCAACTCCACTTCAGGCTATTCCTCTATATGCTATTCCACTTTGCCCCACTTGATGGTAGCCAACTGGAGTGCATGCTATTCCAATGTACGCTACTCCACTATATGGCAGTCCATTGTACTGAAATACAGCAGACACCACTGGACTGTGCCACAATCCACTGTATGCAATTTTGCTTTACAAGACTACATTCTGCGCCACTCCACTAAACAGCATTTCACTGCACGTCACTAGACTATACGCTTGTATAATTAAGCCAATTGAATTGTTCAATTCCCTACTGTACGCTAGTCCACGATATGCCACTCCAATGCACATCTGAACAATTACCGCCACTAAACTCGATGTTATTGCACTGAACACTACTCAAGTCTACACTACTTCACTGTGTGGCAATACATTTATGCTATTCCACTATACGCTATTGCACTGTACCCCACTGTAGCGTAATCTATTCAACTCCGCACTACTGCACTGAACGGCATTCCAATATACGACACTCCACTTTATGCATTTTAACTTTACAACACTACACTGTCCCTCACTCGACTTTACGGAAGCCCATTGTACACCACAGATCTGTACCACACTCCAGTGTATGCTATTCCCAGTTTAAGCTACTTCACTGTACCACTCTTAAATGACTAATCAGTGCTGCACGTGATGAATCTCCTAATTTTGTCCGTCCCACCTGTTGGTAATATGTATGATTTCACTTTCTTGCTGTGCGCACAAGCTTTGCATCTACCACATTTTTAAAAAACATTTTTTCGCGGAGCCACTATCATGCAGCTGCTAGGTTTTTAATGGGGTAGCTGTGCACCGGTATGTTACGTAGGGATTTACTCTTCCTATATGTAATGCAGGGGAATGGACTGACTAACTTGTCAATAGTTGCATCTGATCTCACCATACCCCAGTGTTTCCTAAGTATCCTTCTTATGGCCCCTGATTCCTAGCTATAAGTGGTAAGGAATCTTACTTCTTTGTTGGTCTTATTTGTCCTTTTGGGTGTTAACAGGCTATTCCTTTCAACCTTAAATACTTTTTCACTCCCTGTATTGATCACTTTCAAAGGGTATGTCCTGTCTTTGAATCTCACAATCATCCTCTCTTTCTCAGACTCAAAAAGCTCATGAGCACTATAATTAAGTTTTGCCCGGAGTAAATCTCTATATGGAATGCTCTATATCAAATAGGGGGAGATGGTGCCTACGGACATGGAGAGTGCAGTTTCCTGCAGTGACTTTTCTGTGAAGACTAGTAGTTCAAAGTTCAAAAAGTACTTTATTCGTTTAAAAGACAATAACCATAAAAGCAACAACATGAAATTACAATTTACACAGGAATTGTTAAGAGAAAACAATTATAATTCATCCAGCCCAATTGTTTTCTGCAGTTTAAAAACATGTTTAAAAAAGCCTAAAACTACTGCAACAGTTAAAACAGTGTCCATTCTCTGCAATTCTAAAAATGCTGGTCGGCATCTATTTACGTTCATTTCTTTGAGGATTGGGATAATAAATTTCCTACGTGGTGTAATATAAAATTTACAAAAAAATAAAACATGGATGTCAGATTGGGACGATGATTCATCGCACGGGCATAGAGGCAAATCACGCAACCATGAGTTCATTTCTGGGAAGGACAAAAGTCTAAAAACAATGTTCAATCTAAAACGGGTCAAGAGAAATCGATCATAATTGGACATCGACAGGGTTAAATAGATGCGAGGTAACTGTCTGTTTCTACACTTCCTCTCGCCTTCTTTTCTCTTCCAGGTATTCCATACACAATTTTTGAATAATTTTCTGGGTATATTAACCATTGTGAGTGGGTCATCATATTAATGTTGGCAATTGATTTCTATAAGAAAACGTTTGACATAATCCAGCCATTTGAATCGACTCACATTTTCCAGATTCAAGACATCCTTCAACATAGCCCGGTTCACGGTACACTCATTTGTTGTCCATATGCTATGCCACAAGAGGATGGGTTGTGTTCTGATTATATCTGATATGTGAGGTTGTCCAAGTTCAATGTGACAGATATAAGTCGCAACACTTTGTGGTACTGTCAGGATGTCCCTCATGAACTTATTTTCGGCTATTTGAATTGAATTTATGTTGGAATACCCCCAAAGACCCGAGCCGTACAAAGCTACTGATATACATGTAGCATTATATATAGTTAGGATTTCTCTTATTGGTTTCTTGTCCAGCTTTTTAATAAAATTATTTAAGGCCATTGTTGTTTTTAAGAACAAAAAAGTTCTGGCCTTTACAGCACTTGTCCAAGACCCTGATTCATGGAACAAAATACCAAGGTAGGGGAAAGTGGAGGTATTTTCTAAAGGAACTTCATTTATATACATTTTTCTCATGTGCTTCCCAGTTCTTTTACCACAGATCATGGAGTAGGTTTTACGGGAGTTGATTTTTAAATCTAAACTCAACATGAACTTATCAAATGATGTTATCAAATTCTGTAGGGCCAATGGAGTCCGGTCCAATAGGACTGCATCATCAGCATACAAGAGTGTAGGGATAGGTCTCTTGCCAACCCTAGGCATATCCCTGCACTCCTGCAACAGACGAGATTCAAGTACATTTATATAGACCAGAAATAAAAATGGAGCCAGGACGCATCCCTGGCGTACTCCACGTCCAACACCAAATTTTCTGGTACATTCTCCCCCTTTTCCATAACGAACCAATGCTGTGGCCCCTGAATATAATTCTCTTAAAAAGAAAATGATAAAATCTTCCACACCCAGCCCTTTTAAAATTGCCCACAATTTAACATGTGACACAGTCGAATGCCGATGTGAGGTCGACAAACGTAAGGTACAGGCGTTCACCCTTTACCCTGGTATATTTTTGATGAACAATCAGTAAATTTAAACCTTGTTCGATTGTTCCTATGCCCTTCTGGAATCCATACTGCAGGTCACTCACTATCCCATTTTCCTCTGCCCAATTTTGGAGTCTTGACAGGATGACTCTGCCAAGGATTTTTATAGACGAGTCTAGAAGGGAGATTGGTCTATAACATGCACAATTTTGTCTATCTCCCTTCTTATATATTGGTACAATAACCGAGGTAAACCAAGACGGATTTAATCCCCTTGCTAGTGCTGCATTAAAAAGCTGTACCAGCATGGGGCCCCAGATCTCGCTGTTTGCTTTATACAAGTCTGCTGGGATCCCATCAGGACCTGCGGTCTTGCCACCCTTTGTTCCTTTCAGACCCATCATAACTTCTTCCACAGTTACCACAAGCTTCTGGGCCCCAACCCCTATAT
This sequence comes from Lissotriton vulgaris, assembly GCF_964263255.1. Taxonomy (NCBI): domain Eukaryota; kingdom Metazoa; phylum Chordata; class Amphibia; order Caudata; family Salamandridae; genus Lissotriton; species Lissotriton vulgaris. The sequence continues at coordinate 483,718 of NW_028241743.1, forward strand.
CACCCAATGTACTAGGACCTATTATAGGTATTTCATCTTGGGACCTGTAAGATTAGAAAAATGTTCGACCCAATCGTCCTCAGAAATTGCGATCTCCATGCGCGCCTTTGTGTTATTGTAAAGAAAAGGGGCATTTACGGCCCTCCAAAATGCAGATGCATCCTTAGACTCTGACGCTGCACATAGGACTTCCAGGGCCTCCTTTTTTATGGCATTTTTCATATTTTTTAATGCATCATTGTATATTTTTCTCAAACCTCTTATTTGGCAGGTATCTCAGAGTTTCTTATGAATAGCATGTCTCAAGTCAGTCAATGCCCTTGTACATGCATTATCAAACCAACTCTTATTACCCTTTATCCGCTTATTTACCTCCACCCCCAGACTATTTTTAATTGAAGAAGCTATGATGTTAAAATGTTCTATTATCTGCTCGCTATCAGAGTCCTCACCCAGGCAAATCGCGAAACTGTCAAAACAGTTTTTCAACAGTTTGCCTAGGAATTTTTCTGGGACCACCTTACCCCAATTACGAGTATACCCATTTTGCTTCCCAAGAATCACATCAGGGACCGTACGCTAAAGGGTCCCATCGTTATGCTGCTCAAAAAATGGGTTTTCAATCTCTATTCTTTGAGGCCAGTGGTCACTTAATGGTAACTCTATGGTCTTAAACCTCTTAATCTTGTGGCCATAACTATTTGAGGAAATAATGAAGTCAATGGTGGTCAAGTCTCCTCTGCCAATGAATGTGGGTACAAAGGGAGTTGGTTTTTGGGCAATTTCATTTACATATCCCAAGTCATACGTAAACAATATTTCATTAAGTAAGTCCCCAATCAAAGAGTGGTCAAAGTGTGTTAAATTAATCTCCACAGATGCCTTGTTTGCCCTTTTTGAAGAGTGGACAATTAAAATCACCCCCCCCCCCAAAAAAAAATTATTACTTCCCTTTCATTATTGTCTATTTCATGTTGTATATCCTCCCTCAGCATTTTTAAAATGCTCAGAGTTTCATTTTTCGGGATATTATTATAAAAATTTATAACAACGAAAAGTATTCCCTTCTTGCTATCTATCGTTACTACATGATAGGAGCTGCACTTAGGCGCGAAACGGACCTGCTCATACTTGAGCTGATTTGAGAGGTACGTAATTAACCCACCCTTTGCTCTCCCGTATTGGCCCCCCCACTGCCGGTGTAAAGAAACTTCTATAGCCACTTATATGTACTGGGTCAATGGACCACGTTTCTTGCAAAGCCAAAATATCTGAACCATTTATTACACTTTCCCAGGATGGATTTTAAATTTTCTGCCTTAATCCTGCCACATTCCAGAACAAAAAAGTACAGGATTTCCTATTCTCATTTACTCCATATTCACACAAAAGGGCATTACCCGAATCCTTTTCACATGACGGGGAACTAGCTCCTCCACATGTTCCCCCCATCTTTTGGTCAAAGTTACTATTAATCTCATGACACTCCTCGTTATTTTGGCCGTTGGCCTCTATGGACGAGATTTCTATTTGGTTAATGTCATCATTACCCTCCAGCAGCATATAATCTACTATATTTCCCTTAATTGTATCAGGATTCTCCCTTATTCCTAACGTTTTAATGGGTGGAGTATCCTTTTTAAGTCAGTCCACAAAATCAAGGCCCGAAAATACATCAAACCGATTGTGGGTAGGTATATTATAGGAAGATAAGGCTATACCTCAATTATCCCACAGGTAGTTATTTTCATAATTCGGACCTAGAGTTGGAAGGTGGGTCAACCTTGGATAGAAATGAACTGATCTCTGTGGTTGGGAGAAGGTAAATTGATTACGCCCATAATATTCAAGTCCGAGCCTATTTGCAGACTGCCTTCCTGGTACACGGTCTTTCAAGTAAGGCGGTGGTGTTTGTGGATAAAAATAACTAAGATAGTGTGTGGAGATAGAATCGCTGCTTCTCACGTCATACCAATCCCCAATATGCCTCACGGCTCTATGATCTTTAAAATTTACGATGATTACATCCCCCTTCCTGTCTTTAGGTCGTGAGCCCACCCAAATTGAACGCCTCACATTTAAAATGTCCCCGTTGATATGGGCAGGCAAGGGTCTATTGTTACACAACCAATGGACAACTTTATTTCGTACGGCTCAATGGTCTTCCTTAGTGACTAGAGGGAGCTCAGGGACACCTGCCATGACAATCGCATAAGGGGCAGCTTCTGGCGGTAAATCTACTCTTCTGTGTAGTTGTCGATTTATATTATGTGGGTCCTTTGCCCCATTGTCCTTATCAGCCTTACTTTGCGAGTGATCCACTTCTTTCTCCGGACTTATTTTATCCCCCCTTTGATCACCTTCTTTATGTACAGGTGGTGCTTTAGATGCAGGCTTCCTCTCTGACGTGAATGATGTCTGTACTTTTTTGGGGGAATCACAAGTTAGCTTTTTCCCTTCACAATTACGTTTTATAGAGAGAGTAGGACATGATGGACATTGTTTCGTTTGTGGCATCGTATTAGCAGTAATTACACTGGGGTTTATACTAGTTAATCCCTTTGCCAAATCAGATAATAAAAGTGTATTTCTTTCAACTTTTTTATCGATCGAGTCTAAATGCGTGCTGATCCTCATTACCCTTTCTAAAAGAGGCAACATCAATGAACTTACCAAAATTTCAATTTTTTCCAACAGACCCACCTCACTGGTAGAACGGTGAGTTGATATTAGGGGGACTGTCAATGAATCAGCAGTATTTAACACTATTGAGGTTGACCTCCTCTTTCGCATTTTAGCTTGACTAATCTTTAAGGGACCACCCCTTCTTTTTTTTGTTTTAACCTTGGGAGGTGTCCTCTGACTTATATTGGTAGGAGATTGAATAGATAATCTAGGGGAATTTGATAGCCCCTCGTTGTCACTACTAATGGACACACTCAGCAAAGAGTCATCAATATTAGGACCGGCCAACCTTTCTCCTTTATCCTTAGCATCTCCGCTAGTTGGTTGTCTGTTCTGTCCTTCTGTATAGTTTGTAGGAGTTGGCAAAAGCGCAGTCCCTATTTGCCCCAAGGAAGATCGCTTTCCAATTATTAAATCCAAAGAGGAACCGCTATCTAATTTGGCTGTATCAGCTCTTTTTTTGCCATTCCTCCCCCCACGTTTTAGTAGTGCTTTTCTGCATTTCCTCACCGATCTTGGTGCTGGCGTTGCCTGCTCTGTTTCCTCAATAGAGGTATCTAGCTGATCTTCATGCTTCTCTGCATGCACCTGGACTATATCTCTCTCTCCACCCTCTCAATCTCTCTGTGACTCGCTTAACGACTTCTTTGTGGACAAGGTGATAAAGATTAAGGCCAACATCCCTCCCCCATCCCCCACTTTCACCAATCCTTCCCCCCCCCGCTTCCTCCAAACTCACCTCCATCCCCCCCTTGACCACAGCCACGCTTCTCCCCCTGCTTCACAGGGTGAAATCAGGTTCCCCCCTAGATTTCGCCCCCGCCCACATCTTGAGAGAAATCTTTCTAACATGCCCATCCCCACCCCTCACACTTCTAAATGATTCTCTCAGTAATGGAGTGGTACCCGCCCCCCACAAATTTGCAGCCGTTATTCCCATTCTAAAAAAGGCTGGTGCGGACCCTTCATCCCCTTCCAACTATCGTCCTATCTCCCTCCTTCCCTACCTGGGAAAGGTCCTAGAAACCCACGTCACCGCCACTCTGAGCTCCCACGTGGAAATCAACCACTGCCTTTCCCCTCGGCAGGCGGGCTTTCGCCCCCTCCATTCCACGGAAAAGGTAGTGGTCTCAGTTATGGACAGCCTACGCGAGGGCATCGACACCAATCTCCCTCAGGCCCTCATTCTTTTAGATCTGTCCGCCGCTTTTGACACGGTGGACCATTCCACCTTACTTACCCGTGTCAAGGCGGCGGGCATAGAGGGTCTAGCCTTCGCTTGGCTTGAGTCCTTTCTAAGCGGCAGAGCTCAGGCAGTCCATCTTACCGGTTTCACTGCGGCCTCCCACAAGGTGACGTGTGGGGTCCCCCAGGGTTCCTCACTCTCCCCCCTTTTGTTTAACTTATACATTTTCCCCCTCATTTTTATGTTACAGCAGCTCGAGGTCACGGTGTACAACTACGCCGATGACCTCCAGCTTATTTTCAACCTTTCTCATTCCCCTTCATCCTTCCAGAATGTCCAATCTGTCATGCTGTTCATTCAGGATTGGATGAACTGCAACCACCTCAAACTCAATCCGGACAAGACCGAACTAGTCTTGACCGGAGGTGGTTGCAGTCCTTGGTCCCCTTCTCACTGGCCCTCCCCACTCGGTGCTCCCCCACTCCCGGTCCCCAAAGTCAAAACCCTTGGTATCTTCCTTAATCCCTCACTTTCTGTTCACTCACAGGTTAGTTCTGTTGTCTCCTCTTGTTTCTTCTCCCTCAGAACCATCAGGAAGATCTCTCGGTTCTTTTCACTCCCCGCCCTAAAGATCATAGTGCTGGCGATGGTGTTGTCGCGCCTCGACTACGGCAACATCATTTACAATGGCGCGCCTGCCTACGCCATTCACCGGCTGCAACTAGTGCAGAACCAGGCGGCCCGACTTATCTATGGCCTGCCTAAATATCATCGGGCCACCCCTTTACTGCAGGCACTGCACTGGCTGCCGGTGAAAGAGCGGGCCCTGTTCAAGCTTGGGTGCCTCACCTTTCAGGCTAGAATGGGCACTGCACCAGAGTTCATCTGCTCGGCTATCAAGCCTTACACCCCAGGGAGAGTGCTTCGCTCCTCCCACCTGGCCCTCTTAACTGTCCCCCGATTCAAAAAGAAAAAGGCTGGCGGCACCAAGTTTTCTGTTCTGGCCCCTGTGTTTTGGAACTCCCTGCCTGCGGCACTCCGCACAACACCCTCCTACACTGAATTTAGGAAAAACCTCAAAACCTTCCTTTTTTCTCGTGCTTTTGCTGCCTAACTCTCCTCGTTTGCCATCCCCTCGCAATCTGAAGCGCCATGAAACCGCATGGTATAAGTGCGCTATATAAATGTTTTTAAATTCAAATTAAAAAAAAATTCAAATTCAAAATTAAATTCAAATTCAAATCTATTATAACACCCTTATCACTAATAGGCATGGCTGTGTCCACCACTGTGAGAGGCACCTCTTCCTGTGATGAAAGAGGGCTCCCCCGACCTAGAGAGGCCCTTCTATCGTTATTAATCTGATTGACCTTTTTAATCAAATAATTGTCCAAAGTTCCTTGCCCAAAAGCATTTTTATCAATTTTATCTCTAGACATTGAACCGGCTTATTGCTACACTATGGGAAGCCAATCTGATAAAAACAAACCTAAGGCTTTCGGCGCACCTTACACATACACCAGGAATTAAGTTATAAAGTCTTACTGTGAAACAAATAGTCCTTCCCTGAACATCCAGAGTCTGTGGCCCAGCCCAGCCTCTTCAGGCCTCTGAGGGCCACAGAGGGCCCGCCCTTTGCCCGGGCTTCACCCGGCTGCTCCCGCGCGCGACTCGCGGGGCACCTGGGAGGTGTAGTTTGGGCCCCCGCGGTGGCTGCAGGTGATGTTGCGGTGTCTAAATACAGCCGTTTCCCTCACTGCGTCGTCTCCCGAAGCTGGTGGCACAAAGGACAGGAGCCGTTTCCCTCACGGCAGGGTGAGTGTAGATTTGAGCGTCCAAAGAGCGCTCGGCGCTCCCCTCTTTTCAGGCGCCTCTGGGCGCAATGGTGGCGTCAGAGACGCGACTTGACCGCCGGGGGAACCTGGGAGGTGTAGTTTGGGCCCCCCGCGGTGGCTGCAGGCGATGTTGCGGCGTCTAAATACAGCCGTTTCTCTCACGGCGTCGTCTCCCGAAGCTGGTGGCACAAAGGACAGGAGCCGTTTCCCTCACGGCAGGGTGAGTGTAGATTTGAGCGTCCAAAGAGCGCTTGGCGCTCCCCTCTTTTCAGGCGCCTCCGGGCGCAATGGTGGCGTCAGAGACCCGACTTGACCGCCGGGGCACCTGGGAGGTGTAGTTTGGGCCCCCCGCGGTGACTGCAGGCGATGTTGCGGCATCTAAATACAGCCGTTTCCCTCACTGCGTCGTCTCCCGAAGCTGGTGGCACAAAGGAAAGGAGACGTTTCCCTCACGGTAGGGTGAGTGTAGATTTGAGCGTCCAAAGAGCGCTCGGCGCTCCCCTCTTTTCAGGCGCCTCCGGGCGCAATGGTGGCATCAGAGATGCGACTTTACCGCCGGGGCACCTGGGAGGTGTAGTTTGGGCCCCCAGCGGTGGCTGCAGGCGATGTTGCGGCGTCTAAATATAGCCGTTTCCCTCACGGTGTCGTCTCCCAAAGCTGGTGTCACAAAGGACAGGAGCCGTTTCCCTCACGGCAAGGAGAGTGTAGATTTGAGCGTAGTACTAGTATCTAATGTGCCCTCTCGGACTGTAAGCAAAACGTCTAAGAACTCAATTTCTGCCTTATGCATTTTACTGGTGAGGCCTTTTTGCTGTGGCTGAATGAAGATAAGCTACATTTGAAATTCAGCAGTAAAATACATTAGTCAGAAATTGAGTTCTTAGACATTTTGGTTACAGTCCGAGAGGGCACAGTAGACACTAGTCTTTAGTCATCAGGGTTGTCACTGACCATGTCATGAGTGATGTAATATGTGAGTTCATAAGCAGTGCATTGCTGGGCCGCGAGATATAGCTTCTTTTTTTTTTTAACCTTTATTTTTTATTTTGCAATAAGAACATAATAAATGCACCTTGTTCGGCCTGCAGGCAGCAAGAGACCAGTTACAGCGGTTTGCACAATAAAAGAAAAAAGGCCGCTTAATTTCCTCTTTAAGCTTAAGGTAGTAACTGGTGTTGATTGTGTATTGTAAGTGGTCTTACAACTGTGATTTACATCTGTTCATTTTCCGCTTTCATGACGCAGAGATGACCTTATCATCACAAAATGGCATTCATAGTGGGAGGAAGATGTATGTTCATTATAGAATGTCTTTTGTAATATGACAGAGGTTAGAATGTTCTTTCTGTTGTGAACCCCCATAGACAACACTGAGTTGGATCTAGCCGTGCGTATTCCAATGATGATTTTTTTAATTGAGCTTTTTTGGTGTTTTTAAATGGACAGGTGGTTATCTTCGTGTATGTGATTAGGAATAACGTACACATTAGGCATTGTTTGCATTATTTGTAACTTGCTTTTTAATTGTAATATATTGTAAATAAAAGATGCAGAAACTTGATATTAGTTTGTTTTTAAAAAAAGCAATAACATTATTTCTAATAAGTAACGTCTAGTAGGCTAGACCAAAACCTCCCAAGTGATGATATAGCTGTAGTTGATAGCTGACCTGTTTGTCTCACAGAAGATTCACAGATAAGTGAGCATCGCTAGGGAACAATTTGAAATGTCGAATTTAATCCTCTCCCACCTTTGGCTTTGCTGGGTCTCGTTTTCTACACTTCCTACATGATGTGTTTTTTGTTCGAATCAAGAAATCAGTATATTTTAAGTACCCATATTGATATTTCACTTATGTTGATGTTGTATTTAGTCTGGCCTTTTGCTCAACAGACTAGAACCGTCATACAGAGCCTTTTGAACTTTTTCAACAATAGGAAGGTGCACCAGAAAAGAAGTCCATGTTCAATTGGTTTATTCCATCATCTTCTTTTATTGATAATATATAATATATAAGTTAAAATCCAGCCAACGCGTTTGGTTCCGTGTTGCAAAGGAACTTCATCAGGGCTCAACAATAATGTTGTGTAGGAGTCATATATGCCATTTGTGGTACAGTATCACCATATATTGAAAAACTTTCTCCTCCTTATATTCAAGGTTATTTCCAGGTCACAAATGGTACCAAGGGACACTATCCCGTCCCAAATGTGATATCCAGGTCAGGATATCATAGACTATGGTGTGCGGTCTGATTTTAGAAGCCTTTTGAGTTAGCTAGTTATATGCCAACAGTTTTTGCCTCCCTAAGCAGGTAAATTATTATTGTGTGTCTTTTCATCACCCTTGTGTTACTAGATATGCTGTTCCAAATAGTTCTATTTGTGGGTATTAAAGAGGCAGCTTGTTTATTGCATATTGTTGTATTGAATGTCTTTTTTAAAAAATGTTGTCTCTCAGAGAATTAGTTCAATATCGTTTTTCACACATTGTGTTTCTCAACTTGATATTTTAGGCTTTCTCTATTGAGAAGACACATAAAAGAGGAAGCATGCCCATGAACCGGGGCTGTATTGCACACCCATGGATTTTAAAGCTGGTGGAGAATTATGGGCAGTCGGAAGGTATGCCAGTTGCAGTCGCTGCAAAAGTGGTAAAAGTAAGTGTTAAGCTCAGGCCAATAGCCATGAATGAAAGTTTAGCGGTGACCAACCCCTGGTAATAACAACCATATAAAAAGGAGTTTGGTGAGGGTGGAGTGGATTCTCCGGAGGAAATATATTAAAATGTAACAGTATTGTCAAGTTTTAAAGGGTGCAATACATTCATTGTATTTTAAAATGTTATTATTAGGCTATACTTAAAAATATTTGGGCAAAATGGTACAACATTTTAACACTTGCTTGAAACATTAGACAAAAAAGATTGAATTTTACAGAAGGTTGCCCCTCATGAATTTCTGGGAAGTTTGAGGGAGTTCATAAGTTTTAAAGTACTTCAGTCGAGTACAACTGATGAATGATAGTAGGAATGAAAGAATCCCAAGCATGTAGGGGACCGGTTGGGCGTGGGTGAATATCTCCTGTGCAGGAGAAACAACCAAGGGGTAGGCGATTGAGAGGGCTTCTAGGGTCTGGATCCCAGAACCTCACACCACATTGTGTACAGGAGTATGTATATACATTTTTAATAAGAGCTTGTATATCTTATCCATGTTTAGGCATGTGTGCTTTAGACATCTGCTCACCTCAGCCTGTCGGCTGTAACATCATGTTTTCAGGCATAATCGTTGTATGTTTGCACTCACCTATTCAGCCATTCATCATTCTCTCGCGCATCCTTGTAGTCAGTCACTCATTCATCCATCCATTCACCCAGCTGTTGAAACATTCTCACATTAACCCATTGACCTCTTCACACTACAACAAATACAAACTTTCCAATTAATGAAAACATTTTCACTAATAAAACTAGTAATTTGTATTGGCTTTGCCAGTGTTTGTTTTCAATGGCTATCACATTTTAAAGTAAATGGCTTCTCTTTTACAAGGCAGCCATTCCAGTATCTTTATTGTCACTTGGCCTCGTGGGCTGAAGCCGTACTGATGAAATATATTCTTTCCGTGAACTCTGGACTTGTTACTCCAAGGTAGCGGTACCACCATTATATGCACTCAATCCTTTACTCAAATGTTGCTTCGCCTTACACATTGTTGCAGTTTGTGGACCGGTGCAATGCACACATACGAACAGCTCCTTATCAAAGTGTACTTATTGCAAGGGTTCAGGAAATGACGGGGAATGCTCACTGCTGACTTGGGCTTGAGAAGAATACAGGAAGGAGGAAAGCCATAAGCTTGGAAGGAGTGCTTCTCGGATATATCAAGGCTACCAGTGCTGGGAATGTCACCTAGAGGTCAGGGATGTAGACGGGAAAAAAGATTATTATTAGATAAACATTGCAGGCAAATATATATATTTTTCCAAACTTAACTTTTTTGACCGGTACATCTTGCAGACAAGGTAGATTATTTTCCAACAGAAAACAATACATTCAAACAACAGTTATGGCCAATATCACATATACAGTGGAAATACTTTATATATGACCTGTAATACCCTGCTCTCTAATATGGCTGTTCTTTGATTGGTGCAGAGGCTAGCCTTCATTTCAAGTAACCACCCCTGACACTTTCATTGTTGACTTCTGGATTAGAGTTTGTTGAACTTGAAGATGAGGGGTACATGGGCCTGATCTGTGCCGTAACATAGACATCCACATGTCACATTTTATGAACCTATGAAATGGTGCCCAAATTTTTGCTAATGTATGTATTCTATCATCAATAAACATAGTCAACTTTGCCATACCACATACTGTCCATAACTTAGCCCATCACATGGGTAATCAGTGGCGAGGAAGGCATTTTCCAAGTATGTGCTATTGTTAGCCTAGCAGCAAAGAAGATATGGGCATTGTGGTAGTGAGTAGATGTTCTGATTCCTCTCCCTTATTCCTAAAGAGCAATGTGTGTGGTTTGTATTTTCAATTCAGTTGTACTTCTTTTTTTTACTGTGAAAGGGAACCACCTGCCAAAATATATGCAGTTTGGCACAAAACCACCACATGTGGGCTATGGTACCTCTTTCAGTAGAGTACTTTCAGTCGAGCAGCGCCAACATATTAGAACTGCAAACATTGTGTTTAATTGTGCCGGGGTTTAGTTCCATCTCATCAAGACGTTATAATCATTTTGTTTGTACTGACTGGAGAAGTGTGGCTCACTGGTTAGAGGAGGCAGACCCTGATGCAGAGGTCAGACCCGGGACCAGGGTTCAATTCCCGACGCGGCAGGGTCTTGAGCTCAAAAATGTCCACGGACTCGATAATTCTCGCCTCGTTACCTACTCAAATCATGGGTTCACACTCTGCAACTCTGGGCAATAGCTTCCTTAATCTCCACTATGGCCCCACTGCGATGGGATGCCTGGTATTCACCTTGGGGATGCCCAGTAGGGGTTATCTCGCAGGGAAAGCCAGGACGGGTTCCCACAGCAAGCGCTAAGAGACCTGTCGGTGATTTGGCGCTATATAAATCGAAATTAACATAACATAACATAACATATGAAAGCCAAGGATGCTCTGGACAAGGTATTTAACTAAATTTCCTCCTCTGTTTCAATATTTAATTTCGTTTCCCATTTAGTTGTGTTTGGTGGTTTTAGGTCTTTCTGAAGATCAGACTGATATTGGTATAGTAGAGTTATACTTTTGTTTATAGTATGTTTGTGCATTAAAGATTCTATGGGTATTAGGTCCCTTGTCCCCGCACTCCTCAGATTTCTGTGACCCGTTCAATGGACCATTTGATTATATCTATACACATAATTGTTTCTACATTTTCTACTTCTAAATACTGAAGGGGGAAACTTCTGATGGTGCCTTTTCATAAATGTCTCCCAAATTGGCCTTCCTGTAAGGAAACCAATCCCGAATTGCCTTGTCTATACAACCAGAGGGGAAGTCCAGGTTGTTTATTATAGTTGGCATAGGTGAGGAATATGCTGTCAATCGTCCTCTATGCATCACCAAATTCAAAAGATTCAGTTTGATTTTGGCAGAACCTAAGATTTTTTTATTGCAGTTTTAGATGGCACACACACACGTCTCGTAGGTATTGGAGCACTTTACATGAGCACCAAGTTGGACTACAGACGGACTCCGTTTTCTCCTCTCATTCGTAGAGGTTGCCAGTGCAGTATATATTGCAGCTCAAGTGTTTTTCTCTGTTACCCCAAGTTTGTCACTGCCAGGCTTCACAAGCTCTATTAGTAACCTCAACTTTGTAGCTTGTGTATATATATATATCTCAAATGAGGAAAAGGGAAGGCCGCCCTGATTTTTAGGTCGAGCAGACGTACTCTCAATGTGTGAGCATTGAGAGTGTCTGCTCCAGACCTAATGTGGCCCGTATTTAGGAAAGTGGACACGACTCAGACGCGCGCTTTTGCAGTCTCAGTTTTGACCGCGGGAGCGCGCGTCTGAGCCGCGCCTGCGCAGAGTAAGTCACAGCCCCTGCTCACACACAGACACAGCCAGCCCCCACCCCTCTGCATGCACGCACACACACACAGGCGCGCGCGCACACACGCACACACATACACACGCTGCCGCCCCCACCCCCCTGCATACACACAGGCACGCAAGCACGGAGCCCCACTCACCGGGACTTCTACTCCGCAGGACTCTTCTCGGGAAGACAACGTTCGCAGTCAGGTCCCGCTCCGGGCTGCTCACTCCGACGTCAACGGGCACAGGGACACCGGCACTCCGCTCCTTGGCTTCCCGGGCGGACGCCGGCTGCACGCAGCGCTCTCCTCTCTCTGCACCGGAGCCATGCGCCAGCCACTGCAGCCTGCCTCCTGGGAAGCTCCGGTCGCGTGTCCGGCCCCGCCCCCGTCCCAACAAAGGTTGCCTGGCTTCCTGTTGAAGCCGGGCTGCGGCGGTGAGTTTGCTTGTTTACTTTCTCCCAGAGACTGCAAGTAGGTAAAAAACGCAAAAACAGGACATTTTTCATTACCACTTGGTAAATTTCAAAACTGGTGGTAAAACCCTTCTTGTTTCTGAAACCTGAGACGAGAGTTATATTAGCACGGTAAACAGTTGGTTGGAATCATTTAAAAATATTGCAATTTACCTTTATTTGGTGAAAAGCACACATTTGCTGCGTTTTCGCTTTTTTTCCTTTTTCCTTGTGGAGATTACAGAAATCCTTGATACCTATTTCAATCCCTAACTTGCTGTGAACAAGGATGGACATTTGGCCTGTACATATTTTGTGGAAACAAAATAATGAAGGCTTAAACACGTATTGCCCCAAATTAAAAGAAACAAAACACACACAAAACACAAACCGCTCAACACTGATTGGAAAGCTTTAGCACTTTTTAAGGGGTTAAAATATGACACCAAAACAAGATTTAGGCCAACATCCCACCAGAAATATTATCAACCTCAGTGCTTGCCCCACAGCAAGTGGGACCCGAACCCTTTTATGGAAGCTTTTAAGATATTAAAGCACATTTATGACTGTCCGCTTTATTATGAACACTAATCCAACACAAAAGGAAGCATTGGCAAAAAACGAAAAAACTGCATTTGTTGGAGACCAACAATTATAGTGAACTTATGAAATTTATATTTGTGCTTATCTGTCCTGTTCTTTGCTCACATTGGACTTCTTAATCTCGACTTTTTAATACTCCGTTACCCAAAATAAACAATACAATTCCCCTTCCTCTGCTAGACTCTACCTGTCATTGCCTTCCTTGTAACTGGTGAGCAGATCAACCTGGAAGAGAATACAGACCATGCATCTGTGGGCGTGACCTATATTTACTCAGCATCCCCTTTCTCCTCTGTGGTGCTATTATGGCAGTCGCCTGAGATGGCGCTTTTGGGGTAGGAGACGGATGTTTGTCTTGATGATAGAAGGGATATGACCTGTGACGGTGTTTGGAGTAGTTGGGAACTTTGCAGTTGTACAGGGAATTCTGAAGTTACTACTGAGTTTATGCTGCTTTAAATTTAAAAATCTAATTTAACCCAGACGTCGGACTTTTGAAGTAATGCCTTGCATTGTGGTGTATAGATTGGAGCTAATGTTGACATACATGCTAGTTTTTGAAGTAGGCCTACTTTATTTGGTCCAAAAAATGTAAATATCCTACACATTGTGCTTGAAGGGTTTTTCAGTAGTAACGTGTTTGAGCAGTGCGAGGATCCCTCCGGCGGCAGAAGTGGACAACTGAAAACGGCCGCAGCAGCAGCAATAAATCTTTGCCCAGCCAAATACTCACTATAAAAAAGTATTTTATTCCTTTAACAACCCACGCAAAGGAAACATGCAACAGCTCTTTTATTGGCATTGTAAATGACAAAGCTATTAATTTAGGTATTTAACAAAAAAAAAAACATAAATAAAAACTTTGCCATTTACAATACCAATAGCTCAAACTTTCCTAATGCGAGACCTATTGCATTGCAAATGCTTGTTTTCTTTTGTAGAGTGTGAAGAAAGGATCTAGAGTTTCTAAAACAACAAAGTGTAGGCTATTGGCTTGAGTTGATTTCCTTTTATATTTTCTTTCGGGAACATTAAAGGCATGGTTTATGAATAGCATAACAACCATGTAATGAAATTCTATGTCAGGACCAGAGGCTCGGATTATAAAGCGAAGGAAGACGAAGCATAATCCTCGCCTCCGTGTCCTTAATAGATGTGAAACTTACCTTTACGTTGTCAGGCACATTTTTATTCATTTTGATAGTGGTTATGCAGCCAAACAAAGAAATTTCAAGATTGCCCATCAATATAAGTCTTTATAGAGGGTGTCGGATAAGGGAGCATGTTAGTCTCATATAACTTGTCAATTGTCATGGGTAGCTAAATCCTTAAATAATATATATAATCTTTTGGGCGTCTTAGGTTACGCATGTGCATTATGTCAGCCAGTTTCTCTGGATTATTAGGGATGCCTTGTCCCAGAGGCTTTGAATATTTTTTTTTAAATCCTGTCACTTAAGAGAATCTTTCAAACTTATAAATTTATGCTGGGAGTGATTTTTCAGGATTAATGAGAAAACATAACAAGCATTTGCAATGCAATAGGTCTCGCATTAGGAAAGTTTGAGCTATTGGTATTGTAAATGACACATTTTTTATTTATGTTTTGTTTTTGAAAATAGCGAAATTAATAGCTTTGTCATTTACAATGCCAATAGTTATAACTTTTGCAAATGTGACACCTATAGCATTTGTAATGTAAGTGTTGTATTTACGTGACTTACATGTATTTATATTACAAATAACAAAGGCTTTACATTTTTTTCAATAATTAATACTTAAATAAAAGTTATTGTAATTTATAATGGCAATAGCATAAAGTTTTGTTAATAACTTTTGTGAAGATTATGTTCAGTGTATTCTATTGTGACGAAAATCCAAGAACAGAAGTGAAATATTAACATCTTTTTGTTACCTTTGTAATAAAGCTTGAAACATTGAGAGAGCATATTTGAACCAGGTGTTGTTGAATGGTTGCACAAATTGTATAAGCAGTGCAACTCAAAAACTATGTCACAATAAAAAGGGGAAAATATTCTCTTTATCAATGACATAATATACAAAGTGCCAGAAGGAATGAGGGAAGGCCGTTTTTAGACTGCAGTGGACCTGGGGATTTCTTAGGAGGCTGGAGGCTAGGGCGGTCGACCTCAAATCTGTGGAGCCGAGTTCCAGGCTCGGCAAGGACGCGCAACATCCTGTGATTCTGGGCAAATCACGTAATCTCCACGTGCCTAAAAAAAGGAATGTGTCCTCATGTAAAGCAACTGGTGCTCGTGTAAAGTGTTCTGATCCTTCGAGTCAAGTTCGCGGTATATAAAAAAACTGTAAAAAAAAACAAACTTGGAAGCAACATATTTTAACAGCTGTGATCAATGGTGCATGTTGAGGATCACAAGACAACGCTGTACGAAGTATGGTGGCTCAGCAGACTAATGTTGGACTTCATGGGAACAGGTAGATAAAATGAGCGGCATTTAGTTGGCTAACAATAAACATCGTAAATTTCACTTGCAAGAAATCCAAAGGCGAACGTACCCTGTACAAGTAAAGGTGATGTTGACATAGTATAAAATCGTTGAGTTTTCACGACAATACTAAACAAGCTGTTGGACCCGGCCTCGTGGCGTGGCCCTCGCTGACCCCCATAACCCAGAACGACGGACAGAACTAATTTCCGTCCACCCAGAACTATACACGAGACTCCTACATCGGACCTGAAACGGCCTCCAGACCGCGTGCCGGCACCCATGCACGTGACCGGCAGACTCCATGTTTGGCCACCCCGGCCAGCCGGCCGCCTTCTTCCCTTTCGGCAGCCTCTGGCCGCTCCCGGCTGCAGCCAGGCGTGCGCGTCCGGCGCACCCCGACTCGCCCAGGGGGGTGAACGACTCACCAAGTACCCGAAACCAAGGCTTCCATCACACCTCCGGCCCCCTCCTGAGGAGCTGGTTGTCCTCACACCCCGAGCCATCCCTGGGGGCTGGTTTCGATCGCACCTTTTGGCTTCCTAGTGAGCTGGCTCCAGGCCTTGATGGGCGTCTGGGATTCCCTGTACGCATGGTCCAAAAGCACCAAAGACACCGCCGCCCAGACAATCAGGCGCCTGGTCCTCTGACCTCCTGCCTCCTGCCTCTGAGGGTCCGGACATCAAAGAGCTCCGGGACTATAAGACAGCCTGCCTTCCATCTAGCCGGCAGTTGTATCTTGGACAAGAAAGCCCTGCTGATCTGATCGCGGCTGACCTTGAGGAGAACAGACTCTGACCCACCGAGCCCTGCCGACGTCGTCGCGGCTCATCCTCGAACCGACGGAACTGAACCACCGGAGCCATGCTGACGCTGTCGCGGCTCTCTCTCGAAGAATAAGACCTGAACCACCGGAGCCCTGCTGACGCTGTCGCGGCTCCCTCTCGAGAGTAAGATCTGAACCACTGGAGCCCTGCTGACCTCGTCGTGGCCCACCATTAAGAATAAGAGACACTGGTTACCATCCAGAGCCCTGCGGACGCTGTCGCGGCTCCACCTGCCTACGAGTACGACAAAGTACTCCTGACCAAGCCCTGCTGACCTCGTCGCGGCTTGAAGAACACTCTGGTCCGGCTGGACCAGCAACGCTACCCTCACGACCGCCTGAGACTGAAGTGAGTAGGACAGCAAGTCCCATCGCCAGTCCCCGTACCCCCCAGTTCGAGGATTGAGAACTGTGCGCAGGGTACGTGGCGTGCCAGCTGGCCCTCTAAGACTGTCCCGCTTCCCCGTTCCCCTTGCTACAAGACTTTCGCGATCCCTCGATCGCCTCTGTATTGCTTCTTACTTTTATCTTGATAAAGTTCATATTTGATAAAGATTCACGGTGTGGTGTCCGTTCGTAAGTGTGGTGTGTCGTCCGTGTGTACGATCAGTCCTTCCCGGCGGGGACTCCCCCCTCGATAAGACTCGGCAGTAATTGTGGGAGAGGAGGTCCCGGGTGGTTAGGAGAGTCCTCTTGATCCCTGGGGTCACCGCCTTCCAACACAAGCAAACTCACAGCTGCAGCCCAGCTTCAACAGGAAGCCAGGCAACCTTTGTTGGGACGGGGGCGGGGCCGGACACGCTCCGGTGCAGAGAGAGGAGATCCCTGCGTGCAGCCGGCGTCCGCCCGGGAAGCCAAGGAGCGGAGTGCCGGTGCCCGTTGACGTCGGAGGGAGCAGCCCTGGAGCGGGACCTGACTGGGCACGTTGTCTCCCCGGAAGAGTCCTGCGGAGTAGAAGTCCCGGTGAGTGGGGCTCCGTGCTTGCGTTTCTGGGGACAGGAGGTACTTCGAGCATGTTGCGGGCTGCGGGGGCCATGGTATTTGGAGTCCCCAGTGTGGGACTCCAACGATAGTGCTGGCATCTCTCCAGATCCAGAGGGCTGCGGCGGCGTGTGTATGCGTGCGTGTCTGTGTGTGTGCAGGGGGGTGGGGGGCGGCAGCGTGTGTATGTGTGCGTGTGTATGTGTGCGCGCGCCTGTGTGTGTGTGTGTGTGTGTACGTGCATGCAGAGGGGTGGGGGCTGGCTGTGTCTGTGTGTGAGCAGGGGCTGTGAGTTACTCTGCGCAAGCGCGGCTCAGACGCGCGCTCCCGCGGTCAAAACTGAGACTGCAAAAGTGCGCGTCTGAGTCGTGTCTTCATTCCTAAATACGGGTAACAATAGGTCAAAAGCGACACCTTCAATGCTTACGCATTGAATGTAGGTCTGCTCGACCTAAAAAGTTTGTCTGCAAATAGGGTGACTTTGTATGCTGATATGTGAACCTGTACATAAGTGATATCAGGATTGGCAGTGATTTTCTGTGCCAATGGGTCCTTTGCCAAGGCAAAAAATGGAGGAGGGGAAAGGACAACATTGCTTTGTCCCTCTAGTAAACTGTAATTTTGCATTCTTTTTAATATTTACTTTGAGTGACATACCAGTTTGGACATAATTCGCCTTAATTTGTTTGGGTCTAAATGAACCTTTTCCAGTGTTGTTTTTTCCAGTATTTTCCAATGTATTCTGTCAAATGCGTTCTCTGTATCATGCAAGAGAAGGAGCATTCGAGATTTGCAGTTTCCCAAAACCTCATTTAGATTCATAGCTTATCT
This sequence comes from Lissotriton vulgaris, assembly GCF_964263255.1. Lineage (NCBI taxonomy): Eukaryota > Metazoa > Chordata > Amphibia > Caudata > Salamandridae > Lissotriton > Lissotriton vulgaris. Next base: position 501,657 of record NW_028241743.1, read on the forward strand.
GATGGTTTGGATAGATTTTTACATTGATATTCAGTAGCGCTATGGATCTGTAAGGTCCACTCACCATGGGTTCGTTACCAGTTTTCAGGATTAAAAGAGTTTTTGACTCTGCATTTTTATAGATTCTTACAAAAATCACCAAATTCCAGCACTTTATCTACTAAAGAGATTTTTATTGTTTCATCTTTTCGCCTGTTATATTTTATGCCATTGCGATCTTAGATGGCTTTTACCTTGCATGCCAATTATCTATCTGTCAGCCTCTTCTCCCTTGTTGTATTGCAGCTGTTTGGTTCTTAGAATCTTTCTCGCAGTCTACTAGTAGAATCTGCTTGAGCTGCCATTTGTGATTTTGTGTTTCTTTGTAATATTTTACCTTCGCAAGTGTGTTTGTGTTCAGCTTTTAGTAATTTGCTGTTCTAACCCCATATTTCTAGTTCTGTTTCGTCTCAAACATATTTGTGGTGTAAAGAATCAGTTCTCCCCTAATGACCACTTTTGCAGTGTCCCATCTCGTAGAGAGAGTTATTTATTCCTCATTGTTTCCTTGGAGGTATATCTCTAAGGCTTCCCATACTTCACTGCTGGATTTCAGAATGCTATTTTGTTCATTCGCCCATTCCAATCTAAATCCTTTTCTTTACTCTCAAATCCTATTACATCATTAATGGGAAGTGATCTGAAAGTAATGTCATGGCTATAGTTGTTCCTGTCGTCATGTGGAAGTAAATTGTGGATGACGTTGGAGTGGAAGGTATAGTCCTTAGCACCAAAATCCACCCCTCCACTCCCTTAGGACAGTGCCTGCATGTATTTAGAGGATTCAAATCTTGAATGCTGTTCTTCAGCGATGGGGACAGTGGCACTCTGCCATGAGTTTTCCTCTTCAATGGATAATTCAGGTCCTACATTTTAAGTATATTAGTCTGGGTCTTGCCTTGACATTGAAGGAATTCCTCTCGGTGTCTCACAATAGCCTTATTTTGCAGTGTAACATAATTTTTATTTTTTTCTATTTCTATCTAGATAAACCTGGCAGTAATATAAACGTGTACATGGTTAATAAGATAACAAAACAATAGGAAGGAAAACATGAAACCGGAAGGGATTGGGGTTAACAGTACACAACTATACCTTTCCACTAGGAATGTGAATAGCATACAACTTAGTGGCAGTTTCCGGTTTCTTGTCTGGTCCCATGCGGGCAGATATACTTAATTTTATATTGCACTTAACTTATACGTAAATAGATTGGTTATTCTATATGACTATTCATCTTTTTAATAGTTCACTTCTAATGGGTCTGTGATAACCTGCCAGAAAAAGGGGAAAAAAGACATAAGCAACCAAAGGGAATCAACAAAGGGTGTAATCATAGTTCTGTTTAGTCGTCTTCTGATGCGAGTTCCTGTTGTTCTTTGTCTTTCTGATTTTTTAAGAATTATAGCACTGTTTTATTTTTCATAGTACACTGGTATTGCCATTGGGCCATAGTTTGTTCATTCCTTTCTCCTCCTTCCACGTCCTCTGCTGCCTTCTAGGAAGTTCCCTTCAGGATCAACAATGCTTCTTCTTTCTTATACATTGTGTCTTTCTTATTATTGAAGGAGAACAAGAGATGGAATGGAAAGCCTCATCTACAAAGAATTGTGTGATTGCATAAGTACGTTGTAATGGCTTTGACTTGCCTCTACCTTTTGAGGATATGAAAGGAGACATCTTGAAAAATTGTGTTCTTATCTCCCCCCAAGACCATTTTCTCTTTTTTTTACTTGCTGCAGCGAACATTTCTTCTTTACTCTGCAAGAATTAGCTTTAGTCAGGACATCTGGCGTGAGGCCCTCCTTTTCCTTTGTTAATCAGAAAATACTTTGAGGATTTCTGCATTTTTACCTTGGAGTTGCAGATTATTCCATTGTTAGTGGTCTCGCCATGGTCAGTTTTGTCTAGCATTGTTTGATGTAACTTTTCCTACATAGTTACATGCACAAACTGTGTGCTGTAAACTTTTTTACTTGGTCGACCCTATTATTTATTTTCTGAAGGTTATGATCTAAGTCAGAAAAAGATTGTTCAAATTTCCTTACACAATGTGCACATTTTCTTTTCTGAATTCTTGCAAAAACTTTTGAAAGTCTTCCTTGGTTTCTGGAGATGACCTATCTTATTGACTAAGAAAGGTGCTTCCGACCTCTACCACCGCTTCAGAATAAAGCATGGCTGGATTTTGTCTGGTTTGAGTACCATAAGCCCCTCTTTTTGGTGATTGGTTTCAAAAATTTGTTTTTGCTTGATTCTATTTTACCTTTTGCTTTAGGGGGCTGCAGGTGCCTGACCTAGCACCTACACCCTGCAATCTAAAGGAACATAATTAATCCTACACCATCACCTGCTCACCAGTCAATGGCAAAGTCACCCATTGCAAGGTGGTGTCAGATGGAACTGTCCACAGGCAGAGGTTTAACTTCAACAATGTCAATAGTCCAGGTAGAGTTGTTGCTATATACAACAGATGACTATTTCTCCTCCATTTCTTCCCCGGGTCTGATCAGTAAAGGGCTGGGGCCATCGTCTGCTGTGCGTACTAGGCCTTGCAAGAATCGCGGACTCTCCTACAAAGCCGCCAGTTTATTTACATAAGTCATATTATTTTGAGCTCTTCCTCCCTTGTACGTGTGCGCAGTTCATGTTGCGCCCCTCAATGAAAGAAGAAAAATCTCTGGTACCCTTCCTAGTTCTAAGAGCTGTTTCCCCAAACTGTACCATGTCTCTGTCCACCAACTGGTATTCACCGACGCTGGGGAGCCCGTCCAATTCCAAACTAGCCAGGGGACACTCATCTTTGATCTACCCGGCTTGAAGGATATTTTTGCTCACTTCTCAAGGAGTTGCTTACTCCCAGAACCTTCTGTGCTGACCAAATGCAGCATGGGCCTTCAGGGCCATGCCATGTGGCAAATCTAGCAGGGCAACACATCCATTTGTCTCTCTGCCGGCCGCAGGCTAGAGTTTTCTATCCTTTTCTCTACTCTTCCGACAGGGCTGTACCGTGACTCCCAGCCAGCCACAGAGGCTTTGTCTGTCTGTCCTTGCCTGAGTTTGTTGTTTATTATTCTGGTTTCAGTGGGGGATAATACTTAGGCTTGGTCTCAAAATATCCCTCTAGCCCTACAACAGTGTTTTGTTTTTTCGTTTCAAGAGCAGCGGACAGCTGCGGGCTTCAGGACCGGGTCACATTGTTAGTGATCAGCTCCAGTTTCAGGAGCAGGTGTGTATTACTGACATAGGACTGCAGGTTTCTTTCCTTTTCCCTCCCTCCTGCCTACTGATTGGCTACGATGGCTGAACACCATGGTTTAGCCTATGACGACTCTATGTACCAGTCGATCTTAGATAACATGCCGAGTATTTTGGATTCACTTCCCACACCAGCAATCAACACGACTGATGACTGGACCAAAGTCCTGGCATTGAAAAAGTCTCACTCTCGTACGCAGACTCATGGGATTATCATGGCGGAATACATGAGAGCCAGTTGCGCACCCCCCGGACTCATAGTCACCAATGCCCCACGACTTTTTCTCAACGACAAACCTTTTCTCAAGGATTGGTCGATGATTGCTTGGCACTGCACCCGTGACTGGCTGATACTCATTATTAGTACAGCCAAACGGGTAGCAGACGCAATCTTGGTCGAAATACAAGTCCTGGAGGGACAGATCAAGGCAACCGTCACTGCCAACTTTAAGAAAAACAAAGACGAGTCAGACAAAACTAATAAAGAATTCGCTGACTCCATACTCCAAACTAAGCTAGATAAATTTAAGAAAGATTTGGCCAAGTTTAGTTTGGAAACTGTCTATCTCTATACCAGTGACAGCTATAAAGCCCCAGACTTCAATAGGCGAGGGAGAAGATATGGATCCAATTACTCAGGATCTAGTTCGGACACAGGGAGTGATTCAGAGGCCAATAACCAGGCACCTAATGTCGGACCTAATCGAGGGAGAGGAGGTAGATATCAAAACTACAGGGGCCAATACAACATGCCAGGTCAATCTTGGTGGCCACCGGGACCGTGGGGTTATCCAGGCAATTTCCAGCCACCAATGGCTCCATTTCCTGGTTTTCCTAATTACAACAATCATTCTTTTTTAGCGCGTGGCCCCAGACGGTCACGGGGCAAAAGAAGACCGACACAAGGACAACCTCAGGTCCAATGGGAGGACACTGCAGGCCCTCACGCAGGAACTCGGAGTCACACGAGAAGGAGTGCCCAGGAATAGGAAACACATCTGAAGAAAGCTTGGTAGTCAACCTAAGTCAAAGAACCCTATCAGACATTGAGGAAATTGTACTGAATAAGGGCCTAGGATTCGTGACGACAGATGAGGGTGATCCATTTGTACTTCAAATTGAACTAGCACAGTTCTTCCGCAAACTAAGGCTTCATTATTTCTTTAAGGATAAGATTAATGATGAATCAGAGCAAGAGACAGATACGAATACAGGCTTGAGGACTAAATCGACCTTTTTACCTCCAGCACATGCCATACCACCCCAAATCCTTACCTTTGAATTGGCAGTCAAACACGATATAGAACAATTACAACACTGCTCTAGATCTGGCTATAACAATTTGACCTCAGCTGAGAGACAAGCTTTAAAAACGCTGACCCAAGACGGGACTATAATTGTGAAGCCCGCTGACAAAGGGGGTTCCACCGTTGTCCAAGATGTGGAAACATATAGGACTGAGTGTCTCCGCCAGTTGAGCAACAACAATGCGTATCAACTCTTACCTACTGATCCCACTCCCAGATTGACGAGTGAAATCCAAGTCCTGGTTGAAGAGGCCCTAGCTGAGGGTTGGATAACCGCTCTTGAGGCACAATTTTTACAGGCTAAACATCCCACTATGCCCTATTTCTATACCCTCCCAAAGGTGCACAAACCACAGAGACCTCCACCGGGCAGGCCTATAATATCCGGCCAGGGTTCACTTTTAGAACCACTCTCTGCTTTTGCGGACTACTTCCTCAAACCCTTGGTACACGCTATGCCCACCTACCTCAAGGACACCACAGATGTCCTGAGAGTAATTCCTGACATAGCATTTGATCGAGAAACTGACTATTTAGTCACTCTCGATGTAGAGTCTTTATACACCTCCATTCCCCAGGATGCGACTTTAGATACCATCAGATCCATCCTGGAGGCATCGGAACTTGACTCAATCACCCCTGTGCCTTTCATTATGGCCCTTGCCACCATAGCCATGAAAGAAAATTTCTTCATGTATGAGGACCAGATATACCACCAAATCTCCGGGACCAGCATGGGGAGTATTTTTTCCCCTTCCCTTGCGAACCTGTATGTTCATAAGTTCGAACAAACCATAGTACTTCATCCCACCAACCCCTTCTTTCCATCTATAATTTGGTGGAAAAGATACATAGATGATATTCTTATGGTTTGGAGAGGGACCAGTGAATCGGCCCTTATGTTCCATCAATGGCTTAATAGTTAGAACAACTACCTTCGCTTTACTATAGAACTGAGCAAAGAAAGACTGCCTTTCCTGGATCTTTCGATCTATAGCACTGAGAAAGGCTTAGAGAGTGAACTATATCGGAAGCCCATGGCTAGAAATTCCCTCCTATTATATGAAAGTCAACATCCCAAGTCTTTGAGGGATAATCTGCCCTTCGGACAGTTCCTCCGAGTACGCCGGAACTGTTCTACCCCAGAAACTTTCAAACGCCATGCAGGCGACCTCTCCAAGCAGTTGACCGCCAGACACTACCCTAAAAAACTAATCCAGCGGTCATACAAACGTGCAGCAAACAACCATCGAGCTGCACTACTTGAACCTCGACCAGAGAAACCTCCTTTGGATCGCCTGACATTAGTGACCACCTTCAATACTAAGGCAAACTATGTTCACCAAATCATAAAAAAACACTGGCGTATTCTGAACAGTGGAAAAGAGAAAATTGATTTTCCACTTTTTGCTTTTAAACGCTCCAGAAACCTAAGAGACTGCCTGATAAACACTCACCCTCGAGTCACACCCAGAAGAGAGGTGGGCACCCTGTGGGACCTGCCCCCTGTGGTAGGTCACCACCCATGCGGAGCATGTTCTGTGTGCCCTCTGACATCAAAAACCACCAGCGTGGATATCGGCACTGATCGACCTTGGGAACTGCGACAGTTTTCTAACTGTAATAGTTCCAACCTGATCTACCTTATAACGTGCACATGCAATGAGCGTTATGTGGGAATGACCACGAGAAAGGTGCGCCTGAGGATGCAGGAACACAGAAGCACTTTTCGGTGTAAAAAAGACATCTCGAAACTCACAAAACATTTCATAACCTACAACCATACAGAAACTGACTTTAAGTGGCATGTCCTGGAGAAACCATTCATTCCACCACATGTTAGTGATGTGTCCAGATTTCTGTTCCTACGAGAACAAAAGTGGGTTTTTAGACTGGGCACGGATAGACATGGATTGAATGATGATATACCCTGGTTCAACCTATCTTGAACACACATGTAGACAACTGCTAGGGTCGTTATCTTTACTTGAGTTGCTCTGTACTTGCTGAGTAATCGTGGTGTGTGCATTGGTATACATTTCACTAGAACCAGAGTTCTAAAAATGGACTTCATAAACGCTTTTCTGATAGGGGGCCCATTAGAGTTGTTGTGTTCTACGCGAACCACTCTAACCCACTGGTGTGATGACCATGTAGGCTCTGCAAATTTGGCGTGAGGTATGATTTATTTACATATCTAGTGAGGACTTACAGGGAGATATCGTCATGACTGCATCCCTTTACTATTCACTGGGCATAACAACATCACGCCTTTTGATAGCCCTCTCATCAGCCCACAATCTCGCCATTTATTGGTTGGTCCATTGACATCGCTCGGGTTTTGTGCATTCCCTTACCCGAAACACCTTAGATACTGAGAGCGTAAACTGGACTAGAAACTACACAAGTCCCTGTAGTGACATCACCCTGTAGTCCGCTTTTTGATAATCCCGCGAGATTTCGCGTCTGAGTTTCATTCGGCATTACGAGTATTCCGAATGCAGTTTAATGACACATATTTGACCCCTCGGGTCACTAATGCAAACCCTGATTTCAGCTTTGTGCTAACCTGGATGCATAAGCGGATATTATCGCTACCCAGAGCGCAAGCTGCCCTATAAACTACACGAGTCTCGATAGTGACATCACTTTGTAGTCCGCCTTTTGCTAATCCCGCGAGACTACGCGCCAGAGCCCTTTTTGGCACTATGTACCAACCGAGTGTAGACTAAGATACTAAATCGACTCCCCTTTTACTAATCAATCCCATACTTGAGTTAATTAAGGAGAGACAATGCGACTGATAGGAACAGTCGTCCCTACCCTTCGGTACAACCCCTCCTCCCGAGGTCCCGATTGGTTGGAGCCTCCAGACCTGACTGGTTATATGGCAGGAATTAAGGCAATTCGGTGCCTCCCCCTGACTCAGACAGAGCCTGGGACAAAGACGGACAGGTAGGATGCAGCCCCACCTTTCCTTTAACAACAATTTTGTACGAAGGTTGATTTCGAGTACTTTGTGATTTGTGACTAAGCCACATGATTGCAAGCGTAAATCTAGTCCATAGCTGAGAATGACAGAGAGAGGAGGACAAATGGAAACCTGTTAGTGGATGTTGGTTAACTCCCTGCATAGAAGACCTATTGACTTCTCATTGTGTACATGGCCAGAGCTGATCAATGATTGATCCCTCTGTTCTTTGTATTTATGAAGTCGGTTTCTATTCTTGTAGAGCGGGGTCTCACATATCCTGAGCCAGGTCCAGGAAGAGGTGAGGTCCACTCCCCGGACATTCTGGGTGAGTAATTAAATTGTGTATGTTTGAGAATCTATGTATCTCTTGTAACAGACCATGTTAACTGATTGTGTTTTACTGGTACGTTTGTCCCCAACAGACATGACTAAGTCACCAGATGTCGATGAGAGGAATTGACACAGATGAAGGAATAATATATCCTTTATTGGTTTTTCACTCGTGTTTTTTTGTATAAGTTTTTCACACTTTTTTCACTCAGAAGCAGTAGCATTTGTTAAGAACAGAGACCCTGACGAAAGCCTGGGGAATCTCCCGGTTTGGCTGAAACATGTTGGTCTCTTCGCAGCTATTTGTGTGGACTGCGATGATTATGTTACACTGTTCTTGTTTTTAGTAAGGAAGGGGCTAACGTCTATTAAAATTGGGTTTTGTTAAGTTCCCTATCCTTTTTTAATTCACCACATTTAATCTTTGCACTGCATATTCCCATCGTATCAACACCATGTGGTAGTACCTAGTGATTGTGGGTCGCTACCCCGAACTGACCATCAGGGTATGCTAGTGGTCTCAATGATCAAGAGACACAATACCCGATAAGGATTACCATATGAGAAGATTGATTCATACAAGACTTTTGATGGGAATCCTTAACCAGGGGTGACCTACGTTTACTGGTACCTCACATTTTGGTGATATGGTCTGATAGCTTTATTCTGCTTGTCACACGTACATTTGACATAGTGACAAGATCATAGAATTACAATTTGTTTTTCTACATTAGACCCCTAAGTTTGTTGTTTATTATTGTCCTTGCCTGAGACCAGGCTTTGCCAATCCCCATTGAACTCGCTGCATGGCCACGGGGTCAGAAATGACTTCCAAAGACCGTTCCCCTATAGTTCACCTCTGCAGTTCGAGCACTATTCTTATGCATCAGGCATTTTAATCTTGCAGGCCCAGCTGATTCCTACTTTCTGCATCACTAATCATTTAAAACCAAACACCAACCCAGAGTCACTGCTTAACATAGGGCCATAATTTGTTCCCAGAACTTAGAAAGGGTTGTTTCGCAGAACCAGATGCCAGTACTCAGCTGGGACACGTAAACCTTTGAAAAAAAGGGTTCACAAATGTTGCAGCATGAAGCCTTGTGTGTTGGATCGAGACAATGATAACATAAAGGCAAAATCACATGGGCACTCAGGGTTATGCTGAGGTTTTCGCTCTACATCACAGAACATCTTCTTGCACAATTCACATTTAGTCTCTATTCCTAAAATAATTAGAATACTCCTGGCCAACCTGAGAGTAGCCCTGCTCAAAATCACTTCTTGGATAATATGTATGTGATCCTTTCACATTCTCCCAATACTTCCAAATCCATCTTCCACATTTAGCTGAAGAGGTGTGTGACGGGAGAGATGGTTCACATTGAGGGGTGATGATTCCGTGAAAAAGTGCTCCATCAAACACTTTCACAAAGGCAGTGCAAAAGCTGAAACATGGGGGTTTCCAGAACTAGTTTTACATCTCAACGTGCCTTCAGCCACCTCCTCACAAAGAAAGACCAGAGTTTCCTCAAAGAAACACTCTAGACAGAATAAACACCAGCCTGTGCAAAAACTTGCACGTTAATCCAGATCCCTTGACGTCCTGACTAAACTCCAGTCTTGGCCAATGACTTCTATGTCATCAGCATCAACAGCAAAGAAAAAACACAGTTGTCAACAACATTCCCACTGTCACCTATGGAACAGGCCTCATCAACCACTGTGCAGATATCATCATCGACGACCCTGTCAACGACCAGACGCTCATCACCAATGGCAGCTTTTTTGACAGCAAGACCTTTGTTGACAATGAACCTGTCGACGACCACACTAAGGATGTCTCTTGCTGATGTCAATCTCATCTACGCTGAACCAGTCTTTTTTTATTTTTACAAATCTTTTTATTAACATTGCTCATATCATCATACAATACAAGACAATCATGATAGTGCATGTGGTAGCATCACAATCTACAGTACGGTATAGAATCTCCAATGGTACAGGTGAGGCAAATAATTATTGGCATCACACTCCTGACCCACCCCTCGTCTCTTTGTACTTCCTCCAAGGCCCCCATATCTTCCGCCATTTCTTAGTGCATCCCCTGCTTTTATAAATAGTTTCTTCAGCTCTTTGACACCAGTCCAAATTACGCACCCACTGGTCCCATTGTTGCGGCGTCGGCGATCCCCAGCCCCTTGCAATGTTTCTTTTGGCCACCCCTGCCGCCAATGCCAGCCATATTTCCTTATATCTAATCCAATCCGAATCCTGCCTAATTATCAGTAGTAGCCATCTGGGTTCAAGTGGGACCGGTGAGCCCACCACAGCCGACATCGAGTCAACCACCTTAGTCCAAAAAGTCACTATCTCCGGGCAGGCCCTACGCTGACCCAGTCTTGATGACTGCATGGAATGTCGACCCTTCTTTCACCATTGATGGAGAACCAAGCAATACCGGTCACAAAATCTACACTTCTACATCTAAAAAAACATGCAGAGAGAAAAAGAGCCTGCATTCTCCAAGAAATAGAAAGCTTGGTGGAAGTGATGAACAAATTGAACCTACCTGAAGCAACTCAAAAAAGTTATACTATTTTGAAAGAGGTCCTTAAGAAACATTAGGTCTATTTAAAGGACAAGCAATCTCGTAAACTTAGACAGGACGATAATAAGTATAGAACTTGGAGAATCTTTACATTTGCACGTAGGTTTGACAATATTCAAATTAGTCAACCCACAGTTAAAATCACCCCAGACGATTTCGGAAATGTAACCTCAAACAGTGAATCAGACATTTCTAGTATACGTAGTTAAGCAAGTGAAGGACCTAGTACGAGTGCTAATGCTATGGGCAGTTCCCATCTAAACACCTCGTCAGCTTTTTTAAAGCAGGTAGCGAGGTACCACAAAGGCATGAAGGTCAATTTCAACAATCATGCAAACATTAAAAAAAACAAGGAGAGGGCGGAACAAACCAACAAGACACAAGAAAAGAAGGGGTCACCACCAGGTCGAATTCAAGGGCACAGAGGAACAAATGGCATTAGATAGTCAGGACTCCAGCATTGACATTACCAACTGTAATTTGAATACAACTGTCCAATCTGATGCCATCTCTATTGTAAATCTGTCTAGCTTGGTGTTAGGTTCTGCACAAATAAATTTGCTATCAAAAGGCTTGGGGTTTTTGTCCTGCTTCCAAACCTGACTTTAATGAGATGCATGTAGATCTTTTCAAATTTGTACGGAAACTCAAACGTAAAAAAGTCTTTGCTCATAATCCTAAAAAAAGCTGCCTCTGGTGAAGCTGACACATGTTTCATGTGACAAAACTATACAGTACATTCAGGACTTAAAACTCCTACTATCCCTTGACAATGATCAATCTACAATAACTTCTATTTCACATATTCTCTCTGACCTAGGCATTTCGACCGACTTGAACATCAACAGTGGTCTGAGACCAAGATTGACCTTTTCACCTGTCTCCGAAAATGATAGTGCTATTTATCGATTGGTAGTAACCTGTTGAGATTTTTACCAATTGGTAACCAAAGAGCTTCACAATTGGGAAGATAAGAATGCTGCACAGCACAATATTTATAGGGATACTTATCAAAATCAGAGACATGCACTCGTTAAGTTATCTACATCATCTGAGATCACCTTGAAGGAAGCAGATAAGGGGGCAATGTGGTCCTTATGGACACCCTGGATTACATCTATGGATTGGATAGGCAATTGGCTGATACTACAGCCTATGTGCATTTGACTTCCAACCCATTATCACAAATTACCTCCTTGATTGAAAGAAAGCTGAACACCTGGCTTGACCAGTGCCTTATTAATGACCTTGAATTCAGATACCTATTTGTACCATATTCAAAAGCTCCCTGTATTTACGCTCTACCTAAAATACATAAGCACGGCCTGTTTTCACCAGGAAGGCCGATCATATCAGGGATGGAAACGCATATATGAATACATCGATGTTTTTCTGCAACCCCTGGTGAGCAATCTCCCCTCCTACATTTGTGATACTAAACATCTTCTGAGTCAACTAACTGACTTTGGTTGGTCAGAGGAATGCTGTTTTGTTACACTGGATATTTCATCCTTATATACTTAATTACTAAAAGATGAAGGTATCTTAGCCAGCCAACACTTTCTCGCATCTTGAGATGCCACTATGTTGGAACAAACCCAATTGCTTGTTGAAATGATCAGACTGGTTCGGGACAGTAATGTATTCCTGTACAATGGTGGTTGGTTTCACCAGTGTCAGGGCGTTGCCATGGGGTCCAAATTTTTCCCATCATTCGCCAATCTTTTTATGAGGTGGTTGGAGAAGAATTGCATTTGAAAGAAATGCCCAGAAGATTTAATGAACCATGCAGTGTATTGTGGTTGATACATTGAGGAGGTGTTGATAGTCTGCCCAGGTGGTCAGGACACTATAGGCCGAATGTTGCACATTTTTGATGACAACCAGTGTAATATTGTGTTCACATATGAACGAAATCCTACAGAAATTTCCTTTTTGGATCTTAAACTATACATTGCAAATGACATCATAGCATCCACCCTCTATAGGAAGAATACAGCTTGCAACTCTGTCTTACATGTACAATCATCACATCCTAGGTCCCAAGTACTCTCTATTCCATTTGGGGAGATGATGAGAATACGGCGTACTTGCAGTAAAGACATGGCCTTCAGTTCAGAACTCGATGAGGCAGAGAGGAGATTTTTGGATGGGGCTGTCCATCTAGTGTAATGTCTGCAGCCAAAGAAAAAATCCTTAAGTTGACCGGAAATAAACACTGAAGGACAAGAGAAAGGTCAATAGGAATGATGTTAGAGTCTCTCTGATTACACCCTTTTGGTCTAAATGTAGATAGAGATTAACATGTATTTTTGATAGACTAATTGTACTATGCTTTACAAACTATCTCTGTGATTCAGTGTATGTCATGTTGTATAATGAATTTGCCCATAATGTATTAGGGCGAAGTTCAACACTCTATACAAAAGGATATGTATTTGGTCTTGAGAAGTTGACCTAGTACTAACATGAATGAGAGCTTATTTATCGCCTTTGACACAGGTTCTTTTAAATTTCATGAAGATCAAATGATAGCTTCAATAACATTTCTGTCTATTTGAACAATTATCATTTCTAAACTCTATGTTGAATATCTGTATGATACAATAATTAGGGTGGTTTTTTTTGTTTTGTTGCCCTTGTATCTAGAAATTCTTTCGTTTTGTTGGGAAACTTATCTCATTGCTTTGGGTGCACCTTGGATTCTTTTATGGTGTTTCCCTGCATTACTCTATATTCACCCTTCCCATCTACTACTTAGGTCTTATCTATCTCCTATACTCTGAGACTTAGATATCACTGTAGAGTTCCTAACAACAACAAAGAGCGGCTTTTCAGTGTGAATTCTCCACAAATGCTTTTTGCTCTTTGAGATTGGTCCTGTTTGAAACACAACTATACCTCCTTTTTGCTATACGCATTAGCATACCATCTATTTTACACATTGCCGTGATGATACATGACTTTTTCTAATGCCATGGTCCTTAACATGTTGCTATTAATATTATGATTTATCAACAACCACACATTCATTTTGTGGGATATCAAGACCGAAGGTCTTGTACAATATTAGGCTGACAGTACGTCCTTTTAGTCTCCCTTCCAACATGGCACCCGCTTGCCTGTTTATATATATTTTATTTCTATGTCAATGGAGCGTCTGTGACTATTGGTTCACCTTCTTCTATTTCTATTGCCCCATGTACTACTTCCGGCTCTGTTTATAACTCCTTCGACGCTCATGACGAGCTCAGCTCGTCATGGTGTACACCTCCATACACTCATGACGAGCTGAGCTCGTCATGAACAATGGGAATTTTAAAGGATCAGCGCAGGAGGAAAATAACACTAGCATCGATGGTGATAAGGAAAACCAAAGGGGATAATGGCTCCAAGAACCATTACATACGGATTCGGAACAGGCGGCCGGTGAGTTACTTGAACTGGGTAGTCTTTGCACTTTGGATATAACAGGGGGCTGATCTAGGTACCAATATTTATGGTTACTTTACTTTGTCTCCCTGTCTCCTTATATATTTTTACGATACCGCTTGTTGGGACTATCCAATATTACGGAGACCTGGACTTATCATGGTCCTTACTGCAACAATCAGACTTTATCGTTCTTGACTTTCTTCTGTATTTTGACAAGGTACGAATATTTCCTTGTTTAACACTCTGTTTGTGTTTTCTGGGTTGGTTAACATGATGTATGCATGTTCATGATCTACAGCTTCACTTTTTAAAGTTGTTATGGTATATGAACTATATAAGTTTCACTTCTCTCTTTCTAAATCTGGTATATGCCTTTTTTTTGTGCCAGCAGACATATTGACTGGGGTGTTTATCTATTTTTGTGTCTCTTCATGTCACGTTCCATAAATCTTTTTATTGACCACTTCAAATACTTTTGAAGTAGTCACAGTTCTCTGTGTATATATAAAACTTACTAGGTTGTTTTTTAAGACTAAACGATTTATTTCGTTCCTACTTTTATCTATGGATAATTTTTGCTTTTTCTCTGTCTGGTTTTGCAGATACACTTTTTGCTTTGAACTTAAGTTCGTAGATACTAACTCATGCCATGTGGTGTGGATATTAATATCTTTACAGACTATTCTTTTTGTGGTCCTCGAGGCTCCGAGGACCAGGATTCGTTTTGTCACATTCTCATCCGGCCAACTACTTATTCTTATGAGAGATAGTTTATTTATCAATATTTTCTTTTCATCCTTCTTTTCTTTATTGGACTAAGGGTTGGGTGATCACTGGGGTCCTGAGGTCTCTCTTTCTTGTTTTTACACTACTTATTGGTCTGTTCATAAAACAATTTAAACAATGTTTCTTCACGTTTACTTCACACTGTTTGGTACTATTATAACTCTTTTCACTTGAAATTCATAGTTTTCTTTAACTACCTTTTTTTAAGCTTGGAACTGTCTCGAACACTTCTCGCCTGCATTAACTAGTTGTATACATTTTGCCTATTCTATGTTATTTTTTGGTCTATGTGATGATTCACTTTGAGATCACTATGTGCTTTGGAAACTGTTCTCTTCTCGCCAATGTGTTAGTACATCTCTTTGAACCAATAATATGTCATCCTGTATGAAGAAACATAAGTTTAAGAAAATCCATGCTTTGTTTCAATTTACAGCCTTGAAAAAGTCATTGAGTATGACGAAACACATGTCTGCTGTTGTTCGAATTGAATTGTACAAGAAATTGAATAAATCCTTAAAAACTAATGGAATCATCATTCTTTTGTACTAATTTTACGATTATTGAAGTTCATTTTATCAATACGGACCCGTTGAATTGACGGACCATTTACAATCTAATTGGTGGTGCTCTGGACATTCCTTACAAAATCTACACTGTTGACGTCGACTTCACTGATGACACCATTGTCCATGGTCTTTTCTACACTAGTCACTTTTTCACCTGTAAAGATGTTGGCAAACCTTCCCCCAGATTCTGTTCTCTGAAGTGGATGCAGATTTCAATCAAGTAGGACACCTCTTATACAACCTGTGGCCCGAGACAGTTGGATGTGCATTTTGTCCCTGAGATTTAGGGAGAAGCCCTGGATAACGATGACACTTACCAGGAGCATGAGTATCAGCCACAGACCTTCATAGCTGACAACCCTCCTCAAATCTATGACCACGTTGTTGCCCTAAAGACTCGAAAGTTATGCAGGTGCCTGTTGCATTTTTGTCAAACTTGCAATAGGTGATGGACACCTTTCAAAGATTTTTTCCTTAGCAGCCTACCGGACAACCTATGTCAACCCTCCACCACCTCTACCACTACTTTCATTACCACCACTGACTGACCTACTTCCTAGAACTGTCACACCACCACTAGTCACTCCAACCCCTGAAGATATCGGAGATGGGGGGCGCTAGAGGGCGCACAGCGGAATGGCTGCCTCTTGAGACAGCTCCGCCGGCCAGAGCCATATAACGTGAATAAACAGCGTGTAACTGGTGCCATGGTCACTGCTAACGGGAGGAAACAAAGTCGGAAGGTGTAGTGAGGGAGTCGAAACGGAAAGAATACTGAAATCAACGGCGACTACCCCTGAAATCGGCTCGTGAATTCAGAGTGGCTGAACCGAGACTGCGGCCAAGATGGCGGATCTGCGCTAAACATAGGAGGTGAGCAGGCTCGCAATACCCGAGCGCGCAAAAAAACGAACAGTGGGAAAGCGAGAAAAGACGTCGGGAGGAGAGGTGCAGTAAGCGGAGGCACAGCGGGTTATGTACATAGGAGCGGATAGGCGGCATAACATAGGGCTTCTTAAGACTGACTGGAGGAGAGGCTGTGTAGCGAGCGAAACACTCATATAACGGAACTGCACAGACCTTGCTCACGGGTTGTGACTCCAGCGCTGCGCAGCGGCCTCTGTCGCCTGCTGTACAGCGCGTTCGGGTGACGACTAGATGTTGCGGGGCTATTGGTGCGACCATTGCCGAGTGATTGTACGTGGACGGCGGGAAGCTGGAAGGCACAAAATGGCGGCGCCCGCAGACTGGTGAGTCGCAGCGTGACCAGAGCATCCAGCGGCAAGTAGAGGACGGAGCCGGTAATGAAAGAAAGAAACACAGCGCCGACTGAGTAAGTCATTACAGCACAGCGGCAAACTCGGGAGAGGAGAGGCATTGGGTCCGGCAATGCGCTGTAACGGCACGGAAGGGCAGTTTAATAAATAAAAGCGGAGTAGAGTCGCACGGCAAGATCGACTCCCACAGCTAAAGGGCACCCAGTATAAAGCACTGCTGAGCTGAATAGCATAGGATTGAGCGGACTACAAGGGGTGCGGACTGGCGCACTTTCGGGAAGCATAACTGTTGGCACTCGAGACACTGCTCATACACGCCGGTTGTAAGGGGCCTGTAACACGTGCTGCGCTGCAGAAAATAGAGGGGGCAGCTGGCAAGATAACACTACCATTGTGCACTGCAACATGGTGGGGGTAAGCGGTGATTGAGGAAAGAGCAATAATCACGGCATCCCCCTGCATACGACCAAGCATACTGCGACTTGGGACAGCTAGGAAATAATTGTCCGGAAAAATGGGTAAGCCAGAGAAGGTACAGTCAAAGCTGCCCTTTGATAATAAAAAAACAACGAAAGGGGCCACGGCGCCTGCAGATGTAGACATGGACGTGGATACTGAGGCGCAAAATACCATGGAGTCAACCCTCAGGGCCATTCACAAAAGCTTACAAGACGTACATAGTAAGCTGGACTCCATCACGCAAAGAGTCGACAACATGGCTGCAAAACTCGACAAACACAGGGAGCGGCTAGAAGAAGCTGAGACGAGACTGTCGGCTGTGGAAGATGAATCGCATGCGACGACACAAAAATGCACTGAGATGGACAAAGTGTTGGAGGTCATTAAAAGCAGGTCTGAGGAGTTGGAGGCGAGATCCCGCCGAAATAACATTCGCATAGCGGGGGTGCCAGAATCGACTAACACTGGAAAGATGGAGATCTATGTAGAGGACCTGCTGAGAGCGATCTTTGGAACCGACCAGCTATCGACAGTGCTTATCGTAGAGCGCGCGCACAGGACACTAGCGCCAAGACCAAAACCAGGAGCCCCCCCACGCCCGATAGTGGCACGCCTGCTCAACTATAGAGATCGGGATGCCATACTAAGGATGGCGAGAGAAAAACAAGAGATTGAACACCAAGGCAACAAGCTACAATTCTACCCGGACTTCACCATAAATGTACAAATGGCGAGGAAGGAGTTTGCATAGGCAAAACAAAAACTGAGAGAATTGGAGATCTCCTATGCGATGTTGTATCCAGCCTGGTTGAAAATAACAAAAGATGGTAAAACTGTGATATGCCACACTCCCAAGGAAGCAAATGACTATATTAAAAAGTTGGGACAACGTCGGAGGGAGCAAAGGCGTCAAGAGCAGAATCGGGACTCTGATTGAGTCAAAGGGAAACAGCGAGCACCAGACTACATTGTCAACGGCCCTCGCTGTGCTGTTGTGAGTGCAATGTACAGAACTGAATGACTATGCCATACCTAGCGCAGGGAGTACACGCACGGATGGAGGGTTGTACCACAGACATTCGTTGGTGTGATGAACACTAGATACCCATCAATGTGTGCACCAGGAGCAGAGAAGGATAATAGTGCACGGGTGCCTGCTGTGTACGCTGTAGACAATAGCCACGGTGGTGTGTTGGAGACATACTGCACCACGCCTAGACTGAGTGAGCAACATTGTAAGAGAATGGTAAAGTAGACTGCCCACTGCAGCGACGAGAAATTGTTAATGCAATAACTGAATAATATAAAATGTCATATGGGCTGTTTAGACACCCAGTTCAGGCCTAAGGGTAGCCCATCACACTGTTCATTTCTAGTCTGTGAGATTGCCCACAGGTAGTATGGTGGGGGAAATGCGCTAAACTGCCACTAGGGGTAACTATGGTAACGAGCCTAGCTGTCTGGGTGAACTGAGGCACCTAATTCTATGAAGGATACTCTGGCCACGTCCACTATGTTGGATGCAGTCTTGTGACCCAAGCGGACCCCCACACAGGGTGTCCCCCTACAATGACATGTTATTGATTGTTGTTACAACTAGGGAATGTCTTTGGCATGTTTGGGGTGCTGAAGTGGGCGGGGGGAGGTGGGAAACAGTTGGGGAAAGTTGGATTGTAGATTGAGAAACACTGCCAAATTCCATGGGAGATATGAAATGTTCAATACACTGTGTAAACCAAAGATGTCACATAGCATGTCTAAGACTGATACAAAAAACTTGAAAATGCTAGTAATACTGTTCCGCTATGATGGAGGATAAGCGTGCAAGTAGATTAAGACTGATAACTTTGAATGTACGGGGCTTAAAAAACCCCAAGAAAATTAGGCAGGTACTGGCATACCTAACACGAATGCATGTAGACATAGCATATCTACAAGAGACGCACGTAGATCCACGTACACAGACACGCATTGGTCATAGATGGGCGGAAGCCTCGTATGGTGCGGCCTACTCTTCATATTCGAGGGGAGTACTCATACTGATACGTAGGGGGTTACATTTCAAAATGGAACAAGTACACAAAGACAGTGAGGGGAGATTCATCATTGTCACAGGCGTCCTAAGGGGACATAGGATCAACCTGCTAAATGTCTATGCTCCAAATGTAGACGACCCTCAATTCTTTAGCTCTATCTGGATGAATCTAACTGAACTGCCGGATGTACCGGTATTATGGGGAGGAGATTTTAACATGTTTTTGAATGTTGATGTTGACAGATCAAAAGATTTGACCGAAACACATAAAAAAGCGTGGCAAACACTACAGGACACAATGCTAGATAGGCAACTGGTGGATCTATGGCGAATAAAAAATCCAAATAAACAAGAGGCTACACACACAACGAAGGCGTTTAATAGTTGGTTGCGACTAGATTACTGGGTTGGATCATCGGACGTGTTACAATGGATGGAAGATGTCACTCACCTACCGAGGACACTTTCTGATCATACCCGGTGCTGCTCACGATTACGTTGCCTCACTACATGCCCCCACCATTTAGCTGGCGCTTCAACGTGAAAGCACTACAAGACATGTGTTACCGAAACACGATCAGTAAAGCAATAAAGGAGTATTTTGAATTTAACGAGGCTACAACGGATGACCCAGGTTTACTGTGGGAGGCCTTTAAGGCCACGATTAGAGGGGTCTGTATTAGCACTAACGCTGGTATTTTGAAAGACCTGAGACAGCAAATGGAGAAGAAAGAGGCTGACATTAGGAGACTAGAGCTAGAATTTTCTGAGACGAAAGACCCAGCCACATTGGGTAAAATTAAACTCGAGCCGATAGAATATCAAAAACATGCAGAAACAGAACTAAATTACATACACAAACGGCAAATAGCTAGGTCATACGGGGAGGCAGGGAGACCAGGGGCCACACTAGCAGCAAAAATTTGTGTGCAGAGGCCACCACCGGTGGTAGAAGCAGTTGGGGACGAAAATGGAGTATTGAGACATGACACTGCAGGTATACTGAAGTCATTTCAGAATACATTTGGTAAGTTGTACGAAGCCGACACAACCGCCCCAGCGGAAGAAATAGATAAATATTGTGATACAGTGGCATTGGCATGGCTATCGGACGCCCAAAGGCAGTATCTGTACCACCCCGTGACAGTGGAGGAGGTAACGGAGATAATACAGGCGCTACCAAATGGGAAAGCGCCGGGTCCGGACGGATTCACAGGGGAATTTTATAAAGCCTTTGTGGACTTGCTGGCCCCTCACATGGTGGCTATGCTAGGTGCACATGAGAAAGGTACACTGCCGGCCTCCCTGCGAGAGGCTATGATTATAGCCCGGTTGAAGCCAGACAAGGACCCAGAGAGATGTGACTCGTATCGACCACTATCTCTTATAAATGTTGACACCAAAATACTATCTAAAATCCTGGCGACGAGATTGCACATTTTAATGACGAAACTGATTCTACCAGATCAATCAGGGTTTATCCCTACTAGATCGACCTCCCACAATACGAGAACCTTGTTTGCACTGGCACATTATTTAACCCCTGAAAGGAAAGCAGCATCGGTACTACTGGATGCTGCAAAAGCGTTTGACACCATTGCGTGGATATATCTGAGCACAATACTGAGTAGAATGGGGTTCCCACCAATGTTCTTGCAATGGGTGGCGCTCCTGTATACTAATCCTGTAGCACGGATCAGGGTCAATAAATACGTCTCAGAACCAATAAAGATAGTGAGAGGCACACGGCAGGAGTGCCCACTCGCCCCACTTCTTTTTGCCATAGCAATAGAACCACTAGCATGTAAAGTTAGACAGGAGTATAAACACTCTGCACTGCAGTTCCCCCAACGGCCACTTCACATCTCGCTATATGCAAATGATGTGCTGTTATATGTGAGAGACCCGAAAGAAAACTTAAACCCACTCTTGAGGGAATTCGTTAAATTTGGATATCACTCTGGGCTAAATATCAACTGGACGAAATCCACGATCATTCCCATTACTGATACATCTCTTCCCTTCCAACTAGAGTACCCCTAGAATGGCAAACGGACCCAGTGCGATATCTGGGTTTGTGGTTCCATAGAGACCCGGAGGAGGTGATTCGCACAAATTACGGAAGGGTATTGACTAAATTGGAGCAGAAAATAGAGCGTTGGATAAAATTGCCATTATCTATGGCAGATCGGATAGCAATAGTGATAATGGTGCTATTACCGAAATTACTATATCTGTTCAACAATATTACGATTAAGCCTCCGAAACCAGGCAATAAAATTAAAATCGGCAACCTTAAAGTTAATTTGGGCGGGAAAGACAGCTAGAATAGACCTCCACACTCTAACTTTACCATTCGCGAAAGGGGGATTCAAAGTCCCGATTTTCTACTGTACTACTTATGTGCGCAAGCACAATATGCGCAATACTGGTACCACCCCATTTCTTACCTCACACATGTAGCGGTGGAGGAGGGAGACGCCCTCCCTATACCACTGGATGCAGTGCTGGTACATGTAAGGCCACCATTACATAAAAAGGATATTAATACAGTAGATGCTACGTCAGCAGCTTGGCACTTGATAGCAAAGAATGTGGGTAAGCAACCGATATACGCACCAGAAATGCCTCTCCATTATCACCCAGCACTCTCGGTTACAAAAGAGAAGGTGGGCATGGACTTACTTAAACAAGTGGGGTTTGACACAATGGGAGATCTGTATCATGAGGGTACGGTTCAAAAATTAGAAGACCTGGACTATATACAAAATAAATCATTGCTATTTAAATTTACGTACTATAGACTACAATGTGCACTAAGAGCACACTATCCCACCTACCCAGCAGAACCTGACACTCTACTGACACTGCAGTTGATTATCTCGTCACCTAACCCGGGGCATCTGGTATCTAGACTGTACACAGCGTTACAAGCTGAAATAGGAGACACTGCAAGTAAGGCGATTCAGAAATGGAATTCGTGTTTGGAATCGCCCCTAACAGAGGAGGAATGGGGGGCAGCAGGCACAATTACTGGAATACTACCACCAAACGGGAACCTAAAGCTTATACATATTAGATACTTACATCACACGTACCATACACCTCAACGCCTACATAAATATGGTCTGCGAGAAGATTCCAGATGTCAAAGATGCGGAGTGGAAGATGCAAATTTTATACATATGGCATGGTATTGTAGGGAGGTGGCCCAATTTTGGGTGGAGGTCATAGATATGCTGAGTAAGATGGTGGGTACAGAGATACAGTGTACTATACGGACATGCCTGCTAAGTCTCTTACGGAATGTCAAAGCAAGGAAACGTACATTTTGTGTACTAGCACTGCTATTGGCTAAATGGAATGTAGCGATGTGTTGGGGCGGTAAGAAGAGGCCACGAATAAAGCAGTGGGTGTGTGATATGGTACATTGCAAGGGCACTCTCAAATTATATGAGGAAGAGTTGCCACCACGAGCAAGACCTAAGGACTATTGCCATTATCTAGTGGATTATCTATCGGGATTAGAAGAACAAGTGGAATAAGACTGTAATAGACTGCGATTTATGTGACATAATATGTATGGAAGGAAGTACCCTATTGGATAAGGAGTGTTGTAATGCAGTTCAGTTGTATATGGCAGAAATGCCCAAATGTTGGACATTGTATGTCCTATGTTAATTACATTGAAAATACCAATAAAAATAAATAAATTAAAAAAAGATATCGGAGATGAGTACACATTGGTTTCAGTCAATTTTGATTTGGAAGAAGGTGACAAATTACCAGACAATGCAGGTAATTAGAAATAGGGGGACTATACCACATCAAAAAAGGGTGGAATGTTGTTAGTTCAACAAGGCTCCTCTCCAGATGTAATAGCCTGTTTTCATGCACTGATGGAGAGAGCGGCTAAGAAGTTTAATGACCAATGACCTTGATGTATCAGCTATTTTCCCTAAACAATTTTAAGAAACAGCCATGTATAGTTATTAGGTTCTTAGCTACACTGGACTTAAGCCTAAACATGATGACAATGCAATCCACACTTTTGGCTGTGGTTCCCTGTTGAAGAACAAGTACAGGGACCCATGCACTGGCTCTGCCTGCTTTGCAAGCCATCCAATGCCAGACTCTGTTATTATGTCTGTAGTCTATTGCAGATCAAAGAACCTTATCACACCATTGTATACACCCCCTTATAGAGACGGCAGGCTTATGGATTATTTGGACTGTGGAGTTGGTTTGTTGGGAGTGACATCAATCTAAGCCCTAACTGCTTAGGCCAGATGTGGCACAAGATCTTGCTACTATTAACCTCAAACCGGAGGATAAAAGGGACACTGGTAAGGCTATTATCAAAGAAGGTGCAAGAACATCTGCAGCAATCATTGACGCTGCAATGGACGTTTCAAACACAGGCATTTGCCAGCTGTTAGAAGCAGCTGTGTTTAGAAGATAAAGCAAAGATACTGGATATGCCATTTGATGAGATCACCCCATTCGCATAGCATGTTAATTATGCTATACTTAATAATAAAACAGATATGAAATTGTAAAATCTCTTGGAATCCTCCATTATCGTCTTCGTGGCTTAACACATTTTGTGACTCACAAAGTTCCCAGACCTAAAGGGAAGGCTTTGATCATTATGGAAATCAAGGCCAACTGTATTATTCCCCAAAGCATCCAGATAGATCTAGGGTTATGCACCCAACAGATTCCAAAGGCAAGGATATGGCAGATCTTGTGAATGTAAGAAAAGACCCTCTCTAAATGCGCTCCCAGGACAACCAAAAACGAGCTTAAGTCCTTACAGCTACCCTTCCTAACAATCCCATCTCAACAGTTGGGAGGGGGCGATTACCCTTTTGGCCGCAGCCTGGAAGTCCATAAGATTGAAGCAGTGGGTGCAGATTGTACACTCCAGTGATACATTAGGCTTTCTACAGAGACCACCTGTTTGTCCAGCCAAGAAGGAACATCATCTTCACTTGAGGAAGCTGCAACATGAAATTCTCCTCCTCCTCCAAAAGGCTCGATTGAGGCGGATCCAAAATCCCAGAGAAATCAGTTTTTTAAAATTCTAAATTCTTTTTGTAAAGAAGAAGATTAGATAATGGAGGTCTTTTCCAGATCTCAGGGAACTAAACAAGTACCTGAAAAACAAAACTTTTGCCTGGTAAGACCCTAAGAAGTTCCCCTTATGTTCCAGAGAAATGATTATCTGATGACCCTGGATCTTCAGAATACATATTTCTAAATCCATCTACACTAGAACCACCGGAAATATCTCTTCTTTTCAATTGCGGGCAGTACTATCAGTTCACAGTGGAACATCTTTCAGAACACCAAAACAAGCTGGATTGCTGCAAGTGGCAACCCTACTACCATCAAGGGCACTGCATCTTACATAAATGTGGTTGCCCCATACTGGACTTGTCCCCCACCCAGAGCAATAGGAAATGCCGGTACTACGCCATCAGATCCATGGGAATTGTCATTACAATCAAACAGCCCAATGGCTTTGCATGCACCTGTTTGCTGTTTCCCCCTATCCCCAGGGTCTTACGAAGGTGAAGACCAGTCATTGTGCCGTGATTCTCCTTGCCCCGACGTGGCTGTGCAAGTACTTATTCACTGAGCTCCTGATTCTATGTGTACTCCCAGCGATTCCTTTGAAGATGCACTACAAGCTGCTCTCCAGACACAACAGAGAAGCACTCCACCACGACCTTCGGTCACTGGGCCTGATGACATTTTGCCTGATATGCTAGAATTTGATCATTTAGATTAGACAACAGAATTCAGAAAGACCCTGGTGCAAGCCTGGGTGCCAGCAATCACGAAAGCTGATAGCACTAAGTGGAAGTTTTTCTGCTGGATATTTCGGACTGCCGATTCCTCACATTGTGAGTATTTTGCTGTCATCAAACTGGATCTGGAAATCTTTAAAGCAGTACTTCTGCGTGCTAGTGGGCGGCCCCCTGTGTCTCCACACCAACCACAACAGAGCATATATAAATGGCACCCATGCGCGCCGATGTCAGTCAATATCTTTCCGTTCCTTCAGACGTGGTTTACTTTTTTATCTATGATAAGAAGTTTCTTAAGCATTTTTGCAAATTCTTTTACAGTATGCAAGTGAAATGTCCCCAATGCCACCCCTCCCCCCCCACCCACCCAAAAAAAAATTAAGGGTTGGGTTTATGCCTTGTAGAGACAGTCGCAAACAAACTTGTGTGACTGTTCCACAAGAGAACACCACCAGCACCACACACACAATTTCACAGGAAGCAGAAAAGAAAGGCTGGCAGCAGAGAGCCACCCTTCCTTTAAACTGATAAAGCATTAGAGACTACTACAGTGCTTGACCTAACACACCCAACCTGAAGACACAGTCTTCATTCACATTCTACACTATGACATAAGAAGAGGTCCTGTGTTATTGGTGCATTGGCACAGCTGCCTACATCATCATGGTGCTTGCATTCATCAGGGTTGGATGCACTGGAAACAATAGTCACTTTACCTTCCTGTTCATGAGTATCACAAGTTAGTGCTTTTGTAATGACTGAAGCACTTTGAAAGAGTAAAAGGTTGCTGTAACCAGATCTAAAATGAGGACATAGTGTGTGGCTTTCTCAACCACTCATGTAGCCTGCCACATTGGTTTGGGGAATTGGATTGCAACTTAAAAAATCAGCGAACAACCAGTAATGAAAACATTAAGAAATGTAGCCAAGATTTAGTTGCCAACTATGCACATTCAGCTTAATGGTGAAATGGTTGACACCTTACCTTGAGTGCCTGAATGTAGAGGACAAAAAATGAACCCTCTTCTTGTTGCAAGAATTTGAGAGGAGGTTTGGAAGGGGTGGGGTGAACACCATCTTCAAATAAACTGTTGTAGTTATAAACTGACTATTTTCTTTTATCAATTCTTCTATAGTTTGTGAAAATGGCACAAAATCAGTTCGACAAGCTGTCTGGCCCAGCTGCTGTTGTCCATATTTCTGACAGGGAATCCTTCATACAAGCTGTTATTACCAATGAGGCCAAGAGGAAAATGGAAGGGTAAGTGGGTTACTTGAAGATCAAGACAATAGTGTTGGCCAGTGGATCATTTTTAAAAATGTTGCAATATTAGTATTAGTCTAAGCGCTATTTTTCAGTTTAAAGCTTGTTGTTGCCTTATATCGTGTATCAGATTTCTTCTTAATGTTGTAAAGCTCAGAAGACTCATAAGCCTTTTGTGCTAGCTTTTTTGTCCAAATGGTTACTCACCAAAATATCCCATATTATCAGTCTCTTGTCCGTGTAACTTATGCCATCTCCATGCCACCAGCTTTCACCCAAGTTAAGCCATAGTTCCGCATTGAAAGGCTCCAACAAGTACATCATGTAAAAACTAGCCTGTGTTGGACAGTGATTGATGTCTTTAACATAACTATGCTTTTTTTATTTGTTTCAATTTGTATGCATGAAAAACATATATATATATATATATATATATATATATATATATGTGTATGTATGTATGTATGTATGTTAGGGGGACTTTTTAGACTTTTGTCCCTTTAAAATTTTGCACCTGTTTGACAAATGTGTGTGACATTTTGAAGACCTGCTGCCCTCCAATTTATTTTGAAGGACTGAAATTTTCCCAGTGTTTGGTCAAGGGAGAGCAAAGAAAAAGAATGGGGTGGGGTGCAAAACGGGCTTCAAATCCAATGCGTTTTTCTATAGACTTTTGTATTTCGTATAGCACAATAAACGGCATCTGGATTTTAATGAAGTTTGGCAGTATTGCATATTGGGGAACAGAGATGATTCTGTGAGGGACTGCAGGTAAGTAGAGTAAGTAAATGTTTTTTTTTTTTTAAACCTTTCTTATAGCATTCAATAAAATACAAGCAGGGGCCTACAACCGCGGGGGCCGGCCGCTAGATAAATTAAGACCACCGACATTACAGTACTACACAGCTCATCAGCCGACAACCCAGAGGTTCGGCAGCGATTCAGGACAAAACTGGTATAAGAATGCACAACTAAGTTCCAGAATGAGTCAGAGGTTTCGTTTTATATTATATAAGAGAGGATCAGGTGCCATACAATCAAACCAGATAATGCGTGGGACAGGGTAAGAAACAGGATATACGTATAATAACCACTGTGATGGAGAATCGGCGCCAAAGCATACAGATTGATGCAAATGAACACACAATATACATTCCATGTTGCGCCAATTCTCGGAGTCTGCCCACCCGGAAATCGGATATCATAAAAGCATGAGTACTAGATACAAGCATACGATAAAAGTCCGAATGATTCGTAGCTATACTGATCCTTAAGAAAGAAAGAGAAGGTAAAGAAAGGCCATAGAAAATAAAAAATGCAAAATACAAAATAAAAAAACTGTCCAGCCCCCCACCCTGCACCCCTGCAGATGGCTACAGCCTAACCCCACTAGCAGCGTGCCTGTCGCCCCTAATAACTAAAACCCTAAAGGTAGGAAAAAGAATGGAGGAGGGCATATACATTTGTGCTCCCAGCCCCTTTAGACCCCCCCGCCAGATACAGCCACCCCCTATCACTGAAAGAACACTTATGACAACACTATAGAAGAAAGTAGAGGGTACCGGAAAACACCGCCCAGCCTCTTAGAGCAAACAGTTGCAGGTCGAACACTTGTGAAAACCACTCCAACCCTTCCCGAACTAGTCAATCTTAACCTTGGCCCTTCCGAACAAGAACACGGACCCCCCCATCGAGACCCAAAGGCACACAAAGAGGTAATAAAGGAGAAAAGAGTCATCAAAAATCAATCGTTGGCGGCTCGCAGGCAGTGGGTCCACGGGAACTTTAGACGCTGAAGAACTCTCCCTCCTGGATGAACAGTCCCAATATATCCTGCACAGGAGTCGTAGAGTCACCAAGAAAGGAGAAGACGACCACAAAGTGAAAGGAAAGTCACAAACAGAAGTCTCCGGGAGGGGAACGCCTTTTGATACCTCCAGAGCCGATAGTGGTGGAAGGTTCGGTGATACCATGACATCTTCGGGAACACCGTCTCCCAGGGCACCATCCGATGGTTCCAATGCTTGTTTCCTCACGGGGCTCTCGCTCAGAGTCAAAATGGCCACGGTTTGAATGGCTGCAGATTCCTGTTTCAACCGTAAGGCAGGGTCCGGTTCTACCAGGAGCATCTCAGATAGGCGCGAGTCCAATTTTCTCAATAAGATATCGGCATGTGAGCGAAACGCCCACATTTCCGCCAGTACTGACCTCAGCGATGGCTCGTGCATCGTTCGATCCACGGTCTCATGCCCGACATCAATCCCAATCACCTCCCCGGGAGAATCCGGCATCCTCGGGGGGGACAAACAGGATCGCGAACGTGCAGATGCGGAGGGTGACCGGTCGTTGTTGGCAGCCACGGTCCACACCGTTAAGGCCGCAGGCCAGAGGACCCGAACCACGGCGGCCCCAATACCTGGTCCGCGGGACGGGGACCCCCACTCACAGCCAGCAATAAGCAGAATCACTCCTTCATCGATAATGAGCAATAGAGACGATCGCCGCCAAATTCGGGCTTAAACAAAGCCTCCACTCCGGTTGACCGGACCCAGCCTGGTTCTTCAGGCCGATGTTGCTGCACTGCAGCCCGGCTGTGAAAGTACTCGAGGCCCCGGCTTCACCGCTGGAGCAGGCCGCAAACTTCAACACAACAGAACTTCATCCAACAAGCCGATAATAGTTTCCAGATTTCACCATCGGAGTGCGGAACAGTTCATGCACACAGAGACCAGGCGTAAAGTCAGGATAATGTACAGGATATCGCGGCGGGTTAAGGAGGTCGGCGGAGCCGGGAGCCTAAGCAGCCATCTTGTTTGCTGACGTAGCTCCTCTCGAGTAAGTAAATGCTAAGTTATATTGTTTTTCAACTTGGTCATATCTTGTAGCACAATATTACTAAAAGTTGCAAGGAAGCCCAAAGTATAAACTAGACTGCATATGTAAAGGTTCAGATTTACTACATGTAGAACTGAAAGACCAATTTATGATCACATGCTCTCTGGCTCACAAAATAAAATTGGCCCAACAAGCAAAACAAAGCCCATCTTTCCTATGCACCCCTGTGCAACAAAATGAAAATTTGACCTAGCAGTGAGCCACACAAACTACAGTTTGGAGGGCTGGATAATAGGCCATTAGGAAACAAATAATCTCAACTTTTCTAACAATAACAATGATTGCCTTTCATTCACTTTGGCCTGCATACATAGCACACTCCTCATAAAAGTAGCAAGGAATCCCAAAGATTAAACTAGACCGCGTAAGTAAAGTTTCAGGTTTGCTACATGAACATCTGAAAGACCCATTTAGAATGGAAACCTATAAACAAATACATAACTTCTTACTCTACATAGGTTGCATGCCCTCTGGCTCACAAAATAAAACCTTCCCCAACAAGCCAAACAAACACCATCTTCCTTATGTACTCTTGTGCAACAAACTAGAAAAGTGAAACTGCTATATGAAGGACATGATAACTGGCCATTTGGTTTTTTTTTTCTTTATAACAACAATGATTGCCTTTCATTCACTTTGTGCTTTATACGTAGTACAATTCTTCTAAAAGTAGCAAGAAAGCCCCAAAAATAAACTTGACTATATGTGAAGTATCACAGTTAACTAGATGAACAACTAAAAGACACGTTATGGTCACACAATTATGTTAACCAATAAACAAATACATAACAAAAACAATAGATAAAAAGGAAGAAATCACATTAAATTGGATTACCATTCTGTAGTTATAGTTAGTATTCCCAAAGATTGGAATTTTTCAGATATTAACCTCTCTAATAACATTCCACCCGTTTGACAAATCACAACAAAACTTTCCAGACCTATAGCATTTTCTATATTTTGAGGTGGTGTACATTTTTGTAGTGAATCGTTAGAGGGGAGCTAGGATAAAAGGGGGCTCCCAAAACACATTTTCCACCAATGCATTTTCCATAGATGTATTTGAGGTAGCGTGAAAATAGCTGAATGGATTTTCATAATTTGGCAGGGTTATTCATTATAGTGCCAGGAGGATGCTTTTTGGGTACTGCAGTTAAGTAGGGTACTTTCACAGAATTTCACAAAATGTTGTGAAACTACTAAGGTTTATGGCTATAAACTTATTTAAAAATATATGAAAAAATATAAATAACAATTAATAAAGTGGCAAAAGGTAGGGATCTACTACTTACATATTTCTAAGCCCCTAATACTGAACATAGCCAAAGTGTTCTTAAGGCAATATGGCTGACTGTCATTCTCTAAAAACATCCGTTAGCCAATTATAGGCTGACTTGTCATCGCTGTGTACCATAGTATGCTGTAAAGTTATCTCGGTACACCATGGCCCAAAATATAACACAGGTCTAGCTGTATTGTTTGATAGTGGTACCCTTTCGTCACTCAAATACAGAACTTCAGTCAGATTTACAAAGGAATGCAAGGCCATCATGCGTGGCCCTGGGTTGATAGGTAAATCTGAGAAACGCAAGGCACTGGAGTTCGTTTTTTTGCATTACTCTGCATACTATAATCTACATTTTTGCAAAATTTCACATATATCCACACGCCACGCCACTGTAGGCACTCCACTATACGTTATTTCATTCTACGCCACTCCACTGTATGCCTTTCCACTGTGTGAGACTCCACTCTACACTATTACACGTTTTTAACGCCACTGTATGCCACTCGACTGGACGCTACTCCACTATACATATTGCATTCTACGCCATTCTACTGTATGCCACTCCACTCTACTCTATTCCACTGTATACCACGCCCCTGTATGCTATTACACTATATGCCGCTCCACTGTACCCCACTCTACTCTGCGCCACTCCAGTGTATGGCACTCCACTCTACACCATTTCATTCTACGGTATTTGACTGGACGCCTCTCTAACGTATGCTGCTCCACTGTATGCTATTGAAATCTACCCCACACCACTCCAGTCTGCACCACTCCATTATACGCCACTCCACTGTACGCTACTCCACTATCACATTCTACGCCACTCTACTGCTCAGCTGTCCGCTCTATGCAACTCCACTCTACGCTATTACACTGTGCCCAACTCCACTCTGTGCCAGTCCACTCCACGCTATTATACTGTGTGCGACTCCAATTTACGCCTCTTCAGTGTACTTCACTCCACTGTATGACACTCTGCTATATGCTACTCTTGTATAAGCTATTTTACTCTATGCCCTTCCACTGTATGTCACTCCACTATGTTCTATTCTGCTGTGTGTCAGTCCACTGTACACTACTCCACTCTATGCCACTCCAGTTTATGGCACTTCACTTTAAGCAACTTCATTCTACGCTATTCGATTGGACCACACTCCAATGTACGACACTTCACTGTTTGCTGGTACAGTGTACCCCACGCATTTGTACGCCACTCCAGTCTATACCACTACATTATATGCCACTTCACTGTATGCTACTCCATTATACACTATTTCACTCTACGCCACTCAAATGTACACTTTGCTCTACGCCACTCCACTCTACGCTATTACACTGTACTCAACTCCACTCTACGCCAGTCCACTCTATGCTATTACACTGTATGCAACTCCATCTTATGCCTCTTCAGTGTACTCCTCTTTACTGTATGCCACTCTGCTGTACGCAGTATATGCTATTCCACTCTACTCCATTCCACTGTATGCCACTCCGCTCTATGCTATTTCATTGTATGCCACTCCACTGTATGCTAATCCACTCTACGGCACTCCAGTGTATGCCACTCCACCCCACTCCATGCTGTTCCATTGGACACCACTCCACTCTACGCTGTTACACTCTACCCCATTCCAGTGTACGCAACTCCAGTCTACACCACTTCTTTGTACACCACTGCACTAAATGCAGCTCCACTATACACAATTCCAGTCTACTCCACTTTACTGTACACCACTCCACTCTACACTATTCCACTGCATGTCTCTCCACTATACGCTACTCCACTCTGTGCCACTCCAGTGTACACCACTCCATTCTACTGTACATTCCACTGTACATTACTCTATTCTACACCACCCCACTGTACACCACTCCGCTCTGCCCTAATATACTCTATGCTATTCCACTCTACGTTATGCTACTGTATGCTACTCAACTGTACTCCATCTACGCTATTCAACTGTACGCCACTCCATTCTATGCTATTACACTGTACGCAACTTCAATCTTTACCACTCTACAGTATGGTATTCCACTGTGTAGGAGCAGCAGAGGTGCCGCGGATCCAGCCCAGGAGCAGAGGCGGCGCAGGACTGGTCAGGTGAAGGAAACTGTCCGCAGGATATGGGACTTTGCAACTCAGCAACTGCAGGAACAAAGTTGCCGCAATCACCGCAGCCTGCCAGGAGCCCGTTTGTTCCACTGCTTGCCACCACTCTTACCACTGTTGCCGTGCTAGCAGGGGGGGGGGAGGGGGGTTTGGCAGTGAACTAAAAGCCCCAGCTCGCTCTGCGGTAAGGACGCCACGGCTGCACCATTTTGCGCCAGGAGGCGCATTTAAACCGGACAGGGCTACCGCAGCACGGGAGCCCGTACTTTTCAGTTGCTGCCATCACCACAGCCTGCCAGGAGCCTGTGTGCTCCGCTGCTTGCCACCACTCTTCCCACTGATGCCTTGCTAGCGGTGGGGGCAGGGAACTACAAGTCCTAGCTCGCTCTGCGGCAAGGATGCCACGGCTGCAACAGTTCGCGCCAGGAGGCGCATTTAAACCGGACAGGGATCCTCCAGCACAGGATGCTTGGGCCACGGGCGGGCCCGTCTGCGCCCGTCCGAGACCAGACGAGGCTGGCCTGGGCCACCCCTCTTTCAAGTGGCACTTGGAGCCGGTGATAACACGGGTGAGTGACTCATCGACTGGCTAAAGAGACTACAGGGGTCCCCTTGCATTGACATCATCATAGTCCTACCCCAAGCTGCCACCATGGAGAAACGTAACATGCTACCGCTAGCACGCCCACTAACAGCTAGTATTGACAGCATGCTTGAGAGGGCTGTTAACATCGTTTCAGGCGAAATAGAATTGACGGAGCAGCACATGTCCCTGGGTATCGAAGGGCGGGCAGACATTTCAAACTTCAGAAGCACATTAGTTGATCATACCCATGACCCACCCTTGTCTCAGAGACTTGGAATTGACAAATCACCTATAGCAAGTGGGAGCACAAGCGGGCTGGGCATAATTGAATTAGCTAAGTCACAGCCTGACATTAAACCGCCACACCTGTAGGAACCCCTGTCGCCAAACAGAAGCGGAAGACCGGGAAACCTACCTGTACTAAAAGGAGGCAGCCCATCCACATTACCCCCGAACAAACTTGTCTCCCTGCCTGGATACAGCCTCCTTCAAGTACTGTTATTTCAGAAACCCCAGCTCCTCCCGAGACAATATTGACTCCGTAGTTGAGCTGCTCAATCAGTACACAGACTGAGACGACACCTTATCTCAAGAGTCTTGGGGACACTGTCGCCAATATTGTTGCTGCGTTGCTGAATGAACAAATATTTTTTTTTTTTTAAAAGCTTGCCCCACTTCAGGCCTGCATAGACAATTTGGCTTCACTTAAAGGGGGGGCTGGACACTCAGTGAGAGCACAAACGGCCACCGCTGAAAAGGGAGGGGGGAGGGTGTGGGGGTAGTAAAGGTGTAATAATGAGTATACCAAACTATGAACCTCATAGAACCCAACCACCTATTGTTAGAGCCATCGTTTCTGCAAGTAATTCATGTGGGATACCAGGACAAATTCAGCCTTGTCCTCAATTGAACTCCGATAGGCATTGCATTGCACCTACTGATAATCACACCACTACTTCACGCACCCGCTCCATTCAGGAGAGTGCTATTGGATTAAGTAGATCTAATGGAGTAGATCAGAATTTATTGATTGGCAGTTTGAGTAGTAATGCGCCAGCCACCCTAAACTCCAACCCTTTGTCACCTAGCCAAGTTGTCCTTAGTCTGTCCCAGGCTGCATGCCCCAACGTGCTAGTCCTGGCAGGGGTACCAGCATTAAAAAGGGATCAGCATGAGTCATGGACCCAATTACAAAACAATTGCGCAGACTGGTTATCGAGGCATAGGAGGTTTCATATATCTGAAATAAAGGACATTATTATGGTACACAGAGTTTAGTGGGTCAGTGTATCTACAAAGAACATCGAGTGGGACTGTATCATAATCAACTTTCGCAGGCCAGTTCTGGTGAGACACTTTTAAGGGGGTGTGAGCCCGTAACATCAAATAGCACCAATATATGCACATTACCCCTTGGTTATTTTTACAAACCAAACCACAGGCCCTGTTTCAATGGGACTACCCCAACCCCTACCTCAAATAGGTTTCAGGCTTTGTCTGGACTGGACTCTCAAGATTGACTACCTCCCTCCGAGGTAGCCCTTGTCCCTGTTGATAGTTTCTCTCCTCCTGTCTCTGCAACAATGCTCATTAGCCCTCAGATATCAACGAAGGCTTCAGCCAGCACAGATCTTCGTATCTTAAGCTGGAATGTTGCGGGGCTAAACTCTACGCTCCCTCAACCTGACTGGCTGCAACTTATTAGAGTGCAGGATATTCTTTTATTTCAAGAAACATGTGCTACACAAGATTTATTTATTGAGGGGTTCGAAAGCCATAGTATGTTAGCAACATCTTCTAAGCATGGCCGACCATCTGGGGGTATATCGATTTGGGTCAACATCGCCTCAGGCGGGAACACTAAAACCATATGCATAAATAACAATAACTTCCAAGCTATATTGTTCAACAGGGGGTTTCCTTTTTCCTAATTCATTTTTAAAATAACGATATTTATTCTGTACCAAATAGGAATTTTTAAAATCTATTTAATTTTATTGCGTCCATTCAAAAATCCAAAGACTGCTTTAAGTTAACCGGAATCTGCCTAGGGGGATGATTTTAATGCTAAGCTACCGCAACCACGGCCAAGCTAACATAGTAGAGGACAAATATGCAATAGGGGCACGGAGTTAGTAGAACATCTGAATAACCACAATCTAATTAACGTTATGGAGATTGCTGCTATTACTAAAAATAAAGCTTTTTCTGAACCGACATGCTGAGGCTGTTCATCTACAATTGACTATGTTTTTATCTCCCCTGTCTTCGAACCCGTACTGTTGAGAGCTGAAATTATAGCTACAACCTTTGGGGGCCACAACCCAATTCAAATAGTACTGAGAGTATCCCCAGCTCCAACACCCATTATAGAATGTGGTGACAGGAATTTATCACCAACGACAGACAACCTTAGATTGGTATGGCGGGGTGTTAATAACACAGACCTATTTTATAGAATGAGCGGGGGAAACCTGAGCCTCATTAATTTGTGCCTGGAGGCTCAGGACCCACACCCGAGGCAATTACTGCCTTGACTAAACTCTGCGGAGCTATTAAATCCCTGCTGTCTAAATCTATTGCCAAAAAACAACGAGTACCAAGATATTTTAATCATGAGTGCTCCGCTGCCAATAGGCCCTGTCACATAGCCCAAGGAGTAACTCACTGGTTAAGTCTTTAAGGCTGAGGTATAAGCGGGTCATTGACAATAGGAAGGAAGAATCATTTGGTGAGCGCTGTGATGCTGTCGTTAATGCTGTCAGCTTAAAAAACAGGAAGAACAATGGGGCAGCCGTTAACATCTATAAGCTGCAATATGACAAGTGCAACCTGAGAAAGTCACTTCTCCCTAATTTACCTAGCTCCTGCCCCTGAACCAGACGCCTTTAACTACAGGGCACCATCTGGGGTCACTATATCATTAACAGAGCTAGAGGCGGCCATACGCCAGAGCGTGGGCTGCCCATCGACCTCATTAAGGATAAACCCGATGTTCGAGTCATATGAGCTGCAGATTGTACACTTAGCATTAGATCGCCACCTGGTGTTTAGCTCGGATGATTGCATGTTGTTGTCGTCTTGGAAGAAGTCTTTGTAGTTACGAGATAGGTGACTCCTCCCTTGGACTATAGCTCGCATGGGCATCGGCTCCATCCTTCGATTGTTTTTTCCACCACTGGGTTCGGATGCAACTTTTCCGCTCCGGTTCGAAAACCTACTTTTCAAAGACTTCGACGCGCAAAACTTTCTGAAAACAAACTTTAACTTCAATATACATAGACTCGACCTCATCACTTCGATTCTGGTCGTCGACGCGGGCCGTTGGGCCTACCCACGTGGTAAGGCCTACACCTCATGGAAAGGACACCATTCAAAAAATGCCCTGGGTGTGGAGCAAAATTTCCACACAGCGACCATCACGAGGTGTGTAACCTGTGTTTATCACCTGAACACTGCGAGTCGAGCTGCACAGCTTGTGCGTCCTTTCGATCCAAGAAGACCATTCAAGATCGGAGGGCCCGTCGACGCGACATGCTGAGATCAGCTCCGGAACCGGTGGATATCTTCGACGAAGGTCCATGTGTCCCCGGGGAAGATTCCAATAATCTCCAGATCGTATCTGAGGCAGACGACTCCGATGACTCCATACCATCAGGCCAATGCATGAGTACGACTGCCCCTACCCCAGCCCCAACACCTGAACCAAAGGCTAAGGTCAAAACTCCTCCTTCGGGCCCAGTGGAGACCGAGACATTGCTTCGAAAGCCCTGCCATCGAGCCCGGCTCTGAAGAAAATATTAAAGCCTCCCGGTAGCTCCATACCAAGCAAACCGCACGTGCCGATACCACCAGCTCCCTCGAAACCGAAAGAAGTCCCGGTTCCAAAAAAGACTCTGAAACCGTTGACTCCTAAAGACAAGACGACACCGAAACCATTGAAGCCTGCTTCCACCCCAACATCTTCGGTGCCGAAACCCACAAAACCTGTTTCCGATGCTTCCAAGTCCTCAAACCAGGCCTCGATTCCGAAAACAATACCTTCGGTGCCGAAAAGTACGCCACAGGACTATACAACAACTCCTAAGGCTAAAGACAAGCAGAAACCAGGCCCGGAGCCGAAAAAATCGGCCCAAACGCAATTTCTCAAGAAGAAGAGCTTTTTAGACCTGATCCTTTGCAAAAGACGATAGACATAGACCCAGAAACAGGACATGTTTCCACCACACCACACAGGAAGAGGAAGTCAGATACAGCACCTACACCTCCAGTGCCTGTCAAGAAGAAGGACTCTGCCACATCTCCTATGCACCCTTCTTCTCCTGTATCTCCATCGCCTGCTCTCCCTTTAAACATTTCACCTCAAAATTCTCCTCCTCATTCTCCACAACATACACCTCCTCAGGATGCTGATCAGTATAACATGGGGGGAGGGAAAGACCCAGATGACCCTTTTCCCTACCCAACAGGTTCGCCAGACTGGGATTATCCAAACCCACATGATATGCCAGATATTCCTTACCCACATATATATCCATCTAAACCTTCTCCTCCAGAAGACAATATTGGGTTTAGACACTTAATTATTAGGGCTGCCATCTATCACAATGTCACCATGCATTCAGATGAGGCAGAAGAGGACTTTTTACCAGACACTTTTGAACAATCCCAAAAATCTGTGCAAATACTGCCAATGATTAAAGGAGGCATTAAACATGCCATAGAAGTGTTTAAAGATCCTGTACAGGCTAGAATCATAAACCCAGGGATAGAGAAAAGGCACAGAGCAGCTCCTGGGGATCCTGCTTACATTAAAGGACAGCTACCCTTAGACTCCCTAGTAGTTTCAAACGCTAGGAAAAGAGCAAATTCACAAACATCAGGTGAAGCACCACCTCCTGATAAAGAATCAAAGATCATAGATGCTTCAGGGAAAAGAATAGCTGCCCAAGCTAGCAATGCATGGCACATTGCTAACACACAGGCCCTCCTCGCAAGATACGACAGGGCTCACTATGATCAGCTAGAGAAGCTCTTACAACATCTACCTGATCAATATAAGGCACAAGCAGATGACCTCATATACAAAAGGGGAAGCTTATATCTAATGCCTCCATTAAATGTGCACTAGATGTAGCAGACACTGCATCCAGGGCAATAACACCAGTGTCCTCCTTAGACGTCATGCGTGGCTACGCATTTCAGGATTTAAGCAAGAGGTACAGACTACTATCTTAAATCAACCATTCAACCAACAACAATTGTTTGGCCCAGAAGTAGACACAGCTGTTGAAAAAATGAAAAAAAGACACGGACACAGCCAAGTCTATGGGAGCTCTGCAGTCCACCCCAGCAAGAGGCTCCTTTCGTCGCTCCTTCTACAGAGGAGGCTCCAAACAAGCTGGAGCAGACAATTCAGCTTCCTTTAAAACAAATACAAAAGCATCCTCTAATAAAGGATACTTTAGAAGGGGCTACAGAGGTAATAACAATAAGGGAAGAGATCGAGGTAACAACAACAATCTTCCACTACTAAACAGTGACTTCCTTCAGCTCCCCCAACAGTATACCACTCCTGTAGGGGGGAGATTAACACAGTTCCTACCTGTCTGGAATTCCATCACAACAGACAAGTGGGTAAAACAGATTATCCAGTATGGTTACTGCCTAGAGCCTACAGCTACCCCTCCAAATATACCACCCAGACAGCGTCCAATGTCCACAGAACATCTAAAGCTGCTCCAACAAGAGGTTCTCTCGTTGCTACAAAAAGATGCAATAGAGCTAGTTCCATTGCAACATCAAGGAACAGGGGTCTACTCACTCTACTTCCTAATACCCAAAAAGGATGGGACACTAAGACCAATTCCAGATTTAAGGCCTCTCAATCTGTATCAGATCATTTTCACATGGTCACTTTACAACAAGTGCTCCCATTATTGCAACAAGGCGATTTCCTCACTACACTAGACCACAAAGACGACTATTTTCACATTCCCATACATCCTTCTCACATGAAGTATCTCAGGTTTGTGCTCAAAGGACAACACTATCAATTCAAAGTCCTTCCATTTGGGGTCACAACTGCATCAAGAGTGTTCACAAAGTGCCTAGCAGTAGTAGCAGCACATCTCAGAAGACAACATATCCACGTCTTCCCATACTTAGACGATTGGCTCATAAAGGCCAAGACATTAAACCAGTGTGTTCAACACACATCTCACACAATTCAGACACTGCACAACTTGGGGTTTACAATAAACCACACCAAGTCCCACCTACAGCCCTCTCGCGTACATCAATACCTAGGGGCTACCATAAGCACCAATACAGCTCTAGCCTATCCCAGTCCAGCCAGGATACAGAGCATTCAAGCCTTAGTTACAAGGTTTCAAAACAACACTCTTTACCAGCCAGAGTGTTCATGCAACTAATAGGCATGATGGCATCTTGCATTTTTATTGTTCCATATGCAAGACTGCAAATGCGCCCATTGCAGAATGTCTAGCACATCAGTGGAATCAGGCACAAGGACAACTGACAGACCCGGTGTTGGTGGACAGCCGCACACATCGCTCTCTGCAGCGGTGGAACACTAAAAACGTGTCCAAAGGGCGACTGTTCCTCGAGCCTGTTCCACAAATAGTACTGACAACAGACGCATCCCTGACAGGATGGGGAGCACATCTGCTCCACCACACAACTCAGGGAAGATGGACCGCTCAACAAAAGGTGCTTCACATCAATCACCTAGATTTGCTGGCGATTTTCCGGCACTAAAGTCCTTCCAAGTACACATACAGAACAAAGCTGTCTTAATCCGGACGGACAGCATGACAGCCATGTACTACATACAAAAACAAGGAGGCACACATTCCCTGCAACTGTCCCAGCTCGCACAAAACATTTGGAGATGGGCCATTCCACAAAAGATATATCTGCTTGCAGAACACCTTCCAGGAGTTCACAATCAGATAGCGATCTGTTAAGTCGACAGACACAACAGATTCACGAATTGGTACTACATCTGCAAGTTCTTCAACCATTCTTTCACAAGTGTGGGCATCCAGACATAGACCTGTTTCCCACACACGAAAACGCAAAATGCCCAACCTTCGCCGCCATGTTTCCACACCCGTTGTCCAAGGGCAATGCTAAATAGATGAACTGGTCAGGCAGATTTGCGTACGCTTTTCCACCAACCCCACTAATACCACTAGTGGTACGCAAGCTCAGACAACAGTCTCTCAAACTAATCCTGGTAGCTCCCACATGGGCACGCCAACCGTGGTTCACCACACTGCTAGAACTCTCTCTAGTTCCACACCAAAAACTGTCTCTGACACCATCCATGCTAACGCAGAACCATGGAGACATCCGGCATCCAGATGCAAGTCAACTGAATCTGGCGATCTGGCTCCTGAAGTCTTAGAGTTTGGTTACCTTAACCTGCCACCAGACTGTATGAATATCATTAAAGAAGCCAGAAGACCTACTACTAAAGCTTGCTATGCTGCTAAATGGAAAAGATTTGCCATTCACTGCAATAATAATCAAATTGATCCTTTAGATGCTTCCATCCAAAATATTATCTGTTACCTTCTCCATTTACAAAGATGTAATCTAGCTTATTCATCTATACGTTTACATCTTGCAGCCATTGCCGCATATCTAGAAAACAGACTACATACGTTGTTGTTTAGAGTACCAGCAATAAAAGCTTTTATGGAAGGATTAAAAAGAATTATTCCTCCTAGGTTACCACCCTCTCCAGGGTGGAACCTAAACATTGTTTTTACCAGGCTCATGGGACCCCCTTTTGAACCTTTACACACATGTGAACTACAATTTCTCACATGGAAAACAGCTTTCCTTGTTGCGATTACCTCTCTTAGAAGAGTTAGTGAGATTCGAGCTTTCACTATACAAGAACCTTTCTTACAATTCCACCGTAACAAAGTGGTTCTAAGACCTAATCCTAAATTCCTTTCTAAAGTAATTACTCCTTTTCATCTAAACCAATCTTTTGAGTTACCAGTGTTTTTTCAAAACCCAGACTCAGTAGCAGAAAGAGCTTTACACACACTAGGTGTCAAAAGAGCTCTTCTCTATTACATAGATAGGACCAAGTCCTATCGCAAAACAAAGCAACTATTTGTAGCCTTCTCCCCACCACATATAGACAATCCCTTTTCTAAATCAGGAATTGCAAGGTGGATGTTAAATGTATACAAATATGCTATCACAAAGCAAAACACACATTAACAATTTCTCCTAGAGCGCACTCCACACGCAAACTAGGAGCCTCCATGGCTTTATTAGGAAACATTCCCCTAAAAGACATCTGCAAGGCAGCAACATGGTCTGCAATACACACCTTCACTAAACACTATTGTGTTGATGTGCAAGCCAAGCAGCAAGCTGCAGTAGGCCAAGCTGTCCTTAAAACTCTCTTTCAAACTACTGCAACAGACACAGGGGACCACAACTAGGGGAGACACTGCTGCATAATCGATGCTAAGTGTACAATCTGCAGCTCATATGCATCGAACGGAAAATGCTACTTACCAGTATGCATCTGTTCTTGGCATGTAGAGCTGCAGATTTGTACACGCCCTCCCGCCTGCCCGGGACCTGTATCTGTTCCAGTTTTATCCTAATTAGATATACATGCATGGACATCCTTTCTTCTGTCTACTGACTCCATCATTTCCCATCATGGCGAAAAACAATCTAAGGATGGAGCCGATGCCCATGCGCATTATCGTCCAAGGGAGGAGTCACCTATCTCGTGACTACAAAGACTTCTTCCAAGACGACATGCAATCATCCGAGCCCAACACCAGGTGGCGATATAATCCTAAGTGTACAAATCTGCAGCTCTACATGCCAAGAACAGATGCATACAGGTAAGTAGCATTTTCCTTTTGGGCCCTACTGCTGTTTTTAATAACTAAACTAACGGCCCACTACCAAAGACGTGGACCACTAGCATTATTGTCTCAATTTTAAAAAAGGGTGACCGGTCCCAGTCTAGCTGCTATAAGCCGATTTCTTTGATCGATAACACCCTTAAAATTTTAGGATGAGTTTTATACAACATTTTAATTTGGACAGAGGCCAATCACATTTTAGCACAATGTCGACTAGGTTTTAGGAGCAAAATCGGCACAAAAGAGCAGTGTTTAAATCTTGACCTGATTGGAGCGGTACAGCTCCTACAGACCCATCTCCCTACTTAATTCTTAGGCCAAAGTGCCTGCAAAGGTTCTGACTAATCAGCTGGGCCCGTCATTCAATCCCTGATACAACCGAATCAGTCCGGTTTCATGCCCCATAGGAGCACCAGGCTGAATCTGACGCCTTTATGGTGTAATGCAGGTGGTATCCCAACACCCGGACACGCCGGCCGCGCTTTTGTCTCTTGACGCTCATATGGCGTTCGATAGTGTCGAATGGAAGTATCTCTTTGCTGTCTTGATCAAGTTTGGGCCGACCTTCCGGGCGTGGATCCGGCTTCTCTACACGGCGCCGAAGGCGCGGGTCAGGGTGAATGGGGCTATTTCCCTGGTCTTTGAGCTCGGTAGAGGGACAAGGCAGGGGTGTCCGCTATCCCCGATCCTCTTTGCGCTCGTGCTTGAGCCGCTGGCGTCATGGGTGTGGAGTGACCCAATGGTATGGGGTATCGATACGAGGGGATGGGAAGAGCACATCTCCCTGTATGCTGACAATGTATTAATCAATGCACATTGCCCCAGGCAAATGTTCCATGGGCTCCTACATATTCTCAGAACCTTCGGAGAATGTTCTGGCTACCGCGTCAACTGGGAAAAGTCCCTGGTGTTCGTGCTCGCGGGGGAGGTGCAGGTGCTGACATCGGCTTGTGATGATCTTACATTTAAGGAATCGTTCAAGTACCTGGGTATATGGATTACGAAATGCGACTCTGACTTTATGCACTTGAACGTCCATGCACAATTGGACAGACTGAGAGGGGATGTGGCCCACTGGCGGGGCCTACCATTGTCCCTTATGGGGCGTGCGGTCCTATTTAAGAAGATGGCCCTACCGCGTTAGCTGTATGCGCCCCAAAATACTCCCTTTGCGTTCCGGAGAGTTTCTTCCGTGCATTGGAAGCCGAGCAGCGCGCACTGCTGTGGGGGGGAGGGAGCCCCAGAATCGCCCTACGGAAATTACAATTAGGGGTCTATGAGGGAGGGTTGACAGTACCGGACCTCAGGAAATATTATTGGGCAACGCAGCTGGTCAATATTCATGGGTGAGTTTTCTCCCCCACCGAGGAGCCAGGCTATCAGGTGGACCCTATGGCCATGGTGGGAGGGTGTGGGGGTAGTAAAGGTGTAATAATGAGTATACCAAACTATGAACCTCATAGAACCCAACCACCTATTGTTAGAGCCATCGTTTCTGCAAGTAATTCATGTGGGATACCAGGACAAATTCAGCCTTGTCCTCAATTGAACTCCGATAGGCATTGCATTGCACCTACTGATAATCACACCACTACTTCACGCACCCGCTCCATTCAGGAGAGTGCTATTGGATTAAGTAGATCTAATGGAGTAGATCAGAATTTATTGATTGGCAGTTTGAGTAGTAATGCGCCAGCCACCCTAAACTCCAACCCTTTGTCACCTAGCCAAGTTGTCCTTAGTCTGTCCCAGGCTGCATGCCCCAACGTGCTAGTCCTGGCAGGGGTACCAGCATTAAAAAGGGATCAGCATGAGTCATGGACCCAATTACAAAACAATTGCGCAGACTGGTTATCGAGGCATAGGAGGTTTCATATATCTGAAATAAAGGACATTATTATGGTACACAGAGTTTAGTGGGTCAGTGTATCTACAAAGAACATCGAGTGGGACTGTATCATAATCAACTTTCGCAGGCCAGTTCTGGTGAGACACTTTTAAGGGGGTGTGAGCCCGTAACATCAAATAGCACCAATATATGCACATTACCCC
This sequence comes from Lissotriton vulgaris, assembly GCF_964263255.1. Lineage (NCBI taxonomy): Eukaryota > Metazoa > Chordata > Amphibia > Caudata > Salamandridae > Lissotriton > Lissotriton vulgaris. The sequence goes on from NW_028241743.1 coordinate 545,687, forward strand.
TTGGTTATTTTTACAAACCAAACCACAGGCCCTGTTTCAATGGGACTACCCCAACCCCTACCTCAAATAGGTTTCAGGCTTTGTCTGGACTGGACTCTCAAGATTGACTACCTCCCTCCGAGGTAGCCCTTGTCCCTGTTGATAGTTTCTCTCCTCCTGTCTCTGCAACAATGCTCATTAGCCCTCAGATATCAACGAAGGCTTCAGCCAGCACAGATCTTCGTATCTTAAGCTGGAATGTTGCGGGGCTAAACTCTACGCTCCCTCAACCTGACTGGCTGCAACTTATTAGAGTGCAGGATATTCTTTTATTTCAAGAAACATGTGCTACACAAGATTTATTTATTGAGGGGTTCGAAAGCCATAGTATGTTAGCAACATCTTCTAAGCATGGCCGACCATCTGGGGGTATATCGATTTGGGTCAACATCGCCTCAGGCGGGAACACTAAAACCATATGCATAAATAACAATAACTTCCAAGCTATATTGTTCAACAGGGGGTTTCCTTTTTCCTAATTCATTTTTAAAATAACGATATTTATTCTGTACCAAATAGGAATTTTTAAAATCTATTTAATTTTATTGCGTCCATTCAAAAATCCAAAGACTGCTTTAAGTTAACCGGAATCTGCCTAGGGGGATGATTTTAATGCTAAGCTACCGCAACCACGGCCAAGCTAACATAGTAGAGGACAAATATGCAATAGGGGCACGGAGTTAGTAGAACATCTGAATAACCACAATCTAATTAACGTTATGGAGATTGCTGCTATTACTAAAAATAAAGCTTTTTCTGAACCGACATGCTGAGGCTGTTCATCTACAATTGACTATGTTTTTATCTCCCCTGTCTTCGAACCCGTACTGTTGAGAGCTGAAATTATAGCTACAACCTTTGGGGGCCACAACCCAATTCAAATAGTACTGAGAGTATCCCCAGCTCCAACACCCATTATAGAATGTGGTGACAGGAATTTATCACCAACGACAGACAACCTTAGATTGGTATGGCGGGGTGTTAATAACACAGACCTATTTTATAGAATGAGCGGGGGAAACCTGAGCCTCATTAATTTGTGCCTGGAGGCTCAGGACCCACACCCGAGGCAATTACTGCCTTGACTAAACTCTGCGGAGCTATTAAATCCCTGCTGTCTAAATCTATTGCCAAAAAACAACGAGTACCAAGATATTTTAATCATGAGTGCTCCGCTGCCAATAGGCCCTGTCACATAGCCCAAGGAGTAACTCACTGGTTAAGTCTTTAAGGCTGAGGTATAAGCGGGTCATTGACAATAGGAAGGAAGAATCATTTGGTGAGCGCTGTGATGCTGTCGTTAATGCTGTCAGCTTAAAAAACAGGAAGAACAATGGGGCAGCCGTTAACATCTATAAGCTGCAATATGACAAGTGCAACCTGAGAAAGTCACTTCTCCCTAATTTACCTAGCTCCTGCCCCTGAACCAGACGCCTTTAACTACAGGGCACCATCTGGGGTCACTATATCATTAACAGAGCTAGAGGCGGCCATACGCCAGAGCGTGGGCTGCCCATCGACCTCATTAAGGATAAACCCGATGTTCGAGTCATATGAGCTGCAGATTGTACACTTAGCATTAGATCGCCACCTGGTGTTTAGCTCGGATGATTGCATGTTGTTGTCGTCTTGGAAGAAGTCTTTGTAGTTACGAGATAGGTGACTCCTCCCTTGGACTATAGCTCGCATGGGCATCGGCTCCATCCTTCGATTGTTTTTTCCACCACTGGGTTCGGATGCAACTTTTCCGCTCCGGTTCGAAAACCTACTTTTCAAAGACTTCGACGCGCAAAACTTTCTGAAAACAAACTTTAACTTCAATATACATAGACTCGACCTCATCACTTCGATTCTGGTCGTCGACGCGGGCCGTTGGGCCTACCCACGTGGTAAGGCCTACACCTCATGGAAAGGACACCATTCAAAAAATGCCCTGGGTGTGGAGCAAAATTTCCACACAGCGACCATCACGAGGTGTGTAACCTGTGTTTATCACCTGAACACTGCGAGTCGAGCTGCACAGCTTGTGCGTCCTTTCGATCCAAGAAGACCATTCAAGATCGGAGGGCCCGTCGACGCGACATGCTGAGATCAGCTCCGGAACCGGTGGATATCTTCGACGAAGGTCCATGTGTCCCCGGGGAAGATTCCAATAATCTCCAGATCGTATCTGAGGCAGACGACTCCGATGACTCCATACCATCAGGCCAATGCATGAGTACGACTGCCCCTACCCCAGCCCCAACACCTGAACCAAAGGCTAAGGTCAAAACTCCTCCTTCGGGCCCAGTGGAGACCGAGACATTGCTTCGAAAGCCCTGCCATCGAGCCCGGCTCTGAAGAAAATATTAAAGCCTCCCGGTAGCTCCATACCAAGCAAACCGCACGTGCCGATACCACCAGCTCCCTCGAAACCGAAAGAAGTCCCGGTTCCAAAAAAGACTCTGAAACCGTTGACTCCTAAAGACAAGACGACACCGAAACCATTGAAGCCTGCTTCCACCCCAACATCTTCGGTGCCGAAACCCACAAAACCTGTTTCCGATGCTTCCAAGTCCTCAAACCAGGCCTCGATTCCGAAAACAATACCTTCGGTGCCGAAAAGTACGCCACAGGACTATACAACAACTCCTAAGGCTAAAGACAAGCAGAAACCAGGCCCGGAGCCGAAAAAATCGGCCCAAACGCAATTTCTCAAGAAGAAGAGCTTTTTAGACCTGATCCTTTGCAAAAGACGATAGACATAGACCCAGAAACAGGACATGTTTCCACCACACCACACAGGAAGAGGAAGTCAGATACAGCACCTACACCTCCAGTGCCTGTCAAGAAGAAGGACTCTGCCACATCTCCTATGCACCCTTCTTCTCCTGTATCTCCATCGCCTGCTCTCCCTTTAAACATTTCACCTCAAAATTCTCCTCCTCATTCTCCACAACATACACCTCCTCAGGATGCTGATCAGTATAACATGGGGGGAGGGAAAGACCCAGATGACCCTTTTCCCTACCCAACAGGTTCGCCAGACTGGGATTATCCAAACCCACATGATATGCCAGATATTCCTTACCCACATATATATCCATCTAAACCTTCTCCTCCAGAAGACAATATTGGGTTTAGACACTTAATTATTAGGGCTGCCATCTATCACAATGTCACCATGCATTCAGATGAGGCAGAAGAGGACTTTTTACCAGACACTTTTGAACAATCCCAAAAATCTGTGCAAATACTGCCAATGATTAAAGGAGGCATTAAACATGCCATAGAAGTGTTTAAAGATCCTGTACAGGCTAGAATCATAAACCCAGGGATAGAGAAAAGGCACAGAGCAGCTCCTGGGGATCCTGCTTACATTAAAGGACAGCTACCCTTAGACTCCCTAGTAGTTTCAAACGCTAGGAAAAGAGCAAATTCACAAACATCAGGTGAAGCACCACCTCCTGATAAAGAATCAAAGATCATAGATGCTTCAGGGAAAAGAATAGCTGCCCAAGCTAGCAATGCATGGCACATTGCTAACACACAGGCCCTCCTCGCAAGATACGACAGGGCTCACTATGATCAGCTAGAGAAGCTCTTACAACATCTACCTGATCAATATAAGGCACAAGCAGATGACCTCATATACAAAAGGGGAAGCTTATATCTAATGCCTCCATTAAATGTGCACTAGATGTAGCAGACACTGCATCCAGGGCAATAACACCAGTGTCCTCCTTAGACGTCATGCGTGGCTACGCATTTCAGGATTTAAGCAAGAGGTACAGACTACTATCTTAAATCAACCATTCAACCAACAACAATTGTTTGGCCCAGAAGTAGACACAGCTGTTGAAAAAATGAAAAAAAGACACGGACACAGCCAAGTCTATGGGAGCTCTGCAGTCCACCCCAGCAAGAGGCTCCTTTCGTCGCTCCTTCTACAGAGGAGGCTCCAAACAAGCTGGAGCAGACAATTCAGCTTCCTTTAAAACAAATACAAAAGCATCCTCTAATAAAGGATACTTTAGAAGGGGCTACAGAGGTAATAACAATAAGGGAAGAGATCGAGGTAACAACAACAATCTTCCACTACTAAACAGTGACTTCCTTCAGCTCCCCCAACAGTATACCACTCCTGTAGGGGGGAGATTAACACAGTTCCTACCTGTCTGGAATTCCATCACAACAGACAAGTGGGTAAAACAGATTATCCAGTATGGTTACTGCCTAGAGCCTACAGCTACCCCTCCAAATATACCACCCAGACAGCGTCCAATGTCCACAGAACATCTAAAGCTGCTCCAACAAGAGGTTCTCTCGTTGCTACAAAAAGATGCAATAGAGCTAGTTCCATTGCAACATCAAGGAACAGGGGTCTACTCACTCTACTTCCTAATACCCAAAAAGGATGGGACACTAAGACCAATTCCAGATTTAAGGCCTCTCAATCTGTATCAGATCATTTTCACATGGTCACTTTACAACAAGTGCTCCCATTATTGCAACAAGGCGATTTCCTCACTACACTAGACCACAAAGACGACTATTTTCACATTCCCATACATCCTTCTCACATGAAGTATCTCAGGTTTGTGCTCAAAGGACAACACTATCAATTCAAAGTCCTTCCATTTGGGGTCACAACTGCATCAAGAGTGTTCACAAAGTGCCTAGCAGTAGTAGCAGCACATCTCAGAAGACAACATATCCACGTCTTCCCATACTTAGACGATTGGCTCATAAAGGCCAAGACATTAAACCAGTGTGTTCAACACACATCTCACACAATTCAGACACTGCACAACTTGGGGTTTACAATAAACCACACCAAGTCCCACCTACAGCCCTCTCGCGTACATCAATACCTAGGGGCTACCATAAGCACCAATACAGCTCTAGCCTATCCCAGTCCAGCCAGGATACAGAGCATTCAAGCCTTAGTTACAAGGTTTCAAAACAACACTCTTTACCAGCCAGAGTGTTCATGCAACTAATAGGCATGATGGCATCTTGCATTTTTATTGTTCCATATGCAAGACTGCAAATGCGCCCATTGCAGAATGTCTAGCACATCAGTGGAATCAGGCACAAGGACAACTGACAGACCCGGTGTTGGTGGACAGCCGCACACATCGCTCTCTGCAGCGGTGGAACACTAAAAACGTGTCCAAAGGGCGACTGTTCCTCGAGCCTGTTCCACAAATAGTACTGACAACAGACGCATCCCTGACAGGATGGGGAGCACATCTGCTCCACCACACAACTCAGGGAAGATGGACCGCTCAACAAAAGGTGCTTCACATCAATCACCTAGATTTGCTGGCGATTTTCCGGCACTAAAGTCCTTCCAAGTACACATACAGAACAAAGCTGTCTTAATCCGGACGGACAGCATGACAGCCATGTACTACATACAAAAACAAGGAGGCACACATTCCCTGCAACTGTCCCAGCTCGCACAAAACATTTGGAGATGGGCCATTCCACAAAAGATATATCTGCTTGCAGAACACCTTCCAGGAGTTCACAATCAGATAGCGATCTGTTAAGTCGACAGACACAACAGATTCACGAATTGGTACTACATCTGCAAGTTCTTCAACCATTCTTTCACAAGTGTGGGCATCCAGACATAGACCTGTTTCCCACACACGAAAACGCAAAATGCCCAACCTTCGCCGCCATGTTTCCACACCCGTTGTCCAAGGGCAATGCTAAATAGATGAACTGGTCAGGCAGATTTGCGTACGCTTTTCCACCAACCCCACTAATACCACTAGTGGTACGCAAGCTCAGACAACAGTCTCTCAAACTAATCCTGGTAGCTCCCACATGGGCACGCCAACCGTGGTTCACCACACTGCTAGAACTCTCTCTAGTTCCACACCAAAAACTGTCTCTGACACCATCCATGCTAACGCAGAACCATGGAGACATCCGGCATCCAGATGCAAGTCAACTGAATCTGGCGATCTGGCTCCTGAAGTCTTAGAGTTTGGTTACCTTAACCTGCCACCAGACTGTATGAATATCATTAAAGAAGCCAGAAGACCTACTACTAAAGCTTGCTATGCTGCTAAATGGAAAAGATTTGCCATTCACTGCAATAATAATCAAATTGATCCTTTAGATGCTTCCATCCAAAATATTATCTGTTACCTTCTCCATTTACAAAGATGTAATCTAGCTTATTCATCTATACGTTTACATCTTGCAGCCATTGCCGCATATCTAGAAAACAGACTACATACGTTGTTGTTTAGAGTACCAGCAATAAAAGCTTTTATGGAAGGATTAAAAAGAATTATTCCTCCTAGGTTACCACCCTCTCCAGGGTGGAACCTAAACATTGTTTTTACCAGGCTCATGGGACCCCCTTTTGAACCTTTACACACATGTGAACTACAATTTCTCACATGGAAAACAGCTTTCCTTGTTGCGATTACCTCTCTTAGAAGAGTTAGTGAGATTCGAGCTTTCACTATACAAGAACCTTTCTTACAATTCCACCGTAACAAAGTGGTTCTAAGACCTAATCCTAAATTCCTTTCTAAAGTAATTACTCCTTTTCATCTAAACCAATCTTTTGAGTTACCAGTGTTTTTTCAAAACCCAGACTCAGTAGCAGAAAGAGCTTTACACACACTAGGTGTCAAAAGAGCTCTTCTCTATTACATAGATAGGACCAAGTCCTATCGCAAAACAAAGCAACTATTTGTAGCCTTCTCCCCACCACATATAGACAATCCCTTTTCTAAATCAGGAATTGCAAGGTGGATGTTAAATGTATACAAATATGCTATCACAAAGCAAAACACACATTAACAATTTCTCCTAGAGCGCACTCCACACGCAAACTAGGAGCCTCCATGGCTTTATTAGGAAACATTCCCCTAAAAGACATCTGCAAGGCAGCAACATGGTCTGCAATACACACCTTCACTAAACACTATTGTGTTGATGTGCAAGCCAAGCAGCAAGCTGCAGTAGGCCAAGCTGTCCTTAAAACTCTCTTTCAAACTACTGCAACAGACACAGGGGACCACAACTAGGGGAGACACTGCTGCATAATCGATGCTAAGTGTACAATCTGCAGCTCATATGCATCGAACGGAAAATGCTACTTACCAGTATGCATCTGTTCTTGGCATGTAGAGCTGCAGATTTGTACACGCCCTCCCGCCTGCCCGGGACCTGTATCTGTTCCAGTTTTATCCTAATTAGATATACATGCATGGACATCCTTTCTTCTGTCTACTGACTCCATCATTTCCCATCATGGCGAAAAACAATCTAAGGATGGAGCCGATGCCCATGCGCATTATCGTCCAAGGGAGGAGTCACCTATCTCGTGACTACAAAGACTTCTTCCAAGACGACATGCAATCATCCGAGCCCAACACCAGGTGGCGATATAATCCTAAGTGTACAAATCTGCAGCTCTACATGCCAAGAACAGATGCATACAGGTAAGTAGCATTTTCCTTTTGGGCCCTACTGCTGTTTTTAATAACTAAACTAACGGCCCACTACCAAAGACGTGGACCACTAGCATTATTGTCTCAATTTTAAAAAAGGGTGACCGGTCCCAGTCTAGCTGCTATAAGCCGATTTCTTTGATCGATAACACCCTTAAAATTTTAGGATGAGTTTTATACAACATTTTAATTTGGACAGAGGCCAATCACATTTTAGCACAATGTCGACTAGGTTTTAGGAGCAAAATCGGCACAAAAGAGCAGTGTTTAAATCTTGACCTGATTGGAGCGGTACAGCTCCTACAGACCCATCTCCCTACTTAATTCTTAGGCCAAAGTGCCTGCAAAGGTTCTGACTAATCAGCTGGGCCCGTCATTCAATCCCTGATACAACCGAATCAGTCCGGTTTCATGCCCCATAGGAGCACCAGGCTGAATCTGACGCCTTTATGGTGTAATGCAGGTGGTATCCCAACACCCGGACACGCCGGCCGCGCTTTTGTCTCTTGACGCTCATATGGCGTTCGATAGTGTCGAATGGAAGTATCTCTTTGCTGTCTTGATCAAGTTTGGGCCGACCTTCCGGGCGTGGATCCGGCTTCTCTACACGGCGCCGAAGGCGCGGGTCAGGGTGAATGGGGCTATTTCCCTGGTCTTTGAGCTCGGTAGAGGGACAAGGCAGGGGTGTCCGCTATCCCCGATCCTCTTTGCGCTCGTGCTTGAGCCGCTGGCGTCATGGGTGTGGAGTGACCCAATGGTATGGGGTATCGATACGAGGGGATGGGAAGAGCACATCTCCCTGTATGCTGACAATGTATTAATCAATGCACATTGCCCCAGGCAAATGTTCCATGGGCTCCTACATATTCTCAGAACCTTCGGAGAATGTTCTGGCTACCGCGTCAACTGGGAAAAGTCCCTGGTGTTCGTGCTCGCGGGGGAGGTGCAGGTGCTGACATCGGCTTGTGATGATCTTACATTTAAGGAATCGTTCAAGTACCTGGGTATATGGATTACGAAATGCGACTCTGACTTTATGCACTTGAACGTCCATGCACAATTGGACAGACTGAGAGGGGATGTGGCCCACTGGCGGGGCCTACCATTGTCCCTTATGGGGCGTGCGGTCCTATTTAAGAAGATGGCCCTACCGCGTTAGCTGTATGCGCCCCAAAATACTCCCTTTGCGTTCCGGAGAGTTTCTTCCGTGCATTGGAAGCCGAGCAGCGCGCACTGCTGTGGGGGGGAGGGAGCCCCAGAATCGCCCTACGGAAATTACAATTAGGGGTCTATGAGGGAGGGTTGACAGTACCGGACCTCAGGAAATATTATTGGGCAACGCAGCTGGTCAATATTCATGGGTGAGTTTTCTCCCCCACCGAGGAGCCAGGCTATCAGGTGGACCCTATGGCCATGGTGAATGGCGCCTATTTGCTGCCCTGTACAAGAAGCGGAGGGGCAACTCGGGTCTTCCAATTCACACGGAGACAGTGTTAGCGGCATAGTGGAAGGCAACGAAGATGATGGGGTGGGAAGCTAGGCTCACTGAACAAACTCCACTGTGGGAAGGAGATTTTCTGTCAGAGACTGCGCGCCTGAAACGCCTCCGTGGTTGGAGTACCATTGGTATGGATTTGCTGGGGGATGTTTGGAAACCGGGGAAGATGCTCGACTTTCCAGCTATGCAATTGGAATATCAGATGGGGGAGGGATAATCTTTCAGCAATCTGCCATCCAGGCATGCATTACATTGCCATCTGAAGGAGGGGGAGCGGTTGCCGGAGTATTCTCCGTTAGAAGATAGGCTCTTACTCGATCCCATGGTGGACAAGGCCATCTCACTTACATACAAAAAGTTAATTAATAACACACCAGATCCGTTGGGACCATTACGAGAGGCCTGGGAATCTGATGTTGGACTCCTTGAGGATGACTATTGGGCTGAGGCCCTACAGACCACCAGAAAATAGCAGTCAGGACACAGTTCCGCCTGGTTCAGCTCCGGATTCTTCACCGTTCCTATAACCCTAGAACAGTGCAGCATAGCATTGGGTTTTGTGGGTCTGACAAGTGTATGAAGTGATGTTCTTTCACATCCTGTGGGCGTGTCCACTGACACAGAGTTATTGGGAAGCCATTGCGCAGGTTATGTCTGAGATGGTGGGCTCCGAGGTCCTGGTGGACACCAGATGGTTTATCCTGGGAGTGACAGGGGAGGTAGTGTGGCCCAAATGGGCTACTATCTGGCTCGCGCTGGCGGGGTGGTGGCAAAACAAAATATAGCCATAGCCATACTGTGGGGGATATAGAGGGCTGGAAAAGGGATCTCTACTGGTGTCAGCGAGCTGAACACGTTGTGTATCAGAGCAGAAGGTGCCCGCATAAATAGGAAAAGATCTGGGAGTCATGGTTGGCATACTGGGGGACTTATTGACTGACTGAGGGGTATTGCTCACAAGGGTGCCGGGGGGGGGGGGTTAATGGGTTAACTGGAAGTGCCACAGATTACTAGCGAACTAAGGGTACTGCACAGGATGAATACTGTCATATAACTGTTTGACTGACCCACTGCTATGTATATTGCCTCACTGAACGGAAAGCTTTTATTTCTGTTAATAAAAAGATGTTAAAAAAATATATATTAACCTGATTATGGGGAAGTACTCCATTGCACAGCACTCGCCACTTTATTTAGCTTTTATGGACCTGACCTCAGCCTTCGACTTTGTTAATAGGTCTCGCTTATGGTCTATTCTCCTAGCCTACAGCTTGGATGAGGCCCTTGTTCATTTCCTGGCCTGTCTCCTCATGGATCTGAATGCTTGGGTCAGCATTGGTGACGGGCGTGAGGTGTCTAATAATATCAGTGTTGGTAGAGGGGTTAGGCAAGGGTAGTCCTAGCCCCCCTCTTTATTATCATCTACATAAATAATTTGCATAAATCACTGATCACACTCACCAATGACGTCCCCAGAATTAAAGGCAAAATCCTTCTGGTACTTTTATACGCAGATGATGTGGTTTTATTTGGTCGTACTCCAAACGCACTACGCACTTTAGTACGAGGATTTACGGATTTTATGACTGGCTTAGATCTTTGTACAAACGTCAAGAAATCTTTCATAATGTCTTGCGGGCCTAGGAAACATCACCTAAATTCAATTTCTGCTGGAGACCAAAACCTAACTTGCACTGCCACTTTTCCCTACCTGGGATTGGTCTTCGCTGCGAACAACTCCTGGGATAATCATATGGTGCATTGTAAAAACAAGTTCTCGAAGGCCTTTCACTCAATCCTTTGCCTCCCTCACCCTAAAAGATCTGGGACAATACCAGCAAACCTTAAGATCTTTAAGTCACAGTGCATACTAATAGCTAACTTTGGCGCGGAGGTCTTGGGTATTGCCAAAAGCCATGGCATCCAATTAGAGGAAAATAGATTTTCCTGGGTGCTCCTATCTCCACTCCTCAGTACATATATCATAGGGAACTAAAATTGGGGCACATCGAAGATTTTATAAGGGCACGCCCCGCTTTGTTCTAGCTAGCTAAAATGAAAAACCCCGAAGCATCCCTCAAAAGACACATAATAGAAGATTGCATTTGCTGTGAGAAAGGGATGGCTATTCCTTGGCTTGCTGGGGTCATCAGGAGCCTGGAAAGTGTCACTTTTAGAGGATTGTTTCTTAATCCAAATACAGCCATGTCAGTTGATAAAAAAAGTTCTAAGATCAGCACTGTATGCACTTTATAGTTCGGAAAGATTAGAGAGGCAATCAACGAAACAAACTGTTGCTAATTTTATACTAATTGAGCAAACTGAACATTGTTTACTCAGCTACATTGTGTTACCAATGTCGCACTGGGAGAGAGGTGTCCTCTTTCGACTAAGAGCTGGGACCATAAGATATTTGCTCTGTTTTCCTCTTGGGTATAATGCTAAACTTGATTCCCTGCCGTGCCCATGTGATGGCCGCAGTGGACAAACACTTTTACATTTTCTCTTTTTCTGTAAATATTATATGAAATATGCTCAATGGCTGCTAATCCCCTTATTTTAAAAAACTATCACCTATAAAGTTAATTGACGCCCTTAACCGCATACTTAAAATGGAAAATGATGAACTGATTGTGCATGTGGGTACCTTCCTGCGATTAGCCATAGGGGCTTGTAAATCGATGTGTGACCCGTGAATGACATTGCATTTTTGCTATTTTTTTAAATATGCATTCTGACTATGCTCCTATGTTGGTATTACTATGCAACCCATTTACCAACTGCCTGGTATATTATAAATTGACATGTTATTTAATTGTCCTACTGTGATTTTATTTCTTGTATGTGTTTCATTGTTATGGATACATTGTAATCCGAATAAAGTTTTTGGATTGGATTGGATTGAATTGGTATTCCACTCTACTGTTCACCCCTCCACTGTATGCTATTTACACTTTACCCCACCCCATGATACACAACTTCAGTCTAAACCACTGCATTGTATGCTACTCCACTATAAGCTATTACACTTTATGCCACTACACTTACGCTACTACACCATGCACTATTGCAGTCTACGCTACTCCACTGTATACCACTCCAGTCTACGCTACTCCACTCTACCCTATTCCACTTTATGCCACTCCACTGTATGCTACTCCCCTCAACGCCACTCCACTCTACCGTACTCTTCTACACTCTGTATTACTCCACAAAACTCTACTACACTCTGAGCCACTCTACTACACTATATCCCTGTGCAATTCAATTTCCAGATTTGCACTACATTCTACTCTGTTCTCTGCCCTTACACTTCACTGTCTAACTCTATGCTCTACTCTATGCCAGCACACTCCAATGTACAATGCTCTATTCCACTATACCACACCTTTCTATACGACACATCACGTCACTACTGTATGAGACCCCACTCCAGTTTAAAACAGTGCACTACCCACGCTAAGTCAGTACGCTCCACCCCATTACACTGAACTCTACGACACACCATTACTCTATTGCACTTTATTTCACACTGATTTCAGATTTCACTCGTACAAAACCCATGAAATTCAGCAGTTATAGTTACCTGAGCTAACAATAATTTACGCCACCGCAATGCACTGCTCATGACTCCTCATATATTTCATCACTCGTGACAGGCGCTCCATCAGTGTTATAAAGCTCCCCAAGATCCCAAGGTGAAGTAGCGCCATCAAAAAAGGACATTACAAAGAATCAAATTCATTTTTTACATCAAGAAGAGCTACCACCGCTTGCATGTCTGGGTTCAATTTGTGTGTGGATACTATGCAAAGAGTAATTGCTGTGGACTTGTGTGGGATGAATCACAACTGTAGTGAGTATATTATGTTCTGGAGCTATAGGGACAGTCTGGTCACAATCACCTTAGCCAGAATTTTATTGTCACAATTGAGCATAGGATGAGGGCAATAGAAGGTACATTTGTTTGGGTCCTTTCCAGGTTTTGGGAGCACTGATGTAATTGCCTCCAGCGGGCAAAGGAAGTACAGCATCCTTTAATGCTTCAGCATATACCTCTTGCAATTAAAAGGTCAGGCCATCTCAGCCTGGTGCCTTCCCTACTGCCAACACATTTGTAGCTGCTACTGTCTCTTCCACAGTTATCTGGTGGCTGAGGAACTGTCTATGACAAGCCTCCAGCCATATTATGGCAGTTTTATCCAAATAATCTTTGATGGACTATTGATTCCTCTGCATGTACGATGTATAGCTGGGTGCAGAATCATACAAACTCTCCCACCACATCATCGTTGTCTGTCAGGGTTTCCCCATATGCATCCTCTAGTTGTTATTATTTTAGGGCTCTTTCGTACCCTCGAAATCAACCATCCCGTATTGCCTCAAACTATGCAAGGGGTGTGGCAATCCTTGTTAGAAAAGGTGTAGATTGGACTGAGAATATGGTCTATATCGACCCAGAATGTCATTACATCGTACTCCATGGACGCCTGGGCGGTAGGCCTGTGATACTGGCTGCTGTCTACGAACCAAACACGGACTCACCGGAGTTCTTTAGGGATGTCTGGGCACGTATCTCCTCTATAGACTGTGCGACTGTCATCTGGGGTGGTGATTTGAATGTAGTATTACACAACGAGACGGACCGAAAGGGGGCAACATGTCAGCTACACCCACACGCCCACACTACATTACACAATATTATGCTTGAGGGTAATTTACTTGATATCTGGAGAATCAGACACCCACTAACCCGAGAGGCTGGTGTCCTCAGAGGTAGCCTCCTGGACGAAAGAAATAGGTCATCTAGCTTGTTCACTAATAGATCATGCCCCTTGCTTACTAGCATTGGCACTTCCAGACACTCCCTCACAAGCATTTAGCTGGAGACTCCCCCCACACCCTTTATTAGATGATGTCTTTAAGGAGGAGATTAGAACCGACATCACAGACTACTTTAATTTAAATGCGGGCTCAGTAGACGCTACAGCGACTTTATGGGACGCATTCAAAGTGGTGATACGGGGTAAATGCATAGCCCGGCAGGCAGGAGTCCTTAAAGCGATCAGAGGCACGCTAACATCACTTGAGAAACAGATTAAAGATCTAGAACACCGATTCTGCCTTGATCCCCGGCCCGGGTGGCGGCTGAACTGAAAGAGAAACTACTGGAATTCGCAGAGGAGACCCAGAGAGAACTTAAGTTCCTGGGCAAACATGCCGAAGCAAGGAGATATGGTGAGGGAGACCGACCAGGCCGTGCACTAGCGGGAATGATCTGCAAATCACACTCAGCCCCCTTTATACACGCAATCACCACACCGGAGGGTCATACCGTTACAGGGTAGACCGAGGTTTTGCGAACATTCTAGGACTTCTACTCTGACCTCTACACCGCCACTCAGCCGACAATTCCAGAACATTTACAGGACTTCCTAGATTCCATTGCTTTGGTATGGTTCAATGACACTCATCGTAGATACATGGACTTGCACATGACCATCTCAGATATCACGCAGGTGATTAATGGGTTGCCGCTGAATAAAGCCCCATGACCTGATGGCCTAACAGCAGCGTTTTATAAGGCTTACGCAGAGGAGCTGGCCCGAAGGCTTTATGCAGTGTATGCGGAAGCATTAGAGACTGGAGTATTGCCAGCGTCAATGCGAGAAGCAGTGATAATGACTTTACTGAAACCTGACAAGTTAGAAACGGCGATAGATTCGTATAGGCCACTATCCCTGATAAATGTGGACGTCAAAATCTATGCCAAGCTTATAGCAAACCGCCTCTTCTCACGATGTTAGCCCTCCCTGACCAGTCGGGTTTTATTCCTGGAAGGTCAACATCACACAACCTCAGAACGATATTTTCGGTGCTGCACTACCTCCATCCCACGGTGCATGCTGCTGCCAGTTTTTGGACGCCACAAAAGCGTTCGACTCCTTAGAGTGGCCATATTTGTTTCGGATACTGATGCGCATGGGCTTCAGCCCTCTATTTATGTCCCAAATAAAACTGCTTTACACAGCGCCGCTGGCTAGGGTCAGGGTGAATGGCATGATATCAGAGGCATTTAGTGTGACTTGTGGCAACAGACAGGGGTGTCCGCTTTCACCTCTGCTCTTCGCCATAGCCATGGAGCCTCTTGCAGCCAGGATACGTCAGGACCATACGGCCAGAGGAATAGGTTTCAGCACGCGCAGCTTATTGATATCCATGTACGCAGACGATGTGACTCTATATGTCCTAAATCCAGCCAAAAATCTATATCCCTTGTTGCGCGAATTTATTAAGTTCGGTGGCCTGTCTGGTATATCCATAAAGTGGAAGAAATCTGTAATTTTCCCACTAATGGACAGTACACCCGAGGTCAGGTCGGAATTCCCCCTACGCTGGGAAGCTGAAGAGGTCAAGTACCTGGGGGTTTGGATCAGTCGTAATATGCAAGACATCTGGAACTTGAATTTCGGGCGGGCTGTGGACTGGCTGGAAGGCAAGGTAGCAATCTGGTCCAAGCTACCGCTGTCCATTGCAGGTAAAGTGGCGCTGTCAAAGATGGTAGTATTGCCCAAATTCTTATATCTGTTCACGAATGTGCCTATTCCCCTCACGCGGCATTTCTTCCAGCGTCTCCGCTCCCAGCTGCTGTCGCTTGTCTGGGCGGGAGGCCAGGCCAGAGTGTCGTGGGACCACCTAACTCTGCCACTGAGACAGGGGGGCCTAGGAGCCCCAGACATGCAGCTATATGCACTCTGTGCACAGGCCCAATTCTTACATTTTTGGATATATCCAACCCCGTACCAGCCACATGTGGCAGTAGAACTCGATTCTGTGAAGCCAATGCCGTTATCTGTAGCACTATATAAAAAATCCCCCCGACCTACGCTAGAGGTGGACACAGCGGAAACCCTGAGATGGGCTTGGCGGGAACTGCAAAGGCGTGCTCCACTTCCGCTACTGTATGCGCCTGCTATCATATTACAGAACAATACTATGTTAGCTTGCTTGGCAGAAAGTGGTGGGGAGGTGACGATTGGAAAAAACGAGCCTACATACATTTGCAGACTTATACCCGGATGGCATATTTAAGCTCCCGCCAGTGGAGGAAGAAGGTCGCTAAATTTCTTTTCAAGAGAAATTCGCCTATCATAAATTAAAGATGGCATGCCGTTCATTGTGGGAGGGATTTCCTGATGCACCCCCAACATTGCAGGCACTGCAGAATATTCTTGCTAGGGCCTCACTGCGTAAGTTGGTGACCCGCCTATATACAGCCATGCAAGATCAAGCACTGGTCGTGATCCCCAGGTCCATGCAGGTTTGGAATACGGAGCTAAATCCCGAATTTACGGACGAACTGTGGTCCTTCTGCTGCAAGCAGTTGCTGCAATTGTCCCCCAATTATAGGCTGAGGCTCATACACTTTAAATTCCTTCACAGGTTTTACCGTACTCCAGTCAGCCTGCACAGAATGCATCTTAGGGAGGATGAGAGATGTTGGAGATGTGGGTTTGAGCCGGCCTCCTTTCTACATATGTCATGGCACTGTCCAAGACTGACCGAGTTCTGGGATAAAATATTTGAAGCCGTGAACCAAATACTTGGGTGAAATGATCTCCCATCGCCGCATCTAGGTCTGCTAGGTCTTGTATGTGAAACTGCTCCCCAAAGCAGGAAGCTGCATGCTCTTTTGTTACTTTATGTGCGGAGACAGATAGCAGTTCGTTGGGGTAGGCCAAAAGTACCTAAATTTGATGAATGGCTAGCAGCCGTCACATACGGGCGCACACAGTTGGGAACGTACTGGGAGCTAATGCCAGCTGCATCTAGACCTCGTAACATCTGGGAACCGTTTTTGCAATCGGCAAGGGCCAGGGCAAGTTCCCCTGCACCGGATTGTCGCGGAGGGCACCCAGCTTGAGATGTAGAATTGAAGTGAAATATATATGAACAGTGGGATATAGGAACTGTTGGTTGATGCTGTATACCTATGTGAATGTGTGACAACTGCTGTATAAAGTTTCCAGAACTGACACTCCCGCAGTTCAATAAGTGAGTCCCCATAATATGCCCGCACAGATAATTCAAGAATTGCATATACCTAGTTAGCACTCACCCACTAGCATATGACATAGATAATGTTAAGATGCAACTTTATATTGAATGTAATCCTGTACAATCTCCGGACAAAAAATTGGCACAGAGCCAGATGCCTGATAGTTTTCTTTTGTTACAATTGACTTTATTTGTGTTTTTCTCAAACATTCTTCTAGGAATTCCGAATGGGATGCTGCGACATCCGTCATATTCATTGTCTCTTTCTTTTTTGCACTGTCGAAAATCTCAATAAACAAATTAAAAAATAAATAAATCCTGTATTGCCTGGCCCGGGCCCATTTTCCGAAAAAGTTTACCTCCCAGTCAGCCACATTTCTGTAACTTTGTAGGTGCTGCTTCTGTTCTTTCAGGTAAAACTCTTACATATCTGTGTAATCCTACTGTAGAGGGCTGCAATTTCTGTTTCTAGGTGTGTGTAACGGCGGGACCAGAAATGGGCAGGAGACGTGTTTTAGTTACTCTTGCTTTTAATTGCTCATATAGCGCATCAGTACAGGTCTTTCTACCAATGGGCCTCCGTGGAGATCTGCTTCTCTCTCGATGTTGTTTCCTCCGGGTTCCCTCTTCCTTTCGCTGGACCGGGCTCCGCCGCTCAGGGGGATCTGGAGGCTCCGTGCTGGCCGCCCACACCGATGCCGAAGGGGAGAAAGGAAAAGAGAGGCAGGTATCAGTACTGCGCCACTGTTGCAGTTGGGAACACAGGGAAGGGGTAGTGATGGGAAGACTTAGTTAGGTGCTACTGCTCTCGTGATTTACAGTCAAGGAGGAGGGCGAGTGCTCGTGCTTTCCCCCCTGGGGACCTCCCTCAGGTTCCTCCCTCCTCGATCCGTTAATAATCGTGCTTTATCCGAGAACCACCCCAGGAAGCGTTTACGTACCTCCGTGAGCCGTACCCCTCCTGGCGTACGGCTGGGCGACGCGTGGTGTTGGCCTCCAGGCTTTCCCTGTTCTTCCGGGGGTGTCTCGACGTCTCCTTCCTCCTGCACGGCTCGGTTCGCACTGCTCTCAGGTACCAGCTCCCAGGTCCACTCTTGATCCGCCGGCTCTTCTCCGTAGAGAGGGGTCTCGTCTATCCTCCCGGTGTTGACGATCCGCCGATCCTCGCTCTCTCCACTTTCTTCGCTCCGCTGCTCCGCTCCTCTCCCTCGTCCTTCTTCTCTCCTCTCCTCTACGCTGCTTCCCGCCACTCCGCTCCTCTTCACTCTGACCTCTCCTCCGGTGTATAGACACACCTGTGGTTGGGCGTTCTCCTCTTTTATCCACCTGTGGGACTCCTCCCCTTCTTCACCACCGGGCTCGTTAAAGGGCCACACATCCTCTTCGTCACAACTGTAGGAGTCGGGGCTGTACCACTCCGAATACTGCGTGGGCTGTGGAAAGAAGAGGGGGGGGTCACATTGGGTCAGTTCGCGCCCTGTTGCGGGTCCTCCTTGGGGGACCCCGTTACACACCTCCCCCCCTGGACGCTTCCGCTCGGGAAGCGGATGACGGGACAGAAAGTCAGCCCCAACATTGTCCACGCCACGCTTGTGGCACACTCTGAAGGAGTACGGCTGCAGGGCCAGGAACCACCTCATGATCCTGGCATTGGAGGACTTGTTCCGCGCCATCCACGTAAGGGGCGCGTGGTCTGTGTATAGAGAGAAGGGCCGGCCCTCGAGGTAATAGGCCAGCTTGTCTACGGCCCATCGGATAGCCAGGCACTCCTTCTCCACTGTAGCATACTTCAGTTCCCGTGGGAACAGTTTTCGACTAACGAACAGGATCGGGTGGTCCAATCCGTCCCGGCCTTCCTGGGACAGCACCGCGCCGATCCCAAACTCGGACGCGTCGGTGTGCAAGGCGAAGGGACGCGAAAAATCCGGGGAATTCAGGACGGGGGTGGAAGTAATCCTTTTCTTCAATTCATTGAAAGAGTCCAACATGACCACCGTGGGTTTTGTCAGTGTGGCCTGTTTGACTGAGGTCTGCAGGGCATCCGTGAGGGGGGCGGCCACCTGGGCGAAGTTCGGTATAAATCTCCGATAGTACCCGATTAGCCCCAAAAACGCCCGTAGTTCCTTTTTTGTGGTGGGAAATGGGGTCTCCGAAATGGCCCGAACTTTCTCCGTTTGGGGCTCGATCATGCCATGTCCTAGGACGTACCCCAGGTACTTCACCTTGTGGAAGGCCAGCCGGGATTTCTTTGCATTAATTTTTAGTCCTGCCTGGTTCAGGGTATCCAATACTTGCGACAGGTGTCTCAAATGGGTCTTCCAGTCGGGGCTGAACACCACAATGTCGTCTAAGTACGCTGAGGTGAAGGATGACAGGCCTTGTAGTACGTTATTCATAAGTCTTTGAAAGGTGGCGGGGGCTCCGTGAAGGCCAAACGGTAGGACCGTGAACTCATAATGGCCTTCCGTGGTTGAAAAGGCAGTTTTATGCCTGTCCTCCTCCCTCAGCGGTACCTGCCAGTACCCTTTTGTGAGGTCTATCGTACTTATGTACTGTGCCTCTCCCAGCTTTTCTATGAGTTCGTCAATCCTGGGTATGGGATAAGCATCGAACTTTGAGATGGCATTCAGGGCCCGAAAGTCCATACAGAATCTCCGAGACCCGTCCGGTTTGGGTATGAGAACGATGGGGCTCGACCAATTGCTGTGGGAGGGGCGGATGACCCCTAGTTGTAGCATGTCGGCTACCTCGCGGCGTATGTCTTGTCTCCTGGCTTCAGGGATCCGATATGGTCGGATCTTCACCGTCTTTCCTGGATCCGTGTCGATGCGGTGTTCTGCCATCGTGGTTTTCCCCGGGAGGTCCGAAAACACCTGTTCCTGTTTCCGCAGGACGTCCATCAGCTCTTGTTTTTCCTCCTGTCTCAAATCATCGTTGATCACGAGTAGGGGAATCGTGGAGAGGCAAGTGTTTGCATCCGGCTCAGCAAGGTGGACCGGGCGGGGTGGTGTTCCTAGCCATTTTTTTAGCAGGTTTATGTGGTAGACTTGCTTTTTTCTGGCGGTCACTTGTAGCCGGTAACTGGTCTTACCGATCTTCTCCACAACTTGGAACGGACCACTCCACTCCGCCTTGAATTTCGGTGTGGATGAGGGTAACAACACCAGCGCCCAGTCACCCTTTTCCAAGCTCCTCCACTTCTTTCCTTTATCATAAAGGGTCTTCTGTTTGTTCTGGTGTTTCTCTAGATTGGCGAATGCCAGGTCCCTTAGTTTCCCTAGCTTGGAACGCAGGTTTCGAGCGTATTCTAGCGTGTTTGCGATCTCTTCTGGGGTTTCATTTTCCCACGCTTCCTTAGTCATGTCCAGCAAGGATCTGGGCTTTCTCCCATACAACATCTCAAAGGCCGAGACCCCTAAACTGCTTTGGGTTTGCCCTCGGATTACATACAAAGCAATGGGAAGCACCTGGTCCCATTCGTTACTGTTTACTTCCAACATTTTTCTTAAGGTAGTTTTTATTGTGCGGTTGTATCTCTCTACCAATCCGTCGGTTTGCGGGTGGTATACAGCGGTCCTGATCTGGTGTATGTGAAGCACTTTACATTCGTCCCCCATTAGGCGTGACACGAAAGGGGTCCCTTGGTCGGTTAGTATTTCCTTAGGGAAACCGACCCTTGTGTATAGCTCCAGCATCTTGTCCGCCACGTTCTTGGAGGTGGTGGACGTTAGGGGAAAGGCTTCCGGGAACCGCGTGGCATAATCGACGATGACCAGGACATAAGAATATCCCTTCTTTGTTTTCGGGAGGGGACCAATAATGTCCATACCAATACGTTCAAAGGAAACTCCAATAATGGGGAGGGGTTGTAACGGTACTGCAGGGGGCCTCGTCATGTTTCTGGTTTGACAAATGTCACATTGCTTGCAGTATGTTAAAGCGTCTTTGTATATCCCGGGCCAGTAAAAACATTTCAGGAGGTTCTGGGTGGTTTTCTCAGCTCCTGTGTGGCCGGCGACTAAATGTGAATGCGAAAAGAATAGGACCTGTCGCGGAAGGACACCGGTACCAACAACTGCTCGGGGTCCTCTTTCCCTCCTTGACGGTACAACAGGCCGTTTTTGATAAACAGTCTCGGATACCGCCGAGGGTCCTCGTCTTGGGTGTAATGCGCCTTCTCCCAGGCGTTGATCAAGGTGGAGTCGTTGGCCTGGGCGAATTGGAAACTGCGGTCCAGTGTCCAGGGATCCGAGGAAGCCAAGGCCGTCACCGCCTCTGATGGTCTCCTGGGTACCAGTGTCTTCTTGGGCTGGGCCATGCTCCGCTTGAACATAGACAAAAAAGCCGGGTTGTCCGTTCCGATTATCAGATCTTCAGGGAGTGTCGACAATACCCCAACCCGAACCCGAACGGCTGATCCTTCCTGGGGTACTAGGGACATTAGAGCGACGGGATAGGGTTTCACATCCCCGTGGACACATCGGATGTATACTTGCTCGTGGGGTATGAGCTGGTGGGGTCTTACGTGGTGGGCCTGCACTACTGACTGACGGCAGCCAGAATCCAGGAGCGCCTGCACCGGATTACCGTTTATCCTCATACTTACGCAGTATGCGTGTCCCATCTCCGCCGAGTAGAGGACGGTGCGAGGCAGATATCCAACTTCCATCGGTTCGTCGGCTGTTCTTCTCCTGGGGCAATTCCGGGCTATATGACCCCAGGTCCCGCACTCAAAGCACTGTGGTCCCGTGTGTGGGAGGGGTTCGCTTTTCCATGGACGTGGTTTGGGTGGTTCTGGAGCCCTCAGGGGTCTTTTCTCAGGTCTAAAGGAAGTCTTCCCCTTGTCGGTCTCCAGGGCCGGCAGTGGTCTCTGTTGTACTCTGGAATAAGTGTTAGCCATTTCCACTGCTTGGGCCGTCGTCAGATCAGGATGTTGTTATAGCCACCTCTGGGTGGCAAAGGGTAGCGCTTCTACAAATTGTTCCAGGTAAATCCGGTCCATTATTTCCTCTTTTGTACTTTCGGTCGGGCTGAGCCACTTGTCGGCGGCCATCTTCAGTCTGACAAAGAGGGTTTTTGGCGTTTCTCCGGTTACCCCTCGTTCTCGCCGGAACCTCAGCCGGTAAGCTTTCCTGTCCAATCCAAGATGGTCCAGGATAATCCGTTTGATATCTGTATAAGGGGTATCACCTCTTGGATTGGCCACCTGGTAGGCGGCTTGTGCCTCGCCAACCAGCAGTGGGGCCAAAAAGAACGGCCATTTGGCTCCCGGCCAACCACAGGCTCTGGCCGCCCGTTCAAAGTTTAACAGGAAAGCATCGGGGTCCTCTCCCGGTTGATACTTTTGTAGAGAGACCCCTCCTATGGTGTGGGGTACATTACTGACCGACACCGGGCCTGACGTGAGAGGGGGGTCTAGTGCACGGGCCGTCACCGCGGTTTTTATCAGTTCACGATCGGCTTCTGCAGCCCTGAGCTGTTGCTCGGCCAGCCTCTCCAGCCTCTCCTGCCCTTGCACCAAGGCTTGCACCACGCTCTCCATCTTCTGGTCGCAGATGGCTATGTTGCCCGCGTTCTCCACCAGTGTAACGGCGGGACCAGAAATGGGCAGGAGACGTGTTTTAGTTACTTTTGCTTTTAATTGCTCATATAGCGCATCAGTACAGGTCTTTCTACCAATGGGCCTCCGTGGAGATCTGCTTCTCTCTCGATGTTGTTTCCTCCGGGTTCCCTCTTCCTTTCGCTGGACCGGGCTCCGCCGCTCAGGGGGATCTGGAGGCTCCGTGCTGGCCGCCCACACCGATGCCGAAGGGGAGAAAGGAAAAGAGAGGCAGGTATCAGTACTGCGCCACTGTTGCAGTTGGGAACACAGGGAAGGGGTAGTGATGGGAAGACTTAGTTAGGTGCTACTGCTCTCGTGATTTACAGTCAAGGAGGAGGGCGAGTGCTCGTGCTTTCCCCCCTGGGGACCTCCCTCAGGTTCCTCCCTCCTCGATCCGTTAATAATCGTGCTTTATCCGAGAACCACCCCAGGAAGCGTTTACGTACCTCCGTGAGCCGTACCCCTCCTGGCGTACGGCTGGGCGACGCGTGGTGTTGGCCTCCAGGCTTTCCCTGTTCTTCCGGGGGTGTCTCGACGTCTCCTTCCTCCTGCACGGCTCGGTTCGCACTGCTCTCAGGTACCAGCTCCCAGGTCCACTCTTGATCCGCCGGCTCTTCTCCGTAGAGAGGGGTCTCGTCTATCCTCCCGGTGTTGACGATCCGCCGATCCTCGCTCTCTCCACTTTCTCCGCTCCGCTCCTCTCCCTCGTCCTTCTTCTCTCCTCTCCTCTACGCTGCTTCCCGCCACTCCGCTCCTCTTCACTCTGACCTCTCCTCCGGTGTATAGACACACCTGTGGTTGGGCGTTCTCCTCTTTTATCCACCTGTGGGACTCCTCCCCTTCTTCACCACCGGGCTCGTTAAAGGGCCACACATCCTCTTCGTCACAACTGTAGGAGTCGGGGCTGTACCACTCCGAATACTGCGTGGGCTGTGGAAAGAAGAGGGGGGGGTCACATTGGGTCAGTTCGCGCCCTGTTGCGGGTCCTCCTTGGGGGACCCCGTTACAGTGTGCAAGTTGCTTTCTGATGTCCTCGGCATACCTGCATGTTTTGCTATTTCTACCCCCCTCCCACACACACATAGGCCTTAAAAGCCTTCCACAATGTAGCATAACTAGTGATAGTGCCCAGGTTCATCTAGAAGTATTCTGTTATAGTCTCTTGCAGCTCCTCCTTAAACACGAGATCTGTCAAGGACCCCTCCGGAATTCTCCAACTAGGACGCCGCAGTCAAGAGCCTGAGACTGCAAGTCAGAATTTGACTGGCTAGTGTCCAGACAGTGTGCGAGAAAGGTGTTCAACCTCAATCATCCAGAATGTCAACTCTTGTGTTGCTAAGCAGTAGTCTATGCAGGATGACAGGTTGTGTGGTGCAGAGTAAATTGTCGCATTGCCTGGTGCTTATGTCGCCACATATCTCCCAATCTAAGTAATTCTATGATCTCTTCCAATGCTTCCTCAGATTTTGTGTCACGCGAACGACGCGCATCTTAACAATCCTGGACGGGGTGTAGCACTAGATTAATGTCCCACCCCATTTCAGGGTTTGCACCCATGCATTGCCCAATATGGTAAAAGCTCTATATAAAAAAAAAAGATGGGTGTCAGTGATTGGTGCATAGACGTTGATCAGTGCCCTTCATACATTCTCAAATGTGGGTTTCCTGGAGGAGCTTCCCATCAATGGAATGTCTGACTAGCTATGCTAGTACTTTTCTCACCTTACGGGGTTTAATGAACCTCATGATGTTCCATGAGATCCATGTTATTAGTCTCTTTTTAAATGCCATATGGTAAAACCATACTGATTATCAAAGACACATTTCCAGCATCGTCTAATTCTCAATCTTGGAGGTAAGTGTTTATGCATACAATAACATAGTATGTCTTTCGACCATCCTTTGCAACCAACCCGCACCCACACACTTATTTCCCCGACTGTCAGTGCCATTAAATCCCTCTTAATATAAACTTCTCATTAACTCAATAAGAGAGAAAAAGGAGGTTTATACAAACCATGGAGCATGACTAGACTCCACAACCCACTGCTACTGAACTGTATTGTCAGCTATCATATAAATGAGGACAGCCCGAACCACTCAACAGAAGCTTAGTGTCTCCTCTGCACCTCACCAATCTTGTTCTCGTTGACACCTACATCAAGTCTTCTGCTGCTTACAGGATAATAGTTCACATTCAAAGAAACAAAAAGATACCTGGCTTCAGTACATATGTATCAATCTCCTCTGCTGAAGTTGTGTGTTATGTCTTGTGAATCTCACCCAGGTCGTGTGTTGTCTGTTCACTGTGGTTATGCCCTCAGTTTGCCTTACAGAATTTGGACACTTCTGTTTCTTTGGGGGAAAATATGTTTTCACTTCTAAGCCCACGCTTAGCCTAGCTGGATATAGCATTGCATATTTTATATTATTCCCTTGGACTGCGGGCTTCACACCCGTGATTGTAAAGTCAGGAAACATTTATATAGCCAAGCATTGATGTTGTAGCTGGCCTTTTTCACATGCCAGATCAAGAATAGTATCTCTGCTGCAGACATTTAGCAGCTAAGCGATTATTGATGTTGGTAGTGTGTAGTTATTCTGGATCTGCTCTCTGGTTTGTTTTCCTTCAGATCTTATATTCTCTGTTCGGTCGATGTAGCCTTACCATCTTTCTATCAGTCCATTCCGTTAGTCGATCACGACAGGTTGTAACTGATTCTATTTTTGGGTCTATGCACTGAAGGCCTGCCTTTGGACCGAGCAGGATAGACACCGTATTTGTTCCAGATCCTTTATTTGCCATCTCAGCTGTTCCTTCCACGACATCTTACAATTGGCTTGCGCAGAATGGTGTCTTCCTCAGTTTAAATGTCAATTCAGCTTGTTTTGAGTCTCCCTTGCCCATCTTCTCCTGTCTTCAGATGTACATATAATGCCTATAGGTGGGCCTCAGCCAGATTCTCAACCGCAATAAGGTGGAAAGAGATGAAATGTCTAACCAGTATCTCCAGCTCATGTTTCACTCAGAGCCGGTCTCTGTGCGGACAGAATCCATTTGCACCTTCTGTAGGGCCTGCATGCTACCCTCGGACAGTAAAGTGTGCACAGTTTCTCGCCTAGTAGTAATTGCATCCATCAGTCGTCTTGTGCGTAAAGTTCTGGAGTAGATCCCATATAACCCCCAAGTTGTCACAGTCACCAACATGCTTGTATAAGTGAGCCACATGACTGCAGTTAATTAATTCCATTTGATATGTATCTTGCAAAAATGAGACTGTGTTTTTGGTTGTGTTTCTCACCTTCTCCCTGTCACTCCTTTGTTCTTCCTTTGTCTCCTTCTTTTTTGCAGGAGCTCCCTGGTATATTAGAGCTTTCTTTATTAGTTTATAGTTGTCACTCACAGTTGCTTGTATGTAGGCCTTTCCCAGTGTGCCTGCAGACGAGATTTTTATCCTTCTCTCCTCTATTGCTTTTGATCTTGCAGGTCCTCGCTATCTCCTGATTGGCTAGTTTGACACCTCAGATTTTTCTCTCCACACAGTGTGCTATGGAATGGTTAGCTTGGGCACAATGTTTTCTGGGATGCCATTCACGTGCTATTAGCTGGATTAGATACCTTTTGCATGTTGTACTCTGTCCTGGGTGCTGGATTGGCTCTGCAGGTTACTGTGTCCAGTCTCTTTCTGGGATGTCTTGCCTGAGAATGCAGAATATATAGGATGTCTCTTTAATGCTACTGTCCTGTCTAGCATGTTTCAGTGATTTCACAACGTCCTTGATGTTTTTGTTTTTTGCTGCTAGCATGTTTTGCTCTCCTCCTATTTATTAAAATCTTACATTTTCTAATAGAGACTTCTATCAGCAGATTCTTCACCTTGATAATTTCCTCGGGTGCCAGATTGTATCTGGAGATTTTCATGTGCGGCTCCATGTTGGGTCATTCCCACCCTGGATGTTACTTTGGGGCACTATATCTTTGCCACCTCCGCACGTTGATTTCAGTTCCTTTCTTTCTGCACCTTCCGACATTGATCCGGGGCTTGTTCCCTCAAATTATACGAGTGTGATAAGTAGGGGTGGGTGGGAGTGGTTGAATTTTATTCCGCAGAATTACATTGTTACATTAAAATTTCAATCTGGCGCACCCGCCCGCCACCACTGTCTATAGCGGCAACGTCTGCCTCCTTTCTGAATGCATCGGTACAGGCTCGTATGATGGAAGGTGCTGGCCCTTTTTAGGTCTCACCTGAGCCAGCACATGCGCTGCTCTGCGAGACATTTAGTAACAGGTCTTTTAAAAATGCTACCACAGCTTTTGCTGGCCTAGCTCTTGAGGTTACGCGCACGTGCACGCACGCAGCCGCTAGCTTGCAGCGCTCGATTAGGCGCCATCTGGAGCGCATTCACTTTCACTTTTGATGCTGCTGCACGTGCACCACTCGCGTGCCTTTTTTAACAATTTCCTTTTTGCGCGTGCGTGCGCACCCAATTCTCTCACCACTCACGTGGTTTTTTTTATTTCCTTTTTGCGCACGCGCACACAACTTCCGGGCTTGTTATAACTTAACTTTTTTTCCATTCAGACGTGTGGATTCTGAATAAAGCAACAACATTATTTCTTCTATCAAGAATCCCACCCCTTCCATTTCAACACTGTTGTGCACGCACATTAAGTTAACCCTTCACGGTGTGACTGTGCCCGCCCCTTGTACCAGCCTTGATACCTGCATGTACAGATAGCGTAGAGTGGCTGGGCTGCCAAAGAACAAGATTGCACCCGCATGGCCTATTGTTAACCCCCTAACATGGTGAGCCCCATCGCCAGCATCCTTTCATCTCCCCAGAACACTCTAGTGGATGGCTTGTAGTGGGTGTTAGCGAGAGCGCGCAAAAGAAACAATCTGAAAGCCACCCAGCCTGTGGTGGCGACCATAAATCCTGCGCCCCGGGTCATTCTCAGTGCTGGGCTTTTTACATTTTTTAAGAACCATCCACTTTCCTTGAAAATAGGTTGGTAACAATAGGGGATTGTGTAGACTAAACGGAAGCCGGATTCTCGCGTTCTAGACTCAGTAAAGGCCAAAGAATATCTGTTAGCTATCGCTTCGTGACAGAGTAGAAGACTTTTAGGGGCGTATGTATCACAGGCGCTTGTTCTGAACTTTTCTAGGGAGCTGCTTCACATCACAAGAAGTGACATCAGATCTTAAGCCCTCACATATATGTTTAGCAGGTCTATCATGAGTACATTTCAGCACATTTCAAGTATACTTGCAAACCCTCCTGATTTAGGCAGAAGACCGGAGATTCACACTTTTGTAAGCTTCACATAAACAAATGTTGCCTTTTGTCAGCGTAAAGCTTCCTCTACACATAGTGCTTTAACAGAAAAAATTGCGATATTTAAATTATTAAAACACCTCCTCAGGAGTAGTATGCGCTATATTCATGCTATTTATTTTGTGTAAATACTGGGAAAGACCAACACATCTGACAATCTTACAGTGAATGCATATCTTCAAAACAGGGACTGAACAAAGTAAAAAGCTGCCTCTCTTAAGTATGTGTGAAGTGCTACCAAGGTGTGAGGCTTTGTTCTCCTCTGCTGCATTTGGTTCTAGGTGTGAGGCTCCTGGCTGCTGCCAGCCAGGAGACTCAAACAAAAGGAGACCTGATAACCCCTCAAATTCGTCCATTGTTATGGGCCCAGCAGGAGTCAGAAACAAGCATTTGCATAGCCAATAGGTCTCGCCTTTGGGACCTTATAAGTGTTTAGCCATGTAAATGTGGGTGTACTTGTAAAACGCACTGTGACTCCAAGGAGTATCCTGGCGCTGAAGACCACTGGGGAACCCGTCCTGGTTTTCCCTGTGAGATGGTCCCTTTCTGGGTATCCCCGGCGTCTGTGGGGGGCCGTTGTGGAGATGAGGCAAGCTTAATGCCCAGAGTTGCCGAGTGTGTTCCCTGGTTAGAGTAGGCACCGAGGCGAGAATTATCGAGTCCGTTTGACCCTGGTCCACGACCCTGCCGCGACGGGAATTGAACCCTGGTCCCGGGCCGTTCTCTGCTTACGGGTCTGCCGCCTCTAACCAGTGAGCCACACCGCTCCACCGCCATGCAACACTTGTTGTTGTTGCACCAAGGATTTTGTGCTGCATAACTAAATACTTATAAGGTCCCAAAAGCGAGACCTATTGGCTATGCCAATGCTTGTACTATTGGCCAACTGCTGATGTTCAAGGGCACAGACTAGTGATGCTATAAACTACATAGAGTAGATTAGAGTAAACAAATGCACTCTGGCACCATGTATGCACTACTAACGCCTCTTTATATGCATCAATTATTCAAACGTAGAAAAAAGAAAATTAACCAGTTTATTTTACCCGGGACTGTGGCATCAGTTAAGTAGTGGCCTGAAAACAAAGACAAGCCAGCATCTTTCACTTTCAAGGTGATCAAATATGGGATAAAATGTCCTCAGTGCACTGATGTTAAACGAGGTACTCTTAATTCAAATGAATATTAGACAGACCGATCTAGCCGCCTCACATACACAACAACACAATGAATCCTTGCAGCTTTAGGCCCAGTAGAACAAGAGTGTTAGGCAGAATGAGAAGGGGCCACCCTGTAGGGGTGATGCCTGTTTGTTTAACCTCACACAGTTTTCTCAGTGATGTGATAATTGTTTTTAGATAACTCAGTAAATGCCTGTTGTGTGTATAGGATTATGGCAGCAAACTATACCATTCAGATGCACAACAGGAAGGTGGGTTCAGCTCTAATGAGATTGGGTGGAACCTTATCAAATAACATATCCGTCAGCAGATGTGTTGTACTGTCAGGTCTCCTGCAGAACTACAACACATATCTTGTAATGTAGGCTTTCCCACTGGACCAAACGGTTTGACCCTGGGCACATGGCTTCATCTCCTCTAATTCCTGCTCTTTTATCTGCCATGAATGGGTGCATTTAGAAACATAGGTAACAGTATCGAATGCTAAGTTTAAAATGCGGATGATTAAAATATGTGGACCTACTTGAAGTGGATACGCCCCCTTGAGCTCTCAGTCATGCAGGCGCCTTGTGGAGATGCTTTAAAACAGAAAGAAGCAGGTGGTGATCGCTGCTAGCACATGTTTGGAATATAATCAGTGCTGATTAATTTTGCCAGGTGGAGCGGCAGAATTTATTGGTAATTCAGCATTACATGAGTCAGCAGGTTTACTAAATGCCTCCAATTCCACCAGAGGAAATAAAACTTCCACCCATCCCTAGTGATAACGACATGTCCCTACGTAAAAAAACAGAGTTCAACGTCTAAGGATTGCTTTAAGTAGATGTCAGTGACGGAACCACCGGAGGTTTGTCTCTGGTGTTTTGGCTCCAAGCACAACTCAGAGACCTGTGATTGAAGCACGAAGATGAACCCCAGAGCGAAACTCTACATCGCAGAACACTGAAAGAAGTAGAAAACAGGACAGTCCCAGTTGAGGTCAACGGCATGGACGTGCTCCTACTCTTGTGACCGTTCTTCGTCAAAGTCTTTAGTAAGACCAGGAACCACAAACTGTCCAAATAGAACATCATTTTGCCCTGCCACTCCTGCAGTCGTGCAATGCGCCGGGTACATGGTAGCCCGGATGCCAACCCGATTTACTAACCTAAAACCAATTCTAACCCTTGTTCCTTTATTCTCTGTAGCAATACATCTAGGAATTCTGAGAGGCCATGGGCCATATATTTGGTACCTGACCGGATTCCTATGGAGGGCCTCTGGGCCTTAAGATTCTGATATGACCACCTCTCGGTGTACCGCTGGCGGGTCCATCCCTAATGCCGACTGTGCCACCAGACCCTGCCACAAGCTCAGCTTTGGCACTGCCACCCCACCACACACTTCTCAATACCATAGCCCACGTTGCAGCCCCGTCCATCGACGTTGACTGTGACACCAGAGGGCAAGCAGACAGTACATTTGGACTCCCAACGGGAGCCCTGAGCGACTTCACAGACGTTTCACCATATCCACTCTTATGCAGTGTTTGATCCAGAGTCATTTCCTCACCACCTACGTGAATATGATGATGGTGATGATCAATCACCTTTATATGACCTGCAGGACGCCAGCGGCCTAGATACTGCACCTAATGCTGGCCTCCACTTGCCCCTACCTACTATGGCTACTGAAGAGTCTGCCACTGTGATCAGGAAAGCAGTCAAAGTCTTGGGTTGGACTCTTCCCTCAACTGTAGTCAACATTAATGTTTTTACGGAGGTGCTACACCCAGGACAAACCACACAAGAGCCTCTACTGCCCTTCAAAGAGGCATTGAGAGGCACATTGTTGGACACCTAGCCAAAACCAGGATATTGGCTGCCCTGCACTGGGGGACCTTGTCTTCCTCCTGCAAGAGCCTTGTAGTACAATTCTCCATCAGCTAATTAAACCCAATACACTAGATAGAGAGCCAATGCCAACAAAGGTAATACAAGAACATGCCTCAGCAACAGCAGCCCTCGCAATCCTTTTGGTGTAGAGGCAGGATAGCAGGCTGCCAGCTTCTAGAACTCTAGGGGCAACATTCTACCTAGATCCCACTCCCATAGCTGCCACTAAACCTCTTTGTCAATGTCTGCATCACAAAATAGCCTGGTGGGAGGTCGCATCACTTTTCACCTGCCCAGGTGGAGGAGCATCACATCCAACCAGTGGGTGCTGCACATGACTGAACACGGCTACTTCCTCCCATTCCTGTCACATTTGTATTTATAGAGCGCATTAAGTACCTAGACTTCAAAGTGCTAACCATTGAAAAGAAGCAACCCTCAAGAAAGGGGGAAGTCCAGAATGAGAGAACAACCATGTCTTTAGTTGTTTCCAGAAGGCCATATGAGAGTTCATACTGGCTAACTTAGGAGGCAACGTTTTCCAGAGTTTGACTGCTGCTATCGACAAGGTGCAACCTCCCCATCTAGCCTTCCGAAATTTGGGAATGACCAACCTCCTCAAATAAGAGGATCTCAGTTGTCTTACTGGACAGTGCCAATTAAATGCAGATCTCAGAGCAAGTGTTCCTTGCTGGTGCAAGGCCTTATGTACCACACAGAAACAGAGGACTTTACTGAGAGCAGCTTCGATATATTTAAGTCCAGATGGGCCACCGCATTCCGAATCACCTGAAGTTGCCTGAGGCGAGATTTATTGATGTTAAGCTAGAGTGAATGGGAGTAGTTGAGCCTGGATGTCACAAGAGCAATCACTACTGCCGTTTTAAGTTCGGAGGGAATGAAGGAAAATATTTTCCTCAACATCTTGATGATGTAGAAACAAGTACTAGTCCTTCTGTTGACTTGTGAGTCAAAAGCATGCCTGTTGTCAAAAATGACTCCTAAGTCCTTTGCATTGTTAACTGGGGTGGGAAGATAACCTCATGTCTCTGGCCAACGCATCCCTGACCACACAGAATTTTGGGTACCGAAGATCAGAATCTCTGTCTTTTCTGCATTACGTTTTAGGCAATTCTAATTTATCCAGCTACTGATGTTTTATATAGATTGCTTGAACCTTTCAGCCACAGCATGTTTATCATTAAACACTGAGACAATAATCTGAGTATCATCTGCATAAGATTGAACCTGAAGGCCAAAAGACCTCACCAGGGTTGTGAGCCTGGCCACATAGAGATTGAACAGTGTTGAGCTAAATGAAGACCCTTGTGGGACTCCACATAGTAGTTGGAAATTACCTCTGCTAACTGTATGAGTTCTATTGGTGAGAAAAAAAGCTCAGTAATACCAATGCGGTGTCTCTTAGCCATGCCTAGCGCAATCTGTGCACCAGGCGGGTTGGAGAGACTGTGTCAAATGTTGCAGATAAATCCAATATCATCAAGATGGTAGCATCACCATGGTCTACTTGAGTCCGAATATGATCTGCCGCTACCAAGGCAGATTCCTAGCCGGTCTACTATGAAAACTTTTTTGAGAAGGATCTATAAGGTTATGTGTAGCAATGAATTCCATCACAATCTGTTTCATATATTTCTAAAAACTTTTGGCTAGAGCAGGCAACAATGAGATGCGGCATGGGTCTTTAAGATCATCTGATGCTCCATTTGGCTTTTTCTTTAAAGGTCTGACAATTGCCTCCTTCCATAGCTGATGAAAGATTCCTGTACTAAGAACTATTCAGGACGTTTCTAAATAGGTAGTTGCACGATCTGGTGCAGATTGGAGAACTTTCGGGGGGACATGGGTCCTCTGGGGATCTTGCCTTCAGTTGCATTAGACGATTTTTAGTCTGAGCATGAGTTATGAGGGGAAAGGAATCTAAGACATCTGAAGGTTTATTAGTTCTAGCATTCTGCATCCCCAGGAGGTTGACCCCACCTTCCACTAAATGTATTTCTGAGAAAATACTCACAATTTAGTCCTTAAAGGGGTTTGCTATACCATTGCAGAAACTTTAAGAGTTTTTGAGAGATCGCTGAAAAGAGGGTTAGAAAGCCCATTCACTATCTTAAAAAGCTCATTTGGAATATTCAAGGGTGCTCGTATTTTACCTTTATAGTAAGATTTTTTGGCCTCTACAATAGGAAGGTACATTGGGGAAGACTGGGATTGACTTAAGGCCGGTATCGGAGCTAGCCAGTGAGGTTTTGGTCTCTGGTAGCCTTCGGACCCAAAGCTACATGGCAATGTTCGACTTGTATTATACGCCTGCAAGAATCGCGAAATGGGGCAGTAGAAAGGGTGATCACTGTGCAAGGTGCGGGCTGTTTGCAATAGACGCTATTCATATGTTTTATTCTTGCCCGAGCTTGTCTGACTTTTTATCTGACGTTGAGCATTTTATTAACTCTACGCTTAATATCCCGTGTACCTTGACCCCAGAGATGGTGATATTGGGTTATGAAGGCTCAGGGACAATTAGAAATTCGCTGTATGCCTCCGCTTTTTTGTTTATAGCTAGGTCTATGATTCGGCTGTGTATAACTTCTCAGTGGCTATCCCCTGAAGCACTGACATTTATGAATTGGAGAGCTAGGTTGCTTGCTATTTATAATTTGGAATTTTCAGTATTTTTATTAAAAGGTAGGCGGAGGCGGAAGATGGCCTCTAAGATTTGGGCTCCGGTTGAGGAATGGATAAAATAGCTAGGATGCTCATTATGCTTCACCTGCCTATTGTAAAATGTTATAGTGTTATGAAATGCTCTGTTTAGCTTCCTCTGTTTGGTCTTTTCTCTATTCTTTTTGAATTTTCAGCCCCATTTCATTGTAGATTTTGCTGTATTATTTAACTTTGCTGTCTTTTCTTTTCTTCAAGATATTTTCCTTTTTTCGTATATGAAATCTGATATTTCATTTTATGTATTATTGTATTGAATGCTATGACTGCATTGGTTTATATAAAATTTAAAACAATAAAAAACAATTTAAAAAAAAAGATTTTTAGTCTGAGTATGAGTTATGAGGGGAAAGGAATCTAAGAAATATGAAGGTTTATTAGTTCTAGCATTCTGCATCCCCAGGGGGTTGACCCCACCTTCCACTAAATGTATTTCTGAGAAAATACTCACAATTTAGTCCCTAAAGGGGTTTGCTTTACCATTGCAGAAACTTTAAGAGTTTTTGAGATATTGCTGAAAAGAGGGTTAGAAAGCCCATTCACTGTCTTAAAAAGCTCATTTGGATTATTTAAGGGTGCACGTATTTTACCTTTATAGTAAGATTGTTTGGCCTCTACAATAGCAATTTTATATGTGGCAATAGCCTCTTTAGGTTTACTCCTCACCTCTGGAATCAGAGTAGTCCTCCCCCTACATTCAAGTCCCTGGCAGGGCTCTTAATTCCTCAGAAAACAAGGCTGCCAATGCTTTTGATCTTAGACACTCCTTCCATTTTAATGGAGCAATCTCTTTTGTTGCTGCTCTAATCCATTCATTGAAATCTTCCGGGGTAGGTTTCTCATGATATTCCTGTCCTCACGTGACTTACTTAATGAAACTTCTAGATTAGTGTTAGAAATTCTGTTCCAACTCCTATACAGGAATGGCTTACCGGGAGTTGCTCCAACTTCCCTTTGTAGTTGAATCATGAAACTAATATCCTATGGTCTGTCCAACTGAGCGAGAGAATTTCCCCAATTTTTAGGTTTGTCAAATTTGAAAATATGCCATCAAGGGATTGTCCAGTCTTGTGAGTGGGGGGCATTCCCCAGTTGAGTGAATCCAAAGTTGTTTTTAAGATCAAGGAAAGTGGCAACATCTTTGCACACCTTATCCTCCAAATGTAAATTTACACCACCTAAAGTAGCAAAATTGTGACTGGCAATATGGGGTTCGATAATCTGATCCCATTTTTACATGTATTGGCTGCGTGGACCGGGGGGGTCCATATATCAAGAGACCAGAGAGAAGGACTCTGATTGACTTTTATTCTAAAATACCCGATTTCACAAATATCCATTTGCTACATCCCAGTCAGTTCCAGGGTACAGTTAAGGAGTTAAGGGACCTTTTTGAAATGATCACTAGAGCACCTCCCCTCCGGCCAATCTACTCTTGTAATCGTGTAGTCAGGAGGTCAGGGCTCCACTAGATCAGGGCTAGGGTGCTCCTCAGTCCAAGATTCAGAAATAAACATCTATTTTATGTAACTCTATCAATTCATGTATTTTGAGGCAGCGTGTAACCATAGACCTGGCATTTAGTAATGCACATGTAATACCCTTTTGGGTCAGGTCAATCCTCACTTTCCCTTCCCCCCTGAGGTTATAGATAGAGCCCCCAGATTTCGAGGCAATCTTTGGGTCCCAGTGACAGTGCGCACATCTTTCATAAATCCCCCCGCCCCCTCTCCCCCACCCCGCCTCTAGATTTAGCTGTACAGACTCCTCTTTCTGGACTCCATTCCAGTAATTCGGAAGTGAGCATATGACTTACCCTCTGTAGTCTAATGGGCAACCTCCTTGGCGCCGCCCGGGCACAGATGAGTTTTCCTTTTGCTTGCCTCAGGTGTGGCCGCGCACCCAGCCGCTTTTTATCTGCACCTTGGCCCATCTACTAACCACTGTACTGCTAACCTCCATGGCCTCACCCAAAATAGCAGATGGAGGAGAAATCGCTCTGCCTTGAAGAGGCAAGCAAAAAAGGCACCAGGCGGGCTCTAACAGGCCCCATGGAGAGCTAGAATAAAGTGCAACACTGCAACAGTATTTATCTAAGCAAATCCAAAATTAGTATTGAAGTGTTTTGGTAAATAAAAAGAAGATTTAAACAGACCGCTTTAAAACCTAGTTCCCAGACCCCCCCCCAAAGTGCTCTCATTCACAGAAACAACCAACTAAAAAGACTGTCGTTGACTGGAGCTTCCTTCCAGTGTCGTGGGATATTCCACCCACTCCACAACATCTCGCGGAGGACCACTTGTCCATACTCTGAGGTGAAATCCAAGCTCTCTTGGCCAAGGGAGCCATACAGAGGATGCCAGTATCAAATATCGGGACTGGCTTTTACTCCTGTCATTTCCTGATGCTGAAAAAAGGACAGAGTCCTTCGTCCCATTCTAGATCTTTGTCCTCTGATCTTCTTCCTCTGGAAAGAGAAGCTCAAAATTCTGACCCTGGCCCCAGTTCTGTGTACTCTGGATCCAGGAGACTGGATGGAGGCATCAGATTTGCAGGATGCTTATTTCCACATCCCCGTCCTGTGATCCCACAGGTGTTACCTGCTGTTTCACGTAGGTCAAGATCACTTTCAGTTACCGGTGCTCTACTTTGGCCATACCAGTGCATCTCAGGTGTTTACATGGTGGTGGTGGTTTCACACTCCATCTGTGAAGGCTGGGAATACCAGTGTTTCCATTCCTCAACGACTTGTTGCTGAAGGCGGATTTGCCTCAAACAGCCATAAACAACCACCGGACGACCTGTTGATATTCTTGGGCTTTTTCTTCAACATGCAGAACTCACACCTGACTCCTTCACTATGGCTGCACTTCAGCAGAGCCATCCTGCAGACGGTGCGCTTCCGAGCCGTTCCACCTCCTCAACGAGTCCGGGACTTTCATGGTATGATCTCAGTGCTTCAATCTTTGACATAGTTCTGAGTGAGAATGGCTCTGAGGTCTCTTGGCCTCCTGCATCCTGCTTGTAGAACATGCCTAGTGGCACATGCAGGCTGTCAAATGGGATCTGAAGTCTTAGTAGACTCAGTTCCAAGGGAACATTTTGGACTCCGTTCTGGTGTCAGGAGACAGCTAAAGGTCTGCAGTGGTGTTTGTTCAACCGAATCAGCGGCATCCCCCCCTCTTCCTACCCCACCCAGGGGAAACAACCGTTACATCGCAACTTTTACAACGCACTTCTATTACAACGCAACTTTTACAACGCTGGATCCATTACATCGCATGCCTTTACAATGCATGCTATTACATAGCAGATGCTATTACAACGCATGCCATTACAACATAAGTATAGGTAAGTATATAATTTTTTTAAATTTTTTTAAATATTATTTAATTCATTTAATTAATATTAATTATAAATAAATATATTAATTTATGTTTTTTTATTTTAAATTTAATATATTAATTTA
Source organism: Lissotriton vulgaris (assembly GCF_964263255.1). Taxonomy (NCBI): domain Eukaryota; kingdom Metazoa; phylum Chordata; class Amphibia; order Caudata; family Salamandridae; genus Lissotriton; species Lissotriton vulgaris. The sequence continues at coordinate 582,959 of NW_028241743.1, forward strand.
AGTAATTTTAAAAATAAGTATGAGTATAGGAGTATATGTTTTGGGGTACTGAGGTATATGTTTTGGGGTGTTTGGGTATTTTTAGGTTTTAGGGCTGGGTTTGGGTTTTGGGGTACAGGGGTATTTTTAGGTTTTAGGGCTGGGTTTGGGGCACAGGGGTATTTTTAGGTTTTAGGGCTGGTTTGGGTTTTTGGGTACAGGGGTATTTTTAGGTTTTAGGGCTGGGTTTGGGTTTTGGGGTACAGGGGTATTTTAGGTTTTAGGGCTGGGTTTGGGTTTTGGGGTACAGGGGTATTTTTAGGTTTAAGGGCTGGGTTTGGGTTTTGGGGTACAGGGGTATTTTTAGGTTTTAGGGCTGGGTTTGGGTTTTGGGGTACAGGGGTATTTTTAGGGTTCCGTTTTTTTAAAAAACGACTTTAAATAAATGTAATTAATTAAATTAATTTAATTAAATTAATTAAATTATATTATTTACAATTTCTGAATTAATTAAATTAATTGAATTACATTAAATTAATTAAAATAAATTAATTACAATTTTAAAATTAATTAAATTAAATTAATTAAATTATATTAATTACAATTTTTTATTTAATTAAATCAAATTAATTAAATTTAATTAATTAATATAAATTAATTACAATTTTAAAATTAATTAAATGAAATTAATTAAATTAAATTTATTAAATTAATTACAATTTTTAAAATTATTTAATTTAAATTAATTACATTAAATTAATTAAATTAACTTAATTAGATTTTCTTAACAAAGATATACTTACCTATACTGACGTTGTAATGGCATGCGTTGTAATAGCATCTGCTATGTAATGACATGCGTTGTAAAGGCATGCATTGTAATGGATCCTGCGATGTAAAAATCGCATTGTAATGGAATGCGATGCAAAATTATGCGTTGTAACGTCATACATCCCCACCCAGGACTAACAGTTGTGATGGATGCATTCTTGCTAGGTGGGGAGGTCATCTGCGAGTCGTGGAGATCAGAGGACTTTGGCAGAGACCCATCTCCACATCAGCTGGCAGGAGTTACTGGTTATTCGCTTGTCACTAGAGGCATTCCTTCCAGCCATCATAGAGGAACTAGATACAGGTTCTTACAGACAACACGACCGCCCTGTGGGCAGTCAGGGTTGTGGGTTCTGAGCCAGGAGGCTCTATGTCTCTGGAAGCGGCTGAACAGTCAGGGCATTTCCCTGATCACCCAGCACCTGGCAGGATCTTTAAACGCCAGGGTGGACAAACTCAGTCTCTGTTGCCTAGCGTAACACGAACAGAGGTAACACTCCGATGTGGCACAGGGCATCTTCCGACAGCATGGAGAACCCTGGCTTAATTCGCCACTGCAGAGAACACACAGTGTCCAAGCTTTTATGCGTTGGCGTTCCCAAGTTAGTTCTCCCTTGGAGATGAATTTCGCCTGAACTGTGGCTTGGGAATCAGCCCCTACCTCTGCTGCCCAAAGTATTGAAAAAGATCAAGAGAGATGGGACCCAAGCCATCCTAGTGACTCCGAAGTAGGCGAGCATATTGTGGTATCCTGAACCTCTGGCCAGATGCCATCCAAATTAGCTGCCTCTTTGGGAGGACCTCCTGACGAGGCAACCAGGCTTGCACAACTTCCCCTTCATGGGTGGAGATTGATTGGCACCAGTTGACGACCTTCAATCTTCCTCCCAAAGTAGTTGGTGTCATCCTGGCAGCCTAGTGTCTCTCCACTAAACCTATATGCAGGACATTAGGATAAGTTTGTCATCGGATCCTCCACCCGTGACATTCAACCTTTACAGGCCAATATATCTTACATTTGATTGTACTGCCTCTATCTCTGACCCTCTTTCACAAAGGACAAGGGAGACCCTACTCACAAGGAACCAGGGCAATTAATTATATCAAGAACATTGGTTCCAGTGGCGTAATCTAAATTGATAACTTTTAATTGTTATGCTCAATGGCAAAAATTATTACTGCTGAGGATTGAGAATGGCGGAAAGAAGTACACTCACAATTGTATTGTATACTTTTTACTTTATAGACTCTTATTGAAAGAATTTTTTTTCATACATACTGATTCATAGGAAAAACACAAACAATACATAAGGGTGCAGTGTGTCCCAAGTGTGTCAAAAACAACCAAACTAACAGTACATAAAACATGAAAGCTCAAAAGGCACAGTGGTTTCCAACTGAATATATATATTGGAAAAAGACCCAAAGAAATTACTATAATTATAATGAGTGAATCTACACAATCATAGGCACTCTCTTTTAAGGGTTCTTTTTCACGTGGGCGTCGACGGCGTTTCGACCCTATGGGGTAGGGGTCTCGTCAGGACAGGAAAATATAGGACATCTAAAAATTGGAGTACAAAAAGGGCTATGAGTCAAATGTATGACCGTTGTATATATTAATTTAATTAATTTAGAAAAAGTGGGGACCTGAATACCTGTTTTCTATTCCTATGATCACCCATGCGTGGTGAAAGGAAAAGGATTCAAACACTTACAAGTGACCCAGCCGGGCACTGTTGGATTTTTCAAAAAACAAGAGAATAAAGGAGCAGTTAGTGAAAGGTTAATGCCATATGAATAATTTAGGCAAACAAGCACCGTGTATAAATGTGGTACTTACCACTTATAGTGGTCGGGGATGCGCAGTATGTAGCGCGCAGTAATAGAATTAAAAACTTTTGATGATGTAGGTTACACCTAGTGAAATAATATATGCCATAAGTACATCGCGTTTAAAATTGATGGTTCGTATAACCCCATGGTGTAGAAATAATTACCTGCAATGGGTGTGCCATATATGAGATATCTCATTGATATCCAATTCCGTGTGTCAAATTATACATCAGGCTGGGGTAAGTTCGTTTTCAATTTTGTCAGTCAAGGGTAATACCTATGTTAATAAAAAATAAAAAAAAGGGGGTAGAGGGTGGGACTTATTACATATACTATGCGAAGTGTTTGTATCTCGCAATGCCAAAAGATTTAAGCGAGGAGTACTGGGACGTACCTTATTTCTGTAGAGCCCAGTCGCGTCTAACAGCTTCCCGCTTCCGTGTTACACGGCTCCTCCTGCTCTTGTTTTGCAGTTTCATGTAAGACCTGACGGCGCGAGTTCCGAAAACTCGAGCGCGGTCAGGTGACTGAATCAAACGCTACCTCCTAGTTTGTAGAGGACAGACTCGGGGGATTTTGGAAGTTCTTTTCTCTTTCTTATTTGTTAACGTAATATTCAGAACAAGTTCTAAAATATATATTTTAGTGTCATTATTTCCAACGATTTTTTTACATTTTGTAAGGAGAGTCGTTAGTATAGCAAAGTCCAGACTAGTTTATGCACAGGGTGACAATCAGCATTTACTAGTCAAGGTTGATAATTGGAAAGCGCTAGAGCGGATGATAGCACATTTTTATGTACTATCAAGGCAATGAGCGACTAAAAGGCAATTTAGTCACTGCAAGGGACTACACACCTGGATGTGTCGTTTTTGTATGATATCGCAATTATATATCATGATCCGAATCTAAGGGACTTACAGATAATTAAAAAATTGAAGAATGAGACAACCAATGGAAATTAAAGGGTGGCGCAATCATATGTATCAATACTTCAATACCTGGCATAGCCATACTTGCTTACAGTCACATTATAATTAGTGCAATAGAATATACACCATATAATATCTAGGAATTAGTATCCATATACACATACATTTGTAAATATTACATCCATGTGAAAGAATAATTACATCCCACATGTGCATTGAATTAGACATTGATCAAGCGGAGCATCATCATTCTTTACAAAAGGTATAATAGTGTAACACAGTCTTCTCGAGCAACATATCAGTATAAAGCAGACTAGTATGTAATGTTTGAAACATATCCTCTCCATTCATCTGCTGAGTTCAAGCCATGGTTGATAGAGTCAATTCTATCTATCCAATGGCATTCTCTGCGTTGTAGGATGTTTGAAATATCTCCACCTCTCTCAGGTACTGATATGTTATCTATCACTTGCCATCTGATTTGGTCAGCGTTGTGATTGAGTTCTTTGTAATGTGTTACAAGGGGTGCAGTCAGAATGAGTTTTCTAATCCGACTTCTATGTTGGCCTATTCTGGCTTTTATAGGCTGTTGTGTCTGCCCAATGTAGGGCAGACCACAAGGGCACCAAATGCAATAAACAACACTACGTGTGTTACAATTTGAGAATGTCTGCAATGTGTGTGTAACATTGCCATGTTGGAACAGAGTTGTCTTAAAAGTAAAGGGACAGGCTACACAGTTCCCACATGGATGGTGACCTATCACCGGTGGTAGATTCCAGACAGACTCCAATGTACCCCTTGCATCTCTTGAATTTTCATTGGAGGAGTGCACCAAATGATCTTTTAAGTTCTTAGCTCTCTTAAATGCAAAGAGTGGCACTTCAATTGAGGGATCAATGTTTTGTATAATATGCCAGTGTTTCATTATCAAGCTACGTATCTTGTTTGTATGGGTACCAAAGGTAGTCACACAGACAATCTTTTGTGTGTTTTTTTTGGGGCGTGTTATCAAAAGCTCTTCCCGTGGACAGTACCACGCACGTTTCAGCGATCTTTTGATCAATTTGTTGGGATATCCTCTATTTAGTAATTTTACTTTCAGGGTATTTGCTTCTCTCATGTAGTCCTCCCTCCGGGCACAGTTGCGACGAATGCGCAAAAATTGCCCAAAGGGAAGGCCATCTCTAAGGGCCCTCGGATGATGGCTCTGGTAAGAAAGCAAAGTGTTCCTTTCTGTCTCTTTCCTATGTAGTGATGTGATCAATTTTTCTCCATCACTAAAGATGTTGAGGTCAAGGAAAGCAATAGTGTCCTTGGAAATTGTGGATGTGAACTTAAGATGGTGTTGTATGGTGTTCAAATAAACAAGAAAAGCATCAACATCTTCCCTGGTTCCATTCCACACCAGAAAAATATCATCAATATACCGATACCAACATTTAATGTTGGTACGGTAAGGATTTTGATCATTGATGGCAAAAGATCTTTCCACATGATCCATATAGATATTCGCCAGATTGGGAGCAAAAATTGCTCCCATACTGGTCCCACCACATTGTTGAAAATATACCCCCTTATGTACAAAGTAGTTTCTCTGGAGTGCAATGCGTAGTAATGCGATTAACAAACTTGGGGTCGTTTCAAAAGGAATCAACCTGTGACCTTTTCAGAGTCGTCAGGTGATTCAAGTGACTCCAATAACTCTCCTGGCCCCAGTAATTTGAATACCCATCAAGGCCAACCTTTTTTAGGGAGGGGAGGAAGACCCAAGAGACGAATATGGCATCAGTATGCCGGAGAGCGACAAACCCGCAACAAACATTATCAGTGGGGGCCCCAACCTTATTAGAACAGAGGATCACCATCGGAGATAATAGAGAAATTATCCCTATTTTTAATTTGTCTGATCATATACTATCTTGTGCGGAAACATCTCTGTTGAGTAAAGGTTTGTCCTATGTGGTAACAGAAAACACAAATTTCTTTAATCTTAAGTCGGAACTGTTCCAGTTCTTTAGAAAGATCCATCTGCGAATATTCTTTAAAGACAGGTAATATTCAGGAAAAGAATCAGTAACAGGACTAAGACCCCCTTCCACATTCTATCCTAACAATAGTTTGATGCCATCGGAACTCATTACCTTTGAAAAGATAATTTTGAAAAATGTGGATACTTTGCGCACCACCAAACAATTTATTCCTTACAACATCTCACTTCTTGAGCGCCAAGCACTAAATGTTTTAAAACAAGATTCGTCCATAATACTGAAACCAGCGGACAAGGGTGGGGGAATTGTTGTACAAAATATGACTGATTACGAAACAGTCATAAATCAGCAGATCTCCGAACCCAAACATTATAAGAAACTTACACATAACCCCATAAATGACATACGAGATGAGATACTCAATATTACCACACAAGGTCTTGATCTGGGCTTCTTGAGCAAACATGAATACTCCTTCCTAAATTCTCCAAATCCTAGGACACCGGTTTTGTACACACTGCCCAAAATACATAAAAGCATCACAGATCCCCCTGGCCGACCAATTTTATCGGGTTGTGGTTCAATTTTGGAGCCTTTAGGCAAATATGTTGATTTTTTTATTCGAGACTATGTCCCTGAATTACCAAGCTATGTGCGGGACACCATGCACATGATCAATTTGGTTGACACTATTCCTTTTGATGATAACACAGACTGGTTAGTGACTTTAGATATTTCGTCACTATATATGAACATCCCCCAAGAGCAAAGCATTAACATCATTGCTGATCTTCTGGACACCAGAATAAGACCTGTGAACGTGCCCACCTCATTTATAATCGCATTACTACGCATTGCACTCCAGAGAAACTACTTTGTACATAAGGGGGTATATTTTCAACAATGTGGTGGGACCAGTATGGGAGCAATGTTTGCTCCCAATCTGGCGAATATCTATATGGATCATGTGGAAAGATCTTTTGCCATCAATGATCAAAATCCTTACCGTACCAACATTAAATGTTGGTATCGGTATATTGATGATATTTTTCTGGTGTGGAATGGAACCAGGGAAGATTTTGATGCTTTTCTTGTTTATTTGAACACCATACAACACCATCTTAAGTTCACATCCACAATTTCCAAGGACACTATTGCTTTCCTTGACCTCAACATCTTTAGTGATGGAGAAAAATTGATCACATCACTACATAGGAAAGAGACAGAAAGGAACACTTTGCTTTCTTACCAGAGCCATCATCCGAGGACCCTTAGAGATGGCCTTCCCTTTGGGCAATTTTTGCGCATTCGTCGCAACTGTGCCCGGAGGGAGGACTACATGAGAGAAGCAAATACCCTGAAAGTAAAATTACTAAATAGAGGATATCCCAACAAATTGATCAAAAGATCGCTGAAACGTGCGTGGTACTGTCCACGGGAAGAGCTTTTGATAACACGCCCCAAAAAAAACACACAAAAGATTGTCTGTGTGACTACCTTTGGTACCCATACAAACAAGATACGTAGCTTGATAATGAAACACTGGCATATTATACAAAACATTGATCCCTCAATTGAAGTGCCACTCTTTGCATTTAAGAGAGCTAAGAACTTAAAAGATCATTTGGTGCACTCCTCCAATGAAAATTCAAGAGATGCAAGGGGTACATTGGAGTCTGTCTGGAATCTACCACCGGTGATAGGTCACCATCCATGTGGGAACTGTGTAGCCTGCCCCTTTACTTTTAAGACAACTCTGTTCCAACATGGCAATGTTACACACACATTGCAGACATTCTCAAATTGTAACACACGTAGTGTTGTTTATTGCATTTGGTGCCCTTGTGGTCTGCCCTACATTGGGCAGACACAACAGCCTATAAAAGCCAGAATAGGCCAACATAGAAGTCGGATTAGAAAACTCATTCTGACTGCACCCCTTGTAACACATTACAAAGAACTCAATCACAACGCTGACCAAATCAGATGGCAAGTGATAGATAACATATCAGTACCTGAGAGAGGTGGAGATATTTCGAACATCCTACAACGCAGAGAATGCCATTGGATAGATAGAATTGACTCTATCAACCATGGCTTGAACTCAGCAGATGAATGGAGAGGATATGTTTCAAACATTACATACTAGTCTGCTTTATACTGATATGTTGCTCGAGAAGACTGTGTTACACTATTATACCTTTTGTAAAGAATGATGATGCTCCGCTTGATCAATGTCTAATTCAATGCACATGTGGGATGTAATTATTCTTTCACATGGATGTAATATTTACAAATGTATGTGTATATGGATACTAATTCCTAGATTTTATATGGTGTATATTCTATTGCACTAATTATAATGTGACTGTAAGCAAGTATGGCTATGCCAGGTATTGAAGTATTGATACATATGATTGCGCCACCCTTTACTTTCCATTGGTTGTCTCATTCTTCAATTTTTTAATTATCTGTAAGTCCCTTAGATTCGGATCATGATATATAATTGCGATATCATACAAAAACGACACATCCAGGTGTGTAGTCCCTTGCAGTGACTAAATTGCCTTTTAGTCGCTCATTGCCTTGATAGTACATAAAAATGTGCTATCATCCGCTCTAGCGCTTTCCAATTATCAACCTTGACTAGTAAATGCTGATTGTCACCCTGTGCATAAACTAGTCTGGACTTTGCTATACTAACGACTCCCCTTACAAAATGTAAAAAAATCGTTGGAAATAATGACACTAAAATATATATTTTAGAACTTGTTCTGAATATTACGTTAACAAATAAGAAAGAGAAAAGAACTTCCAAAATCCCCCGAGTCTGTCCTCTACAAACTAGGAGGTAGCGTTTGATTCAGTCACCTGACCGCGCTCGAGTTTTCGGAACTCGCGCCGTCAGGTCTTACATGAAACTGCAAAACAAGAGCAGGAGGAGCCGTGTAACACGGAAGCGGGAAGCTGTTAGACGCGACTGGGCTCTACAGAAATAAGGTACGTCCCAGTACTCCTCGCTTAAATCTTTTGGCATTGCGAGATACAAATACTTCGCATAGTATATGTAATAAGTCCCACCCTCTACCCCTTTTTTTATTAACATAGGTATTACCCTTGACTGACAAAATTGAAAACGAACTTACCCCAGCCTGATGTATAATTTGACACACGGAATTGGATATCATTGAGATATCTCATATATGGCACACCCATTGCAGGTAATTATTTCTACACCATGGGGTTATACGAACCATCAATTTTAAACGCGATGTACTTATGGCATATATTATTTCACTAGGTGTAACCTACATCATCAAAAGTTTTTAATTCTATTACTGCGCGCTACATACTGCGCATCCCCGACCACTATAAGTGGTAAGTACCACATTTATACACGGTGCTTGTTTGCCTAAATTATTCATATGGCATTAACCTTTCACTAACTGCTCCTTTATTCTCTTGTTTTTTGAAAAATCCAACAGTGCCCGGCTGGGTCACTTGTAAGTGTTTGAATCCTTTTCCTTTCACCACGCATGGGTGATCATAGGAATAGAAGCCAGGTATTCAGGTCCCCACTTTTTCTAAATTAATTAAATTAATATATGCAACGGTCATACATTTGACTCATAGCCCTTTTTGTACTCCAATTTTTAGATGTCCTATATTTTCCTGTCCTGACGAGACCCCTACCCCATAGGGTCGAAACGCCGTCGACGCCCACGTGAAAAAGAACCCTTAAAAGAGAGTGCCTATGATTGTGTAGATTCACTCATTATAATTATAGTAATTTCTTTGGGTCTTTTTCCAATATATATATTCAGTTGGAAACCACTGTGCCTTTTGAGCTTTCATGTTTTATGTACTGTTAGTTTGGTTGTTTTTGACACACTTGGGACACACTGCACCCTTATGTATTGTTTGTGTTTTTCCTATGAATCAGTATGTATGAATAACATTTCTTTCAATAAGAGTCTATAAAGTAAAAAGTATACAATACAATTGTGAGTGTACTTCTTTCCGCCATTCTCAATCCTCAGCAGTAATAATTATTGCCATTGAGCATAACAATTAAAAGTTATCTATCTCTGACCCAGCAAGGTCTTGCTGTGGCGTTAGTTAAGTGTTATCTTTCGCCCCTTCTACAGTTGCCCAATCAGCCATCCCTTTTCAAATCACCTGTTATGATGCATTTTTTTGAAGGGGTGATCCACATGTTTCCACCAACACCTTTTGTAATATTGCAATGGGACCTTAATTTAGGTACTTGATGTGCATTCCTTTTGAATTGAGGCACAGCTGCTCTCCACACCTGCTAACCATAAAACATTATTCCTCATTACAATCACATATGCCCGTTGAGTGAGTGAACTCCAGGCCTTGCCAGTCCAGCACTCATACACATCCTTCTTCCTGGATAAACTGGTCCTTCAGACAAAAGCAGCTTTTTTGACAAAGGTAGTCACTCCCTCCTGCATAAGGCACTCTTCCTTGCTGTCTTTATACCTTTCACCTCATCTTTCTTAGGAAGTGGAGCAAGCATTGATTGGACAATCAGTTTTTGGTCGCTTCTCTAGAGCCAAAAAGGCAAACGCAGTAAAAAAGGACCATCTCCTGAAGGGTTATCTTATGTAGAAAAATCTGCTGCGGCTAGCAAAGATGCAACCTCCAGAAGGCGTGTACCCTTATTACACCAGAGCAGAGGCTGTTACCAATGTGCTGGCACGCCGTTTGCCAGTCTTGTACATCTGTCAGCAAACAATGTTGGCGTCCCTCCACATGTTCCTGAAGCACTATTCGCCGGTCAGCCAGGTCCGGCAGGGCGGGCACTTTGCATGATCAGTTCTGCTGGGTTTTCTGGTCCGAGTCATCCACCCCGGTAGGTACTGCTTTGCTATCTGTTCACCAGGCGAGGAATCTGCAGTTAAAAGTGTCTATTAGAAGAACAGGTTACTTACCTTCAGTAACACCTTTTCTGGTAGAGGCTCTGTCTAACCACAGATTTTTTACCAATCCACCTTTTTCCCATTATCTTGAAAGGACTCATAAAGTCCATTATTAAGGTTCCATTCTAGACATCTGCACTCTTTGATTTCTCTGGGCTCTATGTCCAATGGAGCGGCTAGAGATCACAAATAAACTGATGTCAACATGCGGTGGTAGCATGGATATAAGGGACCAACGTCACATCTGGGGCGAGATGGACCCAATGCACAGCTGCACAACTCCATCATGTGTGGGAAATGCTAAGAAAATCTTCTGGATCCAGATTGGCCCCTAGGTAAATTCATATGGTGAGTAATCGGCTGTTAGCTGGAGCCTCTAACAGAAATGGTGTTACTGAAGGCATGTAATTTGTTTTCTCAGTACTAAATTGAAAGAAATCCCTATTTGTCAGAAGAGTGGGTAGTTTCTTTAAATAAAGGTTTCAGATTTGTGGGTGACTCGTATTAAACAAAGTAATGCATTTGTACAAGTGTGACAACTTTAAAGAAAGTCTTTTAGATATGTCTGAGTTTCATGCAATGATATACCAAATTGTTTAAACCACTGATAAATTTGCATATTGGCAACTTTGAGCCCTTAAATCAACACTTAAAACCCTTACTTTTTAACCGAGTGCTCTGCCCCATTGTCTTTCCCTGCACAAGTAGGCATTGCCAACCACAGTCATGATGTCATAAATTGTCACAGAAGGTTTGTTTCCTAAAATGATCATCTTGTAAATGTTCCTTACAGCTACAATTGAGTTATGTTTCACATTGTTTATTTTTTGTAAGAGAGGACCCATTTTTCTAGGTTTCAGTTTTTTTAATGTTTGCATTTACTGGATAACAAGGGGTAAAAGTAGTTATACCTAAAAAGGTACACATTTGTAAAAATGTAAACTTTCTCATAAAATGTAATAATATTGGAAACACTGTTTACATTTGTGCTATCACTATAGATTTGTGAAATCATATATTGCTCCACTCCTTCAACTCCCCAAGTAGCATAGACATGTATATTTCATAATTTTCCTTCTCTCTCATAATACTCGGGGCTATCATTCAGCCATGGCTCACAACATTTCATTAGTCTGCACCACCCATCGATTCTTCATTTGGTGTTGACTTTTTAAAGGTATCAATAGAAGCATTACATTTTAAAAAATATGCAAGGCTTATACTTCACTTGTAGGTGGTGAATTGTGTACTTAGCAAGTATCTGGAATACTCAAAATGCTTTCCAAACTTTTATGGCTATTGTCATTATTTCAGTACACCATCCTGCAGTCTCACTGTTGATAAAAACTTTATTGTGTATGTTTGTTGGCATGTTACAATCTAGAAAAGTCATTGCAGCCATATCAAATGCATTTTAGGCTCACATTTGTCGTTCAAACATGACAAACAAAAGTGTTTGCAGCTTCTGTACTAGGGTGCCCAACATGCCCAACAATGGCACACACCTGGAATTCCAACAATGTGTGAGTTCATTGATTGTGCACAGGTTCCTTAACTTTAATGCTCCTCAAATCTTATAATGTGGACTCGAAAGACCTATAGCTACAGATCTTGATCAACTTTTTCACCGCGAAGATCCACTGGCAGTTTTCTCATGATCATGCAGGCCGTATTGATTACCTTGAACTCCATTTTAGCAGTCATATTGTTTGTGTTGACACTGAAAAATTGACCTAATTTTCATTGGGATTGGGGTGGGGGGATCTGAGGAGACATACGTTTGTTATGTTGAAAAGAATGCTTATAGTGAATGGTTGCTCTTTTTACAGTGAAGAAGAACGTTTTAGTTTTGAAGACATCCACAACAAAATCATTATTTTGAAAGAATATGAAATTGTCTTCAGGCAAGAAGAGGAACTGGTAAGTCTGTGTGTAATTTTTGTAGGGCGTAACATTCCCCAGACAATATAAGAATGTCAGCTGGCATGCCACCTACTGTGACTGACACTTGTTAGAGCTCCGATTAAGGTATGGAATTCCTGTGATTTTAAGCAAATGCCTGGAATAAATGCAGGATATTCATTAATATGAATAGAACAAAACTCGCCGTGTGATAGCACGTACCCAGAGTATTGAACTAGAATGAAACTCTTTTTTTTTTTCTTTGTATCCTACAAGTCTTCAGTACATATCTTGGCTCCAAACAATGTTGAGAAATGAGAAAACTCTCTTTAACAAGCATTTGCAGTGGAATAGGTCTAGCAGTTGCAAGTATTTAAGCTATTGGCATTGTTAATGACAATGCCTTTTATTTATGTTACAAAAAATAAATACATAAATAAAAGGGATTGTCATTTACAATGCCAATAGCTCAAACTCTCACAAATGTGAGACCTAGTGCATTGCAGTTGCTTGTTACTAATTAGGATGATTAGTCATAGTCTAACAGGCATATCACAGAGCCCAGACCCTGAGCTGACATCCTTATGCGTATGTGGAGTCTGTGTTGTAGGTACATTGAGTGCTAGCAGGGCTAGCTTGTTGTGAAAGTGTGTATGCTGTAGCTATTGGGGTCTATTTTGGAAGGTAGGGTAGCCCCTTGGATGTAACTTAGTGTACCTCCACCACCTCCATTCTTCTAAAAAAGCTTTTGCTTACAGTATAAAAGCAGATAACTACTCAGATTACCTCCACAGCCCTACCCCCCACTGCACCTCTGGCAGTAGGACATTTTTTGGAGGGTGTCACACTGCATCGGATCAGCTTTGCTTCTCCTTTGCCACACAAAAATATATTTCTCTGTAGGAAATCTAGTGTTTTTCATTTGACATTCCATGTTACACAAAATGTATTTCTCCCAGGTACTAGGTTCTCACACTGAGGTGTTGGAATATTTGACCTATTCTGAAAGTCTATTCCCGTTAGAATATACGTTTGAAAAATTGTGTTGTAAATTGAACCATGCAATCTCCATGTTCTCAAAATATCCTTTTTAAAAAAAAAAAAATATATATATATATATATATATATATGCCACAAACACGTGCACATTCAGTCACGTAAGCCAGACCACACCAGCGATGCTGTCAAAGAAAATGTTTCTTTATTTCAAGATTTAAAATGGCATGACGCGTTTCGAGTACAGGACTCTTTCTCAAATGCCGTTTTGCTGCCACAGGTGGGTTCGTTAGATTTATATAACGGGGCTGTAGACATTGAAAAAGGACTCAGTCCATTATGTCCAGACTTTAAGGGAGACAGTTGCACTTATTTCTTACTTTTTTACTCGTTAAAGTTAGTTTTTTCAAGCCCAGTGGCAGAGTTGAATTAACATCCCTTCGTTACAAAGTTCGTGGAACCCATGTTGGTAACTTACTGGTTCACTTATCTATGCAGGGACTTCAATACCCATAGTGCATTTCACAACTGCTCCGTTTTTGCTTTGCTGGTTTTCAATGCTGATCTCGGCGAAGCCTCACCTTTAGCGCCGAGAGCTGGGTGCAATTGATGCCTTTAGAAGGAAAGTTCCGTTTCCCAGTCTTGGTGCACAGGTAAGTGGTTCACTACCACCAAGGCAGACGCGGTCTTCAGTACGCCGTGTCGAGGTTCATATATATATATATATATATATTTGTATATATATATTTGTTTTTAACACATTTTTATTGCCTTTTATATGTCATGTACCATACTCCTTGGGGGTGTCAGTATACAGTAGACAGAACAAAAAAATAGACAAAACTAAAGCACTGCATTCGTCGTTACCCTAGCTTGGTCCCTTTCCTACATGGTAACTATGATGATCAAATTACTGCGTCCTAGCAGTGCACTATATATAAAAGATATACCCCCCTCCCCTTCCCCAAACAATAAGGCAACAAACCTGTTCCCAAATTATCCTTATGGTAAAACCACCCACCATACTAAATGTAGAGTGTTCCACTTTTTTATAGGATTGTGAGGCTGGTATGAAAAAAGCTGTCTGCTGCTTTTAGTTTTGTGCATGGATGTGAGCGGACCTTTGGCACAACTGTGGGTTCGTTATCAGCAGGGGTCACCGGCATCAGAATATACACAACAGTGGTCGTTTTTAACAACCTAAAAAAGAAATCTGTACACAACCTTTGCAATCCACGGACTGTGCTCTGCTTCTCCTGGTTAGCGGGACCGCAGACAGAACTAACCTGCCTTGGCATAGATACAGATCAGCAAGTCGTCCGGCCGAGCCTGGAAACTCTCTACTTCAGCCCAATGATCAGCAAAATACTTGATGAATGAGATAAGCAAAGCATGTGATTAATTCCCTCACCAAACAAGGAGAAAGGGGAAGGATCCCAAAACCTCCACGAAGAAGGTACACTCATGGTAATGCACAAGCACAGTCCTCACGAGTTGGCGCATGCAGCACAACACAGGATGATCTTCAGCACTAACCTGCCAGTTTCGCCTTTATTTCCTGAAAGACGCCGGCAGCCAATTTTAACGTACACAAAGCATTTTTTTGTTGCCTTCTATATAATACTAAAGAAACATTTTTCCTTTAATTATACATACCAGCCTAGGTCCTACGGAGACCCGTAAACGATAAGGGGTCAGATAGGCGTTGACAATTTATTCAACAGGCTAGCAGGAGACAAGGAACAGACAGAGCGACAAACAATAATGGGAGAACGAAGGAGGCAAAGACAAAAATAACAAGCGCACAGTGGGAGTGTGTGAGGCAGAGAGGAGATGACATGCGCATGCGCATCGCCTGTCCGTGCGCTCACATGGTTTGTCTCCTTTCGCGCACCAAACCCACAACAAAAGTCTCGCCAAGGCAAAGCAGCGCATGCGCTGCGTTCGCTAGGCAAGACCTAATGATACGGCCACCTCATAGGAGTACTCCCTCCCTTGGGGGACAGGTGAGTGATTGCTATAGCCTCTGGCTCTGGGTCTTCTTATCATTAATCTCTATCTCTTTCTTTTCACTGATGTGCAGGAGGGGAGGCATTGTTAAAGAGCCCTACCATTGACACGCTGTCAAAGATGAATATCGAAATGAAAGTCCCTGACAATGCTCAGTCCAGGACCTGTTCTGTGACTTGGCGCGGTGCACAAAACATGCCCTCAAAGTAAGCAGTGTACTACTGTCCCTGCCTTGGATACATCACATAAAGCGTACATGGAAGCATACTGTGTTTTGTGACTCTTTGGTGTGAGCAGATCTTTTTCTCTGCAACATACCATTCTGCTGTTATGTTAAACCCAGAACCATGCACTGACATTTCGTGTGCATATTGTGTGCATGCATGTGCAGTACTTGTAAGGTAGTAGGACTCTGTGGTGTGGGAGTCTGAGTACTGGGACCAGAGGGATCTATTTTGGATGGCCCTTGTTTAGCATGACACAAGAAGGAGGATAAGGAAAAAGTCTCTAGACAGTGGTATATTGGTTTTATTCCTGTGGCTGGGTTTGGAGACCCAGACATTGAAGTGAGGGGGGCCAGTGGCAGAGTTACCTTTGTAAATTCATTGAGTTCCTTGTTAGGAGAAGGCTTCTTGTTAGTTATTCTTGAACCCTGCCATTTGGTAGATGGTAGGGGTGATGGGTGGAACTGAAATTCCTGCTGTCCAGGGTGACGACGTTTCCAGTTCATGGAGCCCCTGTTTTGGATACTGCTGCTTGGAGTCAGCCCATATGCTTCCAGTTTCCACAAAAGATGCATTTGAAGAGCAGCCTGAAAATAACATTTGAAAGAGCATCAAGCTAAACCACCTTTGAAGCCTTAGACAGTGAATCTACATCCCTGTCTGAAAAATGTTTATAAAAGTGAGATCTAAACCACCCCACTTGATTCTATTCACAAGTTCTTCTTGACCAAGGAAGGGAGGGCTCCAGTGAATAATCGAACAAATGCTGTGTAATCAAAACTGGTGTCGATCTGACAGCCAGTCTCCCTGAGGTGAAAGTATATAAAAAGTCAGCCCTTTCTGCTGGAAGAGCTGAGGGTCTGACAAAAGTAGTTAATAGTGCATACATGTAAGTGAATGCATCCCTGGTTGAGGCACTCCTTTGGGTTCCAAAAAACGACTCCACTGAGTGTAAGTTGGTAGTTTGAAAGTTTATGTGTAATATGCAATCCAAATGGATACATTCAACATTTCAACTTGTATGATATAATGATGATAATAATCTCATTGATCATTGAGTTGATATACACTCCAACTCCATTTCGGGCCGGATAGCCCTTTTTCAAGGAGTACTACGAAAGAATGAAGAAGATATAATAAATCAAGCGGAATGTGATACTCTGTTGAAGGTTGTACAAACTTAAAAAGTAAGAAAGTGTAAAGTTGCATGCAGGTGATGTTGAGAAAAACCTGCACCTGTGTGACATACAAATGAATAAAGAACGTGCGGAGATCTCAGGCTGGTGTGTCCTGTAAGGTAAACAGAGATCAAAAGCAACGTGAACTAATGTGCAGAATCTGGTGTATAGAGTTGAACGAACGCTAACAAAAAACCCAAGTTGCACCGTCAGTAGT